>NC_135257.1:17847816-19063650 GCF_964204865.1 Styela clava
TTTGATTTAGGGAGAATAAACACCGGCGTAAAGATGTTTAAAAACATGCCATGCTGACGAAAACTATCGGTGATTGTAACAAAATGCAATCGCGCACATTATTAGGGGCCTTTTAAGTTTTCCGAAAATGCTAAAAGGGAAAAGATTCGACCCCTAGTTTATTAATATGTTTGTCAAGTGTCAAATTTACAGCTTTAGTAAGAGTATATATAATTTATCTTTGAAATTTTGATTTATTTATGACTTGCATTAACGCCATTAAAAAAGGTTTAGCATTTAAATTAAGTACTTTTAACTTACTCAGGAATATTTATCGGAAAGCTACCATTTTCAACATTTCTTCTGGGGCTCCGTGAATACTAGTCAACCTTTTCAGGGGCTCCGCAACACCAAAAGTTTGAGAACCCCTGGTCTAGATGATGGAGATTTGCAAACATTTTCTAAATGTGCTCTCAATAGTTATGCCAATATTCATTACTATACGTTTCAATGAATATTGATATTTTTTTTGTTATAGAACTGTACTGCGCGCTCATCACTTATTTTATTATTATTTATTGGCTCGTTTGTTCTAGTTTGTCCTATTATCACTATCAAGTTCATCCTAATAAATATTCAAATACCACAGATTGTATTTTGTAAATTTATGCTACCAGTTATGGGTAACGGAATAGGTGCCGTGACGAGCGACCATGAACGCATAACTGGTCATTATTACCTAATCATACCCGACATGGACTGATAACTGCGCAAGAGGTCATGGTTTTCCATATGATTAATCTGACATATCACCTTTTTTCTCTAGAGGTTAAATGTATAACCTTATCCTATGCATTTATGAGTCTTTTTGTCCATATTTCATTGCCAATGCTTTATCTGACTGCATATACAGCATTGGTCAGGAGCCTCATTGACCTAACCGGTCTTGTATGGACCTTTCCCCGACATCAAAACATCTGTATTTTCAACCAATCACAAGCGAGCAGATGTAAACAAACATTCCCCGCTGAAAAGTCGCTCAGACAACTTTGGGCGCGTTCCGCACAGGTTGCTGGCGGTTTAGGCAGATCTTTGTGCTTTCTTTCGCTTTTTGTTTTCTTCACAAGGCTGCGAGAATTAGAAAGCGGTAATACTGTATGTTACTTGTTGCAAATCACGTTCACGAAATCTATATATCTATACTAAAAGGCTGTACCCGTTGCAGGCACCTTACAGGTACGGTACTGTACAGGTCGCAACTGCTATTTCGAACCAAAAAATAGTAGACAGTCATGCTTATGCAATCAAGGGTATCGGTAGCCTACCGTATGTCAGTACGGGAGAATTTGTCTTTGATACGATGTTGCATTTTTATTAAACAGAATCTATTAGTGAATTATTTTGGTAGACTAGCTATGTGTAAACGCTGCGCATATGGTATTTGCCGGTCTGAAAACCTGTACGGTACCACTGCCGTTCAAATGAAGTACGGTAAGATTTGTGCCTTTTCCAAAGCCACATATTGACTGCCAAAAAGCAATGAGATGGATAAAGGAATGCAACAGGCCTCACAGTATATTCAATCTAGGAAAAATCACCAGAAATACCTTCGTGTATACCAAGGTAGGCCAACATAAATATTGTTTTCGATACCTATGATATATTCAATATGTTAATTCTTATATGAAATAAATTTTCATACAAGCAATGCGTTTCATCATGCATTTTCATGGAGGCGATGGACCAACTGATGAATTCCCTGACCCTATATCAGATTCTTGTCGCCCAACAGAGAAGCATCATCAAATTGTAAGGTAATGATTACTTATACCATAATTTAACTTTGGATCATAATTTAACAGGATCTGTCACCAGATACTTCATTTGATACAAAGACATGCGAATCTGACGAAAGTGAGAAAGGATTGTCAGGGATCCAACCAGATCTGCCCCCAGACTTTACTTGAAACTACCTCAAGTGCCGCTGATGAAAAAGACAGCGCTTTGTCAGACAGCAGAAAAATGTAAGCAAGCATCATCATCATTTTATTTTGGTTCTCTGGCATAAAACAACACAAAAAGTCAACATACAAACAAAATGCAGAGAAAAGTGGAAGTCGAGCATAACTTAAAATAGATTTCAAAAAGTACGCGACTACCTACCAGAAAAAGAAATAATAATAATAAAAGGTCACGAAAGAATTAACAAGATTCAGAATCGAAGCTGCAACTGCAAAGCCACACCAAGCTGCTCCAGATACCAGAAGTTGGCCCTGCACTTGGTAGTAACTGTGGTGTGTGATGAATATCCCTATTTTGTTAGGTTGTTTTGCATTTATTACTGTCATATAAATCACAAATTGTTCATAATCACCTGATAATTTTAGAACCGAACCAAGTGGCGGGTGTTTGCCCATCTGACTATATAACAATGAGGTAGTGCCCAGTGAGAGCAATTCTTCCATATTATCAGGAGATGAAACCAGGCAGCTTTAATAAAATAACTCAGACGTTCCATTGCTTTCGTGGTTTTTGTTTGTTATGCCCAAAAGCATATATCTGGTGTGTATTTTTATCCTATACGGCACAATATCTGCAAAACTGTATAATTTTTTGTAGTAATTTTCTTGGATTTACTTGCTTGTTCCTTCATCATATATTTTTTATAATCTGTAATATTCTATTTCTACACTGAATGAATAAACAAACTATATTGTAAAACCTATCAGATACCCGACTGTTTTTGGTTTAACCGGCATGATTGGAACTCTGGCTCGATCTAACTTCGTGGGATTAGCACCAACTACAGACGACAAAACTGTTGGATCTATTTTGTTCCCTCCATATAGGTTGTTACCAATGCTGGGGAAGGCTTGTACATGCTTGGCTCAGCGGAAAATCTTTTATTCCCCTTAATTTAATATGTTGGATAGTCTTGGTTAGTTCATTTAAACCATGTTAATCACTATAACATTATTGGTCTTGTAATTTTATGTGGTATGTAATCGATCATAATACTTCAAAAAAAATGTTGAATCTAATCTTTCAATAGTATATTTGCACTCATCTTACTGAGCTAATAAATCTGTGTTTCTATGATACGACATAAACTTAAGTGGCCTCACCGTGCCTAGCATGTACAAATTGCATCAGAGACTTGGTGACTATTCGGCGACACCCCTATTTGAAGATGATGTGGTGGCAGACTGGCAGAGACTCCTGAACTTATCTGTAGCACTTGGCTTTGAAATTGACGACTGAACCATCATGAATGTATCTGAAAAAAATATTCACCTGTTCAAAATACAGATTTCTGTAGTTTGTGCAATGTTTCCAAGAATGTATTTAAAAGACTTTAAACTTCCCCTCAATCCCCTGCATTTCATTTGTTTCTATACTAAACCCACCAATTCAGCCCTAACTTGGACGCTATCTATCAGTCTATGAACTATAGGATATGATAACGGTAAGTTTAAATATTACCTTTCAATGAAAAGTATTGTATCCTTCTCCTGCTGGGCGAAAGAAAAGTTCTTGGAGAACCAAGTCATAGAAAAGTCATCTCTGAGTAATCTCATTTTTGTATGGTAAATAAGCTTTTAGAACTAAGTTAGGTACCGGTACTGAATAGTGCATGATTGCCACCAGGTAACTAAGTTAACTATCAACTAAGTTAAGTACGTTAACGGCAATGTGAAGACGGAATAACGTTAATAATAGATCACTTGACAATATGTTGTAACGTTAGAAGCACGAAAATACCGCCATCACCAGTGAAATGCCATTCGAAGGCCTATAAAACGAGCAACGTACCACTCTATCGCCCTACACAAGCCTGAATATTTGCAATGTTTGTCTGAGCGACCAAAATCAAAACAATAAAGGTCAAAGGTCGGGGAAAGGTCCATACTGACCCTCACAAATATTGATAAACAATTATTTTTGAATTGTTATTCAGTAGGAGCCTATACATTTTGCTACATTTTGCTGTTGTAATAGTAAACAAGAGAGCTATGCTCAAATATATGGACACGTAGCGCCAATGGCAATAATTTTGATGATGTCATAGCGAAAAAAAAAGTAATAGCCTTCTAGAGAAAAATTTTTATTTAAAAACTTCAAAGCAATTGGTCCAGTATTCGAAGAGAAAAGTGATTTTTCAAAAATGATGGAGACAAATAACAATAACAACATAATATTGAAACGATCCTTATGTCCACTAAACGTGTCCAATAATACGAATGATTTTAACGATCGGAACCAAAAATATCAATTTTGTTTTATAGGGTTAAAGGTCTACGAAAAAACAGTTTACGTTTTGTGTTCGTTTCTCCATCAGCGCTGCTTTGTTTTCTCTTTTCGAGTGATATTTGTGCGCTGGACCTTCCACATTCATGCACTCGTAATCAAAGTACAATAGAATGCCTCGTTCAAGATCTAGAAGCCCAAGAAGGAGTTATGGTGAGTGTTTGATTGTCTGTACCGTAGTCGGCTGACTAATTAGTTAAGATAAAGAAAAGTCTAGGCTATAAGTAAGTTACGGTACCCTGGTACCGGTACCGGTACCGTACTCGTATCATTTGCTTAGGATAGCCGTCTACTTTTATGCTATACCGGTACCGGTAGTCTATCTCTTTTTACCCGAATTTTTTTTGTAAAAGTACCGGTACCGGTAGGTGGCAAGTGTTGGTCTTATGTTTACTTTATTATTTTTTTTTAATGTTTCTGCTGGACGGGCGCGTTTTGTTTTATCCGACGGTGTGGCTCATCGTGCTAAGCGTTAGGAATATGCTCGCCACTGCACCTCTGATTACTCTGCGTGGGTTCGCAGGTTGGAATCCCATGCGGGGATGGTCATACATTGTGCGAGAGGATTGCTGGACTCCTCGCCGCTGTAGGGTGGTTCACGTAACCGCGGGTCGGTTACGGCTTCCTCCACCATCAAGTCCATGCTTCCGAAAACAAATAACTAACTAATCCCATACCCGACATGGAATGCTAACCGGACAAGAGGCCGGGTCTCGTGTAGTTTCGTACCTAACGTACTCCTAATGGGCCTAGCATAAAAAAATTTTGATATGTCAATCCTAACCCCCATCTGACTACGCCATCCAAAAATTACGTCACTACGACATCACAATCACGTCATAGAGCTTGCCAAATATACGTACGATCGCCCGAAATGGCATCGGCGCCAACGATAAAGAACTGACTAACACCATCGATCTCTCTCCTATTGGGATCATTGCACCATGAAAACGAGAGAAATAACTGTTCAATTTCGGGTGCTCGTCTACGCGTCTTGGATGTCAGTTCGTATAGTTTGAAGGGCTCTACGTCACTGTGACGTCGTAGTGACATAATTTTTGAATGATGTAGTCAGATGGAGGTTAGGATTGACACATGGAAAAATTGTTATGCTACGACTACTAGAAATATGTTAGGTACGAAACTACATGAGACCCCAAGAGTTCGTGGTTCGCCATATGGTTAAGTCGCCTTATTACCTTTCCTCTCCCCCGGGATAAATATGTAAATCCGATCCGATGTTACAGTGACCAAAATAAAATTAATTGAAAAATGAATTAGAATATCTCTGTTATTAGGTTTATGGCTGTATGGAGTTGACAAACACAAATTTGCCCTGATTGCAAGGTGGCAAACCACCACAGCATTTTGACTATATCTATTGCTTGTAGTATTAAACCTTACTTCCGATTCAATAATCATCCTAATTTATTTGTTTTTAAATGTCTGTTATGCTGATTATGGAGTCGTAATACACATATAAATATAAAATCAGCAGAATATCAACATGATGATGTTTTTTAGATCGCTATAGCAGAGATCGGAGAAAACGTAGTCGATCTCCATATCAAGGTGGATCAAATAGAAGACATCGATCCAGATCACCAAGAAGAAGACAAAGATCAAAATCAAGAACTCCTCCACCAAGAAGGCCTCGCTCACCTTTTGGGAGACAATATCAGTAAGAAAAATCAAGTTTTCTGCACAAGCATGGAGAACTATCTTGTTCTTGTCTCAGAATATGGCCATATTGTGTTTATTGGAGAATACTGAATATGAATCTTGTAAAACCCTACAACTTTGAAGTTTATGATATATTATTTATATTGTATTTCTCATTGCACCTATGATATTTTATTTAGTAGTGGCTAAGGTGATGGTCTCAACTATGTTGTGATTGCAGGTTCAAAACCTCAGTTTCAGTTTGAATTGGAAAGATTCTGGTCATTCCAAAAATACTAGCTTTTTACAGTTCAGTGGCTGATTTGTAGACTCTTGTTTGGAATGAAATATTACAAAAATCATAGTATGAAACAAAATTTGTTGTAAACTGATTGTCTGAAGTAGTCTGACTTGGTCAGACAAACATTACAGAAATACATTTGTGTTAGTGTGCATCAAGTCTCTTGAATTACATTATAATAAAATTTTATTTCGTTGGAAAAATAAATACTGTCAAATGTTCCTATGTGAATTATTACAAAAACATACCAGATAAAAACTAAACTTGTATTTACATAAAAATATTACAGTGGACGGAAGCCAGAAGAAGAAGCACACAGAGTACCAGCGAATCCAGCAAATATAACACTGGGTGGAAGTTTAGGGGTGACTGGAGGAAAGAAAAAAGCAAAGAAGAAGAAATTACAGAATCAACAGTTGCGTGAGTCAATTCTAGTGTAATTTTCCAAGTCAAGTCATGAATGTTTGCACCTAGTTCCCTTCATAGGTCATGTATTGAAATAGATCAAGGTATTTTAAACTGGGGTCCCCAGACCCCTGGGGGTCGTGATGACTGCGGGGTACGCAGCGATATGAAAAGAGTCTAATCAATCGTTAATAATGATGTATTTCAATCAAAAGCCATTGCATATTTTTGGTTAAGCATTGCGGACGAATATCCATTGTTATGCTATCAGAAAAGGCAATCAAAATTTTATTGCTTTTTGTAACGACCTACATGTGTGAGGCTGCATTTTCAACTCTTAGCAATATGATCACGAAATACAGGTTGCAACCCGCCGTAGAGTCAAATCTACGAGTTTGCTTGTCTCAAATTGCTCCAGGGATCATTAAATTGTGCAGTGAAAAGCAAACTCATCTATCACATTAATGTCAATTGTGTTGTGAATGAAAAATTATCCTTTCTCGTTGATCCTTTTGAAACTCGCTAACTGTATGTCCTTCAGCAACCAAAGCCGGAGTAGACCTTCATAGTAGATGATTGTCTATTGGTGGGTTGCGATTTTAAATTATGTTAAAACTTATTTATAGTAATGGCAAACATGTCGGAAGATATGACGGATGAAGATAAGATGATGCAACAAATTATGGGATTCCAAGGATTTGACACAACGAAGGTAATTTTGTATCAAACTACTTTTTAATTAAATGAATTTACTTAAGAGCCTTTGTTAAAAATTCGAAATAATTGCGGTGCTTTAAGAGAAAAATGATTTTCAAGAATGCAGATGTTGAAATACTTGATGTTTAAAGTTTAAACTTTTTATTTTTAAAGTAAATGTTGTTCAAATTCCATGCCTGCCTGTCTGCCCAGGGTGTGATAAATTGTGTAGGCCAGTGGTTCTTAAAGAGAGAGAGAGATTTATTGATTCGTCAACCAAAACAAATATAAATATGAGAGCATAAATACAAATAAATAAACGCTGTTTATGGTAAAGACTGGAGGGAGCGATATGACCATACGGTCATCCAAGTCAGCTCCCCCCATTCCATTCTTGATTTGCAGACTGGTAAAATTTTAAAACTAATTTCTCGGACCGGTAAACCTTCAAAATCAACCCAGAATGTCAAAAATACAGAACATAATTGAAAGAATGTAATTGCGACAAAAGTATGCAATTCAAAGGCAGACAATCCAATTTAAAAAGGAATTTGCTGCTGTCTTTTTGATATCATGTGTGGCAAATGCTGTTCGAATGAAGTTCCAGCCGTTCAGGGCTTGAAATGGGTCCCTCTGAACAAGTTTGGTTTACACATCAATAGAAGGTAAAACTCGCAAAATAAATTAACAGGCCACCAATGCCTTGCATTTTGCAATTGAGATATAAAAATGTAATATATTTGGCAGTAGTAAGGTTGATGAGAACCGGTAGAACCACTGGTGTAGGCAATGCTGAGCCGGAAAGATACTGATCTTTACAAATTATGACAGCTTGTACAGAGCCTTTTTGAGTAAATGTCGTAATATAAAGAAGTACAGAAGCTGATTAATTTGACAACCAAAAGACTGATGGGATTAACTTACACACTTATAGTTTAATTTACACCTACAGTTCGTGACAGTTGTGGTTTGTTTTTGAGGTCTTGCTTCTTTAAAGATATCAGAAAAGTGGCATTTGGCTATATTTTTGCAACTACAATGCACATACAGTAATTTTATATTACTCATTAACTAGATGTCATGCTAATGGTTTACCTTTTATTTTCAGAATAAAAAAGTTGAAGGAAACAATGTTTATGCAATTAATAAGAAAGTTGAAAGGAAATATAGGTGAGACATAAGAAAAATGGGCTTAAATAAATGGTTCTAAATTTTTTTTGTTAAATTCCTGCCTTTGTCTCTTTTGGAACTCTTTATCCCTCCTCCACTGTGTGTAAGACCCTGTCTCCATTATTTCTTCTTGATAGACCTATGCGCAAGTCACGCTCCCACTTTTGTACAGGTTTGAAGGCTTATAATATATTAGTAAATAAGTATTATAGTAATAACAAGCAACTAAAGAATACGAGTAACACTACTGCAGCTACAAAGCAAGATTCCTCCCAAAAAAATACGAAATTCCGCCCCGGTTGGGAAAAGATGAATTCAGTCAATATTTTTTGTTAGCATAATGAACTTCAACGTATGCTTTAACAAACTAGATAGTAATGATCTTAGCCTTTATTAGAAATCTGTTTCCAAAGAATGATTTGCATCAAGTAAAATCCATATCTAAGTCTGAGTATATCAACCAGAGGAGGGACATCCACTCCAGGAATAAATTTTGTTGTTTTGGGGAGAGAATATGTGGATATTACTTTGTATTTGGTGTAGTTATACTAATATTCATTAGTCATTCCGTATTATTGTAATACATATTTAAGGTTATGCAAAGCCACAGCATGGCGAGTTGCCGGACACAGTTTTTTTATGCAAAGTGACAGAAGAATAAAAACATCCGAATCAGGCAAAGAGATGGAATGTATCGTACTAGCTTCAATGAGGCAGAGTCTCCCATACACTATAATCCAAATTATGCTTTATTTCACAAATTTGGGTACTCCCGTAGTGTTTATACCACACTAGGGATAGGGCATAATTTTATTCTGATTTTCCTTATTTTAGTTCTATTTCGAGTTGGCGACTGTCTCTGTTAGCCAAGTGAATATATGCCCATAGGAATTAAGGGACCCTCAAAATATAACTTGTTGTGAAGTAGGCGTATTGATACACGTACTTCTGTTGCGCCTAAATTCGCATATAATTTATTAGAATTGATATAATATATTCGACTAAATCCGTTTTTTTTCAGGCAATATATGAACAGAAAAGGTGGATTCAACAGACCCCTAGAATTCATGCCATGATATTGCCAAGATTCGAACTATGTGATACCTCTTTATCTGAAGGACAAATTATTTCATACAAACAGAAGAATGTGCTTGTGAAACTGGGTAATGGTAAAGAAAAGTAGACTTGAGGTTATGATATTTATCATTGTCTTCATTCTCTGGATTAGGAAAAATTCTGACTACGCTTGCATTCGCATCTCTAGGTTATTGTTTGTAAAACTATTTTCCCAGTTAATCAGTTTAAAAAATGTGGCTAGGGCAATGTAAAGGAGTCAATCGTTGACATCAGAATTCTGGCTGTGGTAGTATTTTTCAATGCAGGAATGGCTGAAACCATATAATCTTCCATTGAGAAGAGGTGGCCATAACTGTATAATCTACCACTTGGAATTCATTTTTTACAATTTTCATGAAACGAATGTTGTTTTGGTTATACTGTTAGACTTTTTTTGCTCAAAATAATAATTTTTCAATTGAACAAATTTGAAATTATCCCATAAAAAATAATTTAAAATATTGAATCTGAATAATTTCCAATCTACTCGTTTTGGCATCCCCATTCATATCTCTTCAACATACATGTGCAGAGAATGAAATTTCGTGTTTTTATATATTTTATTTACTGCTTGAAAATAATAAATTCACACTTTCCATCTTTGTCTACTGAATTTCATTTGAATATGTGCACCCCGCTTCAAAACTTCGAGAGCAGTTTTGTGGCGACTATTGGTTGACAATAATTCAGATGCCAGTTCCCAACTCACAATTGTCTGAGAAAGCATTTTTTAATTTCCGTTGGGTCAATATTAATCGAGTCTAATAATTAAACTCAATGAAAATACAGCTCCGTTTTCATACTGAAATGCACTCCACCCTGTGTGTGAATAAGTCCGATGATCAAGATTACATCACCACATAGTTCGCTGGCTTTGATAACCTACCTTGACCAATTAAAGAAGTGCTAAATATTGGACTGCTGGTCAGTGGCGCAACCAGCGGGGGGGGGGGGGGGGGGGGGGGGGGTTACGGGGGTCGTGTCCCCCGTTTGAATTTCGTTTTTTTTTATTATTGTTCTATGTTAAAACAACGTCGTTCCACGGTCATAACAATCCGGTGAAAACTACTTTTTTCCAGTGCTTTATCACCTCGACGTAATTTAACACCGCCCGACTTCAATCATACCTTTTTGCTGATAGTTACGTAATAATCGCTAACCCCGCGTATATGTTTGTATTCGAAAATGAGATATGTTATCTCAAAAAAGTAGAAATCGCGCACTGTCGATGCGGATTGAAAGCGACAATAGCATAATGCTATCTCTCTCTCTCTTGTGACGAATACTCTCGTGCTTCATCATCTTGACGCAATGTAACGCCGCCCGTCTTCATGTTATAATAATGCAGTAGAAACTCTGAAAATCTGGATACGAAAATTATTTTCGGAAAAATATTACTTCGAATAACCTAAGATTTTCTACATATGAAAGGCCGAAAACCGAAAACGCCGTAAACATCCTACCGCCCCCGTCCACGTTCTGATTTAAAAACATTCCACAATTATTTCATTTTTTATCGCAATCGAAAGCAGCCATGTGTGGCACGGCAATAACTAACAGTCGTCGTGAAAGGTTTTCAATAAACTCTGACTTGAAATGCTTATAAGACGTCGAGGACGTTTTTGGTTGAAAATTTTTTACATTTGTTATCGTATATTTCAATTTAGTCAAATTTTTTAATTTCTTGCAATCTATAAAATAGCTTCTATATATTATTTGGTTTCTATCGGAGATTTTATCGTTATCCCGAGTCCTGACGTCGTTGATAACAATATCGTTCATTTTAAGTTGAAGGTATTGGTTTATAATCAAAAAATTATAACACATAACATGAAAAATTTAAATCAACGCTGACTCAAAAAGTAAAACACGTTTTTCCATCTTCATTCTCCATTGAATACAACAGGGATTGATTCAGATATTTTATTTTGTGACAAAGAGTATGATATACTGCTATTTCTAGAAATTCCGCTTGAATACTGAGTATTCAACTATATATGTGTAAATAGTTTGCAGTGTAACATTTTTAAACATTCATTTAGTGGCATATTTTTGATTTGTTCTCTCTGTGTGTATACCGGTACTGTTTTAACAATGTTGGCCACGTCAATGTATCAATTAGGCTACAGACCTGCTCACGTGTGATTAGTGTTTTTCCTAATGATTGCTTTTATGAGTGTCCGCACACCGAATTTGCCGCCATGGTTTTGCGTTTGTTTGTATATTAAACCACTTATCACCTTTTCCGCAATGCCCAATCTAGCAATCAGTGTAGTTTTTCATGGCTTGGTTTTTCTTAAAGCTTTCATGAGTATGACTATCGTCGCAAATTTATTACATTCCACTCCCCACATTATCTTTGCATGAGGTTGTAGGTATTGGTCATTATCAAAGTAATTGTTGAAAGAGAGTACAACAGCCCGAAAGTTTATTACTATCGTGTATTTTGTTTTTTAAGTTTGGCCCAAGCCTCATTTAATTGGGCTTGTGTTTTTGTGTGCGTGCTGGTGGGCAGGCACATGAGATACTTCATGTTTTAAACTTTTTTGTAGGTTTTGCTTGCCCTCCAGAATTCTCCATTTTAAATTTAGGTTTGTTATGGAGTTTTCGAAATAAACTATCTATCTATCTATCTATCTATCTATCTATTGGCGGACGGAAATTTGGGAATCGGGTTTAACTAATTTGATTATGATGACGATGGTAAACAAAAGTACACAAACATACCATACCGTTCTTAGTTTTTAGTCGTTATTTCTCTGTCCTTTCTTCTTTCTATGTGCATATTAAGACCAAAAAACGTGTTTTATTATTGAATTCTGCGCTGATTTGAATATTTCATGTCGGCTGTTATGTATAATAATAATAATGTATTTTTGTTTGTAAATGAATACCGCTAACTTTAACTGAACTGATGTTGTTATCAATGCCGGATGCCGACGAAATCCGCGATAGATATTAAATACTATTCAAGAGCTATTTTATACGCGCTAAATTAGAAGAAATGAATAAATTTCCTGTTATGTTCGGTCACTATCGAAACTGAGGATGAAAACAACTAATTAAGACACAATTTGCCGAGGACGCCTAAACCATCTCGACTAAGTTAAAATACCCGATAAGAAAATATTTTCAATCAAAAACGTCCTCGAAGTCTTATAAGTTCTTCAAGTCGGCGTTTATCGAAATTCTTTCATTTCAGCTGTAATATATTGCCGAACCACACATGGACGACGACGCCTAGGATATGTGCGCCATATTTGGGATTATTATAAACACGAAAAACAGTATTTGAAGTTTGCGATATTTGAATTTAAATTCGATTTGGACATCCCTGCATTAAATTAGTCAGTTTTTAGTTGTGTTTCCAAAAATTAGTTGTAAATCAATTATTTTAATTGTCATTATGTCTTCCGGTGAGCTTCAGTTTAGTTTAGAATTTTTCCGGGGTTAGGGTCGGGAAAAGGTCCATTCGCAAGAAGTGCATTTTGTTTTTAGTCTTGACGAATTTACCCAACGAGCAAGGCGCGGCACGAGGGAAACACTGGAGTTTATTCAAGCCGTGTTTCACTATCCACGAGGCGCAAAGCCAGGAAAACGTTGAAAATAATTAACAGCTTTTCGTTAGCAATTCGCTGGAATGTAATGAACGGCGTTTTGCTACCCACGAGGTGCAAGACATAGCGAAGCGCCGTTAATGAACGAGTGCAAGGTAAGCGAAAGGCTGGGATTTAATCGATGGTGTTTCCGTTTTAACCATGAGCAATTTATCGTGGTCAGCGGGGCGACACCTAGTGGCGTTGCGACTTACGTCGTGGTTGCACTGTGTAAATTCCGGTCGGACCCCCCCCCCCGTTGAAAACGGCCTGGTTGCGCCACTGCTGCTGGTATTGAATGTGGTCTTACAAACATGATTTTGATCTGTCCTTACATGGTGTACCACTACATTTCTTTAGAACAGTGGTTCCCAAACTTTTTGAAAGAAATTGCATGACAGGCGGATCAATGTGCTGTATAGTGAAACGAAGAAAAGAATTTAAAGCACAACTTTAATGGCATGAGTGACTAAAGGGCAGCTTCAGATCTGCAATTAGTAAACTTGTGGTGGCATGAATTGAACTCTGTGACATCACAGGCCCGAAGCTCTGTGACATCACAATGGGGCAGCGCAATCGAAACAGAAAGTGAAGAATCAGCGTCTCCAGCAGTGATTGCGAAGCAGCAAAAGGCAACAAATGTGTGTTTGCAAATTTAAACACTTCCTTTTTGTATTATCAAGCTATTAGCCATGTTACAGTTTTGTTTCGCGGACCCTCCAAAATTGCTTCACGGACCACAAAAGGTCGCGGGCCCCAGTTTGAGAACCACTGGTTTAGAAGTGGGGACAGGTGCTTAAAGGTTAGATGTTAAGGTTAAGATGTTGGTAAACCCCATGGTGGGAGACTTAAGCTTAGCCAAGAGGAAAAATAATTCTAATAATATCTACATTTCCATGGATGCAGTGCATTGTTTGGAGTAAATGGATTGAAAAGCATCACGTTAGAAAAATGAACATAGGAGTCACAGAACCAATCATACATGCGTTACCATACCATTAATGATGCATCTCTGTAAGTGGCCCAACATGCATCGCTTTGTGTCTGTCATATCTCTTTCCGTGTACTTTCGTTTAGAAAATTCATTATGTGTCTATATTTTCAACATTAAAGTTTATTATGAGTTTAAAATTAAAAGGTTAGGCTATCTTATTTCCTCAATAATAACTTTCTTTTTCTTCGGTTCCCTTGCCAGGCTTCTTGATTTATTAGTAGCCTCTTTATGAGATTCATGTTCTTTATGAAACTTCAATCTATCTTTGTAAATACCAAAAACCTCTAATGCTAAAGGAAGCAATCGCACTTTATAGTCTGTTATCCAAGCTAAAAGAAATTCTAGTTTTTTCATGATTTTGAAAATGTCTTTCGAGTCAATGTTGCTACAGAATTCTTTTTTCTTTATACTACTTTTGAGTGATTTACATGTAGTATGAAGTTCTGAAATTCCCGCTATTGAATAATTGGAAGGGTCATTTTTGTGAGATCCAAGCAAGATGTGATAAGTGTCTAAAATGGTCTCAACACCTTCTCTTTCTGTACTATTCAATTCCTCTTGTACTGTTGTACATCCATCCATGGCAGATTGGACCGATTCAGAGCAGCTCTGTAACGTAATTCCTTTACACAAAAATGTTGATGCTGAAATGATATCATGAGCAAATTCACATGAAAATTCCTTTACATTTCCATTGTATCGGCGACAAAAATATACGTAGCAGAAAAGAACATTGACAAGATTGTTTCCCACTAGAATTGAAGGATTGCTACCTCGTAGGAGTTCTTCGATCCTCTTCACTTGCAGATTATATTGTGGTACAGGACTCCTATCTTTTGTGTTCTGCTTTACTGAATCTGTAGTAAAAATATTAGTAACATCAAAACCTCTTCAAGTTAAATCACAATGTGTAAAACCAACTATTATTTGTGTGAATTCCTATTGCTTGTGGCTTGTAACTCATCAAGGGTATGATAAACTAGCTAGTCAATGGGACATTTCACACTGAACATAATATTGAATATATATAATCATCAATAGACCAGAGATAGCATCGTAAAAAACATTGTTTATAATAGATATAATACTTTTATGGGTTTCCTGCTCCCTGGCAATTTGAGGTTGAAAATCACGGAGATAGATAGGTAATGTCAAGCTGCAAAAATTGTGATCCTAGCCACTTAGAAATTAGCAGATGCATGTCAAGATTCTGTTGAAGCACGAACTTTTGAAACATCTTATAAATAATATATTATATGTACCTATTTCTGTAACAAGGTTTGTGTCATGGTACAACCACCATGGCGACCATTCTTTTACCAAGCTTCCATTTTGCATATTTCTTTTGAACTCCTCCCGTTCATCAGGAGTGAGCCGACTCCAAACTTCATCACTGTCATCTAAATTCACGTTCTTCAATCTTTCTTCCAATATTTCTGTAGGATCGTCGTCTTTCTTCTAGTAAATATCACATATTGGAAGGAAGATTAATATTTCAATAGTCTGCTTATTTGTCAGCAAGGTGGCCTAGTGATGAAAGTGTTAAACCTCGATCTTTACAAAATATGGTTGCTTTATTAAAGCCTTGTTTGGAGCCAAAGATATATGGATACAGCATATAAAAATTTCAGAATATGACTTACAAAACACATTATAAAACTTACGAAGGACCTTAAATATTGTCTAATATTTACAATAGATTCATACATTTTCGTCTTCAAAATTTTTCAGCATTTTCATAATTCTTAATTTTTCTGCATCACTTGCTCGACTTTGCTTCATTTCTTGGACAAAACAATCTTTATAGAAAGATTCTGAACATCCAGAATGTGTTTGGTGTTTGAAACATCCGAGAGAGCAATAAGAAACATTGCATCGAGGACATGTGTATTTTCCTGCGGCTTCTTTACATATTCCACATTGCTTCTGAAGCGCTAGAAATGATGATGGATCAGTAAATAGATATTTTTACTAGTTCAAAGAAAGCAATAAAATTTTAAAAATATCCCAGTAAACTATCATCATTTTACAAGTCGATTGTATCTTTGCCTCCCTATCTATATTCCAGTGCCATACTCCCATTACAGCATTATAAAAATAAAAACTTATAATACAGTAATATCCGAAAATCGGAAAATGCAGTACCGTACCGGTACCGGTACGGTATCAGGAAATTTCCTGAATGCTTTACATGTAGCCTATTATAGGTCCCTGCTAACATGAGTTCCCGTGTTTATTTAGACTCTATACAGCCATAATCATCATAACATGCGATAAAATAATTGGTGAAAATAAAAAATGATTACAGAATACCGGTACTAAACAAAACCCAAATTTTAAAACACAGAACAACACTTTTATCGTATCTTTAAAAGATAAGCATGATTGTCATTCTTAAAATGGTTTAAATCAGTTTTCATTTCATACCTGAGATTGCAACATCACTACTGTAAGCCGTCAATCGAATCTCCGAATCCATCCCGTTCTGATATCATCCGCCAACAACAAAATATGGGAAACGTAAACAAAACGTTCGCATGTTCACGTAACTCTAGCATGACGTGATACCACAGAGGTATAAATGATCGGACAATTGTAATCAGGCTTACCAGTACTTGTTCTATCGGCCCGAAACTGTTCGTTTCCGGTAAAGCTAGACAGGATGGAATTATGATTTCATATTTATCCCAACTCTAGTCTACTCCTAATATCAACAGTCAACAGCGCGATGTGGGAAACATAATAAAACGTTCTGTATGTTCATGCAGCTGAAGCACGAAGCGATACGGCAGAGGTAAATTGAACAAACTATTAGTAATTGCCTTAGTCCTGCTTGTTGGGTTGGTTCGATTTTGTTCGCATTTGGTAATCAGCGTCAATGATATGGAAGCCGCCGAATATCAACCATTGACTGGTAATGCACTTACCACAGCTAATTATCAGGAATACTTTTTGCAAGGAAGTATTTTGGAGGCTGAATGCAGCAAGCTTCTTGATCGATTGCAAGGTTAGTGTGAACACAGCAAGAGCTGAAGAGAGTTTCTTCAACTTTCAAACTTTATAATATGGTATTGTTTTGCTATTACAGTCAGACAGTATTATCTTATTGGTAGACGGGTGATTGAAATTGGTTTAACCCCTCCAATTTCGTCGGGAAATACACGTCGATTATGGAGATTGCCTTTTAATACCGAAATTGAATATTCGTTTTGAAAAAGCATTGGGATGGGACAAGGTGGTATTCTACCAGCATAGCTAGTTTATATATTCATTCGCCAGCATGTCTGGCACTGCAGTCAAAAATTTTTAAACGAATGGTAGTCTCGTATGGATTTCTGTTGTTCAATCCCACTGGGACAGTTTAATCCCAAGAATAAATACTATTGGCACACGTAGACTATTTCCCAGAATGGAAAAAAAAAAATGATGAGGAACAACATGAATCCAAGTAAAGCGTACATATAAACTTAATCTGCATTGTTTTTGATGTAAATTTTAACTTCTAAGTGCGTTGTTGCCTTGTTATAAATCGATATTGAAAGAGTTAAACCGTGCTATAAGTTTAGCATGAATAGGCGACAAATACAGAGATTTATTGATAGATCTGTTCATAAATAAGATAGGATTTTTCTGTTAATTCGGATATCACGCAGTCGTAAATGTTATCTTTCTGTTATCTCATCGTCCATTTACTGATATATAAATGGATAGCAAATTTATCCATACAACTGTATTAATTTTTCACTATTAATATAACGCCTCTTTTAATTTATAGTTGAGTCATAATCTGACATATTTGTTATGATAACACACTTATCTCACAATTAACTTCCAATTATACTCTAATACCAATTTGCTCTGAAGGTGATTTAGAATTTGACCCTAGATATTCATATTTCATTGCTGTATCCATTATTGATTAGGTCTTATGAAGAATGATCCTTACATCTGCGACACTTTAACCTTTTCCTAGCATACTTTATTTGGTCTGTCCATAAATTTATGCATCATATTTGGTCATCTTTTATTATGTGCTACTTAATTTTGGTTAGTACTTATCGTTTAGGTTTATGTGATAACGTTCCAAGAGAGCAATTCACAGATCATGAGAGAACATTCGTGATCAAAAATCCCAATTCATCAGCTGTGATGGTGAAAGCATGCAAGGCATTTCAAAAAGCAGATGTTCCTTGGTAAGTATTTGTCAAGAACGTTGTAAAAACATAAGATAATATTTTGTGTTTATTTATGAAAAATGAAGGGACTATTGGAAAAAGCTCTATTTTATGATGGTAGTGAGCAAAAGTTTTATTTTAAGTTTTTTTGAGCTCTCTCATAAAAAATATAAGTCCAGACAAAAGGCTTGTATGAATTTATTCGTTTCACTAAGATTGTCGTGATGTAGTGGGTGAATGGGACAAGCGCTTGCTCATTTTCCTGACCTTTTTGTCGTCATTGTCTGTGTTTTTTGTTCATGTTCTGTGTTGTAAATGAAAAATCTAAATGAAATTGTATCATATTAAATTCAAAAACAGTATTAATAAAAAAACTATTGTGAACTTTGATAGTAATAGAAATCTATAGGGAACCCAGTACATAATCTATTTGATGTATCTTCATGAGATATACAATGTAATACTGGCCCAGTGGCTCAGCGATTGAGGAGTAAGACTTTGCTATGACATCATCGCGTGTTCGAACTCATGTCCACTACCTCACTCAGGCTGTAATTAATTGGGTGGGAAAAGCCAAACTGGAAAGATTCTGGTAATATCTCATTACCTAGCTATGGCTGTGTGCAAAACCTTGTATAGAGCAAAAGCCGTATAACAAAAAAAATTACACAATGCTGCCTGTATTAGCAATTATGAATTACTGTAAGTTAAAATATTTGAATTTTTAGGCAAATGAAATACATTGGCACAACAGAAGCAGGTGACAGAAGTAAAAGTTCATTGATAAGAAGTTGTGTGACTGTTGCTGTATCGAAAGATCCAACACAGTTTTTAGAAGAATTGGGATTCAAGTAGGTTAAAATTAAACTTAATTTCGACCCAAACCCGCATACTTAACTATGTATATTTTCGAATTTGGACATCTTATTTATTTTACATGCAAGTTCTGATATACTTTGCAATATACAAGATATACTTTGCTCGAATTACAGGACTCTTTGCCCCTTTGTGTAACCGCTTGCTGGTAAGGGATTTCTCTACCACCATAGTTCATGGCTCATGCATATAGAACTATCTACTGGTCAGCTTTTCCAAGAGTTGATCTAGACCAGAATTATGGTTCGTCATATGATTGAGCTGTTTTATAGGATTTTCTCTCCCGGGGATAAGTATGAGAAACATATCCCACAATCTGCTGGCATAATGTGCCAAACTATATTGTCAGGGAGGAAAAACAAATAAATCGAATTTATTGATTCTTTTTTAGTTCAAACAGAATGTTGTTTATCAGTGTGTACATAAAAAATGATATTGCACTATTTCCACTCAAGTCTGGAAAAGTTTGTTAAAAAATGTATATGATTGTCAAACATGCTCTGCTTTATGGGGTTATCAAAATTTTAAATGACCCAATAATCTATAAAGATAGATAATCATTTGGTATTCCCATTGATACAAAAATTTCAATTAATTAAAGTACTATATATTTTAATCCAGGTTACAGCATGAAATTGTTGCCAAGGGATATTTTTTTCGTAAAGGCAGGATCAAGATAACAGTTTCTAAGCTTCATAGAGTAAGTATAGGGGTGTAATTAATTAACACGTAATATTTCATCTCACCATTTCATAAATCACGCAGGGCTGGCCAAAATCAGAAAATTGACCAAAATATTATTTTCCATTATAGAATATTGAATATATTTAAAATTGATTTATTTTTTACAGAGAAAATAATATGCTATATCTGGGTCCAGGTTTCTTATATGTGTCTGTACTTTTCATCGCCAAGTCAGACTTTCTTTCATTCATCGCTAACCATCAATAATGCATATCTATAAATGTATAAACTTCTTTCCAAATATTGGTAGTCTTCATTTCTCACATACTTCTGATATCTTTAGAGTTTTAATTTTTTTTTGCTTGATAATTATAAATAACAATACATATAGATCAGGGGTCTCCAACTCAAAAAATGTCGCAGGCCACTTTTGGAAATTTATCGACCACGCGGGCCGCAAACCAAGAAATTAGGTACAAAATTGGTATCTGAATATATTGTGTTGAAATTACACTTGAATTGTACAGCAAACTAAACATGAAACATATTCATTTACTTGTGCTGGATATTTGGTATCAATGTTTGGCTTATTTTGGATTGGTTTGCTATTCTTTAGACAGCATGCAAATGCTCGTCCATTGGTCATGTGCGGAGGGCTTACTTTCATAGTTACAAAAAACTGCTTGCAAATATAAGAACTGCCAAACATCGCAGGTATGCAACGTGAATGTGCAATTAGCTTCGCAAACCTTCTCGGGCACAATGGACTGATCGAAACCAGTTCAATTCGTCACAATGAACATGCGAAATGAAATTATTGTATTTATAATTGAATTATAACATTAACAATATAGAATAAAACATGAAGGTGGTAGTGTGGAATAACAGGGGAAAATATTTGCTTCATTTTTTACAGTTCGTCGGACCAGACTCTTGATGAAGAATGACACGATAAAATGTACTAATAGTTGACATCGTACTATTTTAGTTTTTTGTGGAAAAATCCCAACCGTGACGTGGGCCGCAAAAATATGCCTGGCGGACCGCGTGTTGTAGACCCCTGATATAGATAATACATTTCTGCCATTTATGCACAAATATAAATGTAATTTTCGATTATAATATTTTCCCTGTGATCATGTTAGTCTATGCAAAAAGACATGTGTAAATTACAACTATTTTTTATCTTTTTTTTTTCAGTTATCATCCGCTCAAGAACCAAGTAAACTGGACGTTATTTCTCAATCTCATCTTGTCGAAGTTTGTGTTCTTGCTCCAGTTGGTCAAGAACGAGCAGGCGAGGAAGTTCGACAATTTTGTGAACATTTAAAACCACTTATAGTATTTGATGTTGACCACAGGAAGATTCATCAAATGGCCACAAGTTGAATTCAAATATCCAAATGCAAATGCAAATTAGGCTATACATGGGCAAACTACGGCCCGCGGGCCAAATCCGGGCCGTTGAGTAATTCAATCTGGCCCGCCTGATGCTGCCACAACCAAACTAAAACCAAATTTTGATGTTTTAGCTGAAATATAGCCCAAGGAATTTGTTGAGTTTGGAATTAAATTTAGTTTTGGCACGAAGCTCATTGTTTTCCACTTTTGCTTTTGTAACACTCTAAATATTGTTTATAAAATGTAACTTTCACGTCACACATATATGGCCCCGCCAATCTGAGTAGGAAACATTTTTGGCCCTTGGTCCAAAAAATAGGCCCACCCCTGGGCTATAGGTTCAGGCTTACCAAACGCCAAACGTCCGGTTTTGACAAACTGTACTGGCGTCAAGTCAGGTGGACTTAAATGTCCCAGTCATGCATGGGTCATGCAGTGAATTGTGTAACTCTCTTCACTAGTTCAGTGAGAGAGAGAGAACAGCTATATTGTGAGTCATAAATATATGTTTAATATGCCAATTTAACATCCAACGTTAACCGTACTGCCATTGAACTATTCCTAATGACGATAAGAAGGTGCACTTTTTTCAATGATTTGAATATTACTAAGCGTCTGAATCGAACCTAAGGTTTGTCCAATTCGCACTGTCCCGTTTTTTTTTCTGTTTCATATATATGGTAAGCCTATATCAGATAGGATTTTCATATTTCTTTTCTGTTCTATCCATTGGTAGGATTCATGGTGACATGCTAATGTATCTTCTGCAGTGACATGCTTTAGCGAATATGATTTATAGTTATGGGGTTATAAGTTCAGATTGTTTTTTTAAAATAGGACAAGCTAGTAAATTCGATACAAAAGAGAGAGAGAAACTATTTTTAAAAAATTTTGAATTTCAAACACTGGCTATATCCTATGTTCTGGATGTCTCATCCTAACAATACTTGAAGCGAATGGTATTCAGGTGCGGCGTTAACTGCTCATTTCCAAATGCTTTGGGAGTTATATAATAAATGCTGGCAATGGCAATAATGATTGATGCGTTATCCTAGGGCTAGGCCACTGATCATTGTGTGGAGGATTGTGGCTTATTGGCATCCCGCATTTATTTCGAGCCATTGTTTCTGTTTGTAAAATAGATAAAACGTGCATAACTGTGGTTTGAGCTGAGCAAGCAATGTTCTACCAATCTACTTAGTCAAAGACGTGCTACGACTGATCCACGGAAATTTGTTTTAATCTTATTTACTGCAGAAACGCAAAATGTTTGCGAATAAGAGTGTTGAAAAAAATTATTTGCAATAAGTATTCCGCGACTTCATTGTTAGTGTACCGGTCCATGTCGGATGTTGGAAAATTTACCAGTTATCTGTTACAGATGCTTGACTTGGTGGTGAAAGTCGCAAGCTGTTTCGTAAACCTCCCTACGACGACTCCAGCAATCATATCGCACATAATTATCTCTCGCTACAAACCCGCAGAAAGTAATCACGGTTGCGATGATGGCAATATTAGGTGCTTGCCTCGTATCCTGTGCTTGAAGCATTTGATATATTTTTCTGCAAATAATTACGGTACCGCCTGTGTCTATCGTAGAACCTATGGCCGGGGTCAAGAGAGCCATAAAGGTACACATTTTCAATTTCATTTCCGTGCGAGCCATACAGCATTTTTCTTTCCTTAGTCGTGTCTCAAATTTCCACTTAAAAGTCAACACATACAATGTCTCAATACTGTATACATTTAATGTGACTTCTGATGCCGCATATTGTCGCTGAGGGCCTTGAACGACTGAATCACGTGCAACACATTGTTCAGTTGAGTAGGAGATTACCGTAGTTTTTTTTTACAGAAGTTAGGTGACGCTCTTGGGTTTACCGTGTAATCCAAATAAAAGTAACCAAGCCAATGGCGAAACAACACATCATCATTGAATTTGATGATCCATCCTATCGCAGTCTAGACAGGTCTAAACGCATTGTGTTAAAGCTGGATGTTGGGGCGATGTATGATATTCTACAAGAATACATATTTGGAGAGAATTGAAAACTAAAATTTGGAATATGATTATGAGTATCAAATGCTGTTCATCTCTGTTGTTGTTTATTTTGGGATTTGGTGAAGCAATATCGGTAAGTGATATTTGTGAAAACTGTGATTCTTTTGCGTATTGCTCCGCTTTTTTGTCGCACAAAACCCCATGAATAAAGTCATCTTGGGGGAATAGCTCGACTGGAATTTTGAAATAATCTTTCTAATGTGACCGCAGCCTGCCTATAATTGTAGCCCTAATATACGTATATTTATATATTGAAGGAGTTTTGTACACGAAAAAAAAAACTGAAGTTGTCCTTGATAAAGAAAAAAATTTAGGATGTCGGATCAAATTATTTATCGAAAGTTCCTCCATAATGTTAACATGTAACAAATAAATTAAATAATTGGTTGTAGATTTGAATTTTACTAACTGAGATTATTTTTGCATCTAATTGCTAAGAAATACATGATATTTTATCTCGTATTTCCCCGTACATTATCAAGCATAACTAAATCCATATTTTTAACTGGGTTATAACGATGATGTATTTAAAAGACATAAAATCACACTGTCGTTTTACAATCCCATACGGTATATCAAGTGGAATTTATGTTGCCATTTGTTTTATTTACCTAGTGTCATATATCCCGGATCTAAAAATCGATTTTGACTGAATTCCGCTCAACGACCTCTTCAAATTGTCCGTGTGCGACCAATGTAAGCGGTACATGTTATTTAAGGATGGCTACTAGTTAACACAGTGATACCAACAACAAAACGACTAATATTTCGCACGAATACGGCGTCTGTAATATGAATATATATAAATGTACAATGTAGATTAATTAAATTTTCAAAATCAGTCGATAAAAAATAGAACGAAACGAATCAAATAAAGCTTATTGCGACTTTCAAATGAGTGTTATCAAATCTTGATATTAATAGAGTAAAAATGGGGCAAAATAAAATTTAACTGTCCAACAAAGATATCAGAGCCCTTTATGTCGAATTTGTAGCAGGGCTTTTTCTTAGAAAACTTAAACTCAACAAAGCATCAGTAATTAGTAAAGAACAAACTAAAAAAATATTTTTGAAATTTTCCCTAAATTAGAAAGTTTCTACACAATGGTAAATATTTTATGAATTGTTTCTCGAAACATATCTCCATTTAGCCGATAAAGCAAGTGTATTTAACAGTTCAACTGAATACATAACAAGCACTTTCTTTTGCATTTCGAAAAATATGCTTGATATAAAAAAAAAAGTACATTTTCTTAAATGCATCCTAAAATTCCCAAGCATCAAATACTAAATCTATTTTCCAACTAAAAAGATAGTTTATCGACAGACAAGAAATGTATTGATATGAGTACATTGAAAGCAAATTTCTGTCTGAATATAACATTATGCACCATGTAAAAGAGACCAAGCTACGAAAAATCGCTCTAAAGCAGATTTAAATATTCTACAATATCAGTTGTAAGAATCAGTTTCGCTGCTTTTTTTGTTCTATGCCTTCGCCTTATGCAAATACATATATAACAATGATTGCTAAAATAACATCGGAATCTCCATTAAAATTACTATAGTAGCCTAAATTAGACGACGCACCGGAGAAATAGAGCTTGAAAACTGAGTTTCAATTCTGGTTAATTATGTATACAATTATATAACTAAGTTTTTAAATTTTAGCAATGGGGAGGAATCCCCCTCACTCAAAGAATTCAGAGTGACAACAACAGAGTTCTTCAATATCACCAGGAACAAATGAGACTCGCAGGAATCAACCATCCAGGATCTGTTCTTGCTGAAAATAGAGCAATACCAGTTGCACCATTGCAATACCGAGATTTTGTGACGATCGAAAATACTCCCAATAAAGTAAAGGCCAACCATACACTGAACGTGAGTACATTTTTGCACCATCTAACTTACCAATAGGGTGTAATAAATTGGGCAGGCGATACATCTTTTCAAAAATATTAGCTTTTTACATCGTATCGTATCAGCGACTGCTCGTGCAGGACCTTAGGTGCGTAAAGCTAAAGCTTTTTTGCCGAGTTGCGTTTGGTTTAGCATCACAATCTTAAAACCAAATTGCTCCTCGCATCAAAAGCTGAACTACACAGATGGTTGCTTGGCTGTGACCTTCCTAAATCAAACTCAGAATATTAAATTTAAACTATATTAATGCTGGAACTGTGACTCTGGAAATTATTATTCATTGATTACAATTTGTTTATTGGCTGAGAGATACTACACATTAAGAAAATTGGCGAGCCACCGGAATGCAAAATATCACTTTAGAATGACCATTTCCTTCACCTTAACGTCGGCAAAAAATTCTGTTTTCTTTAATCTTACGTTATTTCAGATCAAATATCAATGCAGTCAGCCATTTACAATCGTGTTGTTTATGGATGGGAATTATCTTCAACTTAATAAACCAAATATCAATAAAAGCATTTCTATATATAAAGACTCTGACATCATATTTTTTCGAAAATTCTGGCAATGCGAGAGGTCTCCCCGGGAAAGCAAAGTACAGATACCGTTAATTTTTCCTCCAGAACTACTCCGACCCCCAAATTTGATGTTACAGAAAGTATGGACAATGCAGAGTGTTAACTTGAAGGTAAGGCTGTGTGGTTCATAATCTAAGTCTGATCAAATATTAAATAGACTCTTCATTTTATAGACGTAACTATTGGGCGGCGTGATGGACTAGCACAGCGGTTCCGCCTAGGGAACGGTAATTCACTGAGTGTGCCCCAAAAAGTAACAAAATAGTGTTAAACATTAGTATAATATATGATTGAATATTCACATATTGTATTTATTATGTTTAACATTCATCCGCGCTTGACATTGCGCATTGTACATCTTGTGTTCTGTATTCCACCACCTCAACGAGAGTGTAATAAGTTGGGTATAGGCAACGTTAAAACAAAAAATCTCCGGTTCTTCCAAATAAAGTAACTCTTTACATATCGCGAGGTATCATTAACTGTTTGCATGAGGGCTTGTTTGCAGCAAAAGACGCGAAAAAGCGTCATTTATAAACAAAAAACTTCACAATTTATATGTTGAAGGTTCCATTTTAGCATTGTTCAGAGTTGATTTACATATCTATCAATTTAATTCCGTTCAGGCTTTGTTGCAGTCGGAATATATTTCCCAGATAAATTTATTAAATTGTCGTATTGTATAAGAAATAATGATTTATAAGTAAAATACCGAAATATTTTAGCAAAATCGATCTAATGTAATATACACATAAAAATATCCGCATAAAAATATATTTGAATTATTAAAAAAAAAAATACTCTGTGATATCCACACGCGATTGCAGTTTACAGCATCTCCTATTGTACATTGAGTTTGCTGCCTTTTAGCTCGGAGTTGTTTGTGAATTCCTAATTTTTTTTAAAGATTGCAATGGTCGACAAAGCACTATGGACGTATCTGGAAAACGCGGAATATCTACTCCGTGACACATATCATATTGCATTCGAAAAGTAAGAAAATTAATATTTTCGTTCGTATTAAACTTTGCTTCTAACAAACTCATTTGTTTCAAACTCCCAGCTTCTTATAAACTCTTCTTCTTCACATTCAACGCGGTCGAACCAGTTCAGCACTACGTGATATCAGAATGTTAGACAAAGGGTTTGTCTCCCCATAGGACTCTGTTTTTGTTATTCTGATCAATTCATGCCTCTGAAAACAAATAACTGGCTAACTAATCTCACACCCGACATTGACTGACGACCAGACGAGAGACCGTGGTTTACGTTCACCATATGATTAAGCCGTATTATCGGCTTTCCTCTCCCCTGGGATAAATATGTAAAATTCAATCATATCTAATAGGAATTAGAATGTGCCATATTGGCGATCTAAATATTTGAAATATGAAAAAATAAATGTGAATCACGTTAAGCTTCAGAATAAAGTAAAAAACTTATTGACATTCCGCACACTATTTTTCAGGTCTCACAAAAGCATGGTTTTACCTCTAAAGTTTGAGCATCCTTATTGTAGATCAGAGGATGAATTTGGCCGTTGCTTTCATTGGCCGTATGCAATGATCAACGAGGTATTTCTAAAACAACCTCCAAAGTCACCGCACGACAGCGGTAAGGAGACAGTGTTTTGGGTTGTTTCATGTTGGCTAATTTACGCATTGTTTTAAAATCATTGGACATGAAGTGGTCATATGGGTTGTATTTCCAAATCATTTTTGTTGTTTGGAAGACTTTTGGTGTTTGAACCGCATTTCTCCGTTACTAAGGAACCGCTCGATTTCAGGTTCTCAATAATTACAGATAGAAGTGCTCGTCAGAAAGCTATCGCCTTTCGTTTATTCATCCGTTGTTCCTTTGAGTCGTACAAGATCCAATATTTTACCCAAATTTTGCTCATTTACTTTAATTTATAGGAACGCTGTCTTCATTCAGCCAATGTTGACGACTTAAGTTATGGTTGTCCTTAGATTCATTTTAGCGAACTCTGTCTTCGGCCCTGTCAGTGTAATTCACCGGAATTCGGCCGGTGGGATTGAATTGAATTGATTTTTATATTATAATGGGAATAGATACAAGGGTGGGACTACTTCACAATCCTTCACCCGATAATTATATGATGGACCATGGCCGATCAGCCCCTCGAACCGAGTTGATTGGAAGATGAATTCTGCAATTCACTATTCCTCTCCCACATAGTTAACTGTTTCCCGATTTCAAGCGAAGCGATTGCGTTTGTCGTTTAGAAATGCTTAGATCAAGTAATATGCTCTCTGACATTCTACCATATTTGGACACGAAGTGATCCAAGAATTGTTTTGATAAATTGTTATTGAGTTGTTGTTTTTGTGACGTTTTTCCCTATTCAATGGGCCAATCAATTTTCAAATTTTCGATGGTATAAGTCAGAAGGCTATTACATTTACTCGAATTTGAATTTCTTTGGAGTGTTTTGGGCGGTACTCCTAAAGTATGTGATCCAAGATGACGAACACCGGAATGTAGTATGTGTACCAGGTTAGGGTTAGGCCATAATTTTCGGGACCATAATTTTCAAGTTTGGGGACTAACCAAGTGACTCCCGTAGTATTTGTACCTGAAATTGTGGTCTAACCCTAACCTGGTACACATACTACGTTCCGGTGTCCGCCATCTTGGTTCACATACTTCGGGAGTATCTTTTGGGCATCTCATATTTCACCAGAAATTTTACTATTATCTACTGTTATTTACTATTTCTTCATTCAATATATGACACATTGACCACTATATGCATACACAAATACATAATAAATAGAGCTTCCAAATGTAACGTAATGTATGTAACGTAAATGTATGTAATAGTTATTTTTAAGCCATTATAAAACTTATTTTCCAGTTGTTACGCACCTTCTCAAACATCCTATCGTCTCATCAGAAACTCATGTTGGTATTCCAAGGAATTTCTATCGATTTATGAATTCCGAGATGAGGCAAAGAAACAAATATAAAGAACCGAGGTATGGATTTTGCATTCTGCTATTTTGCAAAGTAAATTCAAGAACAGCCATGTCCAACCAAAATGTTTACTGAAGCCGCAAATTAAATTAAATTTTTTTATGGGGGCACTTTAAATAAAATGTCTTGCACCATAAATTACGGTTTGATTTTTGTGGAAATCGCCGCGGGTAGGTTGCTGGACACCACTGTTCAAGACTATCAATGACTACATTATCAACATAATTAGCATTTGTAATCGGAAATCTCTTTAAATATTACGCGTCTAATGGTTCTGTAATAGCACATCTAGACCTAGATCATAGATTTTTAACTGGGCTTCCACGGCACTGTATGGTTCCGCACTACAGCCTAAGGCAGTTTCCCAACTGGGGCCCCGTGGCCCTCCAAGCGAGCCACACAGCAGTTGGAGGGGCCACAATGCTAGTAGTAAAACTAATTTTCATTTTACAAGAAAACTCCCTGTTCTTTCAATTTTTAATGCTTGATGAGAATTTATTTCACAAGGTGTTTTCACACTATAAATACTATTGGAATGATAAGCACGTCATGGGCGCTAAAACCTCTGGAAGAAGGACACGAGCCATAAAAGGTTGAGAACCACTGATATAAGGGTTCCACAATTCCATTGAAATCCGCGATTCTATAGTAATAATAATATTGTTATTTCACATATGGTTTAAATATAATCAAATTTCTATTAGGTTTATTACTATTATTAATCTTGCTTGGTTTTGTTTGTGATTATTAGGTTTACTTTTATATATATTTAAAGTTAATACAATTCAGCCAAACTCTATTCCGTGTTTTTATATTTCATTCTAGGTACACGTTTTCAATGGTATTTTATCTTGCATCAGCTTGTGAGAAATTGTGTGCAGTGCTCCAACATATCGGTGACGATGGACACTACACTACTCCGATAGTTTTCATCAATGATAAAAGTAAGAACGATTTTTATACCGATACTCCTTACCTAATTTAATACACCCTGAGTAAGGTGGTGGGTTTTCCTAAAAATGTACCGTGAACTTGCACCCATGGCCATTACTTGACTAGAAAGAAGATATTCGCTAAAATAAACCAGGCTCCATGAGATATATATTCCCGTCCCATCCTATCGCATTCCGTGACAATTCATGCATTTTCCATCTTATCCAATTTCCGCGTGAATGACAATCACATTTCCCACCCTGGTAACTGGTATTAAATAAAGAAAGATATGCTTATATATTTATTCGGTGTCTCGACAAAAGCAAAATATATAGTAAAAAGCTCTTGAAGACCATACCTCAAGAATAACATTCCTATGGTGAATCCTAGACTGTTTATTATCCACATTTTCGAAACAATTCATAAATTCTATAAAATTTGAATAAATACTATTTTTCTAGGCCAGATACATGTCCAAGGCCAAGTTGCTGACAATCAATCCTACGCGTTTTACTCCGATTGGACTGTGCCTTTGAACGAGTGGGTTCGACTTGACATTCAACAATATAGCGTAATGGTAGGTAAAACATGAAACGTAATATCAAATTTGTTTTCAAGAACTCGACACGAAGCATTAAAAGATTATACTAATTTATATACTCAATATTTGATTATTCAAATGAATTTACTCAGGTTTACCGAGACAAGCTTCATTTCCAATTTTTAGAGAACGTTTGATGTAACTAATGTTAAAACCGAGTGTAAGATGTTAAATGAGCATCTTATATATTATAGAAGGACTAAGATCTTTCATGTATATTAATATTAAGCGTGCTCCGGAAATCTTTTGTAATTTTTTTGCTTTGGTCCGATATGTTGCGCGGCTAAAGTTCGAGGAAATTTTAAACAAAATTAGCTGTTTACAAATAAATGTTTTATTTTCAGCTCAACGTGACAATGAAACACGGAAAGAATTTTACCGAGACTTCATCAGTTATGAAAAGGTTGAGATATTTGATTAAATAATAATTTTTTATATTTCATCTCTCAAAACGTCCATTTTCTATGTTAATTGAAATCCTGATAAATTGGAGTACATCCTAACAATTCAATATTGGAGAGAGGTATATAGCCCAAGCAGAATATTAGAATTGTCCGCTTGATCAATTCGGCTACATGCTATGCTTAAACAGCCATCTTATACATATGCATTCAAATAAATGTACCTATACAGCCATTGTCATATTCACAAGCGGCGAATTCAATATATATACAACTATTTAGGTAGTGTACATAGAAAGCATTTTGCATATACATATACAGCCGATGTCATATCCATGAAACTTCAATCGCATATACAACCAATGCTATATGCACATCCAATGTCATATATATATATATATACAACCATTCAAGTGATGTACATATGCAACCAATATCACGTGCATATACAGCCGACTCAACATACATACACATTCAGATCTTGTACGCTGACAGCCTATCACACATACATATACAACCAATATAATATTCATATAAATTTACCTCGTCATGCACATACATCCATTAAATCGATAATAGTATTCTCGTCCAGTCTATTTTATATGCATATGCGACCAATGCCATATCCATGTACAGCCAACGCAATATACATATACAGCCCTTTAGGCAATATATATATACAGCCAATCTGTTTCATAGGCATATATGCTCATCTGTTTGCCATTGAATGTGAAGTGGTTCTATTTATACGATTGGTTTTTTCCAGAACTTTTAAACTTGCAAACTTTTACAACAGCTTCCATTTGCCGATGATCCAGGATTATGAGTCGGGGTTTTTCACAGTAGGATCAAGTATGTATGCGAGAAATTTCAGAGGAATTATTGGAAGTGCAACACTTTGGCGAAGTATGGTGCTAACATCAGAAGAGGTGGAGCTTAAATTTGTTTTTTCATTTTGTTTGTTTTATTATTTACATTTATATTGATTACATTCATGGTCAAATGATGCGCATAAAGCTTGACTCCGAATTCTTTAACACGCGATACCAAAATGATCAAACTTATCTGACTGAAGATTGTTAAGTCAACTCAAACATAATGTTTCATTTTATGGAATTTGCCTCCGTGTTTGTCTTTCCGACTGTGTTGACTTTATTTCAAACTTCACTTTGTCCGGTGTGTCTATACCTAAACAATAAATCTATGACCGTGTACATGAATGTGCGGAGTCAGAGCTATTGTTCGACCTATAGATTTTCCAATAGAGCAAATTCTATTATTCATGACCGATTTCTAGTGCACTTCTGTACTCGTGACCCTTTTTTAGCACGTCATCGTCTCACCTCTTGTTGACCTGCTGTTAAAGTGGGACACGTTTTCGTTTCTCTGTATTTTATCTATTAAATTTATCCAAAACATTTGAATATAAATTTGTCATGATTTACATTTGCCAGATACCCGTCCCAACACCCGACGAAGCAATGTTTCAACTAGGAATCGAAGATATGTTGATGAAATCTAAGAAAGTGATGACGATGATAAATCAAAGATGGGAATTCCTGTTATCTCGCAAAATTAATGAAACGAGAAAGGCTAATTCAGGTTAGCGTTAGGGTTAACGAACTGCTGTTTCAGTAATAAATTTATGTCGAAGGAACGAGTTAGGCTTCAATAAACTCACTATTCACTAGTGCAACATTTTTGTGTGTTGCGTTGTTTTTTAATCGCTTCGTACAAGAATGAAAATATACCCTACCTAATTTTCAACGTTTCTATGGGCCTGGTTTATTCCAGTATTATGATAATTACATTAGTCTGTGGTAACAACAGCATTTTGAGGTCAACAACCAATTATAAGAATTACGCACTGCGATTTATCCAACAATATTCTAATACCTATTTTCTTCTATATTTTGTTTATGTTTATATATATTGATTTTATCAGAGGATAAAAATGAATGTGAAACCTAAATATTTTACTCATTTTTTAAATTATTTAGTTTAACTTTCACGAAAAGTATAATTGAATATACTGTAATTCCAACAAATCTTAGATATATGTCTGCCATATTTCGTGGAAATAATTCGCCCAGTGAAAGAAAGGAGTTTGGAGAAATGTCCACTGGAGTCGGAACCGCTTCCAAAAAGGTAAGAAAACAATTAACACTCAAGAAATGTATCTTCGTCAAACTTAAAATACAGCAAGCTCGAGTGCGAAGATACTTTTATCAAAATCAACAATGTCCGACGCGACAGAGGCCCGACCGCCGTGATGGCATATTTCATTAATGAAAGTGAAAGTGTTTGTCGTTTTGTTATTAATTTTCCGTTATTTTGAATAATGGAAGTGGATAATGACTTGAAAGTTTCAACGAAAATTATTTGGCGTCAAATTAATGAGTTATAGGTTTCATACCGAGTGCAACCTTGAAAATCAAAAATCGTCTAGTATTGTTTGTGTGCGAAACGTCTCATTCGAAACGCTAGTATGGCGAAACGTCTGGCTCGAGACGTCCGAATACCGAAACGTCTGAATCGAAACGTCCGTGGGCCAAAATGTCTGTATACCCAACTGTCACTGGTTTTTCTTTTCCTTTTCAATCGAGATTCTACTTTGTTAATATCAGTTCACATTGCTCGACTGTAACCATATTTAAATAACAAATTTCAACTCAATATCACTTACACTAAATGGTGCAAACAGATCTTCTCAACACAGAACTTGGATATCGACCCTGGTTCCATTACATTTGAACCCACGGCCATTTGAACCCACGACAATTGCACCTGCATACTATTTATTGCACCTATGGAATTTTTTTTTTACGAATGTTTGAACCCATACTAACCCTAACCCGTGGATTTTAGCATCTTCATATAAATTGAACTCGCGGATATACGGGTGCAAATGTATGGGTTCAAATGTACGGTCACCATCGAACCTATGTGCAATACAAGCGTACGAGACAACTCCCTGCTTTTTTCATGTCTCGAGAAACCAATAGGAATTGAACAGCAAATAATGACAAAACTATTATCGAGAAAAAAACAGTGAAAATGTTATTACACAGCCATATAAAAGATGTAACAAATTGGTTCAGCTGTACCCGGCCAGAGGACAGAGGAAAACCTCCGCCCGTAGAATGGGGAAGTAATTAGCCGTAGAATGGGGAATAGCAGTCAATACCTTCGTCACGGCGATTCGGATATCGAATCCTGATTGTTCTAATCTTAAGAGAACTGTATTGCAGTATTGTCAGCGTTTCTCAGTGGTGCGATCGGACAATTAAAGTAGGACCTATTATCGACTTATGTCACGTATGACTTGGGTGGAATTAGGTGGTGCTCGATACGATTTGTCGACTGCCACTCCAAGCTAATACCAAAGTGGTTCCATTGTAATAATCAAAGACGTGATTTTCCATAATATTGTTAGATAGTTAATCACAAATAATTAAAATGAGAAAAATATTTCATCATTTGCAATTTTGCAGATTCAAACTGATTTGGGATTCATATTAACGGTACTATCAAGTCCATAAAAATCACATCAAATGTTTTCAAATTTTGTTTTAGCTTATCACGGATTGAAGCCGAACTTGTGAAATTATCAAAGAAACGACGGAAAGCGTCGATCAATGTTCAACTTGAACTTGGAGAAAGACTTTACAATAAAGCGCTGAGGCTCATAGTAAGTTTTCAAAACAACACGATTTTTTATACAACACATGACACCGCATTCCGAAAAAGGCACTTTACAAGCACTCGCTGATCTAATCTTACGTAACGAGTTCGATTAGACATTGTACAACTAACCCCCCGGGTGAAATGAGGAGCATGGATGGGATTTGAACTCGAGATGTGTAATCTGCAATGCCAACAAAGCAAAGTTCAACGCTTCGATCGCCAGGCTAACTTCCCCACTAAGATTCGAGGAGCTACCATAGCAGTACTCTAGGCATACAGTAATGTAGTTTATATCAGGCTCTGAAACCAATGGTTCCCAAGTAAATTCCAACTTTCTACGTTACATTCCCACCTTTACCTATTTTGTAAATCTTTACTTCTTCCTCCTTCGTCACTTTGCATTAAAATTTTTTCAATTATGCAATCCTATACGAATCCTCAGTTGTGTTATGCGCAAATCACACTTCGGCTTTTGCATAGTTCATGATGTGTTCACAAATAAGCATTATAATAATAAAAAATAAAGAGCCGAATAATATTCAGCTCCCCCGGCTGGAAAACGTTGCATTAAACCATTATTTGGATTTATATAGATATGGGATCAGAAAACACCGTAATATTCACAATCCAATCGATTTTTTTTTTCGAATTGAGTCTAATCTCGAATACTTTGAAAATTCGTAATTGTATTGTAAATTTTTCATTGTTATTGTTTAATTATGTGGATTCAACCATTTTCTATTTTAAATAGAATTTTGTAATTTATCAACTAAGTTATCTGGCAAATTACTGTGCTGACATAGCAGATTACACATTTCAGTCTCAACTCCTCATGCTCAATGGTGATCGATCGTCCAGGGTATAACAAATTCAGTCGGCGATGTTGAACCGGAAAGCTCCCAGTCCTTCCATGATTGTACACGGCCTTGTTTGGAGGAAAATTCACAAATAAGCGTCCTAAAAAGTTGCACTTGAAACAATACCCTTTCCATAGCTATGGGTTTACGTTAAATTACTAATTGTATTTTTCTACTAACCTTGATCAAAGTTATTCCATAATCATACAAAACCGAAGGATCGTCGGTATCTTGAGCTGCTTGTTCATAATATTCAAATGCTGCTTTTAGGTTTCTTTTCAACCCTTGCTTACCCCAGCAGAGCAACTATCCAAAGTTACTACATTAAAACTATCGTCTTCATTTAGGATGGCACCGATACGATCATGAAGATGAATTCAATAATCAAGGTGCTCGAAAACGCAGCAATGCTGAACCACGGAGGAGCCTGTTCGTTACTGTACGTGATTTATGCTAATGGATTCGGAACCAATATTGACAATGAAAAGGTAATTAGTATCATTTATTCAAGAACAAATTTTTCAGAATCAAATACAGATGAACTTAGAAGTAAAGTAGATTTATAAAGGGTCGGTAGTCGCCCTGGATCTCCGCTGATACTTGAGGCTGCACTCCAGCAATCCGTTACCTTCCGAGCGAAATTTGGTTACTGCTTGCCACAATCAGGTTACCGAAACTGTCTATTATTTGATCTCTGCGCGTCTCGTAGGCATCCTTGTATGAGTGGTATACCGAAACTAATAACAAGGATGATGTTCACTACCCTGTTTATGATTATCAAGATGAAAGACGGCTTGTTCGTGGTAGAATTTTCTTTCCCGTAGTGCGATAGAAATCAGTCGTTTTTTTAATTTTATTAATTAATGAAATGAACTGCTAAATGTTTCGGTACCATGAGTACCTCTTTTAATAGTTTATATAAACATGCATACATTATACCGTTTTCAAGACGCTCCTTTTCAGCAAAAGTCGTTAAGGAATATGACGGCCGACACCTCTATTCACCAAACCCATTGAATAACGTTAAATCAATATGAGCAAGATGGGACTCTGTGATTTAGAAGATACATATTTAAAGATTGATCAAAATTGTTTGCTCAATTCCATCTCAGACACAAATTTTTACCAACCTCGTATAAAAAGCGTGAACCGATATAAATCTCGAAGCGCAGACGATATGGATAGATAGCAATAGATGCTACCAGGCTCATCTATTTCTTTTTCGATGTTGTGCATGTCCCACTATAATGCAGTTAGATAATATGGGCGATTTCGACGTATCAAAAGGCTGGTTTTGTGGATATCTTGAATTCAAGCTTGAATTCTGTAATCGCTCATTTCAATAACTATTTTTATACCAAAACTTTGTAACAATGTTATTGTCAATTTCAAATATATGTATAAATGTCCAACAGAATCAATGGTAGGCATTATTGCTCATTAAAAAGTGTTTTCACTGACTGCGACTAATATTGAAGCTAAAGTCGTGCTTTAAAGCTCCCCATATTTAGAGTCAAAATTCGAAACCTCCGGGATTGGATTTTTGTACTTTTCATGGTGAAGAAATAAGTCAAAACTTCCTACAGAAAATCAAAACATATCGAGTTTAACATAACTTCATCACGGCGATTCGGATATCGAATCCTGATCGTTTTAATTTCAAGAAAACTCTATGGCAGTATTGTTAGCGTTTCTCAGTAGTGCATCTGGACAAACAAAGTAGGGCCTATGTTCGACTTATCTTATGTATGACCTAATAAAGTGGAATCAAGTGGTGCTCGATACGATTTGTCGACTGTCACTCCAGATTAGTCCCAAAATCGTTGTATTATAATACAAAAGTGATAAAGTGACCTTCCATAATATAGTTAGATAGATAATCAAAAAATAAACTCTTTTAACATTCCATTGAAGTAACCTTTTTTTTTTCCTTAGGCTCGCAAATACCTCCATCTTGGTGGGATGCTGGGTGATCGGATTTCAATAAAAATTCTCGCACATAAACATCTCAATGGAGAAGATGATTTCAAAAAAGATGAAGAGATTGCCTTTTGTAAGTCTGATTTATATAGTCGAGAGCAGAGTTTTCTAACCTGGAGGAATTTTGTTGTTTCGGGGGAGGGAAATGTCACTGGTATTTGAAGTAGTTTTACTAATATTGTTTAGTTATTAGTATAATTGTTAAACATATTTATGCGCACGTTGTAAACTAGTCACACTGCACAACGCGGGGAGCGAGTTGCGTGTATAAATAGTCCATTAAATATTGAAAAACAAAATAAAACAAAAAGCCATACCGAGGGGTGGGGAAAAAGAGATTTGAAATAGACAAAAGAGAGCAATGTGGCAGAACTGTTTGAAACCACTAGTGGGATGTTTGACTATCATTTGAAAGTGCTGACAACTCTGAAGAAACACAATTTGATATCAAATTTTGTTTAAGTTTGCTAATATTGATTAAACCAACGTTCCTCAACCAGAAAAAAATTCTGCCGTTCTGGGGAGTAATTTTGCTTTGTATTCGATGTAGTATTACTAATATTCTTAGTTTTCATTATTGTAATGGACACATAATAACCTTACACATAATAACCTTACCCCTACTAACCAAAAGGGCGGGAATGCGACTTGTGCATAACACCAGAAAATGTAATCTTAAATTATAAATCAAATAAAGTATTATGGAATTTTGAAAGAGTTCCCGAATAGACAACGAAGGAATTTAACAAAAAAAGGTTAGGTAGGAACCACTGCTGATCGTCAAACACTTGATGATTTAATTGATATTCATTTTATATTACAGATTATTACTACAATGCCGCGCAAGCAGCCCAGACTGACAGACAGCAACATGTGGAATCAATGGTAAGTGTATATAATACTAACAATATACATACGGTATATATATATATTTGTTAAATACAGTTATACAGTCGAATACAGAGTATTTCAATTATCCTTATATATAGGTAGTTTTAGAAACTATTAATACCTAACTGATGACTTCGTAGCATATGGACAGATTTCTATCAAACAGTGTTTTAAGGGTACTATCCTCACAGTCTGAATTGGAATCGATAATCTTTCATTCTTCTAGCTGTCGTTTCATATGTAAAATTGGTAATTTGAGTTTCCCGATTTCCTTATAAGTATTTTTTATGAGCTATTAATAACTAATGACTCCGTTGTATGTATACATATTTCTATCAAACAGTGTAATAAAGTTACTATTCCGATTTTCTGAATTAAAAAGGATATTCTTTATTTCGACTAGTCGTCGTTGCATTTGTAAAGTTGGTAAACTTTTGTTAGACTGATGTGAACAGAGTACGATTGACGGATGAAAAACGTTTGAAACACCAAACGTCAGAAGATGAAGATTTGTTTCAATGGCTGAAACATCAAGCTGGAACAGGAATGAAGGAAGCAAAGGTAATCGATTGATCCAAAACTAACATTTCAAAACTAATTCTTTTCGTAAGTTTTGTAAGTTTCTTTTCGTACTGACAACTTTGAAACGGCGATAAATTAGTTCAGTTCTTATAACTGGAATTGATGATATATCATAGCTGATTTATTGGATTAAATAGAACAAAATGATATAAAATGAGCTGCCAATAGTTTGGAAGTACCAAAGTCGAACTCTCTTACCTGCCGATCAGGTTAATTGAACTTATAAACAATGGATTTGAACCCAAGATGTTTGATCTGCGATACCGACATAACCAATTCATATTGTGCTCATTATACAGATTGTCAAAGTCCTATATTAAACTACATTAAAGAACTTTGATGTGCTTTCTGCAACTAATTATATGCATTTGAAAGTGTTTTAAATTTTTTTTTTAAATAGCAACAGGACTTTATGAACACCTTGTATATAATTCTACCTATTCCAGAGGAACTTGGGACAGTTACTCTACTGGGGTAAACAAGGCTTGAAAAGAAACTTAAAAGCGGCATTTGAATATTATGAACAAGCAGCTCAAGATACCGACGACCCTTCTGCTTTGTATGATTATGGAATAACTTTGATGAAGGTTAGTTGAGAAATACAATTACTAATTTAACGTTGAACCCAAATTGCAATGTTTTCACCAGTTTAAGAATGCAATATCGAATTTTGCTATTTTACTATGTATTTTTATTTATTATACCATATACATCTTTTTGGTTTAAACGATTCTTTCATATAGAAATATGTAACCAATCACATATAAGGTGTAACAATAACTTTCGATGAAAATTTGTGACGTGTCTAATGCTATCTCGGCTGGACGAAAATCCGTTCGCTTGGGACCTCATTTTATTCTTTCAACAACCTTTTTTTTACCAGAAGGACCCAACATGTGCAGGACAACAAAATGTGGCAAATCTGTGGATATAATGTATTAGATTTGTTATCATAATTTTAATTCACCCGAGAAAAATTTCCACACATCAGTCCGTGCTCAAGAATATGTTTGTCATTGTAAAAGTCACCGATATAAAGAGAAAATAGAGTATATATTTTATGAACATAACTCATTACAATGGTTCTACAATAACAAAAAGATTCTTGACTGCCCTAGATCAATGAATTTTCTAACTAATAAACAGGGCCAAGGAACAAACTCAAATGAAAATAAAGCTCTAGGTGTAATCGAGCGCGCTGCCGAGTCAATGAGTCCAGAAGCTATCAATGCGTTAGGATGGTAAAATGTTCCTGAATATTAGCTCGATCTATATATTACGTCGATTTTAAGTTGATCTCAACTTTTAATGCGCATGCCACAAGTTCAAGGCATTGCGAAAAGTAGTTTATCGGTTATGCTTAGCTTTAATACTATCTGCACAGCCATCGCATATGCAAGAAAAAAAGCAATCCAACATACACATTGCATCGTGCGCGAATGTTGGGGCATTTCTGCTTCCATCATATTAACGTTGAGATAAAAGACTGCCAACGTAATGCATAGCAAAACGGGAATGTTCACTACTGAATTTGATTTAATAAAAACAGATAGAAATTCACAGGCTTGTCTATGGGAAAGGTCCCATGGGATCGGATGAGATAGGACACATTTGTATTTCCCATGGGACACGAAAACCGTATGATTTTCTGGGAAATGATGGTGAAACATTTCGTTATGGATTACGTGTCCATATATTTGAGCATAGCTCTCTTGTTAGTTATAAGGAGCAAAATGTCATGATAAGTGATCATGTTAGGTCAAAGATCACTGAAGATGACCTTCACGCTAGTGATGTTCTCTGTAGACATGCCGTGTACTGGTATATTCTGTGTTTGTGTTGGGCTGTGTTGGTTGTGTGTTAATCTGACTGTTTCTGTTGACTGAGGAGTCATCCGTAATCAATGCTTGCTGAATAATATATAAAGCCTCTTATATATGCCTTATGTGTTTGGCTAGACAACACATGACACAAAATTTATTCAGCATTAACAATATACTTTTTGAAGGGGGTGATGGACACATGTATATATAATAGTTATGAATATAAAGTTAACAAAGTCCATCAATTTTGTTGTTTTGCATGTCTCTTCGTACATGTAGTCCTGTTTAGTAGACGCTAAACCCAAATTTAACAAGTTTTATTGAATTTAATTCCAATGGGAATCCCATGGGATAGAATGGGACAGGCATAATTGCTATGGGATGGGAATGGGACAGAAAAATATGTTCCATGGACAAGCCTTGAAATTCGAAAGGAATAATGTCAATCTTTCATGATTTCTTTTATTGCCTCTATTGTTTTTTCGATTGTTCCCTTGTTGTTCTTGTATCCGATAATTTGTCCGTTATATTTATGTGAATTTTTCTAGTAGTTATTTTAGTGAATATGTTATGTGAAAAAAATCTAAGAAATAACTTCAATAATTCATTTCCCATGCCTGAAATCGAACACTGTAATTTGACAAGAGTAACTCTATGGCAATCTGGTATGCAATCTACTTAAACAGACTAATAGACATTAGGTCTATTAGATTCAGAAACAAAAGCTACAGTTTTAGCGATTTCACTTGTATATTCCGCACCAATATTTACTCAAAGTTTTGGTCAAGAAGGTTCTGACTAATCGCAGAACTGGTAGCCTCTGCGACGTATACCAAAATACGTTATCTTTTATTCAAAAACTTCAAATCTCAAGTCGCACCCTCTGTAACGATTCACATCGGTATAGCGCTAAGACCTTAGCTGAGCTATGACCACCACGTGTTGGCGCAATGTTCCGAAATTTTCCAAATTTCGAGAACCTACAGGACTCAGAGGAAGTTTGTAATAATAATAGTAATACCTATCTGGCGGCTTTAATCATGTTCGAGTAGCTGAAAATTTGAAATCGATTTGCCCATTAGTCGCTGAGAAATGCGACTTTTTATTGACAGCAGCCATACCTCCATGTATGAACAACAACAAAAATGTATCGATATTATCCATTTGTATAATTCGATTCTAAATATCTATGACAGCAATGATTTCATTATTTGCTAAAAATGGTCCATGAAAGCGTATAATTCATAACCAATATAAAAAAGAAATCCAAATTTAGGGGCATGGTACTGATGTAGATGAAGATAAAGGGCTTGAAGTTCTTTTAAAAGCGGCTGAAAAAAATTCGTCAAGGGCTTTCAATACTTTAGGATGGTAAAATGTAGCCGAAATAACTATGTGTTATATTATGCGAGGCATGATATATTTACATATTATATCGTTCAGTTCGAGCTTAGATTTAAAGTTTACAATTCGTCGCAATGACTTATTCTCATTCTGCCATAGCTCATATAGTATATTGTATCCAAAATAAGCTAGAGAATATATTGTGTGGCCGTCAATCACTAAGTGAGCAACACTCAGAGTTTCGATATTTTCAAAGATACAAATATGTAAAATATAAATCATATTCGCAAAATTTTTATGCGGGCAAATTAAAATAAGATAGTAGACGGGTTTCAAAATGATCTTTAAAGTAGAAAGCAATTTTTATTGGATATCCATGAATGTACCTTGATATAACTCAATCTAGATAACTAGATATAATAATTAGTATTTATAGAAGTAGACAGTCCATTATTCCTTACGTCAAAGTATATATTCAACGTGGTACTATATGCCATATAATCTACTGCAATTAAACAAAAACCAATTTTGTTTATTTATTTTCAAATAAAAAATGCGATGCTAGCTTACTCAAGCTTTAATTGAATATCTATTAACTTTCAATGCCAGTATTGTGACTTGTGAGTACCGTAGAACCGCCGTAGATGTCATAAAGTTGTGGAGAAATGCAACGTTTCAGAATGCTTCGATATGATTGAAATCTTTATGCTCGCAAATATAAACCAATGACGTCGTCTAGTACGGTGATTCTCAAATTTCTATGTACCATGGCCTCTTTACATAACTATGTGCCCTATTATCGCCCAACGGCAATACAAAAAACGATACAAGTTACAAACGAATTTCACACATATATATCAATTAATTAAGCTAGTCAATCTCATTGAGCAAATTAATTATAGTACACATTTTTTTTTCTAAAGAAGTGCATGAGATTATTGATTAACAACGTTTTTCTTCATATTTATAGACATTTTTGCTTGGTACTATTCATAGGAAAAACAGGTGCTCCTGGAGTATGCGCACCAAGATGTCGCATAACCTGAGCTCTAAATTGGTACACAAACCGAGTTCAGGTTGTGCGCCATCTTGATGTGCATACTTCAGGAGGTCCGAAAAAAAGTCCCGCCTTTAGATTTTTGGACCCGATTATATCGACTACTTTAAGAATCACTGGGTTATAACCAATGGTGGAATTCAATTTTTTTGTCAGACGGTTCCATCACAAAAGTCATATTTTTCACCCGGTTTTGTTACAAAAAGTCATTCGGAGTAACCAGTAATGCTAACCGGTTTGCTGATCTCATAAAATTTTGTGAGACAGTTCTATAGAACCGGTTTGAACTGGCTGAATCCCACCACTGGTTATAACACTTTACTGAAGGGTTTTGAAATAACGGCTATAAGCTAGGAAGAGTTTTTAACAATGCAAACAATTTACAAGAGTCTGAACATTGTCAAGGTATTACATTCGCCAAGAAGGTGCAGAAAATAAGAAGAAAGCTGTTGAATATTTCGAACGATCGAATGAATTGAATAATGTCGACGCAGCTTATAATCTTGGACATATGCATCAAATCGGAGATTACCCAGGAGAAAAACGCAACATGGTATATTTTGTTTCGATTTCTATCTTTGTTATATTTCTTTCACAAATATTTGGTCATGGAAATGTCACGAATACTGTATTTAATCAAAATTAAAAGATATGATTTTTATTGAGAAATTTTGCGCATTCACATATAAATTATGAAGATTGATCTCTGAGCCAAATTACGGACGACCCACTTGACGAAAAGTCAAGTGGTACCGAGGCTATAATGAATTATAGCGTAAAATTGCGCGGTATCAATTGCTGCTGATTAAAATAATATTGTAACTTGTGAGTCTTGTTCTATGAAACTTTATTTCTGAATTTACAAATATAGTTAGCGCATTATTGCAACCACAAATTCAAACCATTAGAAAACAACTAAAATTGTATTATTTGAAGCAAAACTACCGGGGAAATGCTCGAATACGTTTTGATAATCTGTGATACATCAGACTTCTATTTATTTTTTAAATATTTTGCATGTAAAGATTCAATGACAAAATCGAATCAAAAGTATTCACCTCACAGTATGAATACCGAGTATTGATTTCCCAATAATGCGGCATTCTAAAATTCCACCAGCAATGAAATAAAAGGGGTAATAAATAGAATCTTATGCTCACGATCTTTTTAAAGCCATTCATCTTAAAACAAATACCTGGCTAACTATTCTCATACGCGAGAGGCCGTGGTTCGTTATATGACAGAGTCATTTTATAGAATTTCCTCTCATCTTGGATGAATATGTAAATTCAATCCTATTCTAGATATTAGAACTTCGCTGTGGCTGCTCGATAAGCAGCTATGTTTTGCCACGGCTTCCCTTCCCTAGTAAAACTATGTGCTTAACGTTGTGCTTGAAGTTGGTGTACGATTGATTTTTCGGTGCTCCTGAAGTATGTGAACCAAGATGGCGGACACCGGAACGTAGTGTGTGTACTAGGTTAAGGTTAGGCCATAATTTTACTCCAATTTTCATTATTTTAGTTCTATTACGAATTTGGGGACTAGCCAAGTGACTCCCGTAGTACTTGTACCTAAAATTATGGCCTAACCCTAACATGGTACACATACTACGTTCCGATGTCTGCCATCTTAGTATGCATACTACAGGAGTACCGATTTTTCTACTGATTTTAAGATTACGAAGTAATAAATTACGAAATTATGCCAGAAATATAACACATTATATTTAAATTCCTGTAACAGAAAAAAGCTTTCGAACTGTTCTACAAAGCTGCTGCGCGTGGTCATGTAGAATCAGCAGTCAGGATCAGTTACCTAATGGCTTGTGGAATTCGTGATTTTGTACATCGAGGAATTCAAAGTGCTTGCTTGTGAGTAAGAAGTTTATTCGTAAAGATTACTCTTGTGGGGATATGGCGCAAGGCTCTTTGATTGACCGGGGAGCTAAAATTAGTGTAAGTGTAAGGATATTCGCGGGCTGGAAGAGGGAACCGCAAGGAGCTGGTACCGGTATAATTGGATTGTTGCGAATATACAGGTGCCCAAACTGTGATAATGAAATAACAATTGGCAATATCTAGAACTCTTAAAGCTAAAAACATTACGTGACCTGTTACCTATTTCACTTATGTTCGGAGGGACATATTAAATTGTTAATCGGGCTGTAATTGACTCTGCTTCTGAAGGTCATATCAAATGGGTAGCGTGCGACAACTAGCGTTATATTTGGTGTTTCAATAGTTCTGTATTAGATTTATTAAAAGCGTGTCCTGTTAATGTAGCTTACGTAGTGACATACATGAAATGTGTTAAATGAGGGAACCCGTTGTTAGTGAGTCCGATACAAAAGAGAACCCGTTCTTAAAATTTTGAATCCTGTGACTGGGTGTACAAGACGTGACGTAGGCGCATGGGTACTTTCGTACGAGTTCGGAGACTGTCTGTGTTTGCCAAGTGAATACACCCCCTGTCCATAGGTTTCAGTCCCTTAAACAACTTGGTGTAATAGTCGAACAAAATTAGTTACCTCTATATTGGTACACAAACTTTTGAAGCGCCCGTGCGATAACTAGCGGTATATTTAGGTATATTTATGTACTCTGTGCAAGATGTGACGTATGTGCATGTGTACGCATAGCAAGTTTATCTCAATACTATATAGAATGTTATGAATCATGGACGACTTTGTTTTGTTTCTCAGTTGGGCAAAACCTGTTTCGGAGATGAGTCCGGTGATGGGTGAAATTATCAGAGAAGCATTGCAGGCGTTCCGATCGCAATCATGGTGAGTATGCGCATAATTTAGACATTTGCAACTCAATGACCTGCAAAAAAGGTTATGCAATCTTGATATAATTGTATCGTATATACAGCATTGTAAACGTGTTTCTGTGTATGAAACTGAAAATTTCATTTGACATCACAAGTTTGGTAAATTACTAAATATTTTATTTCAAAAAAGAACCCAGAAAGCCATTTCCACGAACATATTTCATATTCCCTGGGCAACAAAAAGTCATAAGTTACCCAAAGGGTTAAATGATTCCCGTCCGATTATTAGTCGAAATCGTAGCGACTCACGAAATAAAATACGCAAGCATGGTCAGTCTACCCAATTAAAATCACCATCAGAGCCATAAACCCATTTCAAATGTTTTTTCTGTCATGTTTCTAGGACAAAATCGACTCTTCTGTATCTGGTTGCTGCAGAAACTGGATTCGAACCGGCGCAATACAACACGGCATTCCTGGTTGACGAGGATCAGGTAAGTTTTAGCTCTGAGTTTGTATGTCGAATCAAATTTTAATCAGTCATACAATGATGCAAATAACTCCATTAAAGTAAATTGATTGAGTATATGTATACTTTAATCAAGATTTTATGACTTTTAAAAAGCGCGGAAGTCCCCCACCCAACTGATCTGAAAGACAGTGGCTTTTTACATATATGCATTCACGCAGCTGTTAATCTTTGAAAAAGTGAACTGGTAAGATCCCGTTACTTCCGAAATGTGTTGTCTTTGTACCAGTGTCTGCTTGTCTAACTCTAGACCAGTGTTCAAATCAAAGATTTGAAAATATCTCATACAATCTGAACCTCTTCGAACATGGTTAAAGGCAGGTTCAAAAATTCTCTGTGGGTTTATGACAACGTCTAATTTAATTTTCTTTACCATCGTACTCTAGTTGTATCCTACTATTTGCAGAGTAAACTTATCCGAAAAAATGTTGGCAGAGATTGTATATGGAGATTTTACAATGCAAGTGCACACCATTACGACCCTCCGCCGTATGGTATGTTATTACCATTTTTTCTCCGGTATTGTTTTATTTAAAAGCATAATTTTTCGGTTTTAATTGAAACCTCTCAAGTACGGAGCTTCAAGCTGCGACTCATTTGCACAGGCACAAATTAATTTTATTATTTAGTTATTTGAAATGGTTCAATGTATTATGATGTGCATTTAGACAAACAATTGGTATTCGTATGGTCTATGCTCAGATTTCGGTACTCCCGTAGTGTGTGAAACCAGGTTAGGGTTAGACCATAATTTTATTCTGATTTTCCTTATTTTAGTTTTTGTTACGAGTTCGGCGAACTGTCCGTGATAGCCAAGTGAATATACCCGTTGCACATAGGCTTCCGTCCCTTTACACAACTTGATGTAAAGTATGCGAACAAAATCAGTTACCTCCATATTGGTACACATACGAAGATTTCAATGCTGTAAAAATAATGCAAACGTACTGGTATTAAACAGTTAGAAATCTATGGGCTGCAAAGGTAATTTACTTTTTACCTGTTCAATGTTCAACCATATCTTATGTTCTACAGCTTTAAATAAGATGGGAGACTATTATTACTACGGGCATTCTGGAAAACAAGATTTAGAAAAGGCAATTCAATACTATGTAGTTGCAACTAAGATGAGAGATCCACAGGCAAGTGAAAAAATGCATATTTATATCAATGATTTTTAACCGGTGTTCCGCTACGCCCCAGTCGATCCACATTTCAACTGGGAAGCGTGCTCTACCTTTTCACCTTAGCATGATTTATTGTTAGACTTCCTCACAGGTGACACTGCTCGATATTTATTACTGATTTATCGCGCCTTCCCTAAACACTGAAATGCATTAATTTTTATTTTACTTTATTCGTATGTTCAATATGTAAAAAAATAAACTATCCACTTTCTGACTGCACTACTTGCATTTCCGGATTGCTAAAGCACTCAAACATGGCACATCATTTTCAAAATGATTGCATTCTATATCATAGTCTCATATAATCATATTTAGGCTATTTTCAACATGGCGTTCATTCTCGAAAAACATGGAGATTCAGTCAGCAACGACACTCTGAAACTTCTCGGATTGCCCGATAAAGTTTTGAAGAGAAGAGAAGATACGATTGTGGAACTGTATCAAATGTAAAATTATAAAATTATTTTGAGCTGAATTTTTTTTTTCAAGAAACTTTTCAAGGAGATTGCTCTCGGAGCGAAGTTACAGGCGACTACTGAATTGCAAACCGCTACAAAGACTATAAAGAATTATAGTGTAGAATTGTGCGTTGGTAAATATCGATTGAAGCAATATTCGAACAGTTCATGTTTCTAATGATAAAAATATTACGCTCATTTGCTCCAAACAAAGTCTTGTAAAAGCAGTTACTTATATCTAACGATCTTCAAGAAGCGACTGTTATTTCAGAATTAAAAGCTCTCCCAACATTCTGGGTGGGGTGGTGGGCGTTAGCTTCAATCCTCTTCGAACTCAGTGAAGTTCAATGCTTCTACCGCAAGGCCATTGCACCCATAAGTAACTCTCTGTGTTCTGATGAGGCATTTTCTCCAGTAATATAATTATATATATATATATGTTTGTATTCAGATGTAGTGATTTAGGTTCAGAAGAAAACTCCATGCCGTGTTATATGGGATTAATTCGAATGAAGGCCTTAGTTATGTGGAAATATTCTTCGTTTTTAACAAAGGTTTGTTGAATCGTGTTTATTAGAATAAATCTAATACAATAGCATTTAGACGTTTGTGTGTAAATCGTTATTGGGAATGCCATACTTATATTAACATTATCCATTAATTGACATTGTTATCAAATTTTATTAAAGATAGAATCAATACCAATGTTTTAATAAGTTTTTTCTACCTTTCCTAGGTTGCTGTGACCGTGATTGTCATTATTGCCAGCAGCCTTCTAATTTTTGCTTCCACGTTTTTACGTCATCAACGCCATACTGACAATCTGGTGCTGACAGAGCAGGGAACAGTTGAAGATGGAGATGTAACGATAAGAACAAGACTTTTACAAGAAGAAATAATTGAACACGAAACCTGTCGTAAAGTGTCAAAAATTAAAGATATTGAAGATTCTGATGACGATGAAAGTCGTCTGCGTCGAAAGTCAAATAAAGAAACAACTGTAGTCGAAAACGGTGGTAGTGAATTAATTTGCACTGAAGTTGGGGAAGCCGATAGCGTTACTCAGTCAAACGAAACTTTAATAAAAAGAGGAAAATGTGCGCTTGAAGAATCTTCCGAGGACGAAAACGAAGAGCAAGACGTTAGTGTTCTAACAGTAAAAGATCAAAGCAAAGGTAATGGTGACTTGTTAGAACCCATTGTGGAAGATATTGGCACATGCACACAGGATGATGCTGAAAGTAGGGACAATAAAAAGGATCAATGATTTGAGCTCAGATTATGTGTACTGTGTACTATGTATATTTTAAAACCCTAGCGAAACTGAAATAGTGCACTAACATTTCGCGCCTTATGTACGTTATATAATTCCACAATTGGTAACTTGTGCTCCTAATAAATGTTGTATATATATGAGAAATATAAAGTGATTGTGGATATGTTTCTCTTTTAGTGTATTTATTTTTGCTAGCGTTTAGTTTACCAACAATAAATCTTCATTGCCACTGTCTTTAGTCTGAACAAGTGTTGTGTGCGAGCAGGTCAAGGTTCAATGCAAAAACGAAAATAGAACAAGTACTTCTTAAATGCCTGTCACTTCTGGAAATATATCTTACCACACTATGAGGTGTGAATACTCATTAGACACGTGTTTATTGCAGAAATTTATTACAGCGATGTTATAAAAATACGATTTTTATCTTAATCTTTGACCAGATTAAACGTAACTTCTGCTGGCCTTTCAAAAAGATTTCATCGGAGAAATTAGATATTTTATCTATGTTTTTACACTTAGTCTTCTTTTATTCATGCAAGGACGTTCAATTTGGAGAAAAAGATTGACGTTTAAATAGGTATGTTACATTACCCCGTCAGACTCGTTTAATTATTATTTTTTTCAGGGTTTTTGCAGCTCTGTGATGAGAAAGAATGTTAAAGCGCAACATAAGCTAATTCCTACACGCTGCTGTTTAAATGTGGTACGCTTGGATTAAAGTAAAGGCTGTCAGAACAGAAATTCAAGTCTAGTTTTCAAACCGGCGTAGAAAATTCAGAATCATACTTTTTTTGAGTTTCATTTGAATTTTATAAATCAGCTGTTTGCAACCTCAGATGTCGTAATCATTTGGTCATAACTAAGTGTTAAATTCGACTGACACGATAGTTAGCGCCATTATACGATAGAATATATGTTTGGCTTCTAGACTTTTCAGATAGTTTGCGTATACGCTGTCAGCATTCGGCGTACTTTTGCGCCTGAAATGCATCAAATCTTATTTCCCGTAATCAAGTTATTACCTTACAATTAGTCTGTTAACCCAAAAATGCATTGATGTGTGCTGGATTGACAGTTTGAGCACGTCCGTAGGCGGTAGCACCATTATAAGTATACGTTTATTTTGACCCTATAATCAGTATAATAAACTAGAAAATAATTGATAGAAACCTAAATAAATAAAACTGAATATAGAATAGGAGAGCAAACAAAACCTCAAGAAAGATTATAAGCGTACCGATTTTAGATGAAATAGTATTGATAAAAGAAGCAGTACGTGTCCGCCCACCCAACGCATGCGTTCGTTGATTCAAATTTCCTGAAAGATCATTTGAAAGTTTACAAACGAATTGTACACGTGAATATTTTATTATTCAGCCCGTTTTATCTATTTATTATTCCAGAAGATGAATTATTTTCTAACGTCATTACCGGATTATGACTCCGACTGCAACACTTTTCGAACCTTGCCCTTCATGCAAAACTGACAACGTTGGGGTACCACTGTGAAGCTAGCAGCACTTTCAGCCAGAATATTTTTACACATTGAATATAGGTTCCACGCGCATATAGTGTTCACTTATAGGTAAATATGAAAATTGAAAATGCTGATCAAAATAAAATATTGTCACGAAAATAGATGAAAAATCTTTAAACTGAATGAATACATTAAATTTAACAAGAAAATAGTGTTCAAAAAAAGACTAACTAAGCGAAAAATGAATTTTCAGGTATTCCGCAAATACAAAGTTTCGGAAAATTATCCTTTTCGGAACCTCGATTCCTCGAAAACCGCCAATAAAGGCAGCACCACGACACATTTGGAGAAAAGCAGATACCATATAAATTCAATTTTTCTATAACAGAACAGTAGCAGTACGTTTTGGCTTGACCATATATATTACCAAACATATCGTGTAATCTAAATTTTAATAACGGCATGGACGTAACAAATTTAAAATTGATTTTGTATTTCAACTAAATTTGCTAGATAATGGTTAAAAAATATCATTTTCTTTTTGTCACACATTAATACTGTACATCTTTTAAACTTGGAATACGTTGCGGGAAGTAGAAAACAGCAAAAAATCATTTGCGACTCCTAGTGGATTCTGTCCTGGATTACAAAAAATTATCGTTTTTAAAATGGCGATTTTTCAAAAACCGCCAATAAAGGCAGCACTACGACATATTCGGATAAAAGCACATACATTATAGATTCGATTTTATTATGCCAGAACAGTAGCAGCACGTTTTGACTTGGCCATATATAATACCAAAAATAGCGTATATTCCTCGATTTTTAAAACAAAGGTACGTAACATATTAAAAAAGGGTTTGTATTTCAACTAAAGTTGCAGGATAATTGATCAAATATCTTTTTCTCTTTGTCGCACATCAATACTGTACGTCTATTAAAGTTAGAATAAGTTTCAGAAAGTATAAAGTAATAATAAAAATTTTGCGCACCCCCTTGAATTAGTTTGAGAATTTCGAAAATTATCGTTTTTGGATTAGTGATTTCTCAAAAACCGCCAATAAAGGCAGCATCACGACACATTCAGAGAAAAGCACATACCTTATAGATTCAATTTTATTATGTCAGAACGGTAGCAGAACGTTTTGACTTTGCCATATATAATACCAAACATAGCGTATACTCTTCAATTTTATGAACAATGTGGACGAAACAAATTTAAAAAGGAATTGTATGTCAACTAAATTTGCTGAACAATTGATAAAATATATATTTTTCTCTTTGTCACACATTAATACTGTACGTCTATTAAACTTAGAATGAGTTGCAGAAGAAAAGTATAAAATACCAAAAAAATATTTTACGCCCTCTCGTGGATTCTTTTCAAAATTTCGAAAAATTATCGATTTTGGAAGGGGAATTTCTCGAAAACCGCCAATAAAGGCAGCACTACGACACATTCGGAAAAAGTATATACCCTATAGATTTGATTTCACTATAACAAAACAGTGGCAGCATGTTTTGACTCGGCTACATATAATACCAAAATAGCGTGTATTCTCAGTTTTATAAACATTGTCGACGTAACAAATTTAATAGGGATTTGTATTTCAACTGAAGCTGCTGGAAAATTGATCAAATATATTTTTCTCTTTGTCACAAATGAATACTGTACGTTTATTAAACTAAGAATTAATTGGGAAAGTTTAAAATAAAAATAAAACATTTTACGCTCTCTATAATGGGTTCTTTTCTGAATTCCGAAAAATAATCGTTTTTGAAAGGGCGATTTCCCGAAAACCGCCAATAAAGGCAGCACTACGACACATTCGGAAAAAAGCAAATACCTTTTAGATTCGACTTCACTATACCATAACAGTAGCAGCACGTTTTGACTTGGCCATTTATAATACCAAACATAGCGTATATCTCAAATATTTGAATAGCGTAGATGTTCACATATTTTGAAAAGGTTTGGTATTTCAAATAAACTCACCTAATATCGTAATATTCCGTTTTCTTACTTTTTCAAACACCGATACTGTGTGTTAATTAAACTTGGAATAAGATGCAAATTGTATGAAAAAGTGAAAAATGTCTTACAACCTATATATAATTTTTCAATTTCCCAAGCATGCCGTTTTTGGAGTGACGATTTCTCGGACAATGGCCAATAAAGGCAGCAATACGACACTTTTGGAGAATAGCAGATACGTTAAAGATTCGATTTCACCAAACCAGAACAGTAGCAGCACGTTTTGATCTGGCCATATTTAATACTAAACATAGCATATCATTTTCAATTTTATCAACTATGTATATGTAACATATTTAAAAACGGTTAAGTATTTCAACTAAATTTACTGGAAAATTCATCAAATACTTTCTTCTCTTGGGTATACAACAAAACTGTACGTTCATTAAACTTGGAATTAGTGTGCAAATCTTAAAATGCCAAAAAATGATTGACGCGCTCTTGTGGATCCTTTTCGGAATTTCGAAAAATTATCGTTTTTGAAAGGGCGATTTCTCAAAAACCGCCAATAAAGGCAGCACTACGACACAGTCGGAGTAAAGCAGATACCTTATAGATTTGTTTTCATTGTGTCAGAACAGTAGCAGCACGTTTTGACTCGGCCATATATAATACCAAACATAGCGTGTATTCAAACTTTTATAAACAATGCAGACGTAACATATTTAAAAACGGTTTGGTATTTCAACTAAATTTCCTAGATAATTTATCAAACATCTTTTTCTTTTGGACATACATATATACTGTACCTCCATTGAACTTGGAATGAGTTGCGGAAAGTATGAAATAACGGAAAATCATGTTTCGCCTTCTTGTTGATTATTTTCAAATTTTCGAAAAATTATCGTTTTTGAAATAGCGATTTCTCAAAAACCGCCAATAAAGGCAGCACTACGACACATTCGGAGAAAAGCAGATACCTTATAGATTCGATTTTATTATGTCAGAACAGTAGCAGCACGTTTTGACTTGGCCATATATAATTTTATCAACTATGTAGATGTAACATATTTAAAAACGGTTAGGTATTTCAACTTAATTTACTGGATAATTCACCAAACACTTTTCTCTCTTGGTCATACATCAAAACTGTATGTTCATTAAACTTGGAATAAGACGGCGAATCCTAAAATAACAAAAAATGATTTGACGCTCTCTTGTGGTGTTTTTTTGAAGTTTTGAAAAAATATCGTTTTTAAAAGGGCGATTTCTCAAAAACCGCCAATAAAGGCATCACTACGACACATTCGGAGGAAAGAAAATACCATATAGATTTCATTTCATTATGTCAGAACAACAGCAGCACGTTTTTACTTGGCCATATATAATACCAAATATAACGTGTATTTACAATTTTATAAACAATGTACACGTAACATATTGTAAAAAGATTTTGTATTTTACCTAAATTTACAGGATAATTCATCAAACATCTTTTGAACGTTCATTAAACTTGGAATAAGTTGCAAATTGTATAAAACAACAAAAAAATGACTTACGCCCCATAGTAATTTTGTTTAATATCTCGAACATACCGTTTTTGGAGTGGCGATTTCCACAAAACCGCCAATAAAGGCAGCACTACGACACATTCGAAGAAAAGCAGATACTCCATAGATTTTGTTGAAATACCAAACCGTTTTTAAATATGTTACGTCTGCATTGTTTATAAAAGTTTGAATACACGCTATGTTTGGTATTATATATGGCGAAGTCAAAACGTGCTGCTACTGTTCTGACATAATGAAATCAAATCTATAAGGTATCTGCTTTACTCCGAATGTGTCGTAGTGATGCCTTTATTGGCGGTTTTTGAGAAATCGCTTTTTCAAAAACGATAATTTTTCGAAATTACGAAAATAATCCACAAGAGGGCGTCAAATCATTTTTTGGCATTATAGGATTTGCACAATAATTCCAAGTTTAATGAACATACAGTTTTGATGTATGACCAAGAGAGAAAAGTGTTTGATGAATTATCCAGTAAATTAAGTTGAAATACCTAACCTTTTTTAAATATGTTACATATACATGGTTGATGAAATTAAAAATTATACGCTATGTTTGGTATTATATATGGCCAACTCAAAACGTGCTGCTACTGTTCTGACTTATTAAAATCGAATCTATAAGGTATCTGCTTCTCTCCAAATGTGTCGTAGTGCTGCCTTTATTGGCGGTTTCCGAGAAATCGCTATTTCAATTACGATAATTTTTTGAAATTTTGAAAAAAATCCACAAGAGGACGTAAAATGCTTTTTGGTATTTTATACTTTCCGCAACTTATTCCAAGTTTAATGAACGTATAGTATATATGTATGTCCAAGAGAAAAAGATGTTTGATAAATTATCTAGGAAATTTATTTGAAATACCAAACTGTTTTTAAATATGTTACGTCTGCATTGTTTATAAAAGTTTGAATACACGCTATGTTTGGTATTATATATGACCAAGTCAAAACGTGCTGCTACTGTTCTGACTTATTAAAATCGAATCTATAAGGTATCTGCTTCTCTCCAAATGTGTCGTAGTGCTGCCTTTATTGGCGGTTTCCGAGAAATCGCTATTTCAATTACGATAATTTTTTGAAATTTTGAAAAAAATCCACAAGAGGACGTAAAATGCTTTTTGGTATTTTATACTTTCCGCAACTTATTCCAAGTTTAATGAACGTATAGTATATATGTATGTCCAAGAGAAAAAGATGTTTGATAAATTATTTAGGAAATTTATTTGAAATACCAAACCGTTTTTAAATATTTTACGACTGCATTGTTTATAAAAGTTTGAATACACGCTATGTTTGGTATTATATATGGCCGAGTCAAAACGTGCTGCTACTGTTCTGACATGATAAAATCAAATCTATTAGGTATCTGCTTTACTCCGAATGTGTCGTAGTGCTGCCTTTATTGGCGGTTTTCGAGAAATCGCTATTTCAATTACCATAATTTTTTGGAATTTTGAAAGTAATCCACAAGAGGACGTAAAATGCTTTTTGGTATTTTATACTTTCCGCAACCTTTTTCCAAGTTTAATGACCGAATAGTATATATATATGTCCAAGAGAAAAAGATGTTTGATAAATTATCTAGAAAATTTAGTTGAAATATCAAACCGTTTTTAAATATGTTACGTCTGCATTTTTTATAAAAGTTTAAATACACGCTATGTTTGGTATTATATATGACCAAGTCAAAACGTGCTGCTACTGTTCTGACATAATGAAATCAAATCTATAAGGTATCTGCTTTACTCCGAATGTGTCGTAGTGATGCCTTTATTGGCGGTTTTTGAGAAATCGCCTTTTCAAAAACGATAATTTTTTGAAATTTTGAAAATAATCCACAAGAGGACGTAAAATGCTTTTTGGTATTTTATACTTTCCGTAACTTTTCCCAAGTTTATTGAACGAATAGTATATATGTATGTCAAAGAGAAAAAGATGTTTGATAAATTATCTAGAAAATTTAGTTGAAATATCAAACCGTTTTTAAATATGTTACGTCTGCATTGTTTATAAAAGTTTGAATATACGCTATGTTTGGTATTATATATGGCCAAGTCAAAACGTGCTGCTACTGTTCTGACATAATGAAATCAAATCTATAAGGTATCTGCTTTACTCCGAATGTGTCGTAGTGATGCCTTTATTGGCGGTTTTTGAGAAATCGCTTTTTCAAAAACGATAATTTTTCGAAATTACGAAAATAATCCACAAGAGGGCGTCAAATCATTTTTTGGCATTATAGGATTTGCACAATAATTCCAAGTTTAATGAACATACAGTTTTGATGTATGACCAAGAGAGAAAAGTGTTTGATGAATTATCCAGTAAATTAAGTTGAAATACCTAACCTTTTTTAAATATGTTACATATACATGGTTGATGAAATTAAAAATTATACGCTATGTTTGGTATTATATATGGCCAACTCAAAACGTGCTGCTACTGTTCTGACTTATTAAAATCGAATCTATAAGGTATCTGCTTCTCTCCAAATGTGTCGTAGCGCTGCCTTTATTGGCGGTTTCCGAGAAATCGCTATTTCAATTACGATAATTTTTTGAAATTTTGAAAAAAATCCACAAGAGGACGTAAAATGCTTTTTGGTATTTTATACTTTCCGCAACTTATTCCAAGTTTAATGAACGTATAGTATATATGTATGTCCAAGAGAAAAAGATGTTTGATAAATTATCTAGGAAATTTATTTGAAATACCAAACTGTTTTTAAATATGTTACGTCTGCATTGTTTATAAAAGTTTGAATACACGCTATGTTTGGTATTATATATGACCAAGTCAAAACGTGCTGCTACTGTTCTGACATAATAAAATAAAATCTATTAGGTATCTGCTTTACTCCGAATGTGTCGTAGTGCTGCCTTTATTGGCGGTTTTTGAGAAATCGCCCTTTTCAAAAACGATAATTTTTCGAAATTCCGAAAAGGATCCACAAGAGGGCGTCAAATCATTTTTTGGCATTTTAACATTTGCACACTAATTCCAAGTTTAATAAACGTACAGTTTTGTTGTATACCCAAGAGAAGAAAGTATTTGATGAATTTTCCAGTAAATTTAGTTGAAATACCAAACCGTTTTTAAATATGTCACATCTACATTTTTTCAATGAAATTAAAAATATACGCTATGTTTGGAATTATATTTGGCCAAGTCAAAACGTGCTGCTACTGTTCTGACATATTAAAATCGAATCTATAGGGTATCTGCTTTTCTTCGAATGTGTCGTAGTGCTGCATTTATTGGCGGTTTTTGAGAAACTGCCCTTTCGAAAACGATAACTTTGTGAAATTTATTAAACAATCCACAAGAGGGCGTAAATTTTTTTTCAGTATTTCAGACTTTACTCAACTTATTCTAAGTTTAATGAAGTGCATTATTGTTGTGTGACAAAGAGAAAAATATCTTCTTTGATGAACTATCCAGTAATTTTAATTGAAATACAAAATCAGTTTCAAATTTGTTGTATATACATTGTTTTAAAAATTGAAGAATATACGCTATGTTTAGTATTATATATGGTCAAGTCAAAACGTGCTGAGACTGTTCTGACATATTGAAATCGAATCTTTGAGGTTTCTACTTTTCACCAATGGTGTTGCAATGCTGCCTTTATTGGAGGTTTTCATGAAACGACCATGTTACACGACGAAAATTCAGTCATTTTTAAACATCTCTCAAAGAATTATAAAAAAATTTTGTGCACTGTAACAGTCGCTTTAGCTTGTTTACCATATATTAACAATACGAGGAGTGTAGTTAATGATTGTTTTGCTTTAATTGCTATTGTGAAAATAATCAAAATATACACTTTCTTATAAAAATCATTGGGAACATTTAATTTTACGCGTGGGTATTTTCTGCGATTCTGTCAGTAACAATTTCGTGTTTTGCTGCTAGCTTCACAGAGGTCGTTGGTCTGGATTTAACGTTCTGATTGCTGGTTTGGTTCGATTTTTTTTTTGAGTTCATTGCTCGGAACTAAAACTTCGTCGTTTCGTTAGAACTGAATTTCAAGAAACTGCAAAAATGACTCTTGAAGAACAGAAAATTTACGCCAACGACGATCCCGAAGATCCTGAAGACGAGGAAGATGACGACGACGAAGAAGAAGAGGAAGACTTAGTTGACCCAATGGACGCAGTTAAGGAAACTTGCAATAACATTCCGGAGTGCTCGCCCTATAGAGAAGAGTTAGTTCGATGCGAGGATCGAGTGAATAGCCGGAGTCAAACGGAAGAAGATTGCGTCCAAGAACTTTTTGATTTTCTGCATTGTGCAGACCATTGCGTGGCTGATAGATTGTTTTCCATGCTGAAATAACTTTTAGGCCAACTTTAAAAGTGTGAAACTGTGTTTTGGTATTGTTTGTTTAGCATTAAAGTTTAGAACAAGTTATAAATTTAATTATTCTGTATGTGGCAAATTTGTTGAAAATGTTATCACCAATTACAGAATTACTGAATTTCAGAATTAATTTATATTTGGTTTTCTATATTTGAATAAAGTTTTGTGATTTATCAGCGATTGTATTGCTCAATTTTCAATGCTAAATTTAATTAGTTTGTATGGTTTCAAAGGTTAAAATCTTTATCCAAACTGACAAATGCCGTAATACTAAATGTTGATTCTTTATTTACTAGTTTATCACAACACCCAGACACTGTAGGACTGGCTGCGACTGTCTATAGTATAGATATATTTGCAGCTTTAACACTCATGAAATTCTGAGGAATTTTGTGCTGCAAATTTTTCATTTTATTCTGATGTGATTTTGATGGTTCGACTTGAAATCAAGCCCTAAATTGTGGATGTATTTTGATGATCATGGATGAGAAAAATAGCATTGAATGTTTATGTAAAAGACTAGCAGGTGAGTAATTCATACTCCACAAGCAGAAATGTCTAAACAATTGTGTTTTGATGGAATTTCTAAGATATTACTATATGAAAAATGTTTGCAGAGTATTTGTGTCATCAAAAGATAGCTAAATAGTCCAGTTTGAACACCGCAATGCCGCAGAAATTGATAACAAACAAGCCAATGATTTAGAGAGATTGCCAAAACTTCAAATGATGTTTAAGCACGAAACATAAAAGTACTACATGAGCGATCTCACTTTGTCGCACAGGATTTAACTTAAACAAAAAAATAGGATGAAATAACATTTATTACATGTAATATAGGCTTTTGGCTTCAAGCATTGCGATAATATATGCCAATGTCATACGCTCTTCGAAAACCTGAATATTTTTTATTGAAAAAAATTGCTATTTTGCTATTAAAAGTTTAATTGAAGTTTATTATAAATTTTTTTTTACTATATGAATATCATGAATTGAACCCCAATTTAAAAATAAGAGTTTTTGAATTGCTATCATGGGATATAATTTGTTTAAATATAATAAATTGATTTTATCTTTTGTTATTATCAAGGTTTGGATGAAGTTTTCTTACCGATTAAGAAAGTTGGAACAACTCCCGAGGTGATTGAAGACAAAGGAATTCTCACTGCTGAGAAAAAATATGATGAACTTCAAAAACATTTCGAACAAAGCCCCATGAGGTTCTTGCAAAGATACTATGAACATATAAAGCCAAATGAAATTTCCTGCTTCAATTCTTTACCAGAAAATGAGCAAGTCTGTTATTACATCCGGCAGATTTGTCACAAACAAGATCTAAAAGCAAGAACAGAACTTGACAGTCATTATATTTCACATGAAGTTAAAAATCGTCGATATCAAGCTATGCAACAAATGATTAAAGAAGGAGAATATTTTAATGAGGAAGAAATGAGTAAAAGAAATCCGAAGCTTTATCAACATTACATAGGAAGGTTTGTTTATTTCATTGCTCATTAGTCCTGAATCTGTGATATTGTCTAGTGCAGTGGTTCTCAAACTTTTTTTTAAGTGACGCAAGTATTCGAATAAATAGATTTTTGGGTCTTCCGGCCCAAGGATATGCTCAAATACTAAACGTTCAGTACTTTTATGGCCAAAATTAAATGAATATTATCATGAAACAATCATTTTGATATAACACCTATTCCTCCAAAAATTATTTTGAAGTGAGGAAACTGTGTGTGTTTGTCATCAGCATGGAATCGATGCATGGCTTTACTAAAGCAAATTGAATGTCAAGATTTTATGCAGTGATACTGCCCACGCATGCAATTACTATTGAGAAACACTTAAATACCAAATCTACAATAAACAATCAAATTTACTATAAAATAAAATTAGTAACTTTCAGTTTTTTATTGAAAAAAGCGAACTACCCAGGAAATTTTTTAGGCAACCCAGTTTCGGGTCACGACCCATATGTTGAGAAACACTGGTATATTGCAGTGGCTTTCAACTTTTTTGGTGGAGAAGAACACCAATGCAACATTACAGAGACTGGAGGAACCCCTGTGCAATAGTGTGATTGCCTTTTATTGAATAGAATAAACTTTAAGATAAATGTTCAAGTGATGAAAGCAAATTTATACTGGCAATGGCAAGTTATTTTCTTTGGAGTGTAGCAGGTTAAGTTCTGTTACACTCTAACACAAATGTATACAGTCGCACTTTGACAATTATTTTAAGCCAAGTAATCCAAGAGTCTTGCTGTACATAACAAAGCAACACAAATATATTTTTTCTCTGTCTTTGGCCTCCTTGCATTATATGCTTACGGATCCACCTGTGCAAGATCATTGTAGAGGTATGACTACGGTAGTTGGTCCCACAGAAATCTAATTATTAGCACTTTGACTAGGTTAATAATACAATACCGTTTAACAACACTGCTTGGGGACCGTTTGAGGTCATTGATACCATTTTTTTTAATGATAAAGATATTTCTCTATTTGTAATCGAGTACAGCTTGTATCACATTTTAAAGTTATGAGAAAATTTTTTTTTTTTCAATTTCCAGATCTGTACAAACTTAAAATTTGACATTCGGCATACCCTGAATTCAAAACTAAAACAGGTAATAAAACTTGGTTATCTCATCTTTCTTTACCAATATTCTGTCAGAAATCCCCCCCAAAAAAAAAAACAGGCCTATAATCACAAGATATCGAAAAAAGTCCATAACTGAAAAATATGACATTAGCTTTAGCTTTAGTTTTAGTGTGGCATTCCATCTATCTTCTTTTCTCACTAGGTTTCTATCGGCAGAAGAAAAAGAGGAAAGAATGAGTGCAAGAGCTGCTGCCCATCCAACCACACTTTCTGGATTCTTCATGGATGTTATTGAGAAGAAATGGGACAAAGAGGATGAGAATCAAGATGAGGAATTTGATGATGACAGTGAAGAAGAGGAGGAACGTGTGCCAGGTAAATTTCTTCAGGATAGGAATTACATATTCATCCCAGGGAGAGGAAGATGGTAACATGACTTAATCATATCTTGAACCACGGCCTCTCGTCCTGTTATCAGTCAAAGTCAGGTATGGGATCAGTTAGTTATTTGTTTTCGGAAGCATGGACTTGATGGTGGAGAAAGCCGTTACCGACCAGTGGTTACGTGAATCACCCTACGGCGGCTAGGAGTTAACCAATCCTCTCGAACATAACTATTCACGCATGGGATTCCAACATGTGAATCCACGCAAAGTAATTAGAGGTGCGGTGATGAGAGTATTCCCAACGCTTAGCACGATGAGCCACACCACAGCGCCGCGGTAAACTTCTTCAAATTAGGATGGGATAGGATTTGCATATTTATCCCGGAGGAGAGGAAAGTTGATAATAATTGTATTCAATATGAATAAGAATTTCATTTGATTCAAGAAAGTTACCTCGTACTAACACAAATGTACTGATCTCATTCGGATGAAACCTTGCAGAAATACATTTGTGAGAGTTTGACTGGACCCAAAATTGGTTGACCTGTTCACAGAGTTTAGGTTAGGTTTGGTTAGGTCTTCGTTCATCACTGAAACGATGCAATAGAATGACTTTTTTGAATTGTCCAACAAATACTATATTATGACACCTGGACAATTATCAGTGCTAGTACGAGCGGTTGTTAGTACTAGGTTGTGATATGATTGACCACGTTAGTCAGATAGTTTTTTTTTCGGAACAAAATTTAAATTCTGCCATATCCTATTTCCTTTAATCATTCTTTTCATAGATATTTCCGAAGAAGAGAAGGAGTTTTTAGCTGAAGAATTTAAATCCAGAATGTACGAGAGTTTTCTCAGTGGAATGGATAAAAATTTCTCATATGAGTACGTATTTTTACATCGAAAGTGGAGTTTGGTTCATCATATCTGCAATATTACATAATCCTGACTTACTCGAACACAGGTGTCAAGCTCTGCCTTGTTTGAGATAGCGATACCATGGGACTGCCAGGCGATGGACCTGATGCCTTTTCAAGTCTGATAATATTATGTTAATTTTATTCCATCTTTAATAGATCTTTAGCTAGTGGAATATGCAAGTCAACACCTCGCCCACATGTTCCCTCATCCCCCTTTTATTATACATTGAATTATAGTAGTTTATAATGTGTTCATAATTAATTATTATAGAAATAATGAAAAAATACTCAGCAAATAAAAAGCGGATTTTCTTCTTCGAATACTTCCTCCCAGGTTGGGAAACAAGGGGTTATACCTGACATGGGGCCAAACACGGCCGTTGGGTAATTCAAACTGGCTCGCTCGATGCTGCCACAACCAAACTAAAACCAAATTTTGATGTTTTAACTCAAGGAATTTGTTGAGAATGCGATTAAATTTAGTTTTGGCACGAGAATTATGGTTTTCCAGTTTTGCTCTTGCGACACTGTAAATATTGTTCATAAAGTGTAAATTTTTGCGTCACACCCACATGGCCCTTCAGTTTGGGCGGACAAAATTCGTGGCCCCGGGTCGAAAATCCTTGCCCACCCTTGGGTTATACTGTGTTCATTAAGTCTTTATTTCAACAGGGATGTTGACATGAACACAGATTATGATGATTTTCATCAGATTGAACGTGATGTTGAAGACGATTATTTCGATCAGGAGGAACCATCGTTGAATCTTCCTGGAGAAGTTGATCAAGGTGCTGAAGATTCAGAAGATGAACTAGATAGATATATGAAGACGATAGATTCTTCGGGTAATGGATAAGGTTTCGAAGTTATGTGTTGGAAAAGTGAGAAACCCACAAAGCGCTATCACCATGCTATGGTGCATACAGTACAGTCGCGATAAAAGTGAGCGATATGCGTAGTGGAGCAGTTGAAAGCATAAGACTTAACGTCACATCCATCGCAGGTTACGTGTCCCTGGTTCAAATACCATGCTCATAACCTAACCCAAGGTGTAATAAATTGGGTAGATGTGGCCGAACTGAAAGATTCTGGTTCCTCTAAAGCAGGGGTCGGGAACCTTTTTGGGCAAGAGAGCCATGAAAGGTGCATATTTTCAATTGCTTTTTGGTGCGAGCCGTATGACATTTTCATCACCTAATCGTGTCTTAAATTTTTACTCAAAAGTCAACACATACAATGTCGATACTGTATACAATCTGGTGCTGCATATTGTCGCCGAGGGCCTTGTGACTGCTCACATGCAGCACAAGTTGAAATCCACGTTACTCATCACCTTTCTTTCTTTTGGGCATCACCGTAGTGCTTTAAAAATTAGTTTTGCTGGCCCAATCTAAATTTTACAAATAAACAGTACAAACTGACGGAATACTTATTACTTATCGATTTTAATCAGTATGTTAATAGGTATTTATCTGTTTGTTTGTCTGTCTGTTAGATGCACGCGATATCTCACGAAAGCGAGATTGAATCTGCTCCATATTTTGCATGTGCATTCATCACATGTCGGACCAGAAGCCTATAGATTTTGGATGAATTATGTTGTATAATTAGCGAGGTATTAATTAGTAGTGGGACACAAGGTGTCACTATGGAGTAAGAGCACTGTTTTGGGGGATCCCCTAACTTTCGATCGGTAAGTCTTCGATCTCTGACCGTTATTCTCATTCCATTATTGCCCCGCGACTCTATCGCTTCGTGATATCACAAAATATGTTCCAGAATCCCCTAGTTTCTTTCCCATGCGCTAAGCGCTCGCTCTGCAACGTGTTGTCAAAATTGGCTAAAAAGGAGAAATCTGGTAACAATAGTAAGCTTAGCCTTAGAATGTTGGATATTTCTGGGAGCCATATGCCCTTGGCAAATAAGGGGTTGGTTATATGGCTCGCGGGCTATGGGTTCTCGACCTCTGCTCTGAAGGTAGCACCTCCATCATATTTTTAGTTATCGGTTGTACGTTGTGGATAAGAGTTGTATAAAAAGTCTCAAATCCCCCCGGGGTCTTCAAGTGAAATTCCCCATCATAGTCGTGAGTCAAGTCAAAATTACCTCAAGTTTTGATTGATCCATCAGGTCACCGTGCCTTCCGTTTACAAGGGGAGGCGCAGCACTGAGTGCATTGGCAATTCCATGCTACAATACAGTTGTGTCAAAGTCCCTATACGTGTCCAGAGTCTGGAAACTGCTATCGAGAGACCAAGTCAAGTGGTAGATTTGATAAAGAACAGTAAAGTGGATAAATATGAGTCACATTGACACTTGTTTTAAACTTTATTGGGGCACATAGAGCTGTGACGTTTTGGTGGAGCCAAGCTCAACATGCCAGATTGGAGCCGTAGCTAACAGAAATTTTAGTGGCTCCAGCCCTTGACCATCTAAATTATTTTTCACATTTCTAGTTTCGCATAACCTGAAACTTGATAAAATCTACCCTTTTCACCTTGTAAAGATTTATATTTCTCATTATTAAATTACAATTTCTAATAATATTCTAAAACTGTGGTTCTCAAACGTAAAGCTATGTCCCCTTTTTAGAGTTTGTCAAGTCTCGCGCCCCACCTCAAAAATAACTAGCTAACAATAAGCTACAAATGACAGATGGTAAGGCGAAAGTAAGTTTCATTCAAAAAACACGTTGAAAATACGGTATGAAACGGATACTAAAGGTACAAGCACAACAGCTCTCTTCAATCCCTAGTTTAAACAAAGAAATGTAGGACCTCCAAAAGGCGCACAACCTGAACATAGTATTTGTGTACCGGTTAGTATTCAGGCTGTGCGACATCTTGGTGCCCATGCTGCTGTAGCACCGAAATGTAAATATCCAAAATAAGGGCAAATATTTTTAATTAGGTTCACGCCCCCTCAAAAAATGGTCGACGCCCACCGTTTGGAAACCACCGATCTAAAAGTTATAGTTAAATTTATGTATAGAATAGGATTTATATATTTGTCCCGGGGGAGAAGAAAGCCAATATGGTGAACAAGATCGGGATTCTAAACACTTCGGCGTAAGGTTCAGGCTTTGGAAGGGTGCACCCTGCTTATTATCTAGTCTAGCGTTGCCCTTTACGTTATGATGTCACCATTAATTTTGGCAACACCACTTTCGTTGTTTTATCTAATATCATAATTCTGTCAACCCTACAATTAAGGTTAGGGTTAATTTGTACGCCTACTATACCTTAAGTTGTGTAAATGGACGGAAGCCTATGGGCAGAGGGTATATTAACTTGACTGGCACAAACAGTCCCCGAATTCGTAATAGAAATAGGAAAAATTATAATAAACTTTGGCCTAACCTAGTACGGTACACGTACTACGGGAGTACCTAATTTGGGTGTAATTTTTGCCTGGATTGGAGGTAAATTTTGCAATCACAAGAGTGCTTGACCAAATGTATCCTTTAACCAAAAATGCTGACGCAGAATTGGAATTGCAACGGGACCATTTTACATGCCTAACAGTACAGCGTATCATGAAATGTGACTTTTTAAAAACCTAAACTCAACTAGATTCTGTTTTAAAAGTTCTGTATTGGCAATCGTGATCGGAACATATCCCGTCACTCTGGAACATTGGAGTCGGCCAGTCTCGTCGCAAACGACGGTCTTCATTCACCATGTGATCTAGCCGACCAACTTTCTTTCTCGATAAAAATGATTCCCAACTGGGAGCCCCCACCTAGGGTTGCCAACTATGAAAAGTTTCAATAAAGGACATAGATTACCGTCATCATTTATTTTGTAACTTGCAAGAAAGAACAATATAAAACAATGAAATAAAAATCATATACAGGCTAAAAAGATAAATTAAAAAAATCTTCATGTGTTTTTCATTTAATGTTTATGGAACATTTACCCAAACAAGCTCTAATTTTGCATAATTTTTTAATTCTTAAAGTTATATTTTTCTATAACATACTATGATTACACAAACATTTACAATAACAGCATTTTTGGATTGCGAACGTCATAGAGACCAATTATACGTGGAATTTTCAGTTATTGAACTAGAATTTACTCAAATCTTAGAGTGTTGCCATTTTCGGAAAATTACTATTTGAAATGTTAATAAAATTGTTAGTTCTTTGGCTATTTGAGCCGCACTAAATGGAAACTGAAAAAATTATTTAAAAGCTTACAACTACAGAAACGGAGGCGATTTTTAAGATCAAGACAATATCAAACACGGTGCTATAATAAACTATCGGGCAAAACGTCGTTGGAAAGAATAAAAGACAATAAGCATCTTTTTTAAATGCTAAAAAGGACAAGGACCGAAAAGTCTAATTAAAGGATTGTCCTTTGAAATAAAGGACGGCTGGCAACCCCACCCTAACAAAGACCACGAAGCAGTTGAATGGAAGGTCGCAAATAATTTTATATTTCTTTTTACAAAAAAAATTTTCATTCTTATTAGCTTTAAGGCAATTTGACCTTGTTGAGCTTGAATTGTTTGAACCTAATGTGATTCGGAATTTACCAATATAAATAACGCTATAAATACTACTGCAATGACTAACCGGGGTCGCCATCAGTTCTAAAAGCATTCGAAAGGGCACGAGACATAAAAAGTTGGGTCCACTGTTTTGGGGTATCGCATGTTATACATCTCTAGTTTAAATCGCGTGCCCGGTGTGTAATAAATTGGATAGGCAATCTTGCACTGGAATTCTAAGAATAGGAGGGCTTCACTTATCGGTGGCTGCTTTTCCACGGCCTTGGGTACTCCCGTAGTATGCGAACCAAGATGGCGGACACCGGAACGTGGCATATATGTGTACCAGGTCAGGGTTGGGCCCTAATTTCAGGTACCGATACTACGCGATTCACTTGGCTAGTCCCCGAACTCGTAATAGAAATAAAATAAGGAAAAATGAAGGGAAATTAGGACCTAACCCTAACCTAGTACACATACTACGTTGCGGTGTCCGCCATCTTGGTTTACATACTACGGGAGTACCCGACTTTGTTTGGAACCAGCAACTATCTTTAAAAACGCTACAGATTTGTGAAAGTCCACAACGTGAACGATCGTAAGATGATTCGCATTGAATTGATATAAAATTACAGTTGCTTCAGAAAATACGGCATGGACTTTTCGTAGTTAGGCGGCCCAAGTATCAGTCTGATCTTATTGTGGTGGATATTGCTGTTCTATTAACTTTTTATACCAAACGTATTCGGGGTATATTAACCCCTTGCATAGCGCATTGTTTTGTGCTTGTTCTTTCAACTTATATTGGGTAACGTTGACCCCGGTGGGCGTGAACATTTTGTAAGTCTTGTCCGCAATATCTTTACTATTCACGAGTTTATCTTCGACACAAAGCTCTTCAATTTCTCTCCGTAATTTTTTAAATTCTTTCAGGTCGTGTTCAAGTCTGTCTTTTCCGTAAGCTTCTACCCGACGCCAGAATGTTTCATTGAAATATCTATACATCGTGTAGTCAGCTTTGTTCCACTTTCTTATATGATCTATGACGTCAGAAGTCACGTGTTCCACGTCTGATTGATTTCTTGCGTTCATTGATAAATATACCATATTTTTTATGTCCCAATGGAGCAAGTCTTTCAGTAAAAGCAGAGAAATCTCGAAATATTCTGAAATCATAACAAGGTCGAATATTCCTTCAATTTTTGCGACTGATTTTTGGATATATTTTTCGTCATCAGATAAATTATCGAATCCCAGATCGAAGAACATTCCATTTTTAGCGACCCACCAAAATCTACCGTCGCCTTTCCCGTTGAAATATCTAAAATAAACAAATACATTGATGGATCTTTTCCAAGACTGCTTTAAGATTTAAGCATAAGGCGCGGTGGCCACGATTAATCAAGCAACCGGCATGAAAGTATCATTAAAGCGCGAAAAGCAAAATGTTTATAATTCAATTAATTAGGATTTTTCAGTTAGTTATTTTATTGTACAAGAACCTGATCCTGCAAAACGTATAGACGAGGTAACAACTCGAATGGGTAAATAGCACAAATGTTACTCCAATATATTAAATGAGTAATCCATTTAATAAAAACTTTCATTACGCGTTGTAATTCTCACGGCTGTATGGCTGATTATCCATGGGGTAAATCCCTAAGAATTTGTGAAGCAAATTCATCATGTAGAATGATTGTTCTGTTAGTTTCACAGATTGACAGCTTTTTCTCCAACAACACTTTGACAAAACGATTCACTGTTACACCTCGTGTCCAGTACCATCCAGTGTTGTTGTGTTTCGCATAGCTCTACTATGAGGAGCGATTGAGAAGTCAGACGCTTTATTTATTATAGCGCCACATTTTTTGAAATGCGCAAGCAAAAAACAGAAAAGACGAAGTTATCAAATACTTACTGTTTCGGGTCGGAAACAAAATCTTTCAATCCACTTTTGCCTTCAGCTCGATTAAATGGTTCAACGTCTTGTTTGAAATATTTGAAAACGGACTCAAATTGAGTTGCGGGATCACGCAAGATTGTAATATAAACGGTATCAGAAGGGAGAATCGATGAAACCTGAAAATTTTACCAAAGGGAATATAAAAAAATTTTGATTATTTGTTTTATCACAAAATTCAGTAGATAACGCCTACATTAAAACGTGTTATCGTTTGAGAGTAACAGCATTTAGATTGCATGGCTTTAACAGTGTAAAACATATTGGAGGTATGGAGTTTGAATCTTGTACTCGCCATCTCACCCAGGTGAAAATTAGCAAGTATAAGCCAAGCTGAGAATATTCCGACATGCTTGCGCCGGATAATGGCATGAAGTTATGAATTACATCTTGTAAGGTAAGAACTTACAAACTTTCTAAGGGTCAATGGTCTGGCGGTAAACCGTTATACTTAACTTTTCTGGAATCGCAGATCTCATTTCCTCCACCTTACCCAGCTTCAGATAAATTGGGGAGGCAATGCTTAATAGGAAAGATTCTGGCTAGTCCAAATAACAGTAGATTCTTACATATCGTCGGGTATCAGTGAATGGTTGTATGGTGCTTTGCTTAGGGTCCAGTGTTTTTACCAACCCGAGTCCGCGGTCTCAAATGAATAGGAAAGATTCTGGCTAGTCCAAATAATAGTAGATTCTTACATATCGTCGGATATCAGTGAATGGTTGTATGGTGCTTTGCTTAGGGTCCAGTGTTTTTACCAACCCGAGTCCGCAGTCTCAAGTCCGCGGAGCGTTTGAATGAGTCCGCAACGAGCCAGAAATTCGTGCGAGCCGCAAACGATTTTGCGGGACTTGACTATCAGCTAATTTACGTTGGAATTTACATAAAACATAAAAAGCAAGTTTATTCTCATAACATTAATCGAGTCAATAATTACTGGTTACTGAGTAGGGCTGGGCATATATTCGATTATTCAACTATTAGAATAGCAATTTAATATTCGAAAATTTGGTAACAGGCGACACGACAGGTCACTTGCACTTATGCGCGTCGCTTAATCAAACGATTGGATTTCACAACTCACTCACGAATTTTCGACGAAAACACACAAGAACCCGAATTTTCCAAATTGAAAAGCGGCAATACAAAACACTAAAAGTAAAACGGAAAACACCATGCGTTTCGTTTTATGTTGGTCCGCGACCGATTAAAAACGCTTTTTTAGACATTGCAAAACGCAAAATTTCGGGTGCTACCCTAGTATACGTATACCAGGGCATCCTCCCTTAGGATTGTTTGCTTTACTGCCTCAACATTGATACAGTACTGGTAAGTGTTGTACGAACAGCTCAGATTTGTCGAATTCACAAAAATAGGAATCAAAACAAAATATAATCTGGCCCTTTACCACGCATTTTTGTGTCCACGGATTGTCATGATATTTTCTGAGTAGTGTTGCTTTTATTTCGCCAACACAATCGCAGATTAAATGATCATAAATCAATTAATAATAAAGCAAGGCGATGAATATTCATTTTTCATTTATTAATATATTTTAAATATATTTTTATTAAGTACTGAATCGAGTTGTACTTTCTCGAAATTTATAACAGATAGTGAGATTTTTCTAACGACGATAACAAATTTGCAAGATCGCAAAAATATGTAACAAAACTAAATATATATAATCGGTCAATATAGTCTCACATTATTATGTTCACAGATTGCCGATTGGCATTTTAAAGAAGAAATGCTTTCACCGCGAGTTACCATGAACACAATTAAATTAATATAGAAAGACATTGGATTGAATGTTGTGCGACAGCAAGCCAATTATACATTAAAAAAGTTGGTTTTTTTAACGAACGCGTAATTGTGGCGAATTTCCGATTTTGAAATTCGTTACAATTCTGTTGTATTTGATTTTATTGCTTCTTCGCACAGGTTGCAATAAACGCACTTTGAGTCCGCAAAGGTTTACGCGGGTGAGAAAATAGTCCGCGACCAAAAAAGGTTGGGAAACGCTGGCTTAGACCCAGTGGTTCTCAAACGGTAAGGAGCGCCCCACAAGGGGAGCGTAGAAAATTTTTTGAGGGGCGTGAAGCTGAATAAAAATAAATATATTTGTTGGATTTGATCTTTACCGCCTTATTTTGGGTTATTACATTTCTTTATTTAGAATATTTACGTTCCATCCACGTATTTTCAACGTTTTTTTTCAATAAAACATACTTCCACCCTACTATCTGTTATTTGTAGCTTATTGTTAGTTATTTTTGAGGTGGGGCGCGAAACTTGGCAAATTCTAAAAAAGAGGGCGCGGCTTAAAAGGTTTGAGAATCGCTGTTAGAGCGAAGGGTGTGAGAAAGTGTTATAAAAGAAACTTACTTCTGTATAATTGAACACCATGTGATGCAACAACATGCTCACATTTTTTGAAATAGGCACCGGCATCATCATGGATTTTTGAAACGAGGTTCCAGTCATGTAACCAAATAAAATATCTCCTCGCGGCAACCCGACGAAACAGTTATTTTCTTCAGCGTATCTCACGAGTATATTTTGTAGTGTTGAACTTCCAGTCTTGTGCGTCTTCAGAAACATCACATTTTGCCTTGGAACTAGAGCCCTTGATTTTACGATCCTGTTTCAAAGAACAAAAATGAATTGTGTCGTGATAGGAAATTGTGACTCAGCAGCCAAAGTATTGCGAAAAAACTCAACGCTAGTTTATTTGTGGTTTCCTTATATTTCATTACATGTCACCTATCTTATTCGTGTAGCCATTTTTTCGCTGCGCTCTTCAAGCGCGTTGTATTACTTGTAATCTTTTCTTGTTTAGTTTTCTTAGGAGTCTAACGGTCTTTGCGTCAATATTATTTATCATAAAGTGTGTTGTAAACGGGGTGAAGATCTAAACATATCTCCTCACTGGCGTGGTGGCAGCAAGGAATACATGGGGAGGATCCATTGCCTTCAATATTCGGCTAATGCCCGAGGATATAAAAAAAAGTACTTCATCTGCCCCGAAACAGGCGGATATATCATAAAGAACGATAATTCCTATTAATTCTACTATAATGGCGTCAGCAAAGGCGTGAATAATTTTCAATGACAATACCGCCAGGTCTACTACGACTGACTGCCCGAATCTGTGTTTCCATATAAAAAGACCAAGCTATGTTTCAAATGTGTCTTCAAATTATACTTGAAAATATAACTTACGTAGAGCTTTGAATATTACGAATGACGGAAATATCCTGATTTCGTTCGTTCCATCGCAGGTTTACTTTATCCTGGTAGATAACTAACAGCATCAGACTTGATAAGAAGAAAACAGCGATCAAAATATTCTTTGCACTGGTTTTCATTTTCAAATGTTCCATCCTATATTTTATTCAATACACCTTACGTCTAATGCGGTAGAATTGTCGCAATCTAGTAGAATAAATGTTGCAGATAAATTCTATTAAATATTCATGATATATTCGACGGAATTGTATCGTTTTCAAATTGAATAAAAGGTTTGAACTGAGCTAAATGGCGTCAACAAATTCTATAAACTGTGCAGGTTTACAGATGAATCGCATTGTATTTTGAATTAAAAAATAAATAAGGACAGTCTTGCATTAACCAAAATAACAGAATTTCGATCACTGAAATGCTGAAGAGATACTAAAACTGTATAGAATTAGGGTATGACATGAGCAAACTACAGCTCGCAGGCCAAACCTGGCCCGTTGGGAACTCAATATGGCCCGCCTGATGCTGCCACAACCAAACTGAAACCACATTTTGATGTTATAGTTTTAATTTGTTCAATGAATTTGCTGAGATTGCGATTAACTTTAGTTTTGGCGCGAGGATTACTGTTTTCCACTTCTGCCTTTATAACACTGTAAATATTGCTCAAAAAAGTAACGTTTTACGTCACACTTACATGGTCCGCCAGTCCAGGTGGGCAAAATTTTTGGCCCCTGATCTAAAAACAGTGCCCACCTCTGATTAATGATTAGGGTGGTGCGTTACGCTGAGGTGAAATGACGATTTGGATGAGACTTGAAGCAGCTCATGCCAATACGGTCAGGAAAACAGCTGCTGACCGGTGAAGAATTCCCCACAACAGGCGCTTCTTGAAAAGAACTTTTGATATTGAAAATTTCTTTAGTTAAGATTACTAGAAAGGGTACACTGTGAATAAAGGAATAATAGGCAGAGTACGTCTTCTTATGGTAAGAACTAAAATAACTTGTCATATCCGAGTTATTTATTTCCAAACCTTTCTGTCTGATTTTATCTCTCAAATCTTCAAATTCTTGTTTTATTGACTAATTGAGTAAAGTTACACATCCCCTAACATTGTCGAGATACCATAGGAAGTTTGTTGTCAACTTCCGATATACAACAATGAACGTGTTGCAAAATTATGACTCAAACATTCAAAATGGTTACTGTTGAAATTTCCATTAAATATACCAAAATATAATCCAAAATCTGTAACTTTACAGTCAATTCAATTATACATATTTGAGTACAGAGGTTTTATTTAACTGTCGTATGAAATACCATCCACGAAAAGAAGCTATAGCATGGAAGTTCAACCTGTGGGCCATGGGCCGCTGCTGGGTTACAAAAACATTTTCAGGTGGTCCACAAACATATTCAAAATTGCTAGATTTATTGATAAATTTAGTTCATTTGTGTCACTGTAAGTAAATTTTGCAGTTGTAGTATAGCAATGAATGATGATACTTTATTTTGCTACCGTGTTGTTAATTTTATTCTAATTATTGAAGTGAAAGTTTTTTTTGCGGAAATTTTCTTGTTGTTTCTCCTTGGCATGACAATTGACCACCGAATTTTTATGCAACTACCAACTTTCATGACCTTTGACCGATGCTGCCAGCTACGTTTTTTTGTGCTGTTTGAGAGGACGCTCGTTGCGAAGAAGGGTGCGTCAGTTTTATACTACTAAGTAAGGTAAAAATTGTGTCTGGCAGCAGTCGTCACGGTCCGATACGTTCGTATGAAAGTTGGTAATGAAAATGGACCACGAATGATTGAGAACCATTGAGATATACAATTAGCAGCACCTGAATTTTTCCTTATCTCCATTTCTTTATTTTCGTTTTGGTAGACGAGTGGTAATCCTTTTCCAATTTTGGATTAGTAACGGAAATAGTATGTTAAAGAAATTCAAATTCTAGATCTGAATAATAAACAATATATTTTCTATTACCGGGTTAAACAGCTGACAGTGCAATAAACCATACATTATAAATTATTGATTCATCATTATTTTCTTGCATTTGTCATCCCAATGCTTGACAGACAGGCCAAAATTAACGCTTATGCTTACTGACGCGATTTATTTAATATTAGCAATTTCTTGCCTGTAGTACATCTGCTTTGCTCGACTAATACTTGTATTATATTATACTTGTATTGCTTTACACTTGTCCTACTCGTCAAAAATTTGTCCAGCTCGTACCACACCTGCCGCCCCATGCTTGCTCTTCCTGTCCCAAATTTGTTCTGTTTGACTCGCACTTGTACTGCTCGTCCTTCACTTATCCTGCTTGTATATTAAACTCGGCCTACTCGTCTCACATTTTTCCAGCTCGTACCACACCTGCCCTGCTTGCTCCATATTCCCTGCCTGTCCCAAACTTGTCCTGCCTGTTTCACCCTTGTATAAATAGTGATGAATTCCAGGATTCCACAGGATGGATTCCGCAAACCCATTCTTGAAATGCTGTGATAATCAGCGAAATTGTTCTCGTTCATTGGTTTACTTTAGACGTTATACGTGCACCACAGCTGACAACTAGTGTTATATTTAGCGATTCGAAAGATATGTATCAAATTTGTGTGAAGAGTATCTTGTTCAAGTCTACGTAGTGATACACATATATTTTCTCAAATGAGGGAACATGTTTTAGTAAGTTCGGTACAAAAGAGAACTCCTTAAAATTTTAAACCCCGCCGCTGGTCGTGAGCTATATTTCACATCATTATGATGAAATTTTGTATTTCTGCGTATATATAGAATTCATTTCTTATGCAGTAAATGTTGAGGCCGTTTATATTAATTGGAATAAAAAATATAGGTCGTACTGGAAATCGAGCAGAGTGTCAACGTGCACAAATAGTGTAATCCTTATAAGGGGTCTGCAAACATTTTTCTATCGTTTTTGTCTTATAATGTCATACCTACGGCTACTTAGAGCGGTGATTGGCACATCGAGAACTTCCAAATTGACAGCCCACAATTAATTTTTACACATATTTACATATAAATGTCCTATATTTTACACTTTTTTATAACCATGCCGTCGCGTCCGCTTTTTATTAACTCATTGTCGTCGTGCTATTCATTTAGGGTTATTATCGCGATCGTTTTCATTTGACGTACTCATACAATCAAGCCACTGCTGCGCAAGGGGATACGATAGTTTGAAAAGATCAATTTACTACACTCTTGGCGATGTGGTGGCAATGGGATTAGAAACTGAGATTACCGAGATCACACGTTGATGACGCAATAGTTAAGATTTACATATTTATCCCATGAGAGGAAAGCCGATAAAACAGCTCGATCATATGGGGAACCACGGCCCCTCGTCCTGTTATCAGTCCATGTTGAGTATGGGATTAGTTAGCGTTGTAATCTGCATGGACTTGATAGTGAAAGAAGCCCTAACCTACCAGCAGTTACGTGAACCACCCTACAGCGGTGGTGAGTCAGTCAGTCAGTCAGTCAGTAGTTTATTTTATCACAAACCGAATGTAAACATTGACGAACAAAATTAGGAAAAAATTGCATTTCAGTGTGAAAGGAGACGCGATAAATCAGAGATGGTTATCAAGCAGCGTCACCTTTGTTCAGTCCAGCAATACTCTCGCACATAATTGCTCCCGAGTGGGATTCGAACCTGCGAGCCTAAGCAGGGTAATCAGAGATGAGGTGGCGAGCGGAATGCTTAACCCGGCATTTCCCAACCTTATTTTCTCCCCAACGAAAACCTTCGCGGACTCATCGTGCGTTTATTGCGACCGTAATGTGTGTGAAAAAGTAATAAAACCAAACACAACAGAATTTTAACGAATTTCAAAATCAGAAATTTGCCCCAATTACGCGTTTGTTAAAAGAGCCGACTTTTTAATGTATAATTGGCCTTTTCTATCGCACAATATTCAATCCATGACAACGACGAGAATTTAAAATGTCTTTCTATTTTAATTCAATTGTGTTCATGCATGGTCACTCGCGGTTGCGTCGACTTATGACAAGATGAAAGCATTACTTCTTGAAAATGCCAAGGCAATCTACGAACATAATAATGTGATAATCTATTGCCCGATTATATTTAGTTTTGATACATATTTTTGAGATCTTGCAAATTTTTTATCGCCGTTAGAAAATTCCTACCATCTGCTTTAAATTTCCAGAAAGTAACACTTGATTTGGTACTTATTGAAAATATAATTAAAGTATATTAGTAAATAAAAAATTAAAAAATATTCATCGCCTTGCTATAATATTAATTTAATTGTGATCATTTTATATATGCGGTTGTGTTGACGAAATAAAAGCAATACTACTTGTGGTGTATTTATTACGGCATAAATCGCATGACTGCTCATGCGATTTACTTAACACGTTATGTCCTTGGCCGGAGTTCCCGGCCAGTCGTTGGTTTGAGTTGGTCAATAAAGGGTGTTGCTACAACGTCTATACTCGTGTATTTCTGACAAATAAAAGGGACTTAAGAACACAACAAACTGGCGACGAAGATGGGATACACACAGGTTGATGAATCGTAAATTTAGAGCGATTGCAAAGACGTTGGTGAGACACTGTTATTGTTTATATGCGGGACCGCGCAACAAATTCCCTGTAAATCAAAGAAATGGCTAAGAATATGATTCAATATGATGGGAGTGATTGGCCACTTTATTGTGAGCAATTAGAACAGTATTTTATTGCAAATGATATTGCCGATGAGAAAAAGGTACCAACGTTAATTGCAAACTTGCCTACTAAAACCTACCAAATACTACACAATCTTTTGGCACCCGACTTGCCTAGTTCCAAAACATATGATGTTATAAAGAAAACCTTGCAAGATCATTTAAAACCGAAACGTTCCGTTTTTGTGGAAAGGTTCGCATTACACAGAAGAGATCAGAAGTTTTCTGAAGGGGTTCGTGAATATGCAGCAGAGCTAAGAAAATTGTCTGAGGGGTGTAAATTCGGTCCATTGGGGGATGATTTCATACGCGATCGATTAATCTTTGGTATACTCGATGAGGCTACTAGAAAAAGGTTAATGGCAAAAGATGGGGAAAAATTAGATCTTCAAAGGGCATTTCAAATTGCAACGTCAATGGAATTGGTCAACAAGGATGTGGCCGAAATATCAAGTGGCAGTGTTATGCCAATGGTGAAGGAGCAATATTTTTCTAGAAAGCAACGGTTTAATACCTTAAAATGTAAGCACTGTGGTAAAACTGCACACGATTTCAAAAATTGTCGTTATAAAAACTTCCAGTGTTTTAACTGCGGCCGCCGAGGTCATATTCAACAGGTTTGCACACGACGTAAGCCAGTGCTGTCCAGAGAAAGGACGGGGAATGTCAGACGCGATAATGATAAAGCACGAAGTGCAAATGTTATGGAGAACGACAGCAGTGATAGTCCAAACTTGGAGAATTCGTCGGATTCGTCGTCTATAGAGGTTGGTAATTTACGTATAAATAGCGTACTTAGAAACAAAAATGGTGCAATTTGGCTTTTTCCGATTATCAGTGGGAAAACACTAAGAATGGAACTAGATACCGGATCGGCTGTGTCTATCATTTCTAAAAATGTTTACGATTCACATTTGTCTCATATTCGTTTGAATAATACAAAAATTTGCTTGAAGACTTATTCCGGGGAAAAGATATATCCATTGGGTGTCCTTAAAGTCGATATAGAAATTAATGGCCAAAGTTGTAAATCCAGATTGTACGTGGCAAGCACAAACGGTCCTAGTTTGTTTGGGCGTGATTGGTTACATCAAATTCAATTGGACTGGTGAACGATTTTCAATATACGTGAGGCAACAGAACCAGTCTGTTCCCCCGAAACCAAAACTCGATTGAAACATTTGGTAAAAAAGTACAGTGATGTATTTTCTGATGACGTAGGCTGTATAAAAGGGACAAAAGCTAAACTGGTTTTGAAAAAGGGCGCCATACCTAAATTCTTCCCTCCCAGGCCTGTACCTTTTGCACTTCGGCCTAAAATTGAGGCGGAATTGGAAAGACTTGAACGTGATGATATAATTACCGAAGTCACTTTTAGTGAGTGGGCTACTCCAATAGTTCCGGTTCTTAAGAAAGACGGTAAAATACGACTTTGCGCTGATTTTAAAGTGACTGTAAATCCTGTTCTTTGTGTAGATCAATATCCATTACCAACAATAGATGACCTTTTTACATCTCTTGCAGGAGGACAAAAGTTTAGCAAAATAGATTTGAAACAAGCATATTTACAAATAGAGGTTGAAGAGGAGTCGAAGGAATTGCTGACAATTAATACTCATAAGGGATTGTATAGGTTTAATAGGCTTCCATTTGGCATAGCATCCGCCCCGGCTATTTGGCAAAGAACAATTGAACAAATATTAAACGGGGTTCCAAGAAGCAAATGTATTCTTGATGACATGTTAACAACGGGTGATAATAACATTGAACATTTGGACAATATTGAAAAACTTCTTATGCGTTTGCAACAATATAATCTCAAAGTAAATAAAAGTAAAACTGAATTTTTTAAAAACAGCGTTGAATTCTGTGGATACAAAGTTGATTGTAACGGGCTTCACAAAACGGATGCTAAAATTAAAGCGATTCGTGACGCTCCGAGGCCGGAAAATGTCAGTCAAGTGAGATCGTTTATTGGCATGGTTAATTACTATCAAAGATTTATTCCGAATTTGTCATCTGTACTGTATCCTTTAAATTGTCTGCTCAGGGCTAATTGCAGATGGAAGTGGACTAAATACTGCGAAAAAGCGTTTCTCGAAGCCAAAAAGCTTATGACCTCGAGCACTGTATTAACTCATTATGATCCTTCATTAATTTTAAAACTGGCATGTGATGCTTCACAGTATGGTCTCGGGGCGGTAATGTCTCATGTAATGAAAGATGGTTCCGAACGTCCCATAGCTTTTGCTTCAAAATCGCTTACCGAGACACAAAGGAAATATTCACAAATAGAGAAAGAGGCCCTTGCAATTATTTGGGGAGTCAAAAAGTTCTATTGTTACGTATGTGGAAGGAAATTTACTCTAGTTACCGATCACCGTCCTCTAACGTCTATTTTCCATCCAAACAAAGGTATCCCTGTTACAACAGCTGCAAGGTTACAAAGATATGCTTTGTTTCTAGCAGGTTTGGACTATGAAATTGAATTTAAACCAACGGCAAAACACTGTAACGCAGATGGGTTATCTAGAATGCCGCTTCAAGCACAAGAGAACGAAACTGAAGACGATATTACCGATGCTACAGTAAACAGCTTTGCCATTTGTGACTCTCTGCCGATAACGTGCAAACAGGTTAGAAATCAAACTTGTTGTGACGCTGATTTAATGGAAGTATATGACTCTGTAATGAAAGGGTGGTCGTTGTCCCAGTCACAAAAACCCAGTATCAAGCCCTACTATTTTCATAAACGTGAAATAACGGCACATGATGGTTGTTTGATGTGGGGTTCAAGAGTAATCATACCAAATTCTCTGAGATCACATTTGTTAAAAGAATTGCATGATGGTCATGTTGGAATTGTGAAAATGAAATCTTTGGCTCAAAGTTATTTCTGGTGGCCAGGATTAGACAAAGACATAGAAAATATGATTAAAAATTGCAATGACTGCCAAATGCAGCAAAATGAACCTTCGAAAGCTCCTCTACACCACTGGGAGTGGCCCCAAGCACCATGGATCCGAGTCCATGTAGATTTTGCCGGGCCATTCAAGGGGGCGATGTTTTTAATAGTAGTAGATGCATATTCAAAATGGCCGGAAGTTATTAAAATGTCGTCAACTAACGCCAATAGTACTATCCGTGTCATAAGAAGTCTTTTTGCTAGATATGGTTTACCGGAATATCTTGTGAGTGACAATGGGCCTCAATTTTCTTCACATGAATTTGCGAACTTTTTGAAAGCAAATGGCATCAAGCATAAGAAATCTGCACCTTATCATCCAGCATCTAACGGCGCTGCCGAACGATTTGTACAAACGTTCAAGCGCGCTATGCGCTCAGTTAATGATGCCAACAAATTCGACTTACATTTGGATGATTTTTTACTGGGGTATCGAAATACTCCTCATTGCACAACAGGTGAGGCACCTTCTGTATTATTCTGTAAACGACGTCTTCGTACTATTTTGGACTTGATCAAACCTAACATTCGTAATCGTGTTGAGGAAAAACAATATACAGTGCGGACGAAAAGTAACAAAACTCTGCGATCATTTAGCGTTGGTGAAACAGTCCTCGTTAGAGATTACCGTGGGAATTCGAAATGGAAACGTGGTGAAATAACAAAAATAATAGGTCCACTGACTTATATGGTCAGTGTTGCTCCTAATGTTAGTTGGAAGGGGCATATAGACCAGATTATTAAATCTGACTTGAAGATCGAGCAAGAACATAGATATGAAGAGCAACTGCTTGAATCTGAAGATGATCATTTTGAACATGACGAGCCTGCAAGTAAGGAGCTAGATGCAACAGACAGTGCAGTATCCAAAAGTCCAGTGCCGTCTCCAAACATAGAGTTATCACCACCGAACTCTCCCATCGACCAGACACCGGAAACAGACGAATCGCAGAATCCGACACCAACTCCAAAGTCGACAACTGACATGGAACGACGTTATCCACTTCGGCAGAGAAGGAGACCAGATAGATTTCAATTTTAAATTGTTTTAATGTAAAACTCTGGTTACTACGTCATTTCATATCATTGTCAGCTTTAAATCATGTTACTAACAATTCTTAGTTTTAGGAGGGAGGTGATGTGGTGTATTTATTACGTCATAAATAGCATGACTGCTCATGCGATTTACTTAACACGTTATGTCCTTGGCCGGAGTTCCCGGCCAGTCGTTGGTTTGAGTTGGTCAATAAAGGGTGTTGCTACAACGTCTATACTCGTGTATTTCTGACAAATAAAAGGGACTTAAGAACACAACACTACTCAGAAAATATAATGGCAACCTGTGGACACAGAAATTCGTGGTAAAATGCCCGAATATATTTTGTTCTACGATAGGATTGGATTTACATATTTATCCCGGGGAGAGGAAGGCCGATAAGTGGGCTTAACCATATGGCGAACCACGGCCTCTCGTCCGGTTACCATTCCATGTCGGGTATGGGATTAGTTAGTCATTTGTTTTTACGTATGAGCTACATCGCCGCGTTTTGATTCGTATTTTTGTGAATTCGACAAATCTGAGCTGTTCGTACAACACTTACTGCGCTCCAGTACTGTACCATTGTGGAGGCAGAAAAGCAAGGAATCCTAAGGGAAAATGCCCAGATACCTATACTACAGTAGCACCTGAAATTTTGCGATTTGCAATGTCTAAAAAGCGTTTTTAATCGGTCGCGGACCATCATAAACAAAACTTATGATGTTTTCCGTTTTATATTTGGTATTTTCTATAGACGCTTTTCAATTTAGAAAATTTAGGTTGCCACCATTGACACCTACCAGGAAAAAAAAAATATATTCCTCGTTATTCGAACTCGCTGGAGACACCACTATGTTACCGTGCTTTTCACTGGATATTTTTTCTCCGAAATTGCAGTAAACAAGCTTATTACTTATCGATCTTTAGATCGGTAAGTATGTTGATAGGTATTTGTCTGTTTGTCTGCCTGTCTGTTACATGCACGCGATATCTCACGAAGGCAAGGCTGAATCTGCTCCAAAATTTGCATGTGCTGCATTCATCATATCTCGGACCAGAAGCTTATTGATTTTGGATGAATTATGTCGTATAATAATTAGCGAGGTATTAATTAAGTAGTGATGGGACACGCGGTGTCACTATAGAGTCACAAATCGAAACCGCAGTTTCGATCGATAATACTTCGGCGTCCGAACGATATTCTAGTTTGAATTATTGGAGTGTTCAACCTTAATATTATAAATTGACTGTTTTTGTCCAACTAACGGCCAAATAACGGTTATTTTGTCTTAAAAGAAGTTTTTCAGTTTAGTTACATTAATCAAAAATTAGTCATGCCAAAGCATTTAAACCAGTCCGTATATAAGCGCCAACTAGCGCAAATACTCTGAGAAAATATTCAAAAAACCTGCAATGGCAAAGTATAAGAAGAGAATACAGAAAACATATATTACTAATGCTTTCTAATTTTTGGAAAAAGCTCAGTGTACGTACGACTCTGTCAAACTGCTGGTATGAATTTCTATGTCATTGACAATCGTATCTGTTAGGTTTTCAAGATTCCTCAATTGCTATTGTATAAATTGAAAACCTCCAAATGATTTCGTAATTTATGACAAGTAGAAATACCTTAGCGATTCCAGAGTAGTGAAATTATAGCCTTAATTGTATATTCCGGCTAACTTGTTTGTTGGTTGGAGGATAACGGTTCCTCTGTCGTCAGACGACGAATACCAGCTCTGGCGCCTTCACCAATTCCCCAGCCTGTCAGACAACTTAACGATGCAAAGTCTTTATTGCCGAAATAATATGATCCGAATGGAATAAAATATCAGTAATATTGCGTAGGTTATATACTAATTATCAACAAATGAAAACGTACTAATCAAGTATGGAACATAGATAAATCATATTAGAATGAATATTATTAATATTAAAAACAACAGTCAAAGCCTAACAAAATAACAAGATTATCCCTATAAAGTAACGAATACAAAAAAAAAATAAATAAATAAATATACTAATATAGAGATTTATTGTAGTTCATAGAACGCAGCTTTTATTTTGTCACGCTCATTGCGTTTAAAGGTTTTATTCTCCTTGGAAAAATAATAAATGTTTTATATTACTTTATATTATTTATTTAAGGTTCCACCCTTCTTAAAAAAATATAGAATGTTTTCACACTATATTGTGTCTACAATATTCATTCTTTATCATCATAATATGGAGTGTTTGTACGTCGAATTGTGTCAATATTCTTGTCAGGTTCATTGTCATTTGACAAGATATTGAATTTTTGATATAGCTTACTGGTATGTCTCTATAAGTTTCATTCCCACTGAGCACAATATATATACTTACTTGTGAGATTTTAATAAATATGTTTTATAAGACGGCTTTTTTGCGCGGAACATGGCCACTTTTTAACTAAAAAAAACGCAATCTCTCAATCCTACGTAAATTATCGACTAAGTATAGCAGAAAGCGTAATATTTGTGCAGTTTAGATTTTGAAGGATCAAATGTTTTCAATTTTCAAAGTATATTAAAGTATCTTCAAAAACAAATTAGTAACAATTTATTTATTCTTCAATTTCTCTTGTAGAGCCTTGTTTACATTGCAGGTGTGAAAAACAGCCTGTCATTGAATCGACACGAGCCTGAGATTGGTTCTAACATTGTGGTTTTACAACAGCGACGATAATAAGTTTAACCTTTAAATAATAAAAAAACTGATGAAAACTGCATCTGACAACAAATGAACACAAAATTATAGCCGAATCTAGAATATATTTCCGTGATATAATCACACTATCAAAGTTTGAGCACTATTGGAATAAGATTATTTTAACTCGTCGTTATTTTTATTTATTCAGCGATCTTTTGTTCAAAGCTCCCGCTACTAATGTAAAAATACTTTAAACACTTGAAAAAAAATAAAAATAAATTAGTAGTTATTTAGTTTTGAATTTTCAGCGAAATCTGCATTCCTAATCCAAATCCTATCTTGATAATTACTAATTTTCTTATTTTGAACGAAGTAGTTTGTTTTGATGGGGCTTTGTACAAAAGGTCCCAATTCAATTATAAAATACGGAAATTGAGCTGTAAATGAGAGCTTAATCGATTTTGTCGTAATAATGACATTAAATGAGCTGAATTTTGAAAAAGAAATTTTGGAAATGCCCAGTTGCACATCAAAGCAGAATAACAAGCGTTACTTTCGTTGCAAGAAGTTATTGAATTAAGAAACAAGTTTTCCTAAAATTAACAATTTATTTAAAATTTAATGAACATTAAATATCACTAATCTGAGAACAAATGTACACTAAATCGAAACGTTATATTGTTAACAAATTAAAAGCAAATTTTAAATGAGAATCCTGGATTTATATTGTCAACAATAAAAAGATAGAATTTTAGGGAAACATGCTTCTGACTTTGAGTTTAGTGAAAGCCCAGTTCATCTACAAACACTTTCCATTTCATCCGAAAAGCGCCCTTAATATAAGGCATTTCCTTTTTAATAGAGGCTTTTATTGAAGACGCTGAATATGCCTTTGAATCAAATTGATTAAGCATGTAATAAGCAATAATCTTTCGACGGTGATAACCAGAGTGGATGATGATGTCTCGAATAATTTCGTCCTCGACTATAATTCTATCCAATGGACCTAATGAATCAATCTGACTGTCAATATGCAACTTGGCAGTTTTTGGAGCATTTAGTTCAATTTTTTTTATGGCTGGAGATATAGTGCCTGACACGAATGAAGCGACATCTGAAAAGAATATAATCGGATTTGTAAAAAAGTAATATGAAAAAATTAAGCTATATTTATAATAGGTATCAACTGGGTATCAAGCTTAACGTATCGAATAAACTAAAATATATAAGAAATAGGATATCATGTGACAAAAATGTAAGCACGTGCACGTTGTTTATAGAGATAGTGTCCAATTGTCGGCTTTCTATCCTGTGGGTATTTTATCAAAGTTATTTGTAATAGTTGAAGACTTTTTCTGTAATATCTTCTTACATATTATATATAAATTTGCTTTAACTTTTACTAATGCTAAATTTCGTTAAATTGCGCTTGCTTCACCGAAACATGCATGATCTGATTCTAACAGACTTTGCTAAGTGAAATTAATACACTTAAGAATAATATATGTGAGAATTATTAGCCAGTAAGCATTAAATAAGAATAAATATTTTTTTGATATTTTCTATGTCAATGCATAATAGAACTTGAATTTCGTCCTTGAAAGTAGTTTGAAAATTTAACTAAATCATCATCTTACCAAAAGCCGACACCGAAACAAGAAGAATCATTGATACCACGGCACATGCGTAAAGAAATTGCTTTGCCATTTTTGTCCAAATTACCAAGATATCTTGTCCAGCAAGACGATCGATTTTACTACAAAGATTGTTCGACAGTAAAGCGAAGAAAAGTAAAATAGGTTCTGTATTTATTCTCTAAAATAGAACGAAATAAAATGTCAGCATTTTTTCTATTTTAAATCTTCTAACAAACCAAGCTACTTGTCTTTGTCCCAAAATCAAATCTCTTCGACAGTCGAAACACAAAACAACATACACACATGTCTTCATTTCAAGTTCTTCAAGTGCGTTCAAGTACCACGTTCATAGAAGTGCTTTCAACCATAAACAACAAGATCTTGTCACACTCTTTATTCAGTCAAAATATACATTGTGAATTGCGATATGCGAATACAGAGTACTGTTCGAGTAATATTTAACTTTGAAAGGTTTTCTTAACGAGAATGCCGCATGAGCACCATTGTATTTCAGCACTTGACAACTGTGGAACAAACACTCAAATTTATTTCCCTTCACCGCAGACTGATAAGTACGACTTAATTCAAAATCCTATTATAATTTAACAATAGACTTGTTTAATGTGAAAGAAAAATATTTGTCATGTTTTTTCAGTGATCATGCTTTGAATAAAAAATGTTGAAGTGCTTATCATAGATACAGAAATTAAAAATTTTGACCCGGCGTGAACTCTAAACGAACCGATGAGATTGGTAAGGTGGTATACAGAAAAAACCAATCACACACATATATATATATATATATATGTAAATCCATTTATGTACATTTAAAGCCAATCAAATATACATATCCAGCTAATGCCATATACATATACCGTTAATGTCATATGCGTATATAGCTAAATTATATTTGAAAAGAGCCAACTAAGGACGCATAAAGGCCGATATCATATGCATATATGGCCAATTTATGTACATATAGGACATAGAGGCGCCAAATATGCACATACAGCCAACACAAATAGAGCCAACCAAATACGTATATACAGCAAATGCCATAGGCACATGCACCCAGCTCGTGCGTGTACCTATAGAGCCAATCTAATATGCATACATACCCAATGTCATTTTATATACCTATCTTTATAGTATATACAGTCTTAACAGAAAAAGAGGATATTTGCCATTTCCACCCCCTCCATTGGGGTGTAGTAATAAATTTTCCGCCTTATTTCGTTGCATAATTTTATATACACCGTGCTAATGCACTCACATGGTGTGTTACCGAACATTTTCTCTACTAAACTTGGTGGAAATGCATGAACGCGTCATGTCACATGATATCGATGTGAACGCTACTGGCTGAAATCGTTTCAAATATTTTTATGCGCGGTGACTTGACTTATCACTCTGCCGAGGCTTCGATGAAACTCTGTGCATAACAGATTGTCTGCGGTAAACAACTCCAATTTTCAATAGATAGAATAAGTGGGTGGGCACAGTTTGTGTTGAACTTGTCTCAAGCTACAATATGTGGAAAACTTCCATTCTGTGGAGAGGTCTGGAGGTTTAAGCTTGCTGGTACAGGTAAGATTTCGAATTATTAAGTTGATGCTGATAAACAAACGCGAAATTATAGTACCGGTACGGTACCTTAATCTAGCCATAATTAAACAATCGATCAGTCAATCCACTACTAGACTACTATTAGCCTACAGTGTTCATGTGGATTTAGATTGCGTTCAGCTAACGGTGCCAGTCTGCCAGTCAAGCAAACCAAAGCTTTGTTTGCTAATGTCAAGTGACCGGTACTAGATAGGCCTAAGACTGGGCTACCGGTATAGCCTATAATGGTAAATACAGAAATTTAACGTTATCAGTAACTTATATCGTGAGTCATAAATTCTGAACTTCGTACCAGTAACGTGAGCTACGGTATTCTATCTCAACTAGCCTAGATAGTCTACTTTTGATTTGCCAAACTTCAGATCTTGTCAAGCTTTGTTTGCTAACGTTAAGTGACCGGTACCGGTACTAGGACTAGATAAGATGGGTGTCCTGAAGTACGGTACGCGCCGCAGGTACTTATAGTTGGCCTGTCTCGACAATTTTTGCATAGGCCTATCTAATTCCTAACCTCCACACTGCCACATGACTACGTCATCCGGAAATTACATCACTGCATCACCATCGCGTAATAGAGCTTTCTAAAGTATAGTTACGATCGTCCGAAATGACATCTGTACAGCGATCTCTCTTTTATCGCTGTATCGATATCGTTTCGACAAGAAATAGGCTAGCTTGCTCAACTTCGGATGATTGTCTGTGCAACCATCCGTATACTTTTGAGGGCCGTATTACGTCATTGCGACTTCGCAGTGATGTAAGTTTTGGATGACGTAGTCATGTCTGCATGTGGGGCACAGTGGGGGTTAGAAATTACATATGTAAATATTGTTGAGCCAGGCCAACTAGAAGTACTTGCGGCGCATACCGGTACTTCAGGAGACCCGATAAGACTATATAAATACAGAAATATAACGTTATCAGTAACTTATATTGCGAGTCCAACTTCTGAACTTTGTACCAGTAACGGGAGCTATCTCAACTAATTTTGATTTGCCAAACTTGCCAAAAGGATTCTGTACAGTCTATTGCTGTATTGGGCTTATTTATAGGGATGGGCAATGTAGAATAATTTACTATTCTAGAATATTCTAGAATAGTTGAATCGAATCCAGAATACCGAATCCTATTCTATTTTTTATTTCCTAATTACAAATGTATTACTTACTATAAATGTATTATCTATTTGAAAATGTCATGAACATTGGATTTCATTTGATACTAAACAGGCAGTTCCCAGGACAATAAAATTTAGGAATATTACAATATTTTTTGCCTTCAATTATTCCAAATGTATGTAATCCCTAAATACTAATAAATACTGATATGCTAAATTAAGATACGCTTTACACACTTTAATAGTAAGCGGTTAAATACAAAATAGACATGAAACGGCGTTAAATCATTATTAATGTAAGTCTGCCGAGTATACTAAAACATACCCGCTGAGAATTAATTAGATGCTGAACCAGCGTGTGGCCACTGCAACCTATGCGCCGTTGTAAAATATAAAATTTAACCACTATCAATTAAAATCAACCCTTTATTCTGTGAGAGCAAGACACGTAAAACCAAGTTGTTCCCGTAAACGCGATTTCGTACTTAGTTATTAGGTAATAACATCTGAAGACGAACTCATTTTCTATGATTATCGTTACATATCATTATCTACCCAGACTTGGCCCTACTCAAATTCAATACGGGACTATCTTCGCCAGATGCGGCAACTTTTTTCAAAATTCATCGGCGACTAAAATACTACAGACTCGTCTATCTTGAACGATAGAAATGTTATCATTAATCATTATCTACCCAGACTTAGCCCTACTCAAATTCGATACGTCACTATATTAGCCAGATGCGGCAACTTTTTTCAAAAATTTATCGGCGACTAAAATACTACAGACACTCGATCAAACGTGCGTCTATCTTGAACGATAGAAATGTTATCATTAATCATTATCTACCCAGACTTAGCCCTACTCAAATTCAATACGTCACTATCTTCGCCAGATGTGGCAACTTTTTTCAAAATTTATCGGCGACTAAAATACTACAGACACTCGATCAAATGTGCGTATATCTTGAACGATAGAAACGGACCGAAAAATATGTAATCTTTTGAGAGTGAAATTTAAATGTGACAGTTGTTCGCGTTTTGCGATATAACTTTGTATTTCGGAAAATGGTATAATGAAATCGTAAATAATATTTGATCTAAATTAATGGCGAGTAATGTTATATCATTTAACGCCTGGCTTTTGGTTTACGTGCATCATTTTTTTGGGAAAACTCGTAGGTCGCGAAAAATCATTTAATTTAAAATGAGGCAAGGCACGTCTGTAAACAATTAAAGATTGTTGCATTCAGATTATCGGAATATCACCAGTAAGTCGGCACAAATAACGCTAGCTAGATAGCAAAGAAGGAAAACACAAAAATGGTGCAATAACGAGTCCTCGCCGTGAGGTTATATTACTGACTTCTTGTCCTGAATATGCCGATTGAAATTTTTACAGTGTTTGATGTTTACCGATTTACGGGTTCTTTGCGAGCAGACGCAAGTTTAATTAAACGAGAGAGATTTCCACGCGAGAAAAACGCTCGTCTATAATTGATAAATTAGAAACCCGAAATACAAAAATTGACGCTTGGCGCCGGAGAGGCGGAAACCGAATCCTGTTATCGGATCCCGTTGGATTCGAATACTTTGGGATTCGAATCCTCCGGATTCGGTATTCTATATTGCCCATCCCTACTTATTTACCTGTTTATAACATGTTTGGTGAGTCGAGCGGGAACAATTTATTTTTCTTTCGTGCTTAACTTGGAATTACACAATTTTAACAGCTATCATACATTTTGTTAGTACCCTACTGAGCACATACAGACATAACTTTCTATTCAGGGTGTTGATTTTCTTGAAAATGAAGATGATCACAGTATTGGGACTTACAAGTAGATAATAGCAGAGGAACTAAATGAGAGAAAAATAGCAGATGAGCAGTGCTGCAGTGAACAACTCATAGGTGAGTCTTGTTATTTTATGCAATAAATATATCGCCGGATGAGAACAGAACAGGCCTAAGTCACAATTTCGAGTTTTGAGAAAAATGCAAAAAAACAATTTGTAATTTTTTTATTTTTGAATTCCTAAATATTCACACTTAATAAATACCTGAGCTCTGGTTATTTTAGTGTGGATGAGAATATCTTTGTAATCGATATATTTTGGCACTTCAGCTTCAATTTCTTCCAGCTTTTTTACCCCCATAAAGGATTTTGGCCCATTCTGTTCTCAACAACTTCTGAATTTTTTGTATGGGATGCAAAGTAAAACAGGGTGACTAAGGCCTAAGTTGCACTGAATAATTTTTTAGGGATGTAAGTTTCGGACATTTCATTTCTGATGTTCATGCTCATCATACTGAAACTTAGGACTCTTTTTTTTTCAATATTTTGGGGTTCTAAGCATTGGGGTTTTGAGCCATGCTCTACATTCTACAAGGTGGTGGTCTTAAAATCCTGAATTTCTCAATAATAAAAATTTAAGCTGGACTTAGGCCCATTCTGTTCTTAACTTCTACAAAATATTATAGTCCTAGGTCTAGCTGAAATTTTTATTATTTAGAAATTCAGGATTTCAAGACCATCCACCTTGTACAGCAGGGGTCACCAAACTTTTTTGACCGCGGGCCGGGTATGACTCAAACTGGGTTGAAACGGGCCGGATGAATATTTTTGTCAATGCAATAAAATAAATTCACAAAAGTTGGGAAATTCATCTAATTTATTTAACAATATATATTCTACATTTCTGAAGCACGCGCCACGAGTGTACAAGTGCATCTTTCGCAGAAAACGTTGCGTACCGGTAGAGAATTTGAGCCTATTTTTTCACAGCTATTTCTAGACTAATGTTTTATTACTACTATTAAAACTACAACTCCTAAGGATTCAAATGATAGTTGACTTATTTGATTCATACTTAAATTTCCGAAACACAATCAAAAACTAACGAATAGCATTCAAAGTCGAAAAAACGAAGTATTGTTTACAACCACGACTGGAAATCTGTCAGGATGACAAAAGTTATCTGAGTTTAGATGCGAAGAGGCTTTTTATTACGTCACGTTTTTTTTGCATCTTGCTGGTTGGTCAATGCTACGAAATAAACAAGGAAGACGATGATCGGGGAAATCTTCCTTGGAAAAAAATTTAGCCATTTTTGCGTGTTATTGCGGGCCGGATAAAATGACGCCGCGGGCCGGATCCGGCCCGCGGGCCGTAGTTTGGTGACCCCTGTTGTACAGCATGGCTCAAAACCCCAAAATATTGAAAAAAGGTGAATTTTCCAAAAATGTGACTTAGGCCCCTAATGTTCTCATCCGGCGATATGCAAGTCTAATAATGGTACATGTTTTTAAATCTAGTGCGTTGTATTTGGGTGTAAAATACAGTGTTGAGAATGAATGAAATAATGTCACCATCACCATTACAATTTTTTGATTCTATATAGCCTATATGTAGATGTATGATGATATCACTCTATGCTTTAAAATCATGAAGAGTTAGAATCAATACTTATTACTTATGTCTAGCCCTAGTGCAGTGGTTCTTAAACTGGGTTCGATCGAACCCATGGGGTTCGGTGGAGCTGTTCCAGGGGTTCGACGAAGGTGCTCTGAAACAGTTGCATATAATGAGACTTTTTTATCACCCTGCATACTAATTATGCAAAAATAACTATAGTTCATGATGACTAATTACTAATGACTTGAACAATTGAATGGAACAATTAATTGGTGTTACCCTTATTCATATTCTACCGTACTAATAAAATTTAACTCAATTTTACGGATAAATCGAAGATAGGCAGTAATTGTACGTGAATGAATGCAAAATCATAGCGTGTTTGAATTTCACTAGGTGATAAATTTGCGACAAGGAATAGTTTATCGCAGAGCTTTACCCGAAATTATTATGATCCATTCAGGACAACCTCGATATGGCGCCGAATTAATCCTATCTCTATTTCTGTAAAATAAAACAATTGGCAAACGATTTTATTCGCATTTCAGCGCAGTTTAAAGTTTGAGAACAAATTGCTTGAACTACCAACGTTTATGTGGTAAATTATCATCTTTCGGATTTTCAAAGTTATTTTTTATCAGTTTTCGCCTGTTCACCCGCATAACTTATACAACAAAAACCATCTGCTCATTCTGCCGCCAACGTCATTGTGACAAAACAATGGTTATTCCCACATGGTTATTGATATCTAAGGTTTCATCACAATGTTCATATTCTATAACCTTGCAAGAATTAGCTTCCGCTTTATGACGTTACGGTTTGGCTTCTAATTTCAATCGTTCAGTACAATGGGGTTCGGCGGGAGCTTGCAGAATAGCGCAGGGGTTCGGCAGGCTCACAAAGATTAAGAACCACTGCCCTAGTGGATTGGGATATAACTTAGTTTAGTAAAATTCGTCTATTTCAATATGACCTTGGTAAGAAGACAAACTGAAAAAATAGCTAGTCTGTGTTGTTCAGCACTTTTATAGATTACTATCAAAAATTACTTGTCCAGTACAAGGACTCCAATTCAGTTGGAAACATTTTTTATTGAATATGTTCGAAGTTAACATGCGACCGTTTTTCTACTGCAAAAGACATACTCATCTAATCTTTTTTTTGTATTTTTAGATTGTAAGTCTATTCCAATGAGGAACTCTGGATCATCACTAGATCACTGTTCGAATGGAAGCTTCAATTACACAAAAGAAATGGCAGTGACGGACTCTTTGTTACAGGATTTTGAATCTACAAATACCATTAGGTAGCAGAAATGCTTGACATTCATCACAGCATGCCTACTGCTCCTGCCAAATGAAGAATTCCCATTCAAAAAAAAAAAAAAAGGGCGTAACTTGACTTTCTCATTACGACTGTATTTATTTGCGACCTTTAGTAGTCAATTTCGCCGAATATTTACTGTTTTAATAAATTGTTTAAATCTTGAAAACCTGTCGTGGTTTTATGCTTCCTTTGGGTGGTTATAGTACGTTTCCAGGCTTGCAATAAGGTTGATCTTCCTATCGATTTGGGTGGGGTTGTTAGGGTGGAGTGTTAAACACCTACCCAAAGGTTGGAAGAAGTAGAAAACCTTGTGAACCAAATCTTTCGGTGGGAATCACCACTTTTTTCATTTAGAGTGTCACTAAAGTGGCGTACTTCAGGACACCCATCTTATCTAGGCCTAGTACTGGTCACTTAACGTTAGCAAACAAAGCTTGACAAAATCTGAAGTTTGGCAAATCAAAAGTATCTAGGCTAGTTGAGATAGAATACCGTAGCTCACGTTACTTGTACGAAGTTTTTTTACGACTCACGATACCTAGGTTACTGATAACGTTAAATTTCTGTATTTACCGTTATAGGCTATAGCCAAGTCTTATCTAGTACTGGTCACTTGACATTAGCAAACAAAGCTTTGGTTTGCTTGACTGGCAACGTTAGCTGAACGCAATCTGAATCCACATGAACACTGTAGGCTAATAGTAGTCTAGTAGTGGATTGACTGATCGATTGTTTAAATATGGCTAGATTAAGGTACCGTACCGGTACTATAATTTCGCGTTTGTTTATCAGCATCAACTTAATAATTCGAAATCTTACCTGTACCAGCAAGCTTAAACCTCCAGACCTCTCCACAGAATGGAAGTTTTCCACATATTGTAGCTTGAGACAAGTTCAACACAAACTGTGCCCACCCACTTATTCTATCTATTGAAAATTGGAGTTGTTTACCGCAGACAGTCTGTTATGCACAGAGTTTCATCGAAGCCTCGGCAAAGTGATAAGTCAAGTCACCGCGCATAAAAATATTCGAAACGATTTCAGCCAATAGCGTTCAGCCTTCTCACGTCGTCACAGTCACCTCGATATCACGTGACATGACGCGTTCATGCATTTCCACCAAGTTTAGTGGAGAAAATGTTTGGTAACACACCATGTGAATGCATTCGCACGGTGTATATAAAATTATGCAACGAAATAAGGCGGAAAATTTATCACTACACCCCAATGGAGGGGGTGGAAATGGCAAATATCCCCTTTTTCTGTTAAGAGTGTTGCAATGGTGGGCAAACCGCAGCTCGCGTGCCCATGCGGCACGCCGGGGTTTTTATGCGGCTTTTTTCGCTGGCAATAATTATATGTTATCCAAATTTAACTAAAAGAAACTGTAGCGTAATATTTATTTTTATTTAATTCATTAAGCGGTTGAATAATATATACTTTGAAATATTGTTATTATACGTTTGTGTAAAGTTCTTTTCAGTTCACGGCAATCTAATCTTATTAATTTTAAAAATCATACGCCTCTCACATATTTCTGACTTGCTGCATGCGGCTCTTATATTAAAAATTTTTGCCCACCCTTGGTATATAGTCATTAGAGTATCGCTGCCTACATACATAGCATATGTAGTCAACTCAATATTGATATACAGCCATTTATGTGATGCACATACAAAAGTCAATGTCAAATGCATATACATCAATATATATATATATATATATATCTGTACATATACAGCCAACTTAACATACATATACAGCAAGTCAAGTTATGATCTGGCAGAATTTAATTTCATCTACATATACAGCTATAGAAAATCAGAGTGAGCCAATGGTTTACCATGTGACATATTGATATCGGCACTCGGTAAAACACTTTGAATATGTAGACAAAAGTTTTTAGGGTCATGCAAAATTTATCTAACATATCCTGTGGATGTGCTTGGCCAAGACCTTATTCAGGGTAGTTTATACATGACACGAGCATACTGAACTCAATGGAAAATTTCACATTGGTGCAAGCATTGTAGAGTCACCCTAGTGATCATAACTTCTACATTTCAAATACAAACCTGATGAAAACAACATCTGACTACAAATAAACACGAAATTATAGCTGCATCAATCATATATTTCTGAGAAATGAACATGGCAGGTGAGATTTTAAACACCAAGAAATATCGAAAATTAAGAAAAATGTACACTAAATGACAGAACTACCTATATCTGTGATAAAAAAAAAGCAAAATTAAAATGAGAGGAATGAGTTTTTTTTTGCGGAGAAAACCATAAAAACAAAATTTTTTGGAAAACATGCTCTCGGTTTTCACTTTAGGATAGTAAATTGAAAAACTTTTGCCAGTAGATTCGACTCGGGTGCTCAATAATACGACGTATTTCACTTACAATCGAGTCTATTGTGGAATCAGCCGGGTATGTAGCTGGATCAAATTTAAGCATGTATTGAGCAACAATCTTTTTACGACTATCACTGTGGTGGTGGTCAATGAAGCTGTTGACTGACGCGATAACTGATATAATTTCTGATTGACTTAATGTGGCAATCTTCCTGTCAATGTAGGATTTGACAGTCGCGGGAATTCTATTTTCTATGCCGTAGATCGAAATACGCACGGTTTTGGGTATGGATACACTGAAATTTGAAAGCAGAAAGCAGTGGAAATACATAACTATATTTGTAAAATGCAGAAGAAAAAATCGAGTTATTTTTATACTATGTATAAGTGTGAAGGGCTAAATTTCTCGCGCAAAGCAAAATGAAGAAGAAACACGATAAATTGTTAGGGTTTTCTAGTGACAATTACTATGTGAATGTATCATCAAATAGATTGTAATATACAATCTCCATACATATTTAAACATATTTTTCGTGCTTCAATGTACATACAATTTTAATTTTCTATATACTTATTAATTTTGAATCTCGTATATTTTTATCTCTTAAAGAAGAATTCCATAGATCATAAATTGCATTGTTCTTGATATTTTATCAACATTAATTCCATTAAAGTTTCAAATAATATTAAAATATCCTCTTAACGGTGGCCGACACTGTATCAAGTAGAATAGATGATACCATGGCACATGCGTATAGAAATTTTTTTGACATTTTTGTCCAATCTTCCAAGATATCTTATTCAGCAGTACGATCGATTTCACTACGAAGATTGTCCGAAAATAAAGTAAATACGAGCAAATAAAATATGTATTTATGCTCTAAAATCGAAGAAAAAAATTAAATAACAATTTTAAATGTGAACCATTTTACGAAGAGCTCAAGCTTCATCAATAACAGTTGCCGTTGGCCCAGAATAATAACGCTTCGACAGCCAGAACAAAAAACACTATACACACATGTCGTTATTTCAAGTTCTTCAAGTGTGTACAAGTACCATGAGTATGAACAGTTCTATCAACCATAAAACAACAAGATCTGGTCACGCGCTCTATTCCGTCAAAATATACATTGCGATATGCGAATACAAAGTACTGTTTGAATGATATTTAACTTTGAATTGTTTTCTTAACAAGAAAGACGTATGAACTCCATTGTATATCAACAATCGACAACAGTGGGACAAACACTCAAATTGTATTTCCCGTCACCGCAGACTGATAAGATAAGTGCGACGTTTATTCCGAAATTCTTTTATATAATCTAACAATAGTCTTATATTATGTGAAGAAAAGTAGTTGGCATGTATTTTCTGTAATCATGATTAAAATAAAAATATCGAGGTGCAAATGGATACACATATCAAAATTTTATCCCCCGGCATTGAACCCGAAAAAAAAAACGATATGGTTGGTAACGTGATACAAATACAGCCGAACATATGTATATACAGTCAACTCAATAAAGGTAGGTATACATCCATTTGTTTGTTGTACATACACAACCAATGTTATGTATATATACACACAGTCAATTGGATATCATATGCAGCCAAATAAAATACATATTCAACATATGCATATGTAGTAAACTCGATGTGGTAAAGATACTGATATCAACGTCATATTCATATACAGCCAATCCAGTATATATTTACAGGTATTCCAGTAATGTATATGCACATCCAGTGTCATATGAATATACAGTGAACTCAATATGCATATACAGTAAATCTATATGAATATAGAGACTACCAAATATGCATATACAGCTAATGACATACACATACACCGCCAATCTCATATGTTTAAACAGCAAAATCGTATACACATGGAGCCATCAAAATATGCATATACAGCCAATGTCATGTCTGTATACATCTGACTCATATACACATAGAGCCAACCAAATATGCATATACAGTCAATAATATATGCATTTGCAGACAATTGATATATCTATAGAGACAACCTAATATGCATATACATCAAATGTCATATGTATATACAGCCTTTAAATTAAAGTAATGTAGCCTACATACACAGTATATATACTATAGTCTACTCAGTATATATAATACAGTTATTAAAGTTTATGTTCATACGTACAATAGTATTGTCATTCGCGTATACATCCGACTCAATATACATATACAGCCATTGAAGTAATGTACAAAGAAAAGTCAATGTCAAATACACATACAATCAATCCGACATACATATATAACCATTTCATTGATGTACATTCTAAATTCAATGCTATATGCATATACAAACAACCAAACGCACATATATACACATACCCATTTGAGTGATGCACATTCAAAATTTAATGTTATATGCATATACATTCAACTCAATGCGCATATATACCCAACCCAACATACATATACATATACAGAAATTTAAGTGATACTCTGACAAAATTTATTCTCATATGCTTATACAGCCGTCTCAATATACACTCGTATTTTTTTACTGAAAAGAAAGCTTGAGAGGTATCAGTATTACATGTGACTTACATGTTAATGATTACCAAGTCACTAATATTTCTATTTGCGACTAGTCACAGATAAGATTATTAAACAATATTCAACAGTAAATGAAAAAAAATATGAATATAAGATTCGCTGATGTATAATATTATATCTATTTTTTTTCTTATCTTTCCCGCAAAATAAAGCATTATAGAATGCTAAATATTGTAATAGAGTAGTGTTTGAATAAAATAAAATGTATTCGCATGTTTTTTGAAATTGAAATATTTTTCAAAACTAAGCAAATTCATTTTCCCTAAGACTTATGGATATTGCGGCTCAGGTACTGCCAAGCTCATAAGTGAATCTGGATTGCATGAATTCAGTATTATAAGGGATTTCATAGATTGTTTTAACACCTTTACTGGGGATTAGTTGGATATAATCATCATATGGTGTGTAAACAGCGGCATCAACCCTTTATTTCCGTGATATAATCAGACATATAAAACTGGGGAGCAATATGAGATATTTTATTAAAGGCTTGCCTTCGAATTTGACAACAAATACGAGGTTCAAGTGCAGCCAATGCAAACATAATTGAAAAATGACTTCTTTCTTGCATAAAAATAAGTAATATTTTGCTACAACCAAAAACAATAAACACTAATCTCTTTTACTTTCTCCCATATCACAAACAGTCTTACTATACTGTCAGAAGTTGATCGGCATGATTGATATATTTTCAAATTCCCACAAGACTGGAGTTTTGCACTTACTTTGCATGAAGAGAGGAATTATTATAGACAGCTGAATTGCTTGAAAACAAATCGGAAACCCTCGGGGGTATAAAAATAACAGAACTCACAAACAAATCAAATCAACTCCAAGTATCCAAGGAGAATAGATTTATTTGTATAAACACGTTCTATCAAAGTTGAAAAAATAAGTTATGTCTTCACGACGATGGAGTTGATTTGATGAAGCACAGTTGAGGAAGCACATTTCAAGTTGTATTTTTATTGAATCTTTTTTCATTTGAGATCTTTTCTTGTACCAGAAGTTTTACATGACGATACGTTTGTACGAATGTCTTATATCAAATTTCTGTTTTTGCACAAAACACAATATCAAATCCCAACCACCTACAACCCTTCAAATCGCACATAAATTACAAAAACCACAAGCCGGACATCTCTTGATGCAAAAAAATTATCAAAAATGCAACAAATGCATTAACGACATCCTCTTTCACCTCACTCGTCAGGAATTTATTTTCGGTGCTAATCATATACAACCTGACAAGCGCTAATTTGACACCAAACAGCTCAAATAGGTTTTTATCTAGGTTTCAACTTTGAGAAAGATCGTTTGCAACTAGCAATGGAGTAGCCGATTGTGAGTAATAAACAATATACAATGCACATAGTTGGAAAGACATGCCAAGGTCGTTTCAACTTCGGAAAATTAACATAAGAGTAAACGTCTTAGCAGTCGCATAGACAGATTGTCTGTAATGGTTGTAAACATTACCTCGTATCCGCATGCTATTTGTAAGTTTTTGGTTGTGTTTTGGAAATTTTGGAACAAATCAAATAACTCAATTATTAGTTGACAGCACATTTTTATCCACGTATATTTGCAACCGCAAACTGCACCCAGGACGTTGCACCTGCATACATTTCCACGCGTAAATTTTACCACCCGCATTTGATTGCACCCGCGGCCATTAGCACCCACGCGCATTTGCAACTAGGAACTAGTACATTTTTACCGAGTACATTTTTACCCTCGGGCATTTGCACCCACGAACTCTTGTATTCAAGGACATTTGCACCTACGGACATTTGCATCCATAGACGTTTGAACTCATGTACATTTAAACCTACGGACATTTTTGCGCCCACTAACATTTGCACCCATGAACATTTGCACCCGGGGATATTTGCAGCCACGTACATTTGCTTGTTGACTGACCATCACCACAGTTAGTCACACAATACTAAACACAAAATGTCAACTTTTATTAAAATTAGAACTAAACACCGCCAGAAAAACATGTGTAATAACGCCAATTCTACAGCCTGGTTCTGCTGCCCCCCACAACGTGCTGCCCGGGGCAGCTGCCCCTTTCGCCCCTCTCTAGACACGCCACTGGAGCAGATGGAATTATTGTCGAAGTGTTCAAAGATACAAAATTTATTTCCCACATGTTATAAACATATACCTGGGATTTATATAATTTATTTTTGCACAAAAGACAATCTAAAAAGCCATTTACGCATACAAGGCCACAAATTCGAATGTGCAGAAAATGTTCCCACGTCGGCCGAACTGCTAAACCCAATGACTGATGAACAATATCGATCTTGGTAAGTGTAATGAAATGTTCGTGAAACTAAACATGAGGCTATGGCTTATTTCACTTGATTTCCCAAATCTCTGGCAAAAGAAAATCAGTCAAATCTGCTAGTAAGTATGACTAAACAACTAGTCCAATTAGTTATCGAACATGTCGCCAAAGTAGTGTGAGATGTTTTTACTCATATAAACGAATGTAGTTTTATTGCGCTTTACCTCTTTTTGAAAATATATATTCGCGAAACACTTTTTATTAAAATGTCGCCATTTTCGGTTCGTATTACGACTTCTAGACAGCGCCATATAGCGGACAAGATATTGTGAAGTTTTAATTACTCTTACGTACTGCACCCATTGTGATTACCGTATGTTGATGACAATGAAGTATTTTTAATCGTGATTCCCTATTAGTGACATGTTATCAGAGACGAATTTAGACGACGAGAAGCCAGTCACTAACAAGTTATAATATCACTTTATTCTTAAAATATACAGGTCAACGATAAAATATATCGTTATGATATTTACATAATATTAATGAAACATATTATATTTTTTTGTTATTCCAAAAACAAAAATACATTCAATATATGACCATGGTACTGCTTGGGTAGTTTAAAATATATTTGTATGTATATTTTATGTGTTTCAGAGATTTGAAGCTTTTTTTTAAATTCAACAAATTTAATTTCTCGAATTTGTCGAACTTCTAACCCTTTAGACCAGGGGTTCTCAACCTTTTTTTCTGTTGTGTACCCCCGACTAATTAAAAAATCAACCCGAACTCCCAGTGATCTAACACCACACAAAGTTGTAATATATTGACTAACAATTTTAGGTACTCCCGAAGTATGTGAACCAAGGTGCGGACACCGGAACGTAGTATGTGTACCAGGATAGGCCATATTTCAGATACAAATACTACAGGAGTCACTTGGCTAGTCCCCTAACTCGTAATAGAACTAAAATAGGGAAAATCGAAATAAAATTACGGCCTAACCACAACCTGGTACACATACTATGTTTAAGCGTCCGCCGTCTTGGTTCACTTACTTTGGGAGTACCCAAATTTTATAATAATATTTTGAAGAATATTTACAAAACTATTTATTTCGTTTATACAGAACATTAGTGTGAAAACTCCCCATGTTTATTGCGAATACGTTTCCAATTCGAGGAGCAGTTTTAAAAGACATATTCCCCTTTGAGATTTCACAGTTTGGCTGCAAAGTCGTGGATTTCACTTTGTTGCGTTACAATAACGCAAGCTCAAGGAATATCTGCGCTGAGTTTTAAACGGCACGTATAGGATGTTAAAATATCAACACATGAAAACTCAACTGCCATCCAAGTACCCTTGGAAATCTTCCCGTTAACTTAATCTTCCCGAACCCCAGGTTGAGAACCCCTGCTTTAGACAAAACTATTCAGGGACAGAATAATTAATTTACGGTGACTTGAAAAACAAACGAATTTGACACGGACGAATAGGGCGGCTCAAGCTATGAGGTGAAATTGGTTTTGGGGGATGAAAACTAAAATTTCTCCGTTACATTTTTTTCATTTTTCTATCTTAGCCTTTCCAACTTGACAAACCATCCTCTGATATTTTTCAGCTTTATTCTACTGTAAAATTTTCATAACGTTGGCGAGTGGATGTGCCTTCCGAATTTCGCCGTGGGATGGTCTGAAAATATTTGTTTCCTATGGGGAACAATGGACCGTTTTTTAGAACATTATGCTGATTAATTGCTTATTTTTAAGGGCATTCTTCGTTGAATTTTGACAGACTGACCCATTGTGCCCCAGGGTCTTTCCAAATGTGCCCAACAAGTGGGGTACAGTGGGACACTCGACAAACTATTTTCAAAGCATTTTGGTGGTAAGATGTGTGTCGCAAGGAAATTTTATAGTCGCTGAATGAAAACTACATTCACCCCTCTATGCATTAGTCCCGCAAAGTTAAGTGAATATGCAGAAAAAACGGCTCAAAATATGCAAAGGAAAAAAAAGTGTCCCAACCTTCCCCACTTCCAATGCCGAAATTCAAGTTCAGAATAAGGAGGTGCGTATTATGCATTGTCATAAAAAATATTAATCCCTAATTTATGATTAACTGGCTAATAATTTTCACATATATTAATCTTAAGTGTATTAATTTCATTTAGCAAAGACTGTTAGGATCAGATCATTCTTGTTTCGTTAGAAGCAAGCCCAATCCAACGAAATTTAGCGTTAGTAAAAGTAGCAAGAATCTCAATCAATTGGTTAACTCGAGCGTCGGAAAAAACGGTGAATCAAAAGGAATAAGAACAGCTGTACATCGTTAACTGCTGTCACTGATTTGCCGTTTCTCGCCGAATCGGCAAAACTTTAGGGTCATAAGAGCATGATCCATCCCTTTATATCAAATACAGGGAGTCCTCGGGTTACGACGGCCGCGACGTACGCTGTTTAGAGGTTACGAACGCACTCCATAAAAAATATAAAAGATAATACTGTACTGTACAGTAATTTATGTACTGTACAGTATAATGTTCTGACTATCACTGAAATTCGGGTTACACCTCGTCTCGAGAACGGAACAACGTCGTAAGTCGAGGACTTCCTGTAACATCAGATCATGATTGGACCGTAAGGACATGAAACAACATATCAGTTAGGAGATATCAATCAATCAATCAATCTTTTATTTGTCAACACAAAAAACAAGCATATAGAACACTGTTACAACAAACGAAATATACTGATCATGTTAATTGTGTGACTGGAGTCGCGAGGGACCTATAAAGGTCTTCAAGCAGCGACACCTAGCTGATGCAGGTTAGTATAAAAAAGTAACTAAATAAGACACAACTACTGAATACCAGTAGTTGCGGCAGTATACATAATTGAGGCTAATGTGCAGATTATTTAACAAAATAAATGTATAACTATCACGAGAGAATGCACTGAAGAGAGAAAATGAGAGGACAACAAGAAAAAATAAAGAAAAACTTAGAGAGAATGCAAATTTGACAAATGTAAAAAACTAAGAACCATGGAAAACGAACAATACGCACAAAATATTTCTAACAAGTACACTTTTGAAAACTTATATACAGATGAAAAGAGGGAAAATTACCACTCTGATTAAGTTACAGCGAATAATATATTGCAAACAATACCGGTACGGTATCCTATTATACGTGTTTAAAACTTGCAAAAAGGGGGATAAAATATGACGAGAAAAAAAATCGGTCATAGTATTTGTAAATAACAGTAAACATACTTTCACTGAGTCATTAGGAGTTACCAGATTTAATGCGGCGGGTATTCTAGAATTAGACTCCTTGCACTTATTGTTGTTTGCCCGAATTGCTTAACAGCGAGCAATTTGGTAGGCGACACTGTCGAGTACCGGTACGGTACTTCAATGGTTACAGGAAGAGAGATAGTTACTAATGTATTTATTTTTCAAATTTTTTTTAAACATACCATACGATAGCGATCTAATGGCATTAGGTAAAACATTCCAGAGCTTTACACCCATATATTTGATCGACTTCTGTGTTCTGCTTGACGAGTATCTTGGGACGTGGAATGAACCTGACGAAGCTGATCTAGTGGAATGGAAATGAATAGTACTCTGCTTCGTAAAAAATTCAGTGAATGCTATGGGAAGTTTACCATCGAAATATTGATGCATAAGTTTCAATATCTCGATTTCATGAATATGACCAAGTTTAACTATGCTGCATCTGTGGTATAAAGGGTCAAGTCTAGACCGAAATGGTGCATTACATACAGCTCGGACTGCTTTATTTTGCAACACCTCCAATCTTCTAAGGAGAGTTGTCGAAGCGATATAGTTAACAAAATGCAAACAGAATATCTGAAACGCTTCCGCGAATAAACACCAACATTCGCAAGAGAGGAACGGAAACCCATATGCGTATTATGCAGGGAAATTGAGAAATTCTCGCCACGGTTGTGCTAAAATGCATATATATGCGTCCTATGCAAGGAGAAATACGGGATTGTCAAGGTACATAGGCGTCAGCTTGCTGTCCTAGTGATATATCCATTGATATTTATATACCTATAGTTGTGTTATATGGTAAGGAATCTCTAGGCCACTTTTCTTGTGCGATTAATCATTTTCTGTTACAAATTTGATTTTGAACTCTCGCGACATAAAATACCACGGAATCGCAAGGTATTTAATACCACGATCTTTTCACACGTTCAATTGAGTCTAAAATTCGATACTGAACATAAACACGAATATAAGATGGCGCAGTATTATTGTTTTTTACAAATGTTTCAACATACAAGAAAGTAAACTTCCTGCAGGATGATTAAAAAATAGTTAGGTAGTTTGTTGGACCTATATTACGGAGAAATCATGAATGATGGACCTTACATGCTCAAATCGTTCTCGTTTCGTATCATGACTTTCCCCGCTCATAAGCACTTGATATATTTTTGCATTATGTATAAAAGTAACAATGAAACCGGTGTCCTATGCTATATGAAATTTAAGTTTTAAGTTTCAGTATTCATGGCTAATTGATGAACAAGTTTACGATTACTTTGCTTGATTTTTGTGAAAAAAAACATTAACAGAGAGGTTGAGAACTTCATTTCAACTGAGCCAATATCGGGTCTATGTTGTCTGACCCACCCGAATTAGTACTCCCTTTGGCGTATGGTTAGGGTTGGGTCATAATTTTATTCCAGGTTATAGTTAGGTCATAATTTTATTCCAATTTTTCTTATCAGTTTTATTTCGAGCTTGAGGACTGTCTTTGTCAGCCAAGTGAATATACCCCTTGTCCAAAGGTTTTCGTTCCTTTCTTCAACTTGATGTAAAGTAGGAAAATAAAATTAGTATATTATATATTGCTCAGGCTTGTTCATGGGACATATTTTCCTTTACCCTTTCCCATCCCATCCTATAGCAATTATGCCTATCCCATCCCATCCTATGTGATTCCCATTGAAATAAAATTCGATAAAAATTGTTACATTTAGGTTTAGCGTCTACTAAATAGGACCACATGTACGAAGAGACATGTAAAACAAAAAAATTTACGGACTTTGTTAACTTTATATTCATTACTATCCTACATGTGTCCATCAGTCCTTTCCTGAGGTTTATTGTTAATGATGAATATATTTTGCTCTTTATACCTAACAAGAGAGCTATGCTCAGATATATGGACACGAAATTCATAGCAAATTGTTTTACCATCATTTCCTCGAAAACCATACGGTTTTCGTGTCCCACATGTCCCATGGGAAATATAAATGTGTGCTGTCCCATCCCATTAGAAACCATTTCCCATGTACAAGCCTGATATTGCTATACACACTTCTGAATCGCCCCCCATTTGTTTCGTGAAACACTTAGGCACTATTGAAAAATCGTCAAAGGTAATTTATTTGGTGCGATATTTTTCATTGGTTCCCAACGGGTCGTTAAAACCTTTAATTTACGTTTGGCATGATCGACGCCATTTTATTTAGAAAAATTAATAACATAATAAATTTGACCCTAGTAAAGCAATACTTCTGTTTCATTACTTTTTGCCATTTAAATAATAGGTAATAGAAAATTATATTTTGTAAATGTGTGTTATGAATAATAAAAATAGCCGTGAGTTGGATCAATAGTATTCGAACCTGAGTTTCGTGAAAGATATACCGGTGATAATGTAACTTGCATACATAGATCACAGTTTGTGGGTTACTAAGTCGACTTTCTACTTTCCCCATTCATATAAGTTTGACGCCTAAGTCTGCATGGCTTGTGATGGGCTTTTAAAATAGAGACTGATAAGCTGAAAGTGTTGAAAATGATGTTATGTATACTAATTTTTTTAACATTGTTTCTTGCGAAAGTTTTACACAACATTAAACAAGGATTTCTCCTCGGTCAAAGTCGTGTATTGAGTAAATGTGTAATCAATAACTTAATCTGTTATCTACCGCACCAAATTGTCAAATAATTGCTATTTACATCATGATATGATTATCGATTTTTGTTGAATGTTGATTGTTCAACGAGTCTTATATCGGATAAACTAATTTAAAAGTAAGTAAGTAAGTGTTTATTTCGATTTTCCGTTACAACAAAACAAATTTAACATACAGATTCAGATAATTTATTTTCGTCGTGATAGAAGCCTTGCAAACACAAACAATAGTAAATGAAGGCAAAACAAAAAACAACAACAGACTCACAATGTTTCAACTGCAATTAACGACGAGTCACGAAAGACTATCCAGCCATCGTGTCAGCGACATCATAAATGCTGCGTTCAGCAGCAGATGACGTCAATAAACGTCAAATATTTGAACTAGATTTAAATAAGTTCAGGAAACGTAAACGAATCGAGAGAGTAGGTTAAAATAGAAATATTCAAATGGAAAATATGAATGGAATCGAGAGAGTCATAAGAGAAATGTTTAAATAGAAAATATGAATGGAATCGAGAGAGTCAAAAGAGAAATGTTTAAATAGAAAATATGAATGGAATCGAGAGGGTCAAAAGAGAAATGTTTAAACGAGCAAAAAATTTTTTTTATTTTCAGAGCCATGTTAAATTTATCTAATCTGTTGCAAAATTTTGTCTGGCCTAGACTTAATTTATCAGGTATTATGACAGATTATTCATAAAGCAGGCACACTAAACTCATTGCAGACTTTTCACTTCAGTTCAGCTTCAATTTCTTCATAATACGGACATATTTCAATTAAAATATTTAACTTTATTTCAAACACGGTAATGTCAAGTCAAGATAACATTATTGATGATAAGTTCAACCTTTAATAAACAACCTGATAAAACTACATCTGGCTACAAATAAACACAAAATTATAGCTGCATCAAGCATATATTAACCGTATATATATTTCCGTGATATAATCAGACAAAAAAGTATCAGCAATATTAGATTAACTGTATTTCAACTCATTTTGCATTGTCATTTTTATTCATTTAGTTGGGAAATACAAAAACATAATCTGTTAGTAACAGGTCACTTGATTCTGCAATAATAATGACATAAAATGAGCTGAAAATGTGGCTTTTGGAAAAAAGACTTTGGGAATGCACGGATACACATGCTTCGATAAATCATTTTGTTTTTAATCTTAATTTCATGCAAAAGAATAGTGAAGCTTCAAAATAAAATTAGGCATCATTGAATTGACAAACAAGTTTGACAAGAATTTAAAATATCATAATTAGCGATCGATTATATAACATGACACACCATGGAAGTTGTATCCACAGTTTTTAGGTTATCTTCTAATCCAGTGGTTTTTAACCATTTCGGTTAAGTGGAAACCCAATGAAACATTCTAGAAACTTGTGGAACACTTGTGCAATAATTGTAAAACTGTACGCATAAATGTGCATTGACAATATTTATAAAAGCAAATCTAATATTGACAAAACAAAATGATCTTTATAGCTTAGCAATTTAATTAGTAGGTATTTCATTGTATTTTAACATAAACATACAATAATATATATTCTATGAATGATCTTTCGGAACCGCTGGAACCCCTGTCGTGGAACCTCGGTTAAAAACCGCTAATTCAGCCGATCATGTACTTCATAACTTGCGCACAATGTGAAATATTTTATCGGAAGTTTTCTTCCAGCAACAAATACGAAGTTTATTTTAGGCATATTTGTGCACAATTGAAATAAAACTTGAAATGATTCTATTTTAAAAACAATCTTTATGTTTTAAACGACTGAAATATCAATGAATTGAGAAAATCAACATTATATCGACAACAACAAAAGGCTAACTTAAAATGAAAGACGTGGATTTCTTTTGTCAAAGACACAAAAATAAAATTTTACAATTATTACAATTCTAGTGTTCGTATGAACACTGACCATTTTTGTTGGGAATCGGGGTGAATCTTATGAAATTCACTAGAAATCAAGTCAAGTGTGGAAAACGCCGGGTATTCGACTGAATCCAACCGATGTTGCGCGTAAAGAGCAACAATATTATTAGCGGGAGATCTGCTGTCGGCAATGAAGTTAATAAATGCGGTCTTATATAACTGAATTTTTGTCTGACTCAATGACAATAACTTTTGTATTGCAAAGTCAATGTCTCTTTTGACAACACCTGCTGGGAAGCCCTGTTGCACGCGATCGGCGGCATTCTCTATCATGCGGAACGCATTGTCCTTGTATGGATCTGAAAACAATATTCAGATTTGTGAAGTGGAAATATAAATAGAAAATTGAATAAAATATAACGAGCAGTATAAATGTGATGGAATTTTTTCCGCGTGTAATAATCCTTTTTTTAATTTGTTTTGGTTAATGCTGTGTTGAGTGATGATTTGCGCAAACGCGAGGAAGAGAAGGCATCGTCTTCCACGTTTTTGGGCGGTTACAGACAGTCACGTTTTGTGTTCCGTGTGAGAAGTTGAGTTCTATTTATCCACTTTAAGTTGCAATATTGCTGTTTTGATTAAGAAATAAGCCGCTGTCGAACCTCGGATTTTCTCGTAGCACATGTTTTAGAAAGTATAGTGAAAACATCTGGGACATGAAAACAGATTTATTACATCAACTAAATTAAGTAAAATATACAACATACGGTGCCAAAAAATTATCTTCGCGCACGTCAGCATTTTCAGTAAAAAGTATTTTAACATAAATATACTTGCGACGTGAAAAATTGTTGTAACATTAATAAAGATAAGTTTATTTCATATTTTTTCAAATTTCACATATGTTTTTATGTGCTTTAATGTAATCTAACTTATAATATCATTATCAAATATATCTTTTCCATATTTCTATCTCTTGCAATAATCGCTGTTAATCTCGATAATTTGTCAACAAAAACTTTATCTGAGTCTGTAAATATTACTATAATATCATATTACCAGGGGCCGACACCGAAACGAGTAGAATAGATGATACCACGGCACATGCGTAAAGAAATTGTTTTGCCATTTTCGTCCAAATTTCCAAGATATCTTGTTCAGCAAGACGACCGATTTTACTCCGAAGATTGTCCGACAGTGAAGTGAATACCAGCGAAATAGATGCTGTTTATATGCTCTACAATCAATCATATTTTTTCGTTTTGAAAAAGCTCAAGCACGTCATTGAGAGTGTCATGCGTTTGCCGCATGATCAAAACGTGTTGTCACTCAAAAAAGAAAAATATTTTAAAGCAGGTATATCACATGCTTGTAATTGGAAATATTTTCAAAACAAAAATTGCCATTCTCTGGAGAACCTAACTACATGGATGATAAATTAGAAACAAAGAGTGGGTGGTATCTTGGTGAAAAAGTACTGAAGATGTATTTTTTTATCCAATTAGCCAGAGACTAAAAAAGGATCTTCCTGCGCCACAGATAAAAAAAATATAACGGACACGAAAACGTTGATCGCAGTTTATTTCTGTCTTACGCGCGCTTAGAGTACACATAATAATTATTAATTGATGAAACCGTTCCGTTTGCTACACAATCAGTACATACTTTGAGATTTCTATGTATTTAGTCGCTACAAATATAATCTAATGCATCGATGGTATTCAAGTAAACGCTCCTTAAATCCGAGTACATTTACTTTTTTTTAAACAATGCTCTTATAAAGGATTCCTTTCCGATAATATAAAAATATAGATTTTGTTGTTCGGATCTTGGTATATTTAAAATAAAATATTTGCAAAGTGCCGGTCATTTTGTAACATTGCTCTTATAGAGAAAGTTTTAAGCGATAATAAACAGGAATCATGCCCAGGTAATGTCAGATGTGAAATCGAAAATATACAATCAATGGTATGACCGGTTATCTATAGATTCATTGCACGTTTCTACACCGTAATTCATCTGAACAGGAAAATAGCGTAACACGAATGTTGAATTTGTTTATTCCCCCACTCCACAATAAATGGTTATGCGATAGTGTCGAAACTTCTCAGATTTTAATCATTTTAGCAAAATACTTTTAGAAAATACATTTTGGGCCATATAGTAATATCGCAGTAATCTAATTGTCTGACTGACGTGAAGCATAAAATAGGTCAATCCAGTTCTATCTGAAGCTGGTATCATTGCCTCGAAAATGGAGGAACAAAAACAAATTGTTTTTTTTTGCAAAGTAAGGTCGAACCTTTAGCTTTGTGAGTATTTGAAAATCTATCAATCACGTTGTCGGACTGCTGCCAGCATTATGAGACTGTACGTGATATAGAAGGCAGTAAAAGAGATTTTTGTTTCCGGTTGTAGCATCATATTACACATACTTTCAGGCAAGCATGAAGGCATTCGTATCTCAGATGACAAAAAATTTGACTTTAGAGAATTCACAAACTTTATTTGGCTTGTCTTTACAATGTTTGTTGAAAATCGATTCCAATTAGTTATCGAATATATTGTCTAAATAGTGGGAAATGTGTTCAACTCATATAAACGAATGCAATTCCATGGTGCTAGCTTCTCGAAAATATATTTGTTCGTGGAAACACCTCTCAAGAAAGTTTTTTTTTCAAAAATACAGGAACGCTTTATCAATATCGGTTCGTATTGCTTCTTGAAAGCGCCATCTCGCGGTCAAGATACTGTAAATTTTTATTTTTCACTAGAGAGAACAGCTTCCTCTCGCGCACTGAATAAGTAGTATATGTAACTTACATGTTAATGACGACAGTATTTTTATTTGCGACTAGTGCCATGCTATCAGAGGCGACTTTAGAGTTCAGACGACGAGAAGCCAATTATTGTTAAATAATACTGCCATTCTATTTTTTTTATAAGATAAACAACTTAAAGATGAAACATTGGAAAATAGTAAAAATATCTCAGATTCGCTGCTATACGTATATTAATATATATTTATATGTATTATATTTTGACAGTTGTTTAATTGTTTTCAAATGTACTGTTATGCGTTTTAAGGTTGAAACGCTTTTCAAATTTATATAATGCATTTATATTTTAAATTATTTATTTGAATATGATACAATACGTTGACCACATTTTAATGCATCTAACTTCAACTGCATTGTATGCGTTTTTGAGGTTGAAACACTTTTCAGAATAATTATTGCTGTTTGTGTATTATTTATTTAAATTAACACAGTTTAACAGTAGACATTGGTCGCCATTAACAAAGACTGCTTACTTTCTTCGTGATGAAATGATTTTTATGAAAAGTTTTGCAACTTTACTAGAAGAAAATTGGTGCTCCAGAAGTATGCGCACCAAGATGTCTCACACCCTGAATTCTAACCGGTACACACATACTATGTTCAGGTTGTGCGCTATCTTGGTGCACATACTTCTGGAGGTCCAGAAAAGTTCCATTGAAGCTTCAATAAGTAGTTTATATTCATTAAGGCAGGGGTTCCCAAACTTTATTGGCCGCGGGCCAAAATTAGAATCGAAAGGGTGTTCGCGGGCCGGAAGAGTGTAGTGCCCGAAAGTGTGCAACGGTTTAGCTGGGATTCTGTGGATTCACATTTGACATTTTTTTAAACATGTTTGTTTGATTCATAATGGCGCTTTATGTCGTATTGTTTTATAACTTGAATAGTTCGTCGGCAAAGTGGACAAATCGCTGAAGTGTGATTCTTTTCAATACAGAAATACGAACGATGCCATTTATCGGAGTAACATTTGTTTTCAGAGTCTTGTATATTATTTGACATCTCTAACCTTTCTTAAACGGCTGATAACTAAATTACTGCCCTATGTAATCCTAATACGGTACGTATAATTGAGATACCGGCATAATCGAAATGTTACCATGAACACGAGCTTAAACTGTGATAATGACATAACAATTGGCGGTTTCTAGATTGTAAAAAGGTAGGAACAAAATCTATTTCATTGTTTCACTTAAGCTCGGCGGGCCATTTTAAAACGTTACGCGGGCCGGAGTTGGCCCGCGGGCCGCGGTTTGGGAACCCCTGCATCAAGGCCTAGTTCAACATTGCCTGTGAGCGAATTGAATTTGAATTACTAAAATGTTTTCGATGATTTGGACATGATGACACTTATACAAGAAGAATGGGACGCACAAAAATTATTCAACTGTAATTGTAGGGCACAGTGAGCTAAAAAAATTGGTAAATAAATTTTGATAATTTGCAACAGTACGAAATATGATATATATACTGTTAACGACGTAAACACTAAGATTTTTTACTGCCTCCTACATCACAGACAGTCTCACGATGCTGTCAACAGTCAGGCAGCGTGATGGATATATTTTTGAATATTTAGAAAACTAATAATTCGCACCTACTTTGCGAATAAATCAAAACTTAATTTTGTTCTTTTATTTGCGGAGATCACGCCTTCGTATGCACAACTGAAAAGTTTAAATCGGATGATTGTTAGGTGTATACCAATGTCGTGTAAACTGCGAACCGAAATGATAAATTGTGCAGCCTGCGGAGAATTGTCAATTTTGAATGGTGTGCGAAACGAGTTTTTTGTATTATATAATAATTAATCTGGTATATGTGAGTAATCCCAAAGCCTTTGCATTGCAACGCTTATATCACCTGTACTTGTGTGCCACTGTCATATCAGGAAAACTAGCTAGCAAGATCTTGTTGCCAAATACACAAAGGTCTAAAAATGTGTATCTCACTGAATACCTCCAAAGTCGGTGTGACAATAAAGTTTAAAACTTTCTTTAAAAAGTTATGCGTTTTAACTCACCAGTTAAAACAATTCCGTAAGATCAATACTAAAAAGAAGCAATTTTTCGTGCGTGCAACTATTAGAAGAGTTATCTATATAGAAGTGCGGCCCGCAGCTTTAACAAGTTACTCGTACCTGACTCTCCTGAATAGAAGTTTTACAACTGTTGTGTATACAAATACTCGTACCGACTATTTAAATCATTGCTGAATGGCTCTCGTGATACTCGTCAGTGCACACAAATAATACAGATTTGAGTCCAATTGCCATAGATTAAATTAAACTTTGGATATATTTGAATTTCGGGATAAGAGCTCGTTCCCTATTGATCACTAAATGTTTATTGGACACGAAATGGACATAACGATCGTTTCAATATTATGTTGTTGGACACGAAGTGGACATAACGATCGTTTCAATATTTTGGACACGAAGTGGACATAACGATCGTTTCAATATTATGTTGGTCTTGTTGTTGTTGTTGTTCTTTGACACTTTTTGGACATCTAGTGGAAAATCTAAGAAGCCGTTTTCCTCTTCGATTACTGTACAAATTGCTTTGAAATTTTTAGTGGTTAAAGATGGAAATTTTTCTCCAGAAGGCTATTACTTTTATTCATTTCAAATATTTCTGTTAGCTCTATGAGATTTGTTTCTGTTTGCTATGACGTCACTGAACGTTCTGCGGACGCATATGCAGGCACTCCTCTTTTTGATCACGTGACATCGAACGTTGGCGTGACGGCGGATTCTGAAAGTCGTTACTCAAGAATCGCAATTTTTTCTAGGTTACCGGTGAATGGCGGTGATGCTAAAGGTACGGTAGACCGTCCTGTACTGCTTCGCTTGGTGTGAATATATTTGTAGACTGTGGTCTAGAGGTACGATAAACCGTACTTCACTACTTCGCTTGGTGTGAATATATTTGTAGACTGTGGTCTAAAAGTACGGTAAACCGTACCGGTACTGCACTGCTTCGCTTGGTGTGAATATATCTATCGACTGTGGTCGAAATGCTTCGCTGTGGTATCTGCTGTTATAATACCGTGATAAATCGAATAAGTTGGTTTTGCAAATAAGGAGCGTCCGCCATTACAGGTAGGAGGGGGAATAGGGGTGTGCGCAATTCCAATACGTCGATATATTTTGTCTGTTTTATTGCTGTGATGTGGTGCTAACCATTTTGCGACCACCGTGTTCTTGTCTGTTTGATTGCTGTGATGTGGTGCTTTGTTTATAATTTGACGAGTTTTGTTCGAAATAACCGTGTTCTTAAAATATATAACGGTCAGAAATGTATGGTGGCCCATCGTTGTCACGCGTGAAATTGAAAAAAAAAATGAAAAAATAAAATGAATAAGCGAGAATAAAAAAATAGTTGTGAAAAAACATAAAAATAATTGAAAAAAAAGAAGAGAAAAAAAAATTAAAATTAAAAATAAAAACAAAAAAAAAATAAATAAACGAAAAAAAAAACGAAAAAAAAATAACAAAAAAAAAAAAATTAAAAAAAAAAATTGGATAAAAAGAAAATAAAAAGGTTGACAACGATGGTCCGCCTCGTGGCCCATCGTTGTCAGGCGTTTTTATTTTTAGAGAATTTGATGCTGCTTGGGACCAACGTTGTCAGGCTTAATCCTACACGCACAAATGTGTTTCCTGGGTTTCTAACTCACTACTGATTTTCATGAGCAATATCCAATAAATTCAAAACGAAAATGTTCTATAAATTCTCCATGCTACAAGTTCAACTAAAAGCAATATATTTATAATAATGATAAGAGAATATAGAATTGAATACGAAAATTTGTTTTTACGTGTAGAAGGTAATTGAATTGAAAAATGCTGCTTAACTGCTCAGTTGTCTGGAGTCTCTGGACACTCGTGGGATGCCGGTACGGTACCGTCTGACCGTGCCGGTACCCATGCAATCACTCATGAAAGAATGGGAGATACGAATAGTCTCGTAGAATATAGAGTACTGAAACACTCTCTGCGCCTGCCCCATTCCGTACAGCCGTATTGTACCGATCCAGACAAATGATGAATCGCCCGTGCTCAACCATTTATTTCAATCCATACCTCGACTCACTATATTCTACTAGGATCGAGGTATGGATTGAAATAAATGGGCAATGCCCCGGTTGTTTTTTTGGTATAATAAAAAATATTCGAAAAATACCTCAATATCGGTTGCACAGACTGTCTACACTAGCCATATTCTCCCGACATGGTTCATTTTTCGCTCGCAAAGCCTTCGCCGAACGTCGAGGGGCGACGCCGATTTTGCCCCGGTTGCTAATTGTATATCGTATTCTCTCTTTTATCTTCCACTCGCCGCGTTTGTCTCGTTTGTTTTCTGTTTCTTTTACTAAATCATCGGGGCTAGCCCCGAAATTATGACGACACAATGCCGACGTTTCTTACAACAACTTGTTGACATATTCACGCATTCCTTCTCGTTCGTTGGTTGCTTGAAGAGTTGATAGTTTCCTCGCCTTCGTTTTTGTCGCTTGTTTCGCTGTTTGAATCAGTTAAAGACCTTTAGCCCATTTGCTTTCGATTTTCCACATTCCTTTTGAGCTCCTCACTTCTTTCCGGCTTCGCATTTCTTAGCCTTAGACCTCATTATGAATAAGATTGATACACTACTTCGCACTCCGTTTTCGCAGCTGCCGCTGGAACAAAACTTAGAGGAACAACGTCTTGGGCCTTATCAACCAAAAAATTGTTCACTGGAACAATCCCATGACGAGGAAAGCGTCGGCGTACATTCTGCGCAGAAACTTGGTATAAAAAACACGAATGGTTATGTTACAGCGAGGACAAAAATGCACCTTTTTGTTTTTATTGCCTAATTTTTGCTACCGCCAGTGACTCACGTTGGTGTAAATTTGGTTTTAAACATCTTTCCGAGATGGAGGGATCATCAATCTTCTATGGAGCATCTGAACAATGCAGTAAAATACCGAACATTCGGAAATGTTAATATTGCAGCACAGTTGGATGAAGGACGCGCGGTTTCTATTCGTCGGTACAACCAAAACGTCGAGAAAAACCGCCATGTTCTCGGTCGATTGATAGATGTTTTGAAGTTCATTGGTTGTCACAAGCTGTCCGTGACACGATGAACGGGCTGGCTCTTCTAATAGAGGGGTATTTTTGGATATGGTGGAATACACCGCATCCCTAGATACAGTATTGAGAGATCATCTTGATGCCGCAACTGTTTCGAAAGGGACATCTAAGGATATCCAAAATGATTTGCTCGACTCAATGTATAAAATTTATTTACAACATTTGGCTCTGGAAATTGAGAATTGCCAGTTCCTTTCGATTCAGTCTGACGAGACAACTGACATCACGTGCGTTTCCCAACTGGCTGTGATTTTTCGGTTTGTGAAAGATGGTAAACCTACCCAGAGATTTCACAGCTTTGTACCAATCGTTGATTGCACGGCTTGCGGGATATTGGCTGTACTGAAAGAAGTGTTACAGCCTTACAACGCGAAGTCAAAATTGATAGCTCAAACTTATGACGGCGCGGTAGTCATGAGTGGGTCGAAACATGGTGTTCAAGTTTATATAAAAGAAGATTTTCCTCATGCGCATTTTTTACATTGTTATGCACACCAATTCAACCTCGTTATTAAAAATATGTGTCTTGATACCCCTCTCGTCCGTATATTTTTTGCAAATGTTTCGGGGTTTTCTTCATTTTTTTCCGTTTCGCCGAAGCGCTCTGACCTCCTTCGCCAGATATGTAGCCGCCGTCTCCCAGCTTGTGCACCAACACGTTGGAACTTCCAATCACGCGTGGTGCAGGGCGTGTCCGAAATTAGGTCTGAGCTCATTGATTGTTTCAATGGCATTCAGAGCTCTCCGGTTTGGGACGAACGCTCTGTGAGGGAGGCGGCAGGTCTAAAGCGTCTGCTAGAAGTTGGTGAGTTTTCATTTTTTCTCGCTTTTTTCTCCACAATATTCTATCACGTGGATGTATTATTGTATTATTGATTATATGACTGCGCATTGCAGTCAAGGCTAATGGATGGAGCGTCTGTGCAGTCGTGTATTTCAGACTTCTGCGATGCTGTATCTCGTATCCGGGAAACAATAAAATACGACGACACATGGAGTGCTTTTTACGCCGCGGGCAAACAACGCAGCGTTTGATTTTGTCTGCAAAGTAATGCTGTGACATTCTGGTGAATCAAATAGACGATCGTCTGCGCACTGAACACCTTGCCGCGTTCTCTTTGATGAACCCCGAAAATTTTTTTAAATTTGCACGTCAATTTCCCATCCTTTTGTTGGCTACTGTCTCCAAATTTTACCCCATGATAAACGTGGGTAAATTGGAAAATGAATTGCGATGTATATACACCAATCAAACTTTTTTGAACATCACATCAACTTGCGCGCACTATGGGTTCCTCATAGATAACACTCTAGTAACTACCTTTGCGGCGTCTGCAAAATTCCTGGACATCATTTTGACGACGCCTATTTCTTCCGCCGACGCAGAGCGAACATTCAGCCCGCTTAAGAGTATTAAAACGTATCTCAGAAACACAATGAAGCAAGATAGATTAAATTCCTTGCCTGTTTTATCCATTCACAGAGACGTTATTTCTGGGATGCATGACTTTAATCAGCGCGTTATTGAGCGTTTTGCTTCCAAGAAACCGCGGCATGTTGCATACATCTTCAAGCAGTTGAAGTCTAGCAGCATATATATCTATGAGTGAGCGACGCATGTTCTTATTTTTGCATTAACTTTCCTTTCTTCATAGTAACGTTTTAAACATTATTTTAGGTTTTGTCTACTTTCCCGAAGTTTCTGTTAATATGTCATTGTATTTATCTGGGTAAATATTGCCTTTCCTTTTGAAAGAGGTTTCAAAATAAACTATGTCTATATTTATTAAGCCAATGACTTGAACTCGCTTTTGCCGATTGGTTGTTACCGATGGAATGGTTTTTATACTCATAAAATGATGGGAGAACTTACAGCGCTTACTTACTGAAGACTTTTCAAAACGATTCAAACATTGACGTGTCACACTGGCGATGATAACTTTTACTCTTTATATAAAAACTACATCTGACTCCAAATAAGTACAAAATTATATCTGTATATGCATCAACCATATATATATATTTCCGTGATATATTCAGACAAAAAGTTTGCACTTTTAAAGTAACTCTATTTCAACACATTTTTCATTTACTCAATTTTGAAATACGAGAATGGGGGCCGCACAAAATGTACTCCACCGTAATAATTAAAAAAAAACGAGCAGAAAAAAGATTGGAAAAGGAAATTTTATAATGCACAATTACAAATCTGGTCAATTAATACTAATCATTTTCTAAATAAATTCAGTCAAAGTTTACCAAGCAAAGCAACAAAGAATGCAATGCAAGCAGTCACAAAAATTAGAAGCATGTTTTCCTAAAATTTATAAATCAGTTTAACTTCGACAAGTCGGATCTGAAATAGCATAAAAACCAACGACAATATGTCAATATAAGCAAATCTTTCAAATTTTTATTTAACTCAGTGGTTTTCAACTTTTTTTGTTTGAGCAAAACCGCAATTGAGCCTTCCAGAGGCTCCAGGAACCTCTGTGCAATTAAGATAAGAGCAATTTTGTAGAAAGTTTCCATCCAACTTGAACCACAAATACGAATTTTATTTGCAATCTAAAAGAACATGAGTGAAATAAAAGCTAGATGTAGCAATTTTAAACGCTCTGTTTTTTAGTATGTAGGCAACAAAATAAAGCCAACTTTATAATAATTTTTATATATTTATATTGTCACAAAATACAATGAATGAAATTTTCAAGAAAACACGCTTTTTTAGTTGACTTTATTACAAGCCTATAGTGCGTTCCATTCGGGAATATCACCCCAATTCATCTCAGCTATATACAGTCCAAGCTGAAATCGGAGAGAATGTGGAGAAAGGGGCCGCACAAAATGTACTCTACCGTAATAATTAAAAAAAAAAACGAGCAGAAAAAAGATTGGAAAAGAAAATTTCATAATGCACAATTACAAATCTGGTCAATTAATACTAATCATTTTCTAAATAAATTCAGTCAAAGTTTACAAAGCAAAGTAACAAAGAATGCAATGCAAGCAGTCACAAAAATTAGAAGCATGTTTTCCTAAAATTTATAACTCAGTTTAACTTCGACAAGTCGGATCTGAAATAGCATAAAAACCAACGACAATATGTCAATATAAGCAAATCTTTCAAATTTTTATTTAACTCAGTGGTTTTCAACTTTTTTGTTTGAGCAAAACCGCAATTGAGCATTCCAGAGGCTCCAGGAACCTCTGTGCAATTAAGATAAGAGCAATTTTGTAGAAAGTTTCCATCCAACTTGAACCGCAAATACGAATTTTATTTGCAATCTAAAAGAACATGAGTGCAATAAAAGCTAGATGTAGCAATTTTAAACGCTCTGTTTTTTAGTATGTAGGCAACAAAATAAAGCCAACTTTATAATAATTTTTATATATTTATATTGTCACAAAATACAATGAATGAAATTTTCAAGAAAACACGCTTTTTGAGTTGACTTTATTACAAGCCTATAGTGCCTTCCATTCGGGAATATCAGCCCAATTCATCTCAGCTATATACAGTCCAAGCTGAAATCGGAGAGGATGTTGGCTGCAAGATGTGAAGCATGTGGTAAGCAATAATCCTGTCCTTGGGAGGCGAGTTGGACTTGATGATATCGGCTGTGGAAATGACTTGAAATATAAATAAAAGTTTAGACTTTATTACAACTACCTATAATTAAAAAAAAATAATTTTCTTCTCGACCAGAGTGTTTAAAAATGAGATATCACTTTATCAAAATAAATTCTTTTAGAGTTTAAAAACATTACAAAAATATCATCTTACAAGAAGCCGACACCAAAACAACCAGGATAAATGACAGCACAACACATGTGTAAAGAATTTGTTTTGTCATCTTCGTACAAATTTTCAAAATATTCTTTTCAGCAAGACGTTCGGTTCTACAACGCAGATTGTAAAGCTACACCAGAAAAGTGAAGACAAGCTAAATAAAGTCTCTATTTAAACTCTAACTTATTTTTTTGTCGTCTGCTTGCATAAAAACGAGAAATAAGATATACTGATACAGACGTAAAAAATAAAATCTTTTTTCTGTTTCCCACATCATATAGACTCTATGATGTCAGAAGCCAGACAGCGTGCTGGATAGATAAAAAAACATTCTAGCTAAACTTCTTTTTGTTGTTTTCAATTTAGGGGTAAAGCATACGACGTTACAAAAGGCTTTGATAGGAATACGCTCGCCACCGCACCTCTAATTACTCTGCGCGGGTTCGCAGGTTGTGTGCGAGAGGATTGCTGGACTCCCCGCCGCCGTAGGGTGGTTCACGTAACCGCTGGTCGGTTACGGCTTCCTCCACCATCAAGTCCATGCTTCCGAAAACAAATACCTAACTAATCCCGTACCCGACATGGAATGGTAACCGGACGAGAGGCCATGGTTCGCCATGTGGCTACGCCGTCTTATCGACTTTCCTCTCCCCGGGATAAATATGTAAATCATTATCCCTTTATCCTTAAATCCTCTGCAGTTGATCGACGCCTCGAACGAAATGAATTTACATTACAATGAAAAGTCGTCTGTAACTTGGCACCAGTCCAAAATCCTACTGTGTCTGCTCAAATTTACTGAAAAAGATCTCTGCGGTCCATGCTTTTTTGCGCGTCTCGTGACCACATGCAGGGTCGCAACAAGTTCATATCCCACTGGAATATTATACTGTTCTTGACTGTTTTCTGGTTTAAACAAAAACATATGCATAACGCTTTACATGGATGGTCATATTAATCAGGAAAAGCACGCAAAACCGAAAAAGCATGTGTGCCGATTTTAAGGTTTCCGAATCTTGCGAGATTCGATGGAGCGCATTCGCGATGAATCGGAGCCAAAAAAGCGGAAAGTGTCATTACTCGACGCCAAGATGTCTCGAAAGTCGTCGCCAAAATGTCGCGAAGGACGTCACAATATGACGGCGGAAGAGAAATTGCGTAATAAACCAACGCAACCTCGTCTTCGGTAAAGCGATTGAGACGGCATGAAAAAAGCAAAACAACGAAATTTCTCGCGGACCGGCAAAAAAGCTTCACGGACCGGCAGTTGGGAACCACTGATCTACAACGCTTTAATTTGAGTAAGTCACAGAACATGCTCCCGTGCAGTGGCAAAATATTCGCAAAATTTATTTTTGCCCCCGGCGTTTAAATCGAAACGAATCTGATAAACAAATGGCGAACAAACTAAAAGGTCGGGTTAGATGTGTAAATACTTCTAAAAATTTGGGTCTCTTTAAAGGTTGAGAACCCCTGCTGTACGGCACTTTTCTCGTGTGGCTAAATAATCTCTTCTGTAAAACCGCATTTAAGAATAGCTTGCATACCGCAGTATATGGTATCAACAATAAAACAACACGATCTTATCACACGTCAAAATATACAGGTTATCGAGATACAAACCCAAAACGCGAATATAATATCGCATATTATTGCTAATCTGTAATAATTTTTCTATCTTACAAGAATATTTATTTCGGAAAAATCGTTTTGTAGTTTATCAAGCTCATATTACAGAGAAATAATGAGTAATGAACCTCACATACTAGGTTGGTTCAAATGTTCAATTTACGTTTTGCATGATCGACGCCATTTTGTCGTCCGCCATTTTATTCAGTAACATTCACTACCGTTGTAAAGTTTGACCAAAGTGAATCAGTACTTCTTCATCAGTACTTTTTGCTATTTGAGGAATGGTTAATAATTCTCGTAAATATACTTCGAACATGTGAGTCAGAATTTATATAAATTGAGCAGACACAATGAATAGTATTTTCAGACCAGAATTTTGAGAAAGCCATAACAGTGGCTCTTAAACGTGTATACAGTTCAGAGTCCGTGTGTTACCAAGTTGATGTTCCGCTTGCCGCTTTCATGTATGTTTCACACTTGCATGGCTTCAAATGAAATGGGTTTTTAATAATTGAAGGCTGATAAGCTAAAAGTACCCGAAAATGACGTTGTATTTAGTAATTTATTTAACGTTGTTCATAGCGAAAGTTGTAAACATCAATAAACAGATATGGGTGTCGATAACGTCGTAAGTGTGTAATCTACGCGTAATCTCTTGTGGTTTTAAAGCATCAAGCAGGTTGGATATGTGTTTACGCTTGTACCTTCATAGACGTGTCATAGATGTACTTAAGAAAATAATGTATGCTAATTTGTGCGACAAACAACCGGTTTGAAATGAAATGGCCGAGGAGTAAAATTACATGAAAATAGCGTAGTATTTACTGATTTTTATACCTTTGTTTTCGGAGAAAGTTTTAAAAAATAGTAAACAAGAATGCGTCAGTTTTAATGTCATATATTGAGGTGTAAGTGTATAACCACTGATATAATCTGTTATCTACCGCTTCAAAACTCTTTGTGTCAAATAATTTGATTGACAACACGACACGAATATTAATTTTTGTTGATTGTTCATTGTTCAACCAATGTTATCGGATAAATTAATCTAAAACATGGGGAATGTCACATCCACTATATTTAGAACTGACCAAGTTTGGGGCGATAAAAAACGCAAAAGATTACGGTTCCTTAAAAAGCAAAAATCGGTTTGGCCATTTAAAGAACAAAATATTTATCTACGTATCGATTCCCCTTGTACAGAACATTGTTCACTGCGTAGGTTTGAAAACATTACATTAAAGAGAATCAGAACAACCCAATGGTTTACCATGTAACATAATGATGTAGGAACTTGGTTCAACACTTTGGACATGCAGACAGAAATTCTCATAGCCATCTTAAATGCATCTAATATATCCTCAGAATAAGCCTGACCAAGACTTAATTCAAGATTCATGACACGAACATACTAAACTCAATGAATACCTTTTACTTTGATTGAAACATTCTAATGTCAGTCAAGATAACACGAGCGATAATAACTTTAACCTTTAAATAAAAACCTGATAAAACAACATCTAACTACAAATAAACACAAAATTATAGCTGCATTAACCGTATATATATTTCCGTGATATAATCAGTCAAAAAAATTGAGCACTAACAAAATGAGTGTATTACAACTCAATTTTCACTCAGTTTCGAAATACAAGAATGGGGGCGCGCAATAAAGTACTCCACCGAAATAACGAAATGGACGAGCTGAAAAAAAAGCTAGAAAGAAATTTTGATATTGCGCAATTACACATCTGGTTACAAATTAATCTTTTTCTAATCAAATTCAGTCCAAGTTTACAATGCAGAATAACAAACAATACAATGCAAGCAGTCATCGAAATATGAAGCATGTTTTCATGAAAATTAAAACTTAGTTTAAATTCGACAAATCGGATCTGAAATATTATAAAAAGCAATTAATATATGTCAATATAAGCAGATCTTTCAATTTTTAATCAATCCAGTTGTTTCCGACATATTTGGCAGCGATAAACGCAAAAGAAGCATTCCAGAGGATCTATGAACTCCTATACAATGAATGTAAGGCTGTAAGCAGAATATATATACTGATGAACACAAAATGATATTTGAACTGTGACAAGTTCAATAATAAGTATTTTTTGTTTATTCCCCGGGCTATACTGTTGGGACGCTAAAATGTCGCGGAACATCGGTTGGGAACCACTGATTTAGCCGATCGCGCACATCATGACCAAGGCGGTATTATATTGAAAGTTTTCCTTCTAACTTGAACCCAAAATACGAATTTAATTTGAAACAAGTGTGGACATGAATGAAATAAAAGCAATAGGTGTCGAATTTAACGCATCCCCATGCTCCATATTTTAGTATGTCCCAAAAAATAAATTACAATTTATAATGAGTTTTACGAATTTATACTGACGAAAAATACAAAGAATAAAATTTCCAGGAAAACCTGGTTTCGGATTTGACTTTATTAGAAGCCTATATCATCCACATTCACAAACTCTTCCCATTTTTGTTGATTAGGAAAATCAATCTGGGATATTTGATCTTCAAACCAGTTTGATGCAGCTGGAATCGGATAGTCGTCTGGTTTCAAGTTATGAAGAATGTAATAAGCAATAAGCCTCTCTTCAGGAGAAGGGGAGTTGGATATGACAGACTTGGTTTGGGCGGTGACTTGTAGTTTTTGTGGCTTGGTTAATGAATCAATTCGATTGCTAATATATAATTTAACATCCACTGTATATTCCTGATCCACATACGTAACGGCCAAATATACGGTATTCACGACGAATGACTCGGGATCTAAAAACAATACAATGCGTTCGTGCAGTCGAAATCTAAATGAAAATTTAATTCATATTGATATTACGTATAAAATGAAACAAATAGGTTATGAAAAAGTTTTCCTTCGACAAGCATATTGATTAAAATAAGAGTTAACTTTAATCAAAATAAATTCGTTTTAAATACCACAAAAATCTCATCTTACCATAGGCCGACTCTGTAACAAGTAGAATAGATGATACTACGGCACATGCGTAAAAAAATAGCTTTGCCATTTTTGTACAAATCTCCAAGATATCTTGTTCTGTAAAACGAGCGATTTCACTACGAAGATTGTCCCACAGTAAAGTGAATACGAGCCAAATAGATTCTGTATATATATGCGCTATAATCAATCATATTTTTTTCGTTTTGAAAAACTGAAGCTACGTCACACCAGGCGTTTGTCACATGATCAAAACGTGTTGTCACTCAAAAAGGGTACTTTTGACGCCCAAGTCTGCATGGCTTGTAATGGGCTTTTAAAATAGGGGCTGATAAGCTAAAAGTACCTAAAATGATGTTATATATACTGATTTTTTTAATATTGTTTCTTGCAAAAGTTTTACACAACAGTAAACAAGAATGCTTCATCGGTAAAGTCGTATATTGAGTAAATGTGTAATCACTAACTTAATCTCTTATCTACCTCGCCAAATTGTCAAATAATTGTTATATACGTCATGATATGATTATTGGTTTTTGTTGAATGTTGATTGTTCAACGAGTCTTCTATTGGATAAACTAATCTAAAACATACAGATTCAGATTAAGACAATTTATTTTCGTCGTGAAAGAAACATTGCAAACACAAACAATAGCAAATCAAGGCAAAACAAAAAACAACAGTCAAGAATGTTTCAACTGCAATTAACGACGAGTCGCGAAAACTATCCAGTCATCGTGTCAGCGACATCATAAATGCTGAGTTCTGCAGCAGATGGCGTCAATAAACGTCAAATAATTTGGCTAGATTTAAATAAGTTCAGGAGAAAATTCAGGAAACGTAAACGAATCGAGAGAGTCAAAAAAGAAATGTTTAATAGAAAATATGAATGGAATCGAGAGAGTCAAAAGAGAAATGTTTAAATACAAAATGTGGATGGAATCGACAGAGTCAAAAGGGAAATGTTTAAATAGAAAATATGAATGGAATCGAGAGAGTCAAAAGAGAAATGTTTAAATACAAAATGTGGATGGAATCGACAGAGTCAAAAGGGAAATGTTTAAATAGAAAATATGAATGGAATCGAGAGAGTCAAAAGAGAAATGTTTAAATACAAAATGTGGATTGAATCGAGAGAGTCAAAAGAGAAATGTTTAAATACAAAATGTGGATGGAATCGACAGAGTCAAAAGGGAAATGTTTAAATAGAAAATATGAATGGAATCGAGAGAGTCAAAAGAGAAATGTTTAAATAGAAAATATGAATTGAATCAAGAGAGTAGGGAGAGAAATGTTTAACGAAAGAAATATCAATCGTGTCAAGTGAGTCAGAAGAGACGCGTTTACGGTAATTCAATATGTCATTACAAATTGTCATATTCAATATATTTAGCACTGGCCGGGTCTATTATTATTATCTTGGGTCTATTAAAACCAAAAATATTCCGTCCCTTAATAAAATCGGTTTTGCTATTGGAGAAACAAAATGTTTATCGGTCACGGTCATATCTAACTCAAAGAATTCTTTTTAATTTGGTAATGTCATGTCAAAATAACACTGGCGATGATAAGTTTCCACCTTTACCTAATATCCTGATTAAAATTACATCTGGCAACAAACAAACACAAAATTATAGCTGCATCAAGCATATATTTCCGTGATATAATCGCACAAAAAAATTCAGCACTATTAGATTAGATTATTAGACTATATATTATATAACTAAATGTAAAGTTTTTAATTATTAATATGTATTGAAAACCTGGAATTCCGAGATATGAAACATAAACACAAATATAAGATTACACAGCTCTATTATTTTTTTAAAAATTATTTTCCAGCCTACAAGAAAATAATTTTTTGCAGAATCATTAGAAAATAGTTAGATAGTTTATTGGTCCTATACTATACGAAGTAACCATGAATGATGAACCTTACATGCTCAAATTGTTCTCGTTTCGTATCATGATTTTTTCGTCCTTGAGCACTTGAGATTTTTGAGCTTCATCAATAAAAATAATAAAAATGAAACCGTTGTTCTATGCTATCTGAATGTAAATAAATATACTTTTATAAGTAAGTTTTATACTTACAAACATTATTAGAGAAATTTAAGATGATATTTGAGAACTTTATTTCAACCGAGCCAATATTGAGGTCTGTTTCGTTTAACCAACCCAAATTGTTTTATGAAGCACTGAGGCACCACTAAAATCGTCAATAGAAATTTAAGTGGTGCCCTTTTTCCCTGGTGCCCTACGTACGTACTTATTTTGCCCTATGATAAATCCAACACTGGAGCGTTCAAACGTTTAATTTACTTTTTGCATGATCTACGCCTTTTTTGTTCTTTCGCCTATTTACTTAGTAAAATTCGCAACCTTTAAAACCCTCGACCATAGTTAAGCAGTACTTTTGCGTCATTACTTTTTTGCAATTATAAGAAATGTTAATAGATAAATATAAATCAAAAATGCATGTTAGAATTAATATAATATAAATGGCCGTAAATAGAATAGTAACCAGGCAAGTTTTTGGGATAAAAGATATACCGGTGATCTTGGATCGTGTATACAGAGATAACAGTTCTTGTGTTACTAAGTCGACTTTTCGTTTGCCCCTTTAATGTATGTTTAACGCCCAAGTTTTCATGGCTTGGATTTGAATGGGTCTTTAGTTGAAAGCTGATAAGCTAAAATTACTGAAAAATTACGTTGTATTTACTAATTTATTTAACGCTGTTCATAGCGAAAGTTGTAAACATCAATAAACAGAAATGGGTCTCGATAACGTCATATATTATATTGTAGGTGTGTAATCTACGCCGAATCTCTCGTGGTTTTAAAGCATCAAGCAGGTATGTATATGTGTTTTCGCTTGTACCTTAATAGACGTTTCATAGATGTACTTAAGATAATAAAGTATTAATTTGTGCGACAAACAACCGGTTTTAAATGAAATAACCGAGACATAAAATTACATGAAAATAGCGTAGTATTTACTGATTTTTTAACGTTGTTTACGGGAATGTTTTGAACAACAGTAAACAAGAATCCTTTCCGATTAAATATTGAGTTCTAAGTGTGTAATCACTGACATAATCTGTTATCCACCGCTTCAAAATTCCTTTGCGCCAAACATTGTAATGTCATGTCAAGATAACACGAGCGATGATGAGTTCAACCTTTAAATAAGAACCCGATAAAAACTACATCTGCCAAAAAATAAACACAAAATTATAGCTGCATCAAGCATATATTTCCGTGATATATTCAGACAAAAAAGTATCAGCACCATTAGAATAAACAAGAGAGCTATGCTCAAATATATGGACACGTCAAAAACATCATTTTGATGACGTCATATCGAAAAAATAATAGCCTTTTGGAGAAAAATTTTATCTTTAACCACTGTTTTCAAAGCAATTGGTTCAGTAATCAAAGAGTGAAGCGATTTCTTCAAAACGTGTCAAAGAACAACAAAAATAAGAACAACATAACAACAAAACGATTGTTATGTCCACTAAACGTGTCCAATTATTTCAGCCTATCGTTATTTTCATCCATTTAGTTGGGAAATACAAAAATTGACCTTTTATTTATAGGTCACTAGATTCTTTCGTAATAATGATAAAAATGAGCTGGAAATGGGATTGAAAAAAATTGAAAATGCGCGGCTTCACATCCGGTCATAAATCATTTTGTTTTTAATCTTATTTTCAGTCAAAAGAATAGAAACAATATAATCTAGCATCCTTGAATTGAGAAATTTCATAAAATTCAAAACTTAGTTTAAATTGGACAATTGGAATGTAAAATATGATAAAAAGCAATGGATTATAAAACACGATAAATCAGGAAAAGATGTATCCACAGATTCCAAGTTTGTTTTATAATCCAGTGGATTTCAAACTTTTTGTAGAATGGAAACCCAGTGAAACATTCTAGAAACTCGAGGAACCCTTTTGCAATAACTGTATAGCTGTACGCAGAATTGTAAATAGACAATATATATATATAAAAGCAAACCCAATATTGGCAAAACAAGATGATTTTTAAAGTGTATTGATTGCATTTAAACAATGGACATATAATAATATAGAATTTTGGATTTGAATGTAAACTTGAGAACTATACTATCGGAACGCTAGGATGTCGCGGGACCTCGATTGAAAACCAATGATTTAGCCAATTCTGTACTTCAGAACTTGGGCCGAGATGTGAAATATTTTATCAGAAATTTTCTTCCAGTAACAAATTATTTTCGGCCTATGCGAACATTAGTGAAAACAAAAATTGAGATGATCCGATTTTAAATACAATCATCATATCATATATCATAGTAAACAACTAGAAATATCAATAATTTGGGAAAATCAACATTACATTGCCAACAAACAAAAAGCCAATTTGAAATGTAAGTCATGGATTTATATTTTCAACAATACAAAAACTAAAATTTCATACCAAATGCTTCTGATTTTAAGTTTGCTGCAAGCCTAGTATATCTCTAAACTTTTTCCATTCGAGCTTATTTTGGGGTGACAAATAAGACAATTCAATATCAATCAAGTCAAGTGTGGAATACGCTGAATATGAAGATGAATCTAATTTATGTCGCCCGTAAAAAGCAAGGATCTTTTTACCATTTTGGAATTTGCTTCTGGAGATGAATTCATTAAGGGAATCTTTGAATGATGAAATTTCTTCTGGACTCTGTGACAATACCCTCAGTATGTACATATCACTGAGTCGTTTGGCGTCTTCTGGTCTTCCCGATTCCACGTATGAGGTGGCAAATTTTACGACGAATGACTCATAGTCCTGGTATAGATCTGAAATCAATATAATCAGATTTGTGAAGTCAAAATATAAATAATAAATTTAAGAGAAATTGTAGGGTATAGAATATACAAAGCAGTATAAAAACAGATTTCTTACATCAACTAGAGTGAGTAAAATAAATATACAACATATGGTGCCACAAAATTATCTTCGAACCGTACGCCAGCATTTTCGGCAAAAAGATTTTGTTAGAATAACTTTCATTTCTATATATTAGCAATGTGGAGATTTTTTCATATTTTTTCACATATTATCATATATTTTTATGTGCTTAAATGTAATCTAATTTACAATATCATGATCAAATTTAAATTTTCCATATTTTTATTCCCTGCAGTAGTTCATGATAGCTTATGAATCGCTGTTAATCTCTATCAACATAAATTATATTGGAATTTGTGAATAGTACTGAAATATCATCTTACCTGTAGCCGACACCGAAACAAATAGCACGGCACATGCGTAAAGAAATTGCGTCGACATTTTCGTCCAAATTTCCAAGATATTTTGTTTAGCAACACGATCGATTATACTTCGAAGATTGTCCGACAGTAAAGTGAAGAGGAGTCAAATAGATTCTGTATTTATCTATAGTCGCAGAACAAAATGAATCATTTTTTTTTTCTCCTTGAAATCATACGTCTAACCTAAACCAGTGATAGTATCACTCGCTCGCCGCATGATAAAATCGCGTTGTCAGCCATTGTTCATAGCGAAAGCTGTAAACAACAATAAACAGAAATTGAATTCGATAACGTCATATATTGAGTTGTAAGTGTCTAATCTATATGTAATCTCTGATGGTTTTAAAGCATACTTGTTTAGTATATGTGTTACAAAGTCGGCTTGTCGCTTGTACCTTCATAGATGTTTCAAGATAAAGTATGCTTTTGCGACAAACAACCGGTTTTAAATGAAATGGCCGAGGATTAAAGTTACATGAAAATAGCGTAAGATATACTTATTTTTTTATCTTTATTTCTTGCGAAAGTTTATAAAAACAGTAAACAAGAATCTTTTTGCGGTTCATGTCATATATTGTTGTGAGTATTCACTGATATAATCTGTTATTTACCGCTTCAATTTAAAAAAAAACGTGGTTGACATCACAATAGAATTATTAATTTTCGTTGAATATTTATTGTTGAACCAGTTTTATATCGGATAAACTAATCTAAAATATGCAGAATGTCATATTCAGTATATCAGCATTGGCCAAGTTTGGGCCGAAAAAACGAAAAGCGGTTTAGCCATTTAAAGAACAAAATATTTATCTTGGTTTCAATCCCCATCGTACAGAACATTGTTCGCAGCGTAGGTTTTATTATCATTCCATTAAAGAAAATCAGAACGAGTCAGTGACTTACTATGTAACATACTGATATCGGCAATTGATCCAATACTTTAAACGTGTAGACAGAAATTCTCATCGCCATCTCAAATTTATCCAATCTATCCTTAGCATAAGCCTGACCAAGACTTAATTCAAGGTAGCTTCTTCATGACACAAACATATATAAACTAAATGGAAACCTTTTACTACGGTTTACAAATGGTAATATCAAGCAAGATAACACTATCAATATTAAATTTAACCTTCAAATAAAAACCTGATAAAACTATACAACTGGCTACAAATAAACACAAAATTATAGCTGCATAAACAGTTTATATATTTCCGTGATATAATCAGACAAAAAAGTTCAGTCCTACCAAAATAACTCTATTCCAACACATTTTTCATCGTTATTTTCATTCATTCCGTTTTGAAATACAAGAATGGGACGCTCAAAAAAGTACACCACAGCAATAACGAAGAAATATGAGCTGTTAAAAAAAGTTGGAAAAGATATTGCGCAATTACACATCTGGTTACAAATTGATATTTTTTTCAATCAAAATCATTAAAATTTTATAAAGCACAATAACAATCTATACAATCAAGCAGTCACCAAATTACGAAGCATGTTTTCCTAAAATTCAAAACTCAGTTTAAATTTGACAAGTCAGATCTGAAATATCATAAAAGCAATGGATATCTGGTATTTGATTGCATTTGAACAATATACATATAATAATAAATTTTTTCGGAATTGAATTTAATCTTGTGGAATATACTGTCAGGACGCTAAACTGCCGCGGAACCTTGGTTGAAAACAGCTGATTTAGCCGATCATGTACATCATAACCAAGGCAAGATTTGAGATATTATATCGAAAGTTTTTCTTCAACTTGGACTACAAATAAGAATTCCATTTGCAACTTTTGCGGACATAAATGAAATATAAGCGATACATATCTATTTTGAAAGAAAATCTTATGCTTTCTATTTTAGTATGTCGCTAACAAAATAAACGGAAATTCAAAATCAGTTTTACGAATTTATACAAACAAAAAAAAAATGTTCACGAAAACATGCTTCTGGATTCGACTCCATTACAAGCCTATAGCACATGTACAAATGCTTGCCATTTAGGTTGATTGATGGGATTAATCTTAGATATTTGATAGGCAAACCAGAAAGATATGGCAGAAATCGGATAGAAATCTGGTTCTAAGTTATGAAGCATGTAATAAACAACCATCTTGTCTTTGGGATAAGGGCAGTTGAGCCCGATGTTATCGGTTAAGGCGAGGACTAGTGGTTATTGTGACTAACCCAAAGAAGCAATCTGGCCGCTAATGTATGATTTAGCAAACTTTGGATCTCCCTGTTCCACGAATACGATGGCCGACTATACGGTCTCCTCTACAGCAGTGCTCCGCAACCGGTGTGCCGCGGCGCACTGGTGTGCCGCGAGACGATGCCAGGTGTGCCTCACAGGAGTTGCAACTTTTCCCCTTCTTTTTACAAATTTTTTTTTTCATCCTTTGTTAATTTTACGTTAGTCTACTACTCTAATCTACTAACGTAAAGTTAACCTGCTTTACGTTAGCTTGAGCGACACCAATTCAAATTCCTGACTCCCCCACTGTGCATTTGTTACGTAACAAGGAATAGTCCTATATGTCAAGCAGATATATTGTAAAGCCTATTGTCGAGGCTACATAGCACGTGTAGTAATAGAATATAAATAAAACTCAAGCTTAGAGAAAGAATTGCGTATTCGAGAAAAAAATTTGTTTGAAGTAAGAAATGACAGAACGCTAAGACTGAAATTCAGCAAAATTCCACTTTATGTGTTTTGGATTTCAATAAAAGAAAAATATAAGCACATACCCAATGCAGCTATTGAAATATTGCTCCAGTTTTGCACTACTTATGTGTGCGAACAAAGCTTCTCCTCTTTATTACTGATCAAAAACGATTAACGATCCTATATAAAAGATGTTGACGGCGAACTTCGAGTTGCTCTTTCACGTATTGTGCTCATTAAAACAACCACAAATCTCTCATTGAAATATGAACATAAAACCAAGTTACACTTTGTTTTTTTTTGTTTGTTGAGATGTGCCGTCGAATTTGGCAAGATTTATAAGTGTGCCGCAAGTTTAAAAAGGTTGCGAAGCACTGCTCTACAGTACACATTTACTGGGATCTAAAAACCAGACAATGAGTTTGTGAAGTCGAAATACTGCACAGCGTGTCTCAAAAGTAGGTATACACTTTTAATTTGGATTTGCTTTTCAGGTACTCATCATATAGCGTTCATTTCTTCAGGAAAGATATTATGAATAAGTATTAAAATTTAGGTATTGTTTGCTATTTTCAACAACCCACAGAATGACAAAGAGATTAACCCAAGAAATGAAGGGAAAAATTGCTGTTTGGCAATAGATTGGAAATAATTCGGCTCCTATATGACGAATAATTACGCAATTCATCGTAAATTTATGGAAACTAGATCTTTAGTTGATGCCCCAAGGAGCAGACGTTCTGAGAAAAACATCCGAAGCCGAATTAATTATAAATTCTCTGTTAAAGAGACGCTAAGTTCGCCTTACTGATTTATATGCTTCTTGCCATTCAGCAATTTTGCTCCTCATTTTTTGAGTCAATCTCCTCAAATTTTACTACATATCCATAATATGTTTCCTGAAGTAATAAACGCTCTATGATGAGTACCTGAAAAGCAAATTAAAATTAAAAGTGTATACCTACTTTTGAGACACCCTGTGGAAATAAAAATTCATATTCGTAAAATTACGCATAAAATTAAACAAACAAGTTATAAAAAAGTTTTCGTTCGACAAGCATAATTGATAAAAATAAGATACCACTTTAATCAAAATAAATTCGCCTAAGATATTACAGATTCAGATAATTTATTTTCGTCGTGCATGAAACATTGTAACACAAACAATACTAAATTGGCAAAAGAAAGAAAAAAACAGATAAACAATGTTTCAACTGCAATTAACGAGGAGTCGCGATAGACTATAAAGTCATCGTGTCAGCGACACCAAAAATGCTGAGTTCAGCAGCAGATGACGTCCAAAAACGTCAAATAATTTAGCTAGATTTAAATACGTACAGAGGAAAATTTGGAAACGTAAATCGAATCGAGAGAGTAAGTATAAAGAGAAATGTTTAAATTTAAAATTATGAATGGACTCGAGAGGGTTGGTAGAAATGTTTAAATAGGAGGAAAAGAAATATCCATCATGTCGAGCAAAGTGATTTATAGTCACTTTGGTGTCGAGTAAGTCAAAAAGACGCGTTTACGGCGATTGAACAAGTCAGTTTTTGTCTCGCAGCGTCAAGCGCGGGTGAACACAGTAACAAAAATGAAATTGCGGTCAAGCACGACGTCGCAAAGCCATGGTAACTGAAGGGGTATTCCTAGCAGCCACAACAAGGGAAGCCGGTTTGGGTTATACTGATAGAGCAATATATAAATAATTTCCAGGCAAGAGAAGTCTTTAGTGGCAAATTCACTAATTGAGAAATATAAGCATCGAGGTAAAAAAAGATTTAATGCTTGTTTAAATGAAATATTGTTCTTTGAACCAATGTTAACAGGGAGCATGTTCCAGAGTTTTCATACCCATGAACTTGAAGGAGTTTTGAGAACGAATAGAAGAGTAACGGGCCACATAATAAGAGTTATTGGCAGATGACCGAGTTGCATATGAGTGAATTGCACTTCGTTTCACAAAATACCTAGTGAATGCAACAGGCAATTTGTTATTATGATGTTGGTGCATGATTTTAAGAACTTCAATTTTATAAATATCTACAATTTTAACCAATTGCATCCCATGATAATGGAGATCAAGTTTAGACCGAGGTCCGGCATTAGTAATAGCAGGTATTGCACTATTTTGCATAATTTCAATTCGTCGCAATAAGGTCTTATTTGCGGTACCCCAGGCTACAATGCCATACTGGATATGAGATTGAAACAAGGCAAAGTAAACCATACGTAGGGTTGAAATTGACGTGTATGGCCGAAGCTTATAAAGCATTCCCACCGACTTCGATGATTTAACAGCAATGCTTGATATTTGAATGTCCCATTGCATATTATTGTCGATATGAATGCAAAGATATTTGTACGAATTACCATTTTCGAGAATAGTGTCCCCAATATGAATATTTAGGCAGTCCCGATGTTTGCACTTGTTAGGAGTTATCAGCATAGTTTTCGATTTATTAGCATTCAATGTCAGTTTGTTAAGTTCTATCCAATTTGCTACCTTTTCTATTTCAGTGTTCACTCTGGACTGAAGCACATAAGAAAAATTGTCACTATCGAAGAGAATTGTATCATCAGCAAACAATTTTGAAAATAACATGAAGCTACGAGCAAGATCATTAATGTAAATTAGAAATAAAAATGGTCCTGAGCAAGAACCTTGTGAAACCCCGTGGGTTACAGGTAGGAAAGATGAGCAATGAGTACCAATTCGTACATATTGGGATCTATCAGTCAAATAGTTAGCGAGAAGTTGATGTGCTACCCCCCTAATACCATAATGCCACAGTTTATGGATTAAGATTTCGTGATTTACAGTAAAAAAGCTTTTTTGAGGTCCAGAAATGATGCACTAATATATTCTTTCATTTCTAATTTTTCATATATATCGGATACCGTATCTAAAATTGCATGTGATGTAGAGTGTTCGCTTCGAAAGCCAAACTGGGATTTATTTATTGCATCGTGCTTTGCGAAAACGTTCATTAGCCTTCTATTAATTAGGCGTTCAAATACCTTGTCAAGCACAGATAGAAGCGATCTAGGTCTATAATTTGATACTTGGTTTTTGTTGTCAGATTTGAGGATGGGGATTACTCTAGCGGTTTTTAGTGAAGATGGAAATATTCCTAACCGAAGTGAACTATTGAAAAACGCAGTCAGACATGGTGCTATAATATCTGCAGCATACTTAAGAAAACGATTGGGGTTTTATCTGCACCGGCTGCTTTACCATCTTTCAAGCTCATTATTTCCATGGTTAATTCATTTACTGCTGCAGGATTTAAATATATGAATTGGTTTACTCGCTTGCCAAGAAAGCCTTTGAAGCCATCCATATCATGAGAAAATTTCTTGATAGACCGGATCCAACAGTGGAGAAGTACTTGTTGAATTCATGTGCAATCAAATGACTATTATCAATAACACTGCCATTTTCCAAATGAATTTCGTTAACGACTTCCTTTGATTTATTTTAGTGGGTACTATTTGATTAACGATTCTCCATGTAGAATTGGGGTTGTCTTTGTACTCAGAAATCAGATTTTGGTAATAGATTTGTTTTGCATCATCAGTGGCATGAGTTAGTGAATTGGGATATTTTTCTAAATGTGTACCTTGAGAGCTATTGCCCTCTAAGAAGTGAGATTTGAACATCTTATGTCTTAGGCGAATGTCAGTGAGTAATCTCTTGGATATCCAAGGTTTATGTTTGATCTTTGTTTGGCGGCGTGACATTGGTCTGAGTGGGGCATGTCGGTTGATTATACTAACTAGAGATTGTGTGAATTCCTCAAAGAGTGTATCAAAATTATGTGAATTTAAATCTAATGAGATGAATTGATCATTAACCATGTCCAGTATATCAGACCTAAACTCACCGGACATATCTCTTGTTATTATAGGATCATGTCTGGTTGATGGTTTGATGCCTTTAAAACAGCACAAGATAGGAAAATGATCAGTGCTATCTGATAATATTACCTAAGAATTACCTTTCAGATCTGTCATGTTTGTATACATGTGGTCTATAAGTGTCGAGGTTGTATGTGTTACACGAGTGGGACTGGTAATTAGAGAGATAGCGTTATGAGCAGTTAACATGTCCGAATAGTTGACACTTTGAGTGCTACTTGATGTTGCGAGCAAGTTGATATTGAGATCTCCAACTATTATGAAAGGTTTCTTGGTTAAATTTGAGGGGCAGTTTTCGAATGTGCTTGTAAACGATGGAATATCGTTTTTAGGGTGTCTATAGATAATGCCAATGCTCAGATTACTGGCTATGTTTTTCAAGGTAATTTCAAACCATAGGTTTTCACAATGGGAATAATTCAGACTCAGATTAAGAACCTCAAATTTCATGTCATTTCTGATGTAGGCACCCACATCACCTGCTTTAGAAGCAGAAGGGACATGTATAAATTTGTAACCATCAATGCTTATATTAGTCAAATAAGAATTATTTAATTTAAATGCTATTATATGGGGATAAAAGGAGAAATTGGAAAATAGTGCAGTTCCTTGATCAATATTTTTTTGAATAGACCGAATGAACCGATGAATAATAGAAAGGCCTAAGTCGTCTTGAATATTCTTTAAATGTGGGACTTCCATGTTGCAACATGGGCTATTACACACATTTGTCATCTAATTTACAGGAATATAAATAAAGAAAAGATGATAAATTAGTAACAAGGGAAATGATTCATATGGCATAAGTATAAAATAAAACCTACTTTATTAAAAGCAGATCATCTTTTGTAGTGATACAGATGGTAGAACTGTTCAAGTTCTTTTTGATGAGAACTTTTCCATTATTTGTCCATGAAATATATCCGCAAGCCTGCTTCAGGTTCTGGCTTTGAAGAACAGGTCTTTGTCGATGTCTGACAGGTTTTCAATTATAAAGACTTTGTTTGCTCTGTGGAATTTCGGAAAAACCGTGGACATGTCAAAAGACTTGAGTTTGCGTCGTTTTTTAAGTATTTGGTTTCTTGTTTTTCTATTAATAAAGTTGGCAATAATTGGAGATGGTTTGTTTTTATTGTTTCTAGACAGTCTGTTGCAGTTAGAGATGTAAAACGATTGTAAAGGGACATCAATTTTGTTACATAACTGAGATATAAGGTTTTCACAGTTCTCTCCGATGAAATAAGGATTGTTGTGAAACTCCAGATTGTCAAGTCTGGAGCGACGTTCTTGGTCTTGTTGTCTTACGGTTCAGATGTCAATTTCTTCCTCTAGTTCTTCGACCAGATTTTCCGAATCGGTGACTCTTTTTTTGTAATAATTGCTGTCTTCTTGAGATCTTTTTGGTTTGAACAGAGCTCGTCAAATTTTTTCGACATGAAATCTTGGCTCTTTTTGATCTCATGAATCTCTTCCTTAATTTGACCAAAAGATGTTACATCGGCTTTGATCTCGTTGATAGATTCTTTCAAATATGTTGTTGATTCCTCTAAGCTTGTACTCATGGTGATGGTTTGAGGCGTGTCAAAAGTAGATTTTGTTCGATGTTGGCTGGGATCTCGATGCGTAGTGAATTGAGAACTGTACTTTCAAGCGCTGAAACTAAATTTGTGATATCATCAACCTCCATGGTGTTGGTCATTGTAGCAGTGGTGCGCGTTAGTCGGTTTGTTGAACTCTTGCGTTTGGGTGGTACAGGAGGCACACTTGGTTTGCTGGGTGTATCCATCTTTCAATTCACCACACTGTACAACTGATGATATCGGTCACAGATTTTCAAGGTGTGATTAGATCCATGCAGAAATTAAGTATTACCAACATTATTTTAGTTATTTAACTATCATCTGCAAACTCAGTCAAACAGCAGATGATACAAATATGTTATCTTACCGAGTGCCGACACTGAAACAAGTGAAAGCTATGATACTACGGTACTTGCGTATAAAAATTGCTTTGTCATTTTCGTCCAAACTTCCAAGGTATCTTGTTCAGCAAAACGACCAATTTCACTTCGTAGATCATCCGACAGTAAAGTGAATACTAGCAAAATAAATTCTGCATATATGCTCTAAAATCGAAAAAAAAATCAATCATACTTTTTCGTTTTGAAAAAGTTCAAGCTACGTCATTGAGAGGAGTTTCAGGCGTTGCATGATCAAAACGTGTTGTCACTCAAAAAGCAAAATTTATTTTGAACAGTTAAGTTCTATCAAATGTATATTTTTCTGTCCCAGCCCATCACATAATAAAACAAGAGAGCTATTCTCAAATATATGGACACGTAGCGCCACCCAGTGGCAATAATTTTGATGACGGCATAGCGAGAGAAAAAAGTAATAGCCTTCTGGAAAAAATTTTTATCTTTAACCACTGAAAATATCAAAGCAATTGGTCCAGTATTCCACCACCTAGTGCCACCCAGTGGCAATAATTTTGATGACGTCATAGCGAGAAAAAAAAGTAATAGCCTTCTGGAGAAAAATTTTATCTTTAACCACTGAAAATATCAAAGCAATTGGTCAAGTATTCGAAGAGAAAAGCGATTTTTCAAAAATGGAGACGGAGACAAATAATAACAATAACAACAAAATTTTGAAACGATCGTTATGGCCACTAAACGTGTCCAAATATCCCTGTCCTATACCATCTATCTCATGGGATTCCCATTGAAATACAATTTAATAAAAAATAGTTAAATTCGGGTTCAACGTCCACTATATAACAGGACTTTCTTAATTTGAAAAATTGCAAACTATTATATAACTAACAAAAAAGCTATGCCCAAATATATTGACACGAAATCCATAACAAAATGTTTTACCATCAATACCCTGAAAATCGTGCGGTTTCCTGAACGAACCTGAACAGCCACGGTAACTTACCGGTACCTGTCTCAGGGCACCAGTAACGATACGCGGCATGTATCAGCTTTGTCCTGTGAAGATGATCCATCTATGCTACATGATTCAGTTTTCAAAAAGGAGTTCCCGTGGGTAAAAAATAATGCAGAGAAATTTTGCATAAAATATCACATCTCAAAGAATTCATAGAAAATTAGGAATAAATGAAAGCAATAGCTATTTTTGACATATGTAGAAGGAATGTCAGATATCATGCCTAATTGGATTAGGTGTCGCCCGAGTGAAATATCAGATCTAATGGGATTCATAGAAAATTTCGTGTCCAACGTGTCCCGTGGAAGATTCAAATGTGTGTTGTCCCCTCCCATCCCATGGGCAGTTTCCATATTTTTCCATTTTGTTTCTTTATTATTTATTTCAAAACTTATTACTATCTGGACTGAACAAACTTGTGCATCAAAACAATTCCAAAAAGCTGTGAAAACGAAACTTAAAATAATATAGAAACAGTTAGATTGAATGTTGTAAATGATAAAACTTATATGCTTGACGGGAATTCCACATGGAAATTGAAATCGTCAAGACGAAAAGGTTTATAATCTGGGCATGTCGTTCCATGTCTTATTATAATGAAATCTTCTGTTTGGCACGTCTTGTATTCACTGCTGAATAATGTATTGTTCCGAACGACTAAAACACATGACACGGCCTTTTTATAAATAACTGCTTGAATACAATTTAGCTCTCACGACATTGAATACCGAGGTATAGTGTTGGTACCATCAATCATCAAACAAGAAGATCTTCACACACGTATAATTAGGTCAAAATGTACATTTCAAACTGTGATTTTCAAAATATGAAATGCTTTTAAATTATTATCATTGATATATTTTTTGATAGTGAACTTTTATTGAACCTTCCTTACTCAACTATATCAAGAAATATTTTTCTAATAAAGTTTGGCAAAGTCGATTTTATTCCCTTGAGACGATGAAACCTATAAATTAGCTTAATCTAATGAAATAGAGTCAAGTTTCATTTTTATTATGTCATAATGACTCTTCTCGCACCTAAAGTGTAACATTCCAACGCAGTTCAATTTAAAAAAAATGGTTTCCCTACCAATCACAAAACAATAAAAGGTCCGATTAACAACACGCTACCAATTATCTAAATACCAGATTAATGGTCTTGTTTCTGATTTCAAGTATAGTATTTATGTTTTATTCGCGCTTTTCGGTCCAAACAAGGCCATATACAAGAATCCATTGTGGTCTTTTGATATCCGGAAAGGAGGTCAATGGGATTTGAAAATAGATATTGATATCTGTTTACCTATAACACTCAATCTAAGCAAGTCACGGAACGTGCTCCCGAGCAGACAGGTTAAACATGCGACAAATTCCGCAAATTTTAATTTTGCCCCCTGGCGTTAAAATCGAAACGAAAATGATAAACAAAATGGCGAACGAACTAAAATGCTAGGTTAGCTATTGTTAATTCTCGAGTTTGAGATGGCGTTCCTCCAAATCTTACTGACTTCACACTGTTCCCTATTAATGGAGTTATGTTTACCATCTTTGTGTGATAAAATTATTTTTATAAATTGTTTCAAACTTTCCCTAGAAAAAATGTTTTATACAGGCATCAACTGATGTCCTATGTTTACTATATAGTCCCGCATTGCCTACCAAATCAATAACCCGGTGGCAAGTTCAATTTTATCTACTGAATTTTTTTCAAGAGGATGAGAGTTTAATACAAAAATGATGCAAAATTGCAATTTATACACACGTCTGAAAAATCCGTGAAAATCTGAACCTCGTGATACTACGTGCTATGGAAATTGAAATAATCTAACTTTGCTGGAACACGAGCTTACGAGGTCGCACAGTGGTTGGTCGGATTTTGCGAATATTTGTTTATATACAATTTCCCCCGGTCGACCTATAAATTACTGCTTGTAATATGTCATGTTCATAGTTAAGTTTTTTTCCTATACTATGGCAGTGTTTTCAATCTATGGATCGCGACCCGATATTGGTTCGCCCAAACAATTTCTTGGTTCGCTTGTTTTTCAACAAAAACCTAAAAGTTACTGCTTTTATTTTCTGGTAAATTTTATTGTTTATCACATGTTTGTATTGCAGTGTGTGTAAGTCGATATAGTAGTAGTATAGTGACCGTACATTTGAACCCACTTACATTTGAACCCATGTGTGTATCCGCGGGTTCAATCTATATGCGGGTGCTAAAACCCATGGGTTCGGGTGAGTTATCCGTAAAACAAAAATAAATTCCATAGGTGCAATAGTATGCAGGTGCAATTGTCATGGGTTCAAATGTAATAGAACCTAGTAGTATATGAGGGAAATATCACATCGTAAAAACTGGGAATCTGCTGTCAGATAATTTTGTGACCGTATGAGGCTTATCGTTGCTACCGCCTAGTAATTGGACATTGGGTCACGTGACTTTTCAAAAAATTTGGGCCGCCTAAAAAAGGTTGAGAACCACAGCTACGAAGACCACGTTCGTGTGGCTAAATAATCCCTGCTACATAACCGCAATTAAAGAACGCATCGAATACAGCGGTATATGGTATCAGCCATGAAACAACGCGATCTTATCACCCGTGAAAATGTACATTGAAACTGAGATTACTGAGATACAAAATCAAAACGTGAATATAATATCGCATAGTTTTGCTGCCCCGTAATAATTTTTCTAGCATTAAAGAAAAAAAAGTTTTCGTTAATTGAGCTCATATTATAGGGAGATAATGAGTAATGGTCCTCACATGCTCGGTTCGTTCAACTTTTCAATTTACGCCATTCCGAAGCCATTTTGTCCGTCCGCCATTTTAGTTCGAGACTCTTGTAAATCTTAACCAAAGTGAAGCGGTACACCCCCGCCATTACTTTTTTAAAGAATGGTTAATGGATAAATATACTTCGAAAATGTGTGTTAGAATTAATATTAATGGTCTTGGATGGAAATCAATATTATTCGTCCTGATTTTTGGGAAGATATTCCGGTGATTTTAGATTGTGTACACAGAATTCCGAGTTCGTGTAATACAAAGTCGATTTTCCACTTTCCCCTCTTCATAGCTGGATGGCTAGGTTGTAATGATTATTTTAAGAAAATGACTGAGGTTCGGAAATAACTGGAAAATGGCGTAATACCCACTATTTTTTTTACATCGTTCTAATAGAAAGTTTCAAACAATAATAAGCCTGAATCCGTATCCTTTCCTATAAAGTTGTATGAAGTATCATATAAATACTTACGTAACCTGTTATCTATAGCATCGTCACGATACGATTATAAATTTTTGTTGACTCTTTATTGTTCGACAAGCGTTATCAGATAAACTAAGCTAAACATGTAGATTGTCATATTCATTATATTTAACGCTGATTAAATTTGGCTCGATAAAAACCAAAAGTTTGCATTTCTTTTACAAAAATGAAGTATTTATATAAATACCGAGTCCCCTCATATGGAGCCTTATTCACAGCAAAAATGTGAAAAAAAGCATTCCTTTAGACTTAGAGAAAGCAACCACGACCCGATGATTTGCAATGGAACATACCGATAACTCCAATTGATCCAATACTTTGGACGTGTAGACAGATATTATCAGGGCTATGTTAAATTTATCTAATCTGTCCCGAGATTGTGCCTGGCCCAGACTCAATTTAACAGGCTTTAAGACAGATTACCTACTAAACTCACTGAAGACTTTTCACATTGGTCGAACATTGTAATGTCAAGTCAGGATAACACTAGCGATATTAAATTCAACCTTTACCTAACAACCTGATAAAAACAACATCTGACTACGAATAAACACAAAATTATAGTTGCATCAATCATATATTTGCGTGGTATAATCACACAGGAAAGTTTTAGCAATACTAGAATTACTGTAATTCAGCTCATTTTGCATCGGTATTTGCATTCGTGAAATACAAAAATTGAGATATAAATGATTCTGTCGTAATAGTCACATGAAATGAGCTGAAAAAAGTAATATTTGGAAAGGACATTTTGGAAATACGAAGTTGCAAATCCGGTTACAATTTTTTAATCTTAATTTTGGTCGAATTTTGCTAAGCAGAATAATAAGCACTATGATGCAAGAGTCATTGGATTGAGAAACAAATTTCCCTAAAGTTTTAAACTTCGTTATATTTCGATAAGTCGCATCTGAATTATCATAAAATCAATGGATTAAATAATACGACATATTTGGTTAATAAATCAACAGCTTTTAAATTACTATTCGCCTTATAATTTATAATTAAGGAGAGATATGAAATATTTTATATGAGATTTTCTTTCAACTTAGACTACAAATACGAGTGATTTTTGCAGCATGTGCAGTCATAAATGAAATAAAGGAGAGGGGGTCGATTTTAAACACAATCTCCTGCTTTATATTTCAAAGGCTTAGTAATATCGAGAATTTAAAAAAAATTAGGTTTTAATTTGGAACATTATATCGCATACTAAATGAAAGTAGATTTGAAATGAGAGTCATGAATTTATGTTATCGAAGAATAAAAAGATTAAAATCTTAGAACAACATGCTTCCGATTTGGGCTTTATTACAATCCTGTTTGAGCTTTAAATGCCTGCCAATTAGGTTGACGATCGGACGGCATATTATTTATTTCTCTCTGAATGGAATTCGCTGTTGTATCCTTCGATATTTCCCGTAATTCATTAAGCATATAATGCGCAAAAATCCTTTGGCCGTAAGCAGTGGGGTTGTCGGCCAGGTAGGTGTTGATTTCGGCTGATGCTGACGATTCGAATGATTTGATCTGATAATCAACATATACTTTGGCATCCTCGGGTCGTCCTGCTTCCACATAGGCAGAGCCGACAGGAATAGGTAGTACTGTATCCGAAAAGAACATAAATAGAATCGTGAAATCAAAACATAATGTAAATTAAGCAGTATTTGTAATATGTATAAAATAATACTAACAGCATGTAAAACATTTGCTCTCAAAATTTCTCTTCACAAAATTAAAGGATATGCGATATCAATTGAAAAAAATTGTTATTATCATAGACGATGATAGGTCATAGGGCTGGGCTATGACATTCGTTAGGTGCCTCATTGAAAGTCCATTATCATCCATTGTCCATCCATAATTAGTCCATTATCACGTTATAAGAGGTCTTCTCAGGTTATGTAAAAAACACTGAAACTCAAGGCTGGAAACCCAACGACAAACTACCCGCCTCATAGTCGCAAGAAACGGGACATGGTCTAAATACTGATGAATAAAACATTTCTGAATAATCATCATTCCGTTTTTTTGAGAAGAAAAAAGTTTGGAAATATTGAAAGATATAATAATTCGTGGATACGTTGTTGCCTAGATAAATCAATATATTTATATATCGATATTTTATTATCGTTTTCAGAAAATTAGGACTTTATCACGGTAAAAACTGTTTAATTAATTTAAATTAGTATATTTTGCGTTTGAGCGTTGAGCAGCGTTCTTCAAATTCAGACACATTAATTCATTCGACCGTATTGAATTTAATCTATTTAATGGTGAGTATTCGGGACAACAATTATTAACCCAATTGTAAATTTAAAAATGGCGTAAAAATTATTATTATTTTAAACTTGAATGTCGAAGACTCTAAGCTTCAGCCTACCTTACTTTAAATGATAGATCCGCCCGGGCTTAGGATTTGCAGAAAATAGTATTTGTTTGGATATTTGAGTTTTCTACTGTCAATTTAATATACACGCGATCTGGAAATAAATTTGTCTTATTGAAGATAATTTTTTTCAACTATTCTTATGTGCTTCTTTGCACAAAATAATTTTAATTTTCAGTATTATTATCAAGTTTAAATCTTTCATATTTATATTCATTTCAATGGTTTATCAACGCCTAAAAATTGCTATTTGTCCCAATAGTTCATCAACATATATACTCATTTAGAATTTGGAAATATAAATAGAATATCATCTTACCAGAGGCCGACACCGAAACAAGTAGAATAGATGATAGCACGGCACATGCGTAGAGAAATTGCTTCGCCATTTTCTTCCAAATTTCCAAGATGACTCGTTGAGCAAAACGATCGATTTCACTTCGAAGATTGTCCGACGGTAAGGTGAAGATAAGCCAAATGAACTCTGTATTTATGCGCTCAAATCAAACAACAAAATAACACGAATTTTTTTCGAATTTTTTTCGAATTTGAACGAACTTTTCTACGGAGAGCCCAAGGTACGTCACTGGCAATTCCACGCGATTTCCGCATGATCAAATCGTGTCGTCGCCAAGTCGTTCCTTGAAGATCAATGTACAAATCCGAATACATTTTAGGAAAACGGAGAGCATCCAAGATCAAGAGCGTAGCAAGCCTAAAATATTTGGGGGGAGAAAATTTTTTTTTGTTAATGACATAATACGACGCTAACTCGTGTCTTTTGCTCCGAACAAGGCTAGAAGACCACTGATTTCAGACAATATTTTAAAAAATTTCTCTGCAGACATGCATCGCTGTCGAAGTTAGCCAAGGTATTTAATTCGCGCATTTTCATCTATCTCGGTTGGTCATTTGTTGAAAGGGTTATTGATGGGAATCCAGGAAGTTTCAGTGAATCGTTCAAGAATAGAGTAAAATGGCGTTGGAAAAGCCAAATGTAGATTTTTTTTTTTGGGGGGGGGGTATTCTCAATCAGTGACATCACTTTTATCTACAGCTTTTTTGCACATTTCAAATTCATCATGAGAAAAATAGCGTGACAAGAATATTGAATTTGTTTATTTCCCCAAAGCACAATGAAGTGCAAAGCGACAGTACGAACGCCTGTCAGATTTTAATCATTTTCGTAACATGGATTTGGTAATTGAATTTAGGTTCACAGAGTTAATATCGCGGGTATGTGATTGGCTGAATATCGAAAGACGTAAATCAGGTGGACATAGGATGGTGCTACCAAGTGTAAGGTCTACCGCTGGATTTTCCATGTCCAAGGGATATCGCTCATTTCTATACATTCATTTGAGCGATAAAAAATTCAAGAGCTGTAATTTTTTCCTATATTCAGGCAGATCCTTATTGTCCACAGTAGACCATCAGACAATCCGCGCACTTGACCTGAACTGAAAGTAAAAAAGTTATACTGAATTGATGCGCCGCCGAGCAATAGTATTAACGATTCCAGTGTTGGAGGTTTCAATTAGACAATTTGATGAATGCAACACGTAAATTCATATCGTCTCTACAAACAAAAGTCTTAACAGACATGCCGGTTTTTGTAACATTAAGTAATGAATAAAATCTCTTGGCATAATGTACAATAAATACCTGTTCCATTTTGTCCCTATAACATTTTATTTGGTACAATTATACTCATCTGATGCAATGATACAAAGTTGGTCTCAAGCATAGAAATATCGGCAGTGAAAAAGCCTTGTAAACGGAAATTCGATATTTGATTTGTTAGGACCTCATTTGAATATTTTTTTTTTCTCCTCGACGTTGAATAACAAACAATAACGTTTAACTCTGTGCTTTGACGTAATTGTTCAACTTGATTGAATAACAAGTAATATCGTGCAAGCTGGTGCTAGGTATAATGAATCAGACAATCTGCATGTTTCAGATGAGTTTATGCGGTAACATTCAATTTGAACAATAAACATTCAGCAAAAATTAATAATCGTATCGTGATGTATATACAAATAATTCGGAAAAAGTTTTTAAATCGTTAGATAACAGGTTATGTCGGTGTTTTTTAAATGCCAACTCCATATTTGGCACGGTCGGAGATGAATCCACACTGTTTAAAAATATTACGACAATACAAGTTTACTTCATTTTTTACTATTTTGTATTTTTAATATTCATCCTAAAACTCATTGCGATCTGGACTGAACAAACTTGTACATCGAAACAATTCCAGAAAGCAGTAAAAACGAAGATTTAAAATATGATAGAAATACATGGTGGTTGCTAGGAAAGCAAAAAATTTGCAGGTCAAATGACAGCACAAATATAATGCGTGTAATCATAGGTTGAAATGAAACGATATCCCACAAGTCAATCTTCAAAACGCCACACCAGCTCGGACTTCTAAGTTGAGACACTACTCTTATGTTCACGGACAACATTTTGAACATCTACGAGTAAAATATTACATATGCTTTCAAGAAACTTTGTAAAAGTTATTCTTTGTAAAAATAAATAGCGGTTTGACAAATGGCAGTTTTCTGTTTTTCTATGGCGTCCACTCTTGTAGTTAGATTGAATGTTTTTAAATAAGAAAACATATGCATGGACAGAACTTCGACATGGAAAATCACATCGTCAATACAAATAAGTGTATAATCAGGGCAAGCCGTTTCAGTGTCTCATTATATTGAAATCTTTTGATCGACACGGCTTGTATAAACTGCTGAATAGTACGAGCGACTGTGTAAAATTTGAAAAGTCATCCAACTTGCGAAGATGATACCATAGTTTCAGTTACAAAACGACCGACACATGACAGGCCATTTTAAAAATATCTCCTGCATACAAATTAGCTCTCACGACATAGAATACCGCGGCAAGGTGAGGCACCATCAACCATCAAACAAAAATATCATGCGTTTAATTCAGTCAAAATATACATTTAAACCGCGATTGTTAAGATATAAAATGACTTTTCGATTAATATTTGATCTAATTTTCAATATGACCTTTGATTGAACCTTCCTTACTCAACTATATAAAGAAACACTATCTAAATAAGTTTTGTCGCACCTAGAGTGTAATGTTACTACACGGTTCAATTTGCAAAAATGGTTTCCCCTTATTATTCACAAAACAATAAAAAGTTTGAAAAACGACCCACTACCATGGTACATAAAGTCAATTATCTTGTCTCAGGTTTCCAGCGTGTAGAGAAGAATTATTGTTTTTGGCAGTCCTAGTTCAGAAACAATATTATTAAACGCAATCCGTATGCTTTTGGAAATGAAGATGACGAAATTAATTCAACTAATTAAAGATTGTATGGTATTTATGTGTCATACAACGCCTGTTTGCGCCTTTCAGTCCGAACAAGGGGCTATATTAGCAGTCAGTGATATCTAATGACATCACAATATGTACTATCCAGCATTGCTTACCCAATTTATTTAATTCGGGGTGAGGTAGGAGTCATAGGATTTAAAAGATGTACGACCCCCTGACATGTCCATGAAGGAGGAAACAAATGCAGCTGCAAAATTCATTGCTCAAGTAAATTTATAAAAACAAGTGATATCCACATAGGATAGAAAATCCAACGATGGACCTTACGCTGCATAGTACTAACCCGAGATAGATCACACGCTGAAGTGTGGTGGATCCCATACGATAGTACCAGCTTCAGATATACCCAAACCGACCTCTTTTACGCCTCAGTCTAGTCAGCCAATCAGATTACGATGTCGATCTTCCTATGTGGTACTAAATGTAATTTCTGAAATGATGTTTCCAAAATGATTAAAATCTGAGAAGCGTCAGTACTATCGCCTTACTAATTGTGGTGTGACGAAATAAACAAATTCAATATTCTTGTCACGCAATTTTCTTGTTCGAGTGAATTACAATGTAAAAATGCTGTAGATAACAGGTCATACCGTTGCTTGTATATTATCGATTCCTGTTTATTATCGCTTAAAAAAGAACATATTTGAAATCACTGGGGATGATTCCCGATCTTTGTTACCTGAAACTTTCTATGTAGAAGTAATGTTTAAAACAATAATGACTGAAAATTTAAGATTTTTTTCCAAAATATACTCGGACTAACTTGATGAAAATCTCAGACAAAGAATATAATGATTGTGTAGCAAACGGTACGGTTTCATTAATTATTATGCGGACTCTAAACATGCGTCAGATTGAAATAGCTTGCGATCAACTTTTACGTGTCGTCATATCTTTTTTTTTGGCGAACGAGAAAAAGTTCGTTTCAAGCTTAGAAATATTGGCACAAACAACGCCATGTAAGCGAACATTCAACATATTTGTGCAATAAATTGGTTTGACGCAGTTTGATTCGAAAATATGCTTAATTATGCGTCAACCGTCCATGAAAGGGCTAAACGAAAACGCGACTTAGTAATATACAAAGTCTATTTTAATGCCTCAAAATAACTGACATATCGTTACCAACACTCTGGGTTGAAAACTTCGCATTGATTCATTCCATGGTACATTGTTTTAAAATAGTATATTAACTGTTACGAAAGTTTGTCTATATTCAAGTTACTGGGTTCATCAATGGTAAACCGCGCGAATTTGTGGAAACGCTCCAGCTCAGGGATTCCCAAACTGGGGTACATCTATACCCGGGGCTATAAGTACCTTACGGATTGAATATGAAGCTATTATTTTCATAAACTCTAATTTACCTTTAAATATTTTTAGGGCCCAATTATAATAATTTAAAAACTTGAGTTTAAATAAAAATTCCTTACGAAGTTACAATTTTATCCCAATAAAAGTTACAACTACAGTAACTAAAAAGTTTACTTCCGCAGTTCACCTGACTTAATTGTCCAATCACACGCAGTACATTTTTGAAGGTACATCAGCGAATCTTGACTTGTCCAAAGAGTACCAATGAACAGAAAGTTTGGGCAACCTTACTCTGGCCCATTACCTTGCGCATTTCCCAATTTGTAAAAAAATATTATTGGATCATATTAGGATACCCTCCCTTCCTTGCTAGATCAACTGAAAACCCTCATTCGATTAATTTATACAGACTCCCCTGTCCGGAATGAATATGAATATGATCCGTATAAAAATAGATAGTTCAATTTAGTTAATAAATTAATTTCGTCAAATTTACTTCCGGAAGCACACAGATTTCGTTTCATAATATTGTTGCTGAACTGTTACTGGAAACGATTTCGCAAAAAACAATGATTCTTCTTTAGACACTGGAAATCCGAGACGAGATAATTGACTACCATGGTAGTGGGTTGTTTTCCAAACATTTCATTGTATTGTGAATAATAGGGAAACCATTTTTGCAAATTGAACCATGTAGTAACGTTACACTCTAGGTGCGACCAAACTTTGTTAGAGAGTGTTTCTTCATATAGTTGAGTAAGGAAGGCTCAATCAAAGGTCACATCGAAAAATAGATCTAATTTTGATCGAAAAGTCATTTTATATCTTGGCAATCGCGGTTTTAAATGTATATTTTTACTGAATTGAACGCATGATATTCTTGTTCAATGATTGTAATAATATGATTGTACTAATTTGTAAACAGGAGATATTTATAAAATGGCCTGTCATGTGTTTTGGTCGTTTTGTAACTGAAACTACTGTATCATCTTCGCAAGTTGGATGATTTTTTTATATTTTGCACAGTCGATCGGAACAACACATTATACAGCAGTTTATACAAGACATGTCAAACAAAAGATTTCAATATAATAAGACACTGAAAAGACATGCCCAGATTATAATCCTATTTATATTGACAATTTTGATATATTTTCCATGACGAATTTCTGTATATGTATAAGTTTTTACATTTAAAACATCCAATCTAACTACAAGGGAGGTCGCTATAGAAAAATAGAAAACAGCTATTTGTTTTTACTAAGAATAACTTATACAAAGTTTCTTGAAAGCCTATGTAGTTTGATACTCAAATATGCTTAAAACGTCGCCAGTGCACTTTAGAGCAGTGGCTTTTCTAGAAGTCCGAGCTCGTGTGGTGTTTTGACTCTATTTTTCTTGTGCTCTGATCTGACATTCGAATTTTCTGCTCCCAGATCGCAATAAGTTTTAAAATAAATATTAGAAATACAAAATGTTAAAAAATAAAGTATACTTTTATTGTCGTACTACTTACTAATTTCTTGTGTTACTACAGTGAGTTTTAAACGAGATAAACGGGGATTCATCTCCGGTCATGCCAAATATTAAGTTGGCATCCTATAGTTACATAAACTGATTCACTGCTTCAAAACCGTTTGCGCCAAATAAATTGCATGGAAATCACGATACGACTGTGGACTCTTGTTGAATGTTTAATATTCAACTAATGTAATCGGAAAAAGTCATATGAAACATGCAGATTGTCAAATTACGCAGAAGCACAGAGTTGAACGTTATTGTTTAGGATTTTAAGACGATAAATTATCTTATTTTCATTCAAATGTTGATCAAATATATTAAATTTTTGTTCCGATGACTTTTGTGTACCAAACAAAATGGCCGAGGTCCAAAATGTAACACTTAATGAATGTACATTATGCCCGGAGATTTCATTCATTACCTAATGTTACTGAAACCAGCATGTCTTGTTTAGTGTTTTGTTTGTAGTGACGATATGAATTTACATATTGAATATATGAATTTGTCTATCCAAAACCTCCAACACTGGATTTTCGTTATTACTATAGCACGAGGGCGCACCAATTCAGTATAACCTTTTTACTACCAGTTCAGGTCAAGTGCGCGGATTGCTTGATAGTCTACTGTAGACAAAAGAACTGAGGCCGTCAAATGTCGTCTTCTCAGGTGCAGTCCGAGGTCCACCGCGTCTCTGGGATCTGGCTAAATAAAGAATTGAAGCTCCTAAATTTATCGCTCAAATAAATGTATAAAATTTAGTGATAACCACTGGGCATGGCAAATCCAGCGGTGGACCTTACACTTGAGAGCACCATCATATATCGTCCTGTTTTATGCCTTTCGATATAAGTCAATCAGATATCTGCGATATTGACTCTGTGACCTTAATTGTAAATGCGTCAGAACTGTCGCATCGCACTCATTTCCAATATATCTTCAACATGAAGTTCGATTATACAACGCAGATTGTAAAGCCTTTTTTCTGATTCATCATCCATGTAGTTAGGATCAGATCTCCAGGTAATGGCAATTTTTTTTTTGAACAATTTTCGAATTATAGGCATCTGATATAACGGCCCAAAATAGTTTCTGCTTTTTGAGTGACAGCGCGTTTTGATCATGCTGTAAAAGCGTTAACCTCTCAATGCCGTAACTCGGGCTGGCTTTTTCAAAACAAAAAAATATGATTAAATTTTTTGTTTGATCTTAGAGCATACATACAGAATTAATTTGGCGTGTCTTTATTTTAGTGACGAACAATCTCAATAAATTAAAATGACCATCTTGCTGAACAAGATATCTCGGAAATTTGGACGAAAATGCCAAAGAAATTTTCTTACCAATGTGCCATTCTACTTGTTTTGGTGTCGGCCTATAGTAAGTTGATATTCTATTAATATTTTCAAATTCTAAATGAATATATATATTGGTGAAATATCAAAACGAAGAGCGATTTATAGGCTATAATGAACTACTGAAATGAATATAAAAAAGCTTCAATTGGGTAATAAAATTTGAAATTAAAAATATTTTTGTGCAATGGAGCACATAGGAAGATCTGAAATAACTTATCTTCAATATGACAAAACTGTTTCCAAATTGTGGGTATATTAAAATGTTAATTGACAGTAGAAAACTCAAATATCCAAGCAAATAATATTTGCTACAAATCCTAACATGGACGCAAGGCCGGATTTACCACTATAGTGAGGTAGGCTGGAGCATAGAGGCCTCGACATTAAAATTTGAACTACTATGGGCAGGAAGTATATACAATTGGCTAGCACAAACAGTCCCCGAACTCGTAATAGACCTAAAACAAGGGAAATTGGAATAAAATTAAAGACTAGACCTAACCCGGTGAGAATACTAAAGGGGTACCATAATTTTTAGGCCGTTTTAATTTTCAACTGGGTTGTTAATTGTTGTCCCCAAAAAAACATTTAGGAGGTTAAAAAATCAATACGATGGATTAAATCGATGTGTCTGAATTTTACAAAAAGCTGCCCCGTGAAACCTCAAAACAAAATATACTATTTAAATAAATTGAACATTTTTACCGTGATAATGTTTAATTTTCTAAAAACGATAAGAAAATATCGATACATAAATATATCGATTTATCTAAGCAACACCGAATCCACGAATTAATATATCTTTCGATATTTTAAAACTTTTTACATCTTACACCCATTTATCTAAAAAAAAACGGAATGACGCAGAAATGTTTTATTTATCAGTATTTAGACCACGCCCCCAATTCTTGCGACTATGAGGCGGGTAGTATGTCGTTGGGTTTTCTGGTGCCGTAACGTTTTTTTACAGCCCTGAGTTTCTTGAACTATGTTTCGATTTCACAAATCTATTTATGTCCTTTTTAGATGCAGATGCCGTGTTAAACACTATCTGTCAAGCCGCCGCCAATGTGGAAGGAGGATACCTTGCGACAGCTAAAGAAAATATTGACGTGTTTGTCGATGGAGTACCTTCGTCAAATATTCAATCAATCATCACCGCAATCAACACCTTCCTGGCCAACAACCCCACTGCTTACGGCTAATAGATTGTTGCTCATAATATGCTTCATAAATTAAATCCGGCTGTATATCCGGCGTCTACAACAGCGGATTCGATTGATAGTGAAATAACTAATATCACACCCGATAGTCGACCCAAATGGCAAACATTTAAAGCTCATCTAGGCTTGTAATAAAGCCGAAATCGGAAGCATGTTTTCCTAAGAGTTTTTTCTTCCTATTCTTCGAGAATATAAAGTCATGACTCTCATTTTAAATCTACTTGTAATGAGTTCGCAAAATAATGTTCCAAAATATAGCCTAGATTTTCTTGAATTATTGATATTTCTAAGCCTTTGAAATATAAAGCACAAGATTGTGTTTAATATCGAACCCTCCCACCTTTATTTCATTTATGATTGCATAGACTGCAAAAATCACTCGTATTTGTAGTCTAAGTTGAAAGTAAAGCTCATATAAAATATTTCATATCTTTCCCTAATTATAAATTAGCGAATAGTAATTTAAAAACTGTTGATTTATCGACCAGAAATGTTGTGTTATATAATCCATTAGTTTTATGATAATTCAGATTCGACCTATCGAATTATAACTAAGTTTAAAACTTTAGGAAAACTTGTTTCTGAATTCAATGACAGCTTGCATCATGTTGCTTATTATTCTGGTTAACCCAAATCGACCAAAATGACGAATAAAAATTATAACCGGGTTATAACTTCGTATTTCCAAAATGACTTTTCCAAAAATTACTTTTTTAGTTCAATTTATGTCACTATTACGGCAGAATCAAGTGACCTGGTATTTACAGATTAATTTCTGTATTTCACGAATAAATGAATGAAAATAACGATGCAAAATGAGCTGAAATACATTTATTCTAATAGTGCTGAATAGTGCTTTTTTATCTGATTATATACACGGTTAATATATGCTTGATGCAGCTATAATTTTGTGTTTATTTGTAGCCAGATGTAGTTTACCATGTTTGAACCGAAGTGAAAGATAATCATTGAGTTTAGTATGTCCGTGTCGTGAATAAGCTACCTTGAATTAAGTCTTGGTCAGGCTTATTCTGAGGATATATCAGATAAACTTAAGATGGCGATGATAATTTTTGTCTACGCGTTTGAAGTATTGGATCAATTGCCGATATCATTAGGTTACGTGGTAATTAATTGGGCCGTTCTGACTTTCTTTAATAAAATAAAGTGTAATACCAATCTCAAAAATCTTTTTATCACACAAATAGAATATGCAAAGTCTGTGTAGGCGGCGACCAATGTGAAGTCTGTTATCCAGATCTGGGAAATGCCACCGTAGCCTCTCAACCACGAAGATTAACAAATGAACTGATAGGCTTGCACGTAATTGACAAAAATCAATTCCGTAATTACGGCCAAATCGATTACGTAATGACCCCGTAATTGCGATATTTTTTTCACACATTTAAACCTATCATAACAACCAATTAAACACTTCTATTCCGAATGGGACATCGAATTTTGGTTTTCATATTCCCGGCAGGACTACACGCCGGCGACAGATGTTAAAGACAAATATCAAGGAGTGAATTCAAAATAATTTTATTCTGATTTTTATCTTTTGTATTAGTTTTGATTTTCCTTTATCAGCTTTATCACCAAATTTTATGCGATCAATTTTATCATTACCAACACTGGTAATATATTTATGAAACGATAGTTGACTTTTTTAAAATCGTATTAACGTATTAACACGACTTTCGTATTAAATAAAAATTCCGGGTTGCTAATTTATTAATCAACTACAAGCGTATTCTCTCGTTTGATTATACTTTCGCTTGCCTCGAGAAGAAGACTTGTTATTTCACCGTTTTTTACAATATCCGACTTTACTACTTAGTTAGCATTTTATAATAATTATTGATGCCGACTTATTGACGATATTCCGATTTCCATGCTTCATTTTACATTAAATCATTTCGCGGCCTAAATGTTATACCATTATTTGCGATAAATTTAGATCAAATATTAATTATTTGCGCGTAATTTAAAATACCGTACCTATATGACATGCCTTCTCCGAAAATACAAAGTTATATCGGAAAACAATGCATTTTGTGACATTTATTTTGCACTCATGAAAATATTAATTTATTTTTCTAACTCAAGTCGACAATCCTATTTGCCAAGATTGACACAAGTTTGGTCGAGTGCCGGTGGTATTCGAGTCGACGATAAATCAAGATAAGTTGCCGCATTTGGTGAAGACAGGTAATCATATTTGGCCGACATATTGCGAGGCATTGTGAAAAACATATTGAGCAATGCCAAGTCCGGACAGATATATAACGATAAAATCGGTAACAGAACATCAAGATTTTGTAATAGAAAAGGGATCTGGCGCAGAATAAACACGGGAAATCGCGTCGTATTGTTGTCTCAATCGCTTTATCGATGCCGAAAAGACCAAGTTGTGTTGGTTCATTACGCAATTTCTCTTCCGTCTTTATATTGCTGTTTGGTAAGCGCGACATTAATTATCACGGCATTTACAAATAGACCATGTTTTATAAGTTGATCTCTTACATTCTTTAGTCATTTCACCCGAAGAAGTTGAAACCAGGTGTGTTGGCGTCCATCGGTCTCAACACAATTCTATCCCTTATCTACGGTTAATATGTACATTGGCCATGCTAGATAATTTGATAATAGGTTAGTAAATGACGCGGTATGCCTTCCCCATCTGCGTAACAAGAGAGAGAAAAACGGCTACGAATACCGGAACTCTAACTTCTTCTACTTAAACTTTTAATTTTTTACAGTCGACGGAATTGACTGCTTTGAAGTAAGCTCGTTTCAATCGCGAAAGCGCTCGACCAATAATTACGACTTTACGTAATTCGTAACTTCGCTTCCGTAACTTGAAATAATTCCGTAAATCCGTAAATCCGTAAATTACGTACATGCCTATGAACTGATATCAAACGAATATTTAGAATTACCTTTTTGTTCGTTCGCCATTTTGTTTATCAGTTTCGTTACAATTTTTCGTGTGTTCAACCCGTCGGCGCGCGAGCATGTTCCGTGACTTACTTAAATTAAAATGTTGTAGCTGAACAGGGTTCAATATCATGTATCGTGCAGAGACAAAAATATAAGAGATGAGAATAGTAATATACAATGATTTAAAACTAATGGTTCGCTAAAGAGGTGTTATTGCAAAGAACAACGGTTTGTGGTCTGTATTGCGGTTGGCAAAAACATTCGGTCAAATACTTGAGTTCTAAATCAGAGCTTGACATTTTGTTCAGAAGCAATATTGAATTGATTGGTAGCACGGTCGGCAGAATCAAATTTTTGAGATCTTCTTTCAGTGACGTGTCTACCTAAAATGGCGCCAATGGCGAAGTTTAAAAATGCGTCCCCTTGATCGCTGACTGACACTATTTACCGACTGTTATTGAATTGAAACACTTTTACAATATTATTGAATTGAAAATACAAGCTTCAATGATTCACAATTTGAAAATATTTTTTTGAAACATTTTACTTTTTGCCATTTTGCGCCCCAATCCATACGCGCCCATGGCACGAGTCATGACTGTCACGCCCTGGATACGCAATTGTCAGGAGTACAACTTCAATAAACACAATCTATTTTAAACTTACACCAATATATGTGTAGAAATTGCGTATTATGTCGTTTTATATAAGTGTCATCATGTCCGAATTCTCGAAAATATTTCAGTAAATTAAATTGACTTAACTCGCAGGCAATGCTGAACCAGACCTCAATAAATATGAGCTTTTTATTGAAGCTTCAGTGGAACTTTTCTTCTAGTAAAGATGCAAAAACCAATCATAAAAATAATTTTACCACAAATAAAGTAAACAAAGTCTTTGTAAATGGCGATCAATGTCCACTGTTAAAATGTGTTGTGTGTGAACTGATTGCATCATAATTTATTTAAATAAACAATACAAAATATAAATACACTATATAAATTTGAAAAGCGTTTCAACTTTAAAATTAAAGTTGAAGATAATTAAGCAGGTTTTACTGTCAAAATATAATATATTTATCAATATACGTAAACAGCAGCCAATTGAAGGTTTTACAGTATTTCCTAATGTTTTCTACCATGGACCTGTATATTTGGAAAAAATGGAGTAACATTATTGGCTTCTCGTCGTCTAAATCCACCTCTGATAGGATAGCACTAGTCGGAAATATAAATTCTTTTGACTTGGTTTTCAGTAACATGTAGGTCACATATACTACCGTTTCAGTGCGCGAGAGTAAACTTTTCATTCTGATGAAAAACTAAACCTTCACAATACCTTGGCCGCGAGATGGCGCTATCTTGAAGTCATGATACGGACCGAAAATAGTGAAATTTTCAAGAGTAATGTTTTCACAAACGAATATATTTTCAAGAAGCAATTGTTATAGAATTGCATTCGTTTTTATGGGTTGAACACACATCTCACTATTTTGGCGACGTATTCGATAACTTATTGGAATAATCGTTTACTTACGTAGCAGATTTGGCGCGATTGATGTGTTGTATAAGTAAATGGGTTTTAAGATTGCGTTTGTTGTATAAATAATTTAATAAAATCCTAGGTAGGTATATGTGTTTAAAACATATCGTAATTAAATTTTGTGTCTCTGAACACTTCGACAATATTTCTTCTCGTTTTCAAATTAATACACATCTCTCTTCTTTATAGGCACATTTGATAAATAATTAAATCATGCCAGAATGGTCTGAAAAAACTCATTTAATCAAATTGAATTTGTTGTAAGCATTTTTTGAGTAAATTTTCCTCTTAGCCTGATTAATTTAGCTCATTGAGGATGAAAACAATGGTGTAAAAACACGAACAAGTCAATAAACCTCCGTTCACATTTACATGAGATTCACGACTCGAAATCTTTTTTGTTAGTTTCATATTTTGTTGTTGTGCAGCGGAGACAAAAACTGTAGTCACGTATGAATATGACTATTTGAATTGAAATCAATACTCGTACTCGACGTGTAAAACTGGTCAAGTTGGCTTTACTGTCTTTCTCTCGATGGTGACGTAAAATAATTGAAAACTCCAATCAAGCTTCAGTATAGTCCATCGCCTTCTTGGCACTTCAACAATTAACGGGCATCAGAATAAACATGATCTAAAAAAGGTGAACCATTTTGTTTGTCCGCCATTTTGTTTGACAGTTTGTTGAAATTGAAATCAATACTCGTACTCGACTTGTAAAACTGGTCAAGTTGGCTTTACTGTCTTTCTCTCGATGGTGACGTAAAATAATTGAAAACTCAAATCAAGCTTCAGTATAGTCCATCGCCTTCTCGACACTTTAATATTTAACGGGCATCAGAATAAATATGATATAAAAAGATGAACCATTTTCTTTGTCCGTCATTTTGTTTGACATTTTGCTTCACGTTCAAACATTCTTGGGAAATTTTTTCCGCATCATTCGCTTGTATTCGTCCAATAGTTTCTGTAAATTTTTCACGAATTGAAGTGTTGTGGGTAAATAATGTTTAATATATATTGTGTTTTGTGCAAAAACGGAAAGTCAATTTAGGTTTAAAACAGTCTTACATATGTATCTTCGTGTACAACGTTTTAGTAATATTATAACCCAGGTGCGAGAAAAGACTTCAAACATAAGAAAAATAACGAAATACAATTTGACTCTGCCTTTTTTAATTGAATCGATTTGTAAGATTCAATTTGTAAGATGGCTGTATATGTATATGAGTTGGCGGTATATGCATATTCCTGGCAGTATATGTATGGCACGTTACCAACCCGATCGCGATTCTCTGCGGATACCTGGAATCGATTTCAAATAAATTTCGCTCGTCCAGGTCGATATTAAACTTATGTTTGTGGGTTCTGGTATTTGTATATACCTGAAGGTCCACCATTTGTTTTCAAATTTTCCAGCCACGCAGCCACGGGAATAACTAACTTATCTTTTTTTCCGTTTGTTATTCAATCAACTGCTGTTACCATGGCTACTTTGACCAGTGGTGTCTGGAGTCGCTTTCTTTCATTAATTAGAGTGACACCGGGATATCGACGCTCGAATGTGTCTCAAATGCTGGCTTACTTCGTTATTATTTTATTTCTTATTCACGACTTTTGCTAGCATCTTGTTTGCTTTTTCCCTCTGTGTGATTTAATTTTAGACTCACTCCTTTAAGGGTGACGCTGCTAGATGACCTTCACTGGTTTATCGCGTCTCCTTTCACACTAAAACGTATTTTTTTTATATTTATTTTTCGTAATTATGTTTGTCCATTGCGTACTTTTGGTATGTGATAAAATAAACTACTGACTGACTGACTGACTGACAGCTGTCTATTAGAATGTATAATAATTCCTCCCTAGAGAATGCAATAACAAAAACAGTTTCTGTTTTCTTCGCAAAGTAAGTGCAGACCTTTAGCTTTGTGAGTATTTGAAAACCTATCCATCACCTTGTCTAACTTCTGACAGCATCGTGAGACTGTATGTGATACACGAGGCAGTAAAAGAGGTTAGTGTTTCCGGTTGTAGCATCATATTTCTTACTGCTATACAAGCATAAAGGCATGCATATCTCAGATACCAAAAAAATACAAATTGATCATAGAGCATAAATAAAAAAAAATTTTTGATTGTCCTCACTTTACTTTTGAACAATCTGCGTAGCAGGCACGACCGTCTTGCTGAAGATATCTTGGAAATTTGGACGGAAATGTCGAAGCAATTCCTAAACGCATGTGTCGTAGTATCATCTATTCTACTTGTTTCAGTGTCGGCCTTTGGTAAGATGATATTTTTAAAATATTCGAAACTTACAAATAATTTATGTTCATAAAATATCGATATTTTAACGCCGGTTTATAAGCTATGGTAATTAATTGTATGGTATAAAAATATTGAAGCGGGGTTACACGAAAACTAGATGCTACTTTGCATTTTATCAGTTTCTCGCCTACAATGCCGTTGAGAAAATAAAATCTTTCATACTTGAAATAAAAACCTAGAAATCTGAAATAACAACGGGGCAGTGCAAAAGTGCCTTAATGTGGTTGAAAGCTGATCGAAAAACAGGACACTATCAGAGTGGAATTCCCTCCGAACTCTTTGAAACCGTAAAATAATTTGCCGCATCATCCTAAACGTTTTTGGTAATTCATATGCGTTGTTTCGTACTCCCATTTCATAAAATCGAGTGCCATAAAATGTCGTGCCACAACAAAAGTGTTGCATAAGTAGAGCCCAAAACTACTCCAACACCAACAGAAGCTTAGGCTATAAGATTTGTTTAAGAAGTTTCTTATAGATACAAACATTGGTTGAATATCTGTGACCCACTCTCTTCTGTTCCGCGATAAAAATATAATTTTTGACCCTTTCATTGAAAAAGGTTCGCCATTTCTATAATATAGAAAAATATATCATTTTCAGTGCCAAACGAATCTTCCTATTTTGGGCAATTTGAGATATACGTCCCAGCAGTCTCGCTACCAGCATGGAGAGTCAAAAAGATTGGTAACCAACAAATAGTGGCTTGCCAAACACACTTAGGTATATTCGAATTTGTACATACGAAAAAAGTCGAGTTTTGGCAAGGGATATTTAACATCATTTCACTATTCATCATTCATCATGGATATTACATAGGAGATAGCCAAATAGAGACAGCATATCATACAAAATTGTTTCATTTTAAATGCCAAACGAACGTTCCTACTTCCGGTAATTTGGAATATAGGACCGCAGCAGTATTGCTACCAGCGTGGGGAGTCAAAAAGATTGGCGACCAACAAATAGTATCTTGCCAAACACACTATACAAATTTAGGTATATTCGAATTTGTATACGAGAAAGACTACTCTGTCTATTATAACGAAAGAAAACTTTTTTTTACCTAGTTTGTTTTATTTATACGTTATTCTGATATGAAATATTTTTTTTAATATTTCAACTTCACAAATTAATTATATTGTTTTAGGATCCCAATCAATACGTGAACGAGACCGTAGAGTTTCCCATCGGATACGTGGAACAGAAATATTCAATGGATGCTATATCATACATCAGCTATCGGATTGGATCATTAGGTCCGTCACAAAAACTACCAGTCATCGACTCAGTCAAGTACGGCATCTACATCTCCATTTCTCCCAAAATAAAGATTGTTGCTTTTTACATGCTTCATAACTTAAAACATATCCGATTCCTGACGCACGATTCTGGTTTGCAGGTCAAAATTGATCCCTAAAATTGATCTCTTCAATCGACCCAAATGACAAGCATTTGTAAATGTACTATAGGTCTGTGATGGAGTCAAATCCGGAAGCATATTTTCCTAAACATTTTATTCTTTGTATTCGTTGACAATATATAAATTCATTTAAATTTGCTATCATTTTGTTGGCAACAGACTAAAATATAAAGCATAAAATTTCGTTTAAAATCTATATGTGTCGCTTTCATTTCATTTAGGTCCTCAAAGGTTGCAAATGAAATTCGTATTTTGTTATCCAAGAAAATTATTCGATATAATATCTCAAATCTCGCCTTTGTCATGATGTACGTAATCGGCTAAATCAGCTGTTTTTAACCGAGGCTATTTAAAGATCCTTTTTTTGATCCTTTGATTGTAGCCTTAAAATTATTTCACAGGGATTCCTATACCCTCTGGAATGCTTCATTGGGGTTTCGCTCTACCAAAAAGAGTGAAAAACAACACTGTGTAAATAAAAATGCAAAACCCATTTTACAGGCGCCAACTCGCAAAACCACTCTTAAAACGAGCACCAAAAATTTTGCAATGGTAAAGTATGGGAAGAATTTTACGGAGGTCAAAAGTCAGGGAAAGGTCCAATAACTGCCTTATTTGGTCACCATCACGTCGCGACATCCGGAGCCATAAAGTTTTGTGCGCTTATTCGGCGCGTGGCAAGTCGCGCCTAATAGTCGTCGTTTGTTTACTGATTCCAAAAAGGGGGGTTCAACCCGCAACCCCCCTAGCTCGCCCCTGCATATGTTATTGGCTGTACATGTGCATTACCTAAATGTATCATATCGAAATTGCTGAATAAACATATTATATTCGGTATATATACATATGGCACTATTTGGTAATGTATATGAGTTTATGTGCATACGGCATTGGCTATTTATACATACTTTATTGACTCTATTTGTATATGCGTTGGACATATATGCATATGTCATTGGCTGTATATGGGGTTGGTTCTATGTGTATATGATTTACCTGTATACGCATATGACATTGGCTGTATATGCATATCAAGCACCCAAATTTTTTTATTAAACTTCTCGTTTTCTCATACCATACCATAAAATTGAAGTAATGTTGTTCTAGTTCCTAAGAAATTAGTATACTTGGATCTTCATCAAAGCAGGGCGACGAAATCTTTTAGTGTGATGCTTGATAATTTTTTTTTTTTATAAACGACGATTACACGCGCCATTCGCTTCTTACAAGGCCTGGTGAACCAAATTGTTGGAACAAAATTGTTTACCTCCAAATTGGTACACATACATCTGGAGCGCCAAAATTTGAACATGCCAACGATCGCAATGATTGGGATTGATCGCATGATTATGATATTAAAGACTCAGTTCACGTAAAGCTGGAAAAACTCAGAATAAAGCGACATCTTCAAAATGGCGGCAACGTTAAAACGGCGGCCTAGAGTTTATCGTCAAGGACGATTTATGTAAATTATATAAAATACGACTCCGTAAAAGCATCCACTCGATTATACGATTCGTATGGAGTTAGTGTTATTTGGAATACCCAAATTTTCCTGTTTCGGCATTGTGTACTTATTTATTGGGGATCTTTTGTACAAAGCCGCTGTCAAAGCTTAAAATAAGAAAATTAGCATTTATACAGTTGGGGTTTGGGTTAGGAATGCAGATTGCGATGGAAATTCAAATTTTTTGAATCATTCCTAATCCAAACTCTAACCCTCCAATTTGATTAGTAATTTGTTACTTAAAAACGTAGCGGGGGGTGTTTTCGTAAAATCTCACATTTTTTGCTTTGTACAAAATATACTTTATTGGGACCTGTTTGTGGTGAGGCAACAGTTTTAATGTTAGTTTATATTTCAGACACACAAACGGTTTCTTCTTCGATACAACAAAGCCGATAACGTTTCTGGAAGTGTTGGGAATCCGAGTTCATATATACATGATATTGAAAACTGCATCATAAAAGATCAACGACTTCTCAGCTATAACGGAGAGTTAACTTTGTTTACAGCTAGATGTTTAAGCGATGGCGCAGCGGTTAAAGCGTTTAATTGAATTTTGTTGACATCGTAGAATAAACATTCAGGTTCAAGCCCCATGCCCTTACTCAGGGTGTAAAAAATTGGGCTGACAATATCCGAACCGGAAAGATTCCGCATATAAATCTAATTCATGTACATAGAGAAAGCCAGCCAGATATGCATATACAGCCAATGTCATATGCGTATACAGGTAAATCATATACACATAGAACCAACCCCATATACAGCCAATGACATATGCATATATGTCCAACGCATATACAAATAGAGTCAATAAAGTATGTATAAATAGCCAATGCCGTATGCACATAAACTCATATACATTACCAAATAGTGCCATATGTATATATACCGAATATAATATGTTTATTCAGCAATTTCGATATGATACATTTAGGTAATGCACATGTACAGCCAATAACATATGCAGGGGCGAGCTAGGGGGGTTGCGGGTTGAACCCCCCTTTTTGGAATCAGTAAACAAACGACGACTATTAGGCGCGACTTGCCACGCGCCGAATAAGCGCACAAAACTTTATGGCTCCGGATGTCGCGACGTGATGGTGACCAAATAAGGCAGTTATTGGACCTTTCCCTGACTTTTGACCTCCGTAAAATTCTTCCCATACTTTACCATTGCAAAATTTTTGGTGCTCGTTTTAATAGTGGTTTTGCGAGTTGGCGCCTGTAAAATGGGGGTATTTTTGTTTCAAAACATCATTTTGATTCATAGCATTCATCAATCTGTTTTTTAAAAGTACCGGTAAAGAATATTAGCCTAGTCTATCGCAGCTATTTCTACACTAATTTTTGATTACTGCAATTAAACTGAAACTCTTAAGAAGACAAAGTGATCAATAAATTTTTTAATATATATTTAAATATCCGAAACACAACTAAAAATTAACGAATAGATCTCAAAAACGCAAAAACGAGGTAATGTTTACGACGACGCCTGAAAATCTGTCTGAGCGAGACAAGTGTCTGAGCGGTTGCGAAACTACGTCACTTTTTGTATCTTGCTGATTGGCCAATGACACGAAGTAAACAAGGAAGTCGATGCTCGGGGAAACATTCATTTAGTTCGCATTTTCCATTCGAAGCCCATGTTCCTGGCGAATCCTGACATATTCAGTTTCGATTTCTAAAAACATTCTGTGTCGCACATAGCAATTTTTAGAACATCAGTTCTCTTAAAAACTCGCGTTTTACGGCCTCCGGCCAGACCACCTGGTACAGTCAAACTTGGCAATTACAAATTTCGGCGCTCCGGAAGTCGCACAATTTGCGCCCCCGAATCCCCCCCCCCCCCCCCCCCATTTTGGAAACTTCTGGCTACGCCCCTGATCATATGCATATACAGAGTAAACTCAACTCGACTCGAACAGGAAAGATTACGGTGTTTCCAAACAACAGTAACAGCTCCCTGCTTGTATGGGGCGAAAGCAGTGAGCGTTATGTATATAAAAACAACTCAAGCCCACAGCCATTGAAAATACAGGCCAACTATTTTTCTACGCATAATCAGTGGCGGCGCGTGGTCATTTTGACAACCAGGGCAAGCTACTGCGGGACCAAGTCACCCCCATCTACGGGGACAGGATGAGCGCTGTAGGTTCTCCCATCATTTTATGAGTATAAAAACCATTCCATCGGTAACAACCAATCGGCAAAAGCGACAATTTTTAACGATAAGAAAGTGTCTTTAAAACCGGTCCAAGTCAAGGGATTAATAAATATAGACATAGTTTATTTTGAAACCTCTTTCAAAAGGAAAGGCAATATTTACCCAGATAAATACAATGACATATTAACAGAAACTTCGGGAAAGCAGACAAAACCTAAAATAAGGTTTAAAACGTTACTATGAAGAAAGGAAAGGTAATGCAAAGATAAGGACATGCGTTGCTCACTCATAGATATATATGCTGCTAGACTTCTACTGCTTGAACATATTACAACACGCCGCGGTTTCTTGGAAGCAAAATGCTCAATAACGCGCTGATTAAAGTCATGCATCCCAGAAATAACGTCTCTGTGAATGGATAAAACAGCCAAGGAATTTAATCTATCTTGCTTCATTGTGTTTCTGAGATACGTTTTAATACGCTTCAGCGTGCTGAATGTTCGCTCTGCGTCGGCGGAAGAAATAGGCGTCGTCAAAATGATGTCCAGAAATTTTGCAGACGCCGCAAAGGTAGTTACTAGAGTGTTATCTATGAGGAACCCATAGAGCGCGCAAGTTGATGTGATGTTCAAAAAAGTTTGATTGGTGTATATACATCGCAATTCATTTTCCAATTCACCCACGTTGATCATGGGGTAAAATTTGGAGACAGTAGCCAACAAATGAATGGGAAATTGACGTGCAAATTTTGAAAAATTTTTGGGGTTCATCAAAGAGAACGCGGCAAGGTGTTCAGTGCGCAGACGATCGCCTAATCGATTCACCAGAATGTCACAGCATTCCTTTGCAGACAAAATCAAACGCTGCGTTGTTTGCCCGCGGCGTAAAGAAGCACTCCATGTGTCGTCGTATTTTATTGTTTCCCGGATACGAGATACAGCATCGCAGAAGTCTGAAATACACGACTGCACAGACGCTCCATCCATTAGCCTTGACTGCAATGCGCCGTATAATACATCCACGTGATAGAATATTGTGGAAAAAAGCGAGAAAAAATGAAAACTCACCATCTTCTAGCAAACGCTTCAGACCTGCCGCCTCCCTCACAGAGCGTTCGTCCCAAACCGGAGAGCTCTGAATGCCATTGAAACACTCAATGAGCTCAGACCTAATTTCGGACACGCCCTGCACCACGCGTGATTGGGAGTTCCAACGTGTTGGTGCACAAGCAGGGAGACGGCGGCTACATATCTGGCGAAGGAGGTCAGAGCGCTTCGGCGAAACGGAAAAAAATGAAGAAAACCCCGAAACATTTGCAAAAAATATACGGACGAGGGGTATCAAGACACATATTTTTAATAACGAGGTTAAATTGGTGTGCATAACAATGTAAAAAATGCGCATGAGGAAAATCTTCTTTTATACAAAATTGAACACCATGTTTCGACCCACTCATGATTGCCGCGCCGTCATAAGTTTGAGCTATCAATTTTGACTTCGCGTTGTAAGGCTGTAACACTTCTTTCAGTACAGCCGATATCCCGCAAGCCGTGCGATTAACGATTGGTACAAAGCTGTGAAATCTCTCGGTAGGTTTACCATCTTTTACAAACCGAAAAATCACAGCCAGTTGGGAAACGCACGTGATGTCAGTTGTCTCGTCAGACTGAATCGAAAGGAACTGGCAATTCTCCATTTCCAGAGCCAAATGTTGTAAATAAATTTTATACATTGAGTCGAGCAAATCATTTTGGATATCCTTAGATGTCCCTTTCGAAACAGTTGCGGCATCAAGATGATCTCTCAATACTGTATCTAGGGATGCGGTGTATTCCACCATATCCAAAAATACCCCTCTGTTAGAAGAGCCAGCCCGTTCATCGTGCCCACGGGGGGACAGCTCGTGACAACCAATGAACTTCAAAACATCTATCAATCGACCGAGAACATGGCGGTTTTTCTCGACGTTTTGGTTGTGCCGACGAATAGAAACCGCGCGTCCTTCATCCAACTGTGCTGCAATATTAACATTTCCGAATGTTCGGTATTTTACTGCATTGGCCAGATGCTCCATAGAAGATTGATGATCCCTGACACGCTCGGAAAGATGTTTAAGATCTCTAAAACCAAATTTACACCAACGTGAGTCACGGGCGGTAGCAAAAAGTAGGCAATAAAAACAAAAAAGTGCATTTTTGTCCTCGCTGTAACACAACCATTCGTGTTTTTTATACCAAGTTTCTGCGCAGAATGTACGCCGACGCTTTCCTCCGTCATGGGATTGTTCCATTGAACAATTTTTTGGTTGATAAGGCCCAAGACGTTGTACCTCTAATTTTTGTTCCAGCGGCAGCTGCGAAAACGGAGTGCGAAGTAGTGCATCAACCTCATTCATTATGAGGTCTAAGGCTAAGAAATGCGAAGCCGGAAAGAAGTGAGGAGCTCAAAAGGAATGTGGAAAATCGAAAGCAAATGGACTAAAGGTCTCTAACTGATTCAAATAGCGGAACAAGCGACAAAAACGAAGGCGAGGAAACTATCAACTCTTCAAGCAACCAACGAATGAGAAGGAATGCATGAATATGTCAACACGTTGTTGTAAGAAACGTCGGCATTGTGTCGTCATAATTTCGGGGCTAGCCCCGATGATTTATTAAAAAAAAAGAAAACAAACGAGACAAACGCGGCGAGTGGAAGATAAAAGAGAGAATACGATATACAATGAGCAACCGGTGCAAAATCGGCGTCGCCCCGTCGACGTTCGGCGAAGGCTTTGCGAGCGAAAAATGAACCATATCGGGAGAATATGACTAGTGTAGACAGTCTGTGTAACCGATATTGAGGTATTTTTCGAATATTTTTTATTATACCGGCATTGCCCCGGTTGGCCCTATTGACGCGCCACTGCGCATAATACAAGACTATTGTTAGACTATGTGAAGACTTTGAACTCAGTCGTACTTATCAGTTTCCAGTGATGGGAAATAAAAGTTAAATGTTTATGCCACAGTTGTCGAATGTTGATTATAATCGGACATATCACATTGTCTCTCTCTATGTATATACATATATGTTTGGCCGTATTTGTATATCATGTTACCTGCCTAATGTTTTTTTTTCGAGTTCAACCCTGGGGACAAAAGGTTTTATATGTGTATCCGTAGGTATCTCAACCTTTTGTTATTTTAAAATCCTTATCACTGAAAATATATAATAACTATATTTCCTCACACAATGCCACAATATTGTTTAAATATAAAGTGCTTTTGAACTCAGTCGTACATCATTCTTCACCAATGGAAAATGAAGTTTGAGTTTTTGTTCCACAGTTGTGGATTGTTGAAATACAATGGGTCTCATACGGCTTTAAGTTATTATTATTCAGTTTATTGTTAAACTATAAAAAGATTTTAAACTCACTCGTACTTATCGTACTCAATTGATGTGAGATAAAAGTGAAATATTTGTTCCGCAGTTGTCGAGTGTTGAGATACAGTGGGTCTCTGAAAACAATTCAAAGATTAAATATTGATCAAACAATAGTTATGTACTTCGAGTGCGATATTTTGACTGAATCAAACGTGTGACAAGATCCTGTTGTTTTATGGTTGATAGAACCATTCATAACCGTGGTATCTAAAAGCACTCATGGTGAACCGGGATATTTTCATTTTTTCTAAATTTTACTTGGATTCGAACAGCGCTTACTTGAATATAACTTATACAGCAGATTATATTTAAAAGTTACTACCATATTGAAATATTCCGAAAAATAATACGCAAAGGGTGTTTTCAATGGTTCAATTTTTGTAATTATTATATTTGGCGTGAGACGACAATTAAACGAAGTTAATAAAAAATATAACTAAACCTCAAAAACTTACTTGTAAAAGCCAAAAGATATATTTGAACAGAGACAAAAACAGTTATATATCTCATGTAATTGAGAAGCAACACGGAAAATGCACAGAACAATCTGAATATATTTAGTCACGTCAGGATTCTGCTAACCGTTTGCTCAGTTGCATTTTTTCTGCACTTTCATCAACCATGCATTTGCCATTAATTGCTGTTCATTGTATGAAACCGCCCTGAGAACGAAACAGCATGGTATTTTCAAAATTGAAGAAAGTATTGAAGAAATTTTAGCGGTTTCCCTTGCATATATTTTCAAAGTGAAATGGTGGCAAAATAGAGAAATTTACAGTGGTATTAAATTTTTTCAACAGTAATATATAACACTTTATTACGCTATCTTTTCAAATTATTCAATTTTGTTTACTGGAGTTATCTGTATTTCCCAATTTCTCCCAATTAATGCTTTCAATGTATTAAGAAGTGATTTAAACAAACAGCCGAAGATTATATCACGTACTTCTGGTATGTCATCATGTTCCAATTCACGAATTCGTAAGTGAAAACCATCCACCGACCTTTGTTACATGGGGGCACATCTTTAAAAAATCTTAGTGCAAATAACGCATATACCGATTTTACCAGAAAAGGTATTTGTCTATATTTGCGACCAAATTGCATATTATTAAAAAAGTTCGGAAGACCTCAGCGATACAGTTGTGATTATGGTTCTTGTATTTCAAAACCGATTTAATAAAAATAATGATAAAAATGTGTTTTAAGCGTTTTAGCAGGGTTAATACAGGTATTCCTATAGTGCTAAATTTTTTGTCTAATTATATCAAGAAAATATATATATGGTTGATGTATATGCAGATATATAAGTTCGTGTTTATTTGTGGTTTTTATTTAAAGTTTAAAAGTTATCATCGACAATGTTTGAATCGTTTTGAATAAAATGCAGTGAATTTAGTATGTGACATTTATTTGCTATTTTGAATTAGGTAGCCAGGCTCACCAACGCCTTGCACGCCACACCTACGATGTGGACAAGGCTCTGTACAAGTAGGCTTACCATACGTCCCGCGGTTTTAGCATGTTATTCTGCCATCCCGGCGATAGACCTAAATGTCCCGGTTTTGCAGTATGACAGTCAGAAACAATTGTTCTATTTGATACTAATACAGATTTTTTTTAACGGAAACAGCTGAATTACCACTGATTTGCGTCTCACTTCACTAGTTCAGATAGAGAAAAAAATTGTTATGTCATAGTTATGATATGAAGTATGAACGTTAACGCGTTAATTTAACACCCAACTGTACCGTCGTTGTATCATCAAAATGCCGGAAACAAATTGCAAGTTTTCTAACGAGTTGAACGATTTCCATTATTTGTAGCAAAAACCAATAGAGGATATTTTAATAGGATTTACAGCTAATTTTGATGCCTGTAATCTACCCACAATGGCATAGAAAACGTTTAAACTACTACTAAGCCCCGGGAATCAAACCAAGGTTGGCTTGTCCAATCCGCGCCGTCCCGGTTTTTCGCTTCAGTAATATGGTAAGCATATGTACAAGGGAAATCGAAACACAGATAAATATTTTTGTTCTTCAAAGGGCTAAACCGCTTCATGACGTCGTTTGTCATGAATGAATCTCGTTATCGACTTTTCCAAAGATAAATAAATAGTGTTACACCAGCAAAAAACCTTCTCATTTTGGTCCATGTCGTAAGTGCTCTATAGCGCCGTCACCCGTTGTAGATATTAGCATGCTCTCTATTTAAATTTATTCAACGGTGACAATAAGAGATTTCTTAGTTTTGCCTACCTAGACTGTTACGCTTGTCATCACATCTTTGATTGGTGGATCGCTGATCGTTACGACTTTTTTCACCCCTAGATAATTTTAAAACCACTCTCATGCTTGTTTAGGACTGGTGCATATACAGCCTTTTGAGTGACGTATACATCAATTCAAGTGATGTATCTACATAGCTAATGATACATAAATATATATTCACCTAATATACATGAGCTGCCACTCATTTGATGTACATACGAAACACAATGCCATGTGCACATAAACCATTTAAATGATTCACATACAAAATTTATGTACAGCCATTTATGTACAATTGTACAGCCAATTTAATATACATAAATATATATATATAACTTAATATTCAAATACAGCCATTCAAGTTATGTACATACAAATTTCAATGCGATATGCATATGCAGCCAACTCAATATACATATACAATATACACTACAGTCAACTTAATATCCATATACAGCCATTCAAGTTATGTGCATTCAAATTTCAATATCATATGCAGATACAGCTGATTTGATATACATGTACAGCTATTTATAAGATGTACCTTTAGAATTCAATGTCACAGTCTTATTCAGCCATTTCAATATACACATATAATCGTTTAAGTTTATACTTACAATTTTTTGTAATGCAGCATTCAAAGTCTTCGCAAATCCATCAGATAAAATTTTTATTAATACAAATACAGTCAATACTGGTTAGAATTAACCAACGTCAATTTTTATCCACGGTAGCCTCGAACAACAATCAGGAAGCAAGTGATCGATATCTCCACGTTGACAAAATTTGTCAAGAAGGTTTCATTCGGTGAACATGGGAACCGTTTCGTGATATGACCTCGCTTCATGCGTTGTCATGATGAAAATAGCTGACCGCCACACAACATCTCATTATATAAATGTTTGGTCTAAATGAATGACTTAATTCAAATTATCCCAGTGACATCGTTCTATATAAAACATTCTATTTGTAATTTATGCAAGGAGAAATATTTTAAGTAGGTGGCCCAAAAGTAGGTATACAGTTATTAAACTATTTTATATAATTTGAAGCTACTTGCAGTTCACTTTATGTTACTTGTTGAGTACCACAAAAATTGCTTATTTTTTTAGATAATAAATCTGGTGTGAATGTTACATTAGTTTTCTAGCTGCTTGGAAGATAATACATTTTGTAAATATTTATTTCATTTGAGGGTTAATGGCGAATAATTTTAATGAAGAGCAAAGAAAATGGATATTAAAGAAATATTGGAAGTATGAAAATGCTGAGACTGTACGTAGGTCATAGCAATAATGCTTTCATACTCCTCCGCCTTCACGTCTGACAATTTATCGCTTAAGGAAAAAATTTGAACAATAAATGAATTAAAAGATTACATTCATGACGCATTCAAAGAAATTGATGAAGAGCGAAATTTGTGCCGTACTATGTGTCAGAGTGTTTTGTACAGGTGTGAAGAATGTTGCAATGTCGGAGCAGGACATTTTGAGCACGAGATTAAACAGTTTCTGTCTACGATATGGCTAGCTGTCTTGAACTTTAAAAGTGCCTAAATGAGAACTACAAACCTACTTTTGGATCTAAACCCTACTTTTAACACCTGTATACCTACTTTTAGGCCACCCTGTATATTAAAGTCATGTGCAGTAACAGGGTGGTGTCTGTCCTCCAATTCTTTGATGGGAATCATTTATTGACGAACTTTGTGATAAAAAGAAATTCATGTTTGGGATTTGATTTCCCCAAAATTTTGTTATTATTATAAAACACATTTGTCGGATCCTCTTTGTCAAAAGTGAGCAATCTTGAACAATTATCATACAAACACTCGACCATATTCCCAACTCGTTGTTTTTTGTCGGGAGTTGGGAGTGGGGAGTGAAAGAGGGTGGGGAGAGGAGCAGGAACAGTGCAAGGGGATTGAAATCATCAAAAGCTTCAAGGAAGATTTTTCCAATCGTATGCGCCTTCCAGCTTTTTCCACATACAAAGCAATCGCGAAAGATGCATGTACAGCAGTATTGTTTGTTTACCAAATGGTGCCGGAATTTTGACCTATTAGAAAAGGCCTATTAGAAATCTTGACTCAAAAAGACCGTTTTTTTACTTATCATGCTTGCTAGGTGTTGTTTTAGTGGGGCAGATTTCATGATACTGATTGAAAAGGTTTCCATGCACGGAACACACTGAGGAATATAAAAACCATCCCGAATAAGATACACAACATCTAAATAATCTTTCTGATCAAGGTCGCCAAGGTTTTTAAAATGGGAGAGGAGGTTTAAAATCTAAAATTTCTATTCCCGTCTTGAAACTGTCGTCGCCATAACGAGCTCTTTGAAAGAGCCTACTTTTTCAGCCACTTTCCTTCAATCCCTGGCAATTATGTCAATCTAAAATGTCTTTAATTCAATTGTGTTTAACGTAACTTGCGTTTGTTTTTTCTTACGACAAAATAAAAACATTAATAATTTAAACTAAAGTACCACGGCAATTAATCTGTGGGAATGAAAATATGAGATAAACTGCCTGATTACATTTAGCTTTGTCATGTATTTTTGCGATCTTGCGAATTCGTTATCGCCGTTAGAAAAGATCTGATATGAATTCCCATAGAGTACAATTTAATTCAGTACAATAATAATACATACAAAGTATATTAGTAAATCAAAAATACAAATTCATCACCTCGAAATCCTCTCGGAAAGACTTCTGAAGCGCCGTCACCGCGAATACGCTACTTTTTCAACCGGCATGGTTGACCGTATTTCAATTTTATTGACGGTATAGTTTCCAACGCCAACCAAACATAATGTGTGCATTAACATAAATTTTGCTATTCACAATGCCAAGAAGCGTTTTCTGATCGTCGCCGGCCTCCTATGACAAAACTTATATTGTTTCCGATTTTTAGCATTTTTTTATTGCCCCTTTGCGATTAAAAAATTTACGTTGTTGATTCAATCCTTCACTTGTCTTTAGCATCTCACCGCCGATGAACGTATATAAAACCCTAACTGGATTTACAATTCTGTATAAAAAAAAATGATTATCATCGCTGTCTTGGCACAAGACATACTTATGTTGGAGGGAATTTGTGATTTAGACGTTAGGGTTAGATGTCCACGCCACGCTGACGAAAACGATCGGTGATTTTAGTGAAATGCAATTGCATGCGTTATTAGCGATTTTTCGAGTCTTCCAAATACTTTAAAGGGAGGTGGGGTCGAGATTCTGTGCTTTTTTTTGTGACATTCTGTTTCCACGAAATTTAGTTTGCTATTTTTGTGACAAAATTTAATGGAATGGTTAAAATAACAAAGAACTCGATTTATTTAAAGATGTTGGTTTTACACTTCGTTCGAAATATACGGTAGGTCTACCCATCAAAAATACGCTGATATTGATTTCTCGCAACAAAACAAGAACATAGATGTGGTTTTTGTTTGTTCAAAATCTTTTTTCACTATAACGAAATTTACCCCCAATAAAGAAGAAATAGAAATGCTGGTATAGACGATGGCAAACTTATACCCAGTGAAATAAGTACGAATCATACAAAAACCATCTTCAACATACATTTTTAATTTGGTTTGGATTGATTAGAGTTTAAGAAGATTTGAAAATCTTCTTAGTCATTCCTATTTTTATATAATCTACGTTTTGTTATAATATTGGTTAAAATGTTGCCTAATTTTCAATGTATGAAACTGTCATGCTTAAAATATCAAACACTAAACAAATATATGAGCTACTCATATTCTAAAAAAATACTATACTACAAAACTTCAATTTTGTAAAGTCATAAAGTGGAACAATAACACAGAAACAGCAATGTAAGCCAGCAACATTACTACGTCATTTGAATGCTGATGTTGAAAAAACCAAACTAAGAAACAGCAGGAAGACAGATTCACTGGATACAATACTAGTTATCATTAAATTTAACCCAATTCGAAATAAGCAATGTAAGCCAGCAACATTACTACGTCATTTGAATGCTGATGTTGCCAAAAATGTAGCGCAATAAACTGTGAAAAAAAACAAACTAAGAAACAACAGGAAGACAGATTCACTGAATACAATACTAGTTATCAATAAATTTAACCCAATTCGAAATAAACAATGTTGCACGTCTTATAACAGTGGTTCTTAAACTTTTTCGAGCGCGACCCAAATCTGAGTTTTATGAATACTCGCGACCCAATCCTAAATAATGCAAAATGTGTTTTTAATGTTAGTACAGTTTGACTCAAATACAGACAACTATTTATTAGAAACAGTCCATTGACTCAGTGAGATTGATGAAACTGAAATTTCCTTTTCATTATATCTTCAATACACAGCTCTATTTTACTTAACGCAATACACAAGTTGTCACGGGTATCGAGGCGATTGCGAGCTTAGTTTTGATAACCGTCAGTGCCAAATATCCTCGCTCGCACAAGTGCCTTGTCGCGAATTGTAGCAGAAAAGGCGTCCCCTGTCCGTCGCAAACACAACATCCTAGCTGGCCTTCGGTATCTCTCGCAATATACAACTTTTTACTCATCAAATGTGCACACACTGCTTCGTTCGCGGTAAATGGTGCCTCGAGATGAAGTCACATTTTCTCTAGAAATTGAATAATCTAATGTCGAGAAGCGAGCTTTTTCATTGCGTCGTCTATTACAATTTACATTACCAAAAAGACACCCATTGTTGGTTATTTTTATCCACTAAGACGACATTCCACGCGGTCAACACAACGACAAGCGACGTGCATGGTTACCCATACCATAAAACTAATACACGTGACTGGCATATCAGAATTGTGATGTAACAATGAGCACAAGACAGTTCTTTCCGTGAATGAAATTTTATATTTCATTATTTTTAAATACCAGAGTTTAGAAGCTAAATTGAAACATTGGGAAAGCTGAAAATTCTTCCTTCTCCTCTTAGATTGCCCTTGCATTGACGACCTTGTCGCGACCCATTTTTAAACCTTCCGCGACCCATGTTTGGGTCGCGACCCATACTTTAAGGACCACTGTCTTATAAGGAACCTGTTTCGGTTTCAAAAAAGTGTGTACAGCAGAAACATATTCCCTTCCGCTGAAGCAACTGTAAAAACGAAATCTACTTCAAATGTTCTTCGAAATCTCTACGAAGTAATATAATGAACTAGTTGTACTCTCTTGTTTTGTTTATTTTTTATTAAATTTAGTAACTTGATGTTTTTGTTTTTGGATGTTTTTTTCCGATCTAGATGATTTTGGATGTTTTTTTAGGTCAAACTAGATGATTTTATTCAGACAAAAGTGGCAGCCCTGGTCATGTCTCAGTCAACAGATTACAGTTGACTTGGTTTCAGTTATGAAGTGGAGGACGTTGAGCATTGAATCACTTAAGCTGGTGAGTTAATGTAAATGTTTCAAAATGCAGAATGTATTTTAAATAAATGTTCTACAAACAATAGATCAAGTGCTGAAATTTATTGAGTTTACGGTGAATATTTTTCTCTGAAAGACAATGCACTATGGAAGGAAGCTGTAACCGGCACTCTACGGAATCCAACAAACTTGTCGCACATAATAATCCCTATCGGGATTCGAACCTACGATCCCATGGAGGGTAATCTGAGGGTAATTGAGGTGCGTATTCCTGAAGCTTAGCGGTATGCGCCACTCGCCGCGCCTGATGTTAGTTAGTGTGCGCTCGATGTTTTGCGTCGAACATCCAAATACCTGTAGGTCCTTATCCAGAACACAAAATGCATCATAAAAGGTTATGTTTTCCAGGGAAAGAATGATATCAGGCTAATTTTAAAGGTGTTTCGAAAAGGCTTTGATATTCACAGATATACTCGGCAACGATTTCAAACCGCCGAGATGTCGTGAACTTTAGGGTTGTCTCGTACGGTCGTACCTGTATCATGACCGCTCTTTACCAAGCGATCAAGAATTTTTATATGGCATTATTCTAGCCACTTAGCTAATGCATTACTGATCTACTGGGCCAATATTAGCAAACAAGTTTGTCAAAGCAGTCAGAACGGATGTATTGTTTGATTGTATGTAAGAGATTGACTCTAAATCTAGACTTTATCAGTTGTTGTAATCGGTCTGCACTCGTCTTGACAAGTCAATTTTAGATGCTTCACATAGAACCGAGATGAAGGCTGTTGTGGTATTATGCCTCTAACTTTATGGTTTGGCGGATAATTTACTGTAAGCTAGAAATTATGACAATTGCAATTAGTGTGCAGCAAATACCGAGTACCACCAACATTCTGTAAATTAAGTTTTGTGATCACGCGTCAGAAGCGCCATCGGCCTGTGGCGATTCAGGGTTAATCTGGAGTAATCGAAGTAATTAGTTTAAAACATTTGATTACAAATGATTAATTGGTGTTTTCGTCAAATATTTTGCGCGACAAGCCACAAGCGACATCGCTTCAGTCGCAATAGTATGCGGATGAATTTTGTCGTGGGATGATCAATGTATTTTCTTGTTACCTTCGGAGCACTATTCAGGTGAGTTAGATGTACTCGATAACTTATGTTTTTACTGATGTTGTATTTTTTTCCGTTTTCGATAGTGAAAGAATTGGAATTTGTAACTAAATGCATAAAAATAATTCGGATCACAGAAATAAGTTATTGTTTTGTGATTTATAAGTCTTACGGGTTGAAATTGCAAACTCATCACGTCTTTCTGAATTGAATACAAATTCAACTCTACCAACGCTTTGAATAATTTTCCAAATTTGTCTTGTTTTCATTTACTCAACTCTGGTCACCGACATGTTAGTCTTGTGAAAATAGTTCTGCTGCTTCGTCATTGAGTTTTTTGATATTCATCTGTTGTCTCGCGTTGTATCTGCGGGCGCTGAAGAAGTATGTGTAGCAATATAAAGATAACTAATATTGTTCGCCTGTTTTATATCAAGTTGTGTAAATGGACGGAAGTCTTTTGGCAGCCGTAAAAGAACTAACCTATGGGCAGGGGTATGTTCACTTGGCTTACACAGATATTCCCCGAATTCGTAATAGAACGAAAATAAGGAAATCGGAATAAATTTATGGTCTAACCCTAACCTGGTACACATACTACGGGAGCACCTCCCCGCGTTATATCGTAGCTGATCGCGTCGTTACGCACATAACATACCAGCCCCAAACGCGATTCTTGTATTCATGCGTTCGCACATTGTCTTGCATCACCTGCGCTCACACGATATTCGGGATTCCTGACTTATATTATTTACACAGATTCCCTCCTGTATAGCACTCGCCAATAACAGAATCCAAGGCCGAAATTATAAGATATATATCAATACCAAAAAAACGCAATGAGAACAATTTAAACATAATATTCGCAGATGTATGTCTCTACGCTATTCATACTAACATGACACGCTTCATACAAATCTAATACATATCTTGATCTTAAGTATAAGACACGCCTTGGATATATAGACTTGCCGTGACTTTTCTTTTAATTTCGTTCTATTTTATGGATATTGAATAGATTCAGTACTATCAGGCACAAATTACAGTGTTATTCGAAAGCTTAATATTAACACTTTGCTTTTCCTATACAGAACTATGAAAAATAGAGTTACTAAGAAACGGAGGAAATGGAGAAAATCTACGATACAGGTAAACCATATTTAGAATTTTAGTTGACATTTTCAGTATTCATTTAATTCCGTATACAATGTAACGATGCTACATATTAGTGACCGGAAATAATTAGTAATATATTACATAAAGCAGTTGTGATTGCGTATTTCCAATATTTTATTATTTGTAAATTGTGTAATTACAAAATTACTAGTAAAGTAATATTTTAAAACTGTTTATACTTTTAGACGAAAATAAAGAGAAAAGATGAAAGAGTTTTTCGTGCAGATAACATAATAAGGTACAATTACAATACACTATCACATTCTTCTAAATAAATAATATATATTTAACTTTTGGGGTCTTGAATCACTTTGCATGTAGTCTACCATTTCGTTTTGAAGTACCGAAGACGCCTGTTGTAAAGGGATGCTTTTTTGAAATAGGGAATCGCAGGAGTCAAGTTGTGATTACCTCAAATAGTACAATATTCAGTACTTCCGAAGTATGTGTATCAGGTCAGGGTTAGGCCATAATTTTATTTCGATTATTCTTAATTTAGTTTGATTACGAGCTCGGGGACAATCTTTGTTTGCCAAATGAATATACCCAGTTTCCATAGATCTTATTCCCCTTACACAACTTTATATAAAAAAATTGGCGAACAAAATTAGTTTCTTCCATATTGGTACATACACTTCTGGAGCGCAAAGTTTTCTGCAATGTATTTCCAATGACCATGCCCTGTTAGGAGCGATTCGGTTAATCTAATGAGCGGAGTGAGTTTTCCCCAAAAATTGTAGATCAGGCAGAGTACCCTATTGGGTACTCTAGATTCTGGAAGTATGTGTACCAAGATCGCGGACACCGGAACGTGGTATGTTTACCAAGTTAGGGTTTGGCCATAATTTCAGGTAGGCCTACAAATACTACGGAAGTCACTTGTCTAGTACCCGAACTCGTAATGGAACTAAAATAAGGTAAATTAGAATGAATGACATTATGACCTAACTCTAACTGGTACACGTACTACGGTCCGGTGTCCGCCGTCTCGTTTCACATACTTCTGGAGCGCGCCATATTATATACCGGTGAGTGAATCCGACAAAGCGTATAAATGTTGCTCTTAATCCCCATAATAATCAGTTGATCATGCCGTTCATTTTTAAATATCTTCCCAAATCGGCTCATGTTCACTAAACGCTGTAAGTACTTCTAGTTGGCGTGTCATAAACATTTTTACATGCTATTTTAACCCTCGTATGGCAACCTCTCCTAAAATATACGCCACTATGACGTCACAAACACGTAATAGAGCTTGCCAAAGAAAAGCTACGATCTCCGAAATGGCATCTCCACCAGCGACTATATCGAGATCGTTACGACGAGAGAAATAGCTTGCTCGTTTCGATTGATCATCGCGCGTTCTGGACGATGTTCCGTATAATTTGACGGGCCTTATTTCGTCACTGTGACGTTGTAGTGACGTGATTTTTGGATGACTTAGTCCGGTGGGGTTAGTAATGACATATGCAAAAATAGTTATGCTACGTCAACTAGAAGTACTTGACGGCGTTTGTTGAACTTATTGAATCGGAATAGATTTCAATTAAAGAAGTTTTTATATGTGGGTCCAACCAAGTATATTAATTAATGTGGAATAACAGTGAATAACCATGCCATTTGTGTTCCAAACTAAAAACGATACTATATTCATTAGAGACAATTTCGAGTCTACCAATATAGATGTAAACCCCGTACTGTCTGTATACACCCCCCTTCTCCTCAATATTGTGTTAAAAATAGACTTAAATTCCCACTTTTTCTGCGTCGAACAGTGCGGATACCGATGTTCTTATGTTTATATAAGATGAAATACATTCTTGGTTCTTAAAAGGAATGAAGTTAAATAATCGTAGCTATGATCGAACTATGCCCAGATAGAATCAATTCGGTCGTACACTCTATGGTCTCTATGGTCGTACACTTTCTGATACTAGTTAACCATGCCATGCGCGTTCCAAACTGAAATAAAACTAATAGCGATACTATAAACTAGATGCAACACTAAATCCTTATAACCGTAAATCCTTTATCGTTAGCAGGCCACGTAGCCATCCCGTTAATGTATCAGAAAAACTACTAATCCCTAATAGTATGTATATATCTTCCTTGGCCACCCCAGCCCCAGTTCCCCACGGTTGTTAGCAGCACAATGTGTAATTATCTATATATATATGATAAAATAAATTACCTATATACTTGGTTCTTGAAAAAGAATAAAAGTTCTTTAAAAAACAGGAAGTCAAATAACACCTGTTCTCATCGTTGAATGGCATTGAATGGATAATACAAAATATCAAGTCAGAAATGTTTATGCCTGAAGGCGTAGGCAAAAACATACGGAGACAACCGAAAAAAGTAAATAGGTTTGGAAAACCATTAAAGGGGCTTACATGTGTGTTCCTATAATTTTACCCTCCCTTCCCCAGTGGGCGATGTAGCATACTTTGAGAATTGCTGTCAGTCTGTATTTTCTTTTTTCTGCATAGTCCTTATTTTTCTGCATATCACTTTTTCAATCTGAGCGAAACCCGTTTTACCACAAAAGGTAGATTACACAGAGTACCATACTATATAAGTGAATCTGAAGAAGATTATCGATGCACCTGATTCTCCCATATTCCATACCAGTGGTTCCCAACCTTTCCACACTGGCGGACCGGTAAACTTAAACTAAATGTACCCGCGGATCGACAAAAAATTGAAATGACCGGAACAGAAGAGACTAACATGTTTGCATAATGCAATGTCGGGCACCTAATATGCTTCTAGACAAAAAATGGCACACTCCGGTCATTTTAGGAATATATTTGAACCATGCAAACAATTCAATTGCATTGTTTGATAAAATAAAAGAACAATACTAAATATCGCGTTTCGGTACCGGTATAATAAGGCTCCGGTTGTGAGATATTGTAAAATGGGTTCGCATGTTCGAATCCCTTGCATGGATGGTTATGTGCAAGAGGATTGCTGGACTCCTCACCGCCTTAGGGTTGTTACGGCTTCCTCCACCATTAAGTCCATGCTTCTGAAACAAATAACTAACTAATCCCAGCATCATACCCAACATGGAATGGTAACCGAACGAGAGGCAGTGGTTCGCCATATGGTTAAGCCGTTCTATCGGCCTTCCATTCCCCCGGGATAAATATGTAAAATTCTATTTTATCCTCGTTAGAAGTTAGCAGTCTCGGCGTTATATTGTATTCATATGCCGTTTTATTCTAGAGATGTATCGGTATCAGATATCGGCAATATAGATATTTATATCGATATGGTCTAATGTGAGACCGATATTTATGATATATTCGGATTTTCAATTTGATTCAATGTTGAAATTATTTTTTGCGCGGAGTTATGTTCTTGGTGTTTGTTGCCTATATAATACTGAGCCATTTTGGTCCCAATCCATGCGTGTAGAAACAAGACACTGATTAAAGATGTATTAATGTGTTGGTATCGGCAACATCGGCCAATTTTTGATATTGGTATCTGTATTTGTAAGCTGATATTTCCGATATATTCAGCTTTTAATTCTGATACAGCATTGCTTAGAAAATAAGAGAATACTGATGCTGAAATTATGTTTTGCACGTGGTATCGTGTACGCGGTATTTGCCTCGTTAACTCTTAGCCATGCTCGATTACACCCCAGCGATAAGAAACTGGAATGAAAATTTGGTCCGTTTCCAGAGCGCTGCTTGGGGAACCACTGTTCCAGCGGACCTTTGCAACGTTATATATTAAATTATATAATGAGTAACTCCTCGGGTTATAATGGGCATGCAAATTTGGGCCAGATTGCTGGTCTAATGAAGTTGTCTAGATAAGATGAAACAAATCAAATGCATACTTAGTTCTTGCAAATAATGATATCAAATATTAGTAGCTATGGTTGAATAATGTCCTGAGGGCAATTTAGTTAAGAATCATCCCCGATCTTGTATCCATACATATTTCTGATCCAAATTCCTCTAGTCTATATCATTGGGTCTCTAAGTACCCCATACAAAGCCACATGGCTCCACGAGGTATTTGTCTACTTATTAAAATACTGAATATGTTTTAAATACATAGCAGCAAAACATCCGGACAATTAATCGGTTAGTAACTAGGTGTTTTATTATTTTTTTTTTATTTCTATAAATTTATTGTGGGGCTCTGTAAATGATAGTCAAAATGTTCACGGGTTCTATAACTCCAAATGTTTGTAAACCCTGCTCTAGATTACAGATACTAACGTGGCTATATTTTCCGATTTATACTGTATATGTATTTCCTTCCTCATTGATAGCATTGTCCTTATTAATTCTGCATAACATTTTTTGTTCATTGTTCAATCTAATCCGTTTTTACCACAGATGGTAGATCACGCGGAGTACCATGCTAGATGAGTGAATCCGACAAAGCCCATCAATGTACCCGTAAGTCTCCCGTAGTTTATAACCACTGGTAATAATCAGTTCACCATGACGTTTATGTTAATAAGTGTTCCAAACTAGAATCCAACGATATTTCCAGCGACTATATCACGACATACATGAGAGGATCAGCCCAAGTGTGTTTGTACACCATCACCGTAAATATCCCATCCCATGACGTCATTCGTGTTTCGAACTAAAATAATATTTAATTTATGATAATGTTACTGTATAAAAATCATATAGCATGTTAACCAAGATGGATGGTACGGGAGCGTAGTATGTGTACCAGGTTAGGGTTAGGCCATAATTTCAGGTACAAATACTACGGAAGTCACCTGTATAGTCCCCAAACTCATAATAGAATTGAAATAGGGAAAATTAGAATAAAATGATGTCCTAACCTGGTACACGTACTACGTTCAGGTGCCCGCAGTTATGCTACTATATGTATCGATATAACCGTAAACCTCATGTAGTCTGTATATGTCCCTCTTCCCACCTTGTTGGCAGCCATAGTAACCGTCCCATTAATATTCATAAGCGTTAATTTCTAGAGAGCTGTATCGGTATCGGTAAGATTTCGGATATCGGCAATTAGGTATTTATATCTGTATGGTCTATTAAATGTAATACCGATATTTCTGATATATTGTAGTTCTTAAACTGGTCATTAAAAAAATAGGTCAAAATATGGATGTTGAAACTTTTTTTTGCGCGCAGAGTTCATGTTCGTGGTGTTTGTTGCCTAATTAATACTGTGCCATTTTTGTCCCAGCCCATGAGTGTAGAAACAAGACTCTGACTAAAGATGTACCAATGTGTTGGTATCGGCAATATCGGTCAATTTCGGTATTGGTATCTGTATCTGTATCGGCTAAGAGTAGGCTGATATTTCTGATATATACAGTTTTTTTATTCTGGTACAGCATCACTTGAGAATTAAGTTAGAATACTGATGCTGAAATTATTTTTGGCACGAAATATCGTGATCGCGGTATTTGCCTCGTTAACTCTGAGCCATGCTAGATCACACCCCCGCGAAATGAAACTGAATGAAATTCTGACCATTTTTTATATATTTATCTGCCAAACTAGCTCGAATAATTTAGATATTTTTTCTGCTAAACTTTTATATTGCGTTTTTATGCGTATATATATATTTATATTAAAATAATAAAAAATCTAAACATAGACCGCATAGAAAAGTAAATACGTTTATCCACCCAATAAGGCGACCCCAAAAATTGATTCGTAATATAAGCCTGAAAATCCGGTTGGATGCAACTAGCTTACACTACATGTCTGTTTTTCAGAATACTGCCTGACAGAACACGGCTTGTTTCGACAGTTTTTCATTGCAATAAAAGATAAAGATCGAAGATACGAATAAGCAAACGAGACCAAGAAAAAATCAACAAGTAAATTTTATTCAAACATTTCATTTGACATTTCGATATCCATTGACGCATTGCTGACGACAGTAATTATTCATATATTCCAGAGTTGTAAAAAAACTAATTGACAGTTCATTGGTATATTATTGTACTTTTTTTTTAACTTGTGTAATTTGAAACTGACATCTCATGGCTAATATTGGAATTTAGAGAATTGAATGACTAAATCTACCTGATTACTAAAGTTATTTTAAATGTTTGTTCCTGTGTGTCTCCCCAGTGGGCGAGATAGTACACTTTGATAATTCTGACACAAAGTTCCGATACTATGATATCTGTATTTCCTTCTTCATTGATAACATAATCTTTATTATTCTTAGTAGCATTTTTTTGTTTTGTTTAATCCAGCAGTTCTTAACCTAGGGTAAATATTCCCTGGGGGTAAATTTTGTCATTCTCAGGGGTAAATTTCGTTATTATGAAAAAAAGATGCTTCGCATCTATTTACAAGTTTTGTTGCGAGCAACATTGTGTTATTGATAGCATAACTTGCGATAAATATGTATTTTTAGCCTATTATTGGATATGATGTGTATTAGCCTGTTATTGTATCACAATATCATAAAAACTTATTCCCTAAAGGGGCAAATGATGCAAAAAAAAGGTTAAGAACCACTGGTTTAATATAATGAGCAAACAGCGTGTACCTATGTTATGTTATATTATAGAAATAGTCGTATTTAGTTTGGGTAGGCCATTAGTTTGGTAATATTTGTAATTTGTGCAATTTGAAGTCTGAGACTGACCTCCTCTGATAACTAATGTTTAAAGTATTCGAATACTCGCGGAATAAAGTGAAATATAAAACCCTAGTAAATAATTTATTAGCCAGAAACATTAATGTTTTAATTTTTTGGAAAATCTGCGACGTATTTGAAAATGAACTAAACAAATATCAGTGATAGTTAAATTTATTTGTGTTTATTGTAAGCTTATTGAAGCTTTTTTCGTTTGTAAAGATTCAAATGTGTAATGAAAATCTTCGGAATTTTTCAATATAAATCTAATTAGGTATAAAATATTGATACTCCCGTAGTATGTATACCAGGTTAGGGTTAGTTCATAATTCTATTTTGATTTTTTCTATTTTAGTTTTATTACCAAATCAGGGACCGTCTGTGTTGTGTTAGCCAAGTGAATATATCCCCTGCCCATAGGTTTCAGTTCCTTTACATAACCCGATGTGAAGTAGGCGATCAAAATTAGTTACCTCCGTATTGGTACACATAATTCTTGAGCGCTAAAAATTGGTATATAATATTTAACTCAGGAAAGGTTGTGTATATTTTAAGATGCAGGTTAAAACACACACATGCATATATTATTTCAAAACGTGGTGTAATGCAGTGCAACCGATGTCGGACCGCACAGTTCCGATATCCGAGAAAATTTGTTAATTATTTGTCAGCCAGCGTAACCACTTAGTGGCCAAGAAAACTAATTTCATTTTGTTTTAGTTGTATCGACGCGGATATTTTTCAGCTAGTGGATCCGTATGCGTATTCTGCTGCGCATTAACACATGTATTTCTGTAACGTTTCGTCCGAACAAAGGCAGACTTCCTCAGACAATCATTTCTTGAATTGGATCTCATGATTTACTGTTTCTATTTATATATGCAAGTAAAACTATAATCAGTTCAACTTAAAAGGTTACAGATATATCTAATATTTTAACATAAAATTATGTAGGTTAGGTGATAAATTGATAATTGTTTTTAGATGTCAATTATTTTGTGGAAAATAAATATAAAATAAAGAGTAATTTGAATCTCATTTTTAAAGTTTTTACTTGTGAAAATTAACTTGAAAGTGTAAATAAGAACTTTAAAAACTTTTAAACATGTAAAATAGTATATTTTACACACTTAAGAAGCGTATAATTAAAATCAAAATAATTTTGAAGTTATTAAATCTATTTTTTTTTTTACAAATACAAGTCTGTATTGTCATTCTATTCTAAACGATTTAAAGGAAATTAAAAAATACATAATTTTTTTACATAAGATTTTTGAAAAACAAACTCGATGAAAAAACTACCATTTTCGCAAAAAGTCTCTATTGGTATTATATGCTAAAAAAGGTTTCAAGTGTTAATACTTTATATACAAAGTCGTCAATTAATCCATGCCAAAAATTAGTTAAGGCTTTTCAAGATGTTATGAGCGAGATCTCAAGAGATTATTTTAAAATTAAATACAAGATACCCGTTCAAATTTTTAATAAATTAAACAGAGGGTATTTTAATACATCTAGGAGCAGCGTTCAAAGTAAACTAGAAAAATTTGAGTAAAGACGAAAAATTGTGAAATCTATATTTTTCAAACATGCTCCATCGCTGCATTGTCACTATGTGTTAAAAACGAATTCAAATGGTAATTTTGTTATAAATAATTAGCAAAATAGTTATTCCAAAATTTTGATATATATAGATAAATAACTGGTGGTATTCAATGAATAATCGAAAATTTGAAAAAGTTGGGAACTTCAGCTCTTTTGCAAATGTTCCCAGTCTTTATTATCATTTTATGCTGTGAAAGATTTTGTGTGTTCGTACATAAATTCTAGTTATCTCATGATTTTATTAGACTTTAGAAAAAAATATCTTATAATTTTATTTTAAAATTGACTAAATTTTTAAGTTGCAAAATCTATCTTTGTCGCAAGTTTTATAAAAGATGACAAAAACATTATCTGATATTTTAACATAAAATTATGAGGAGATAATTGTTTTTAGACCGATATCACAAGACACAAATTATTTTAAAATTTGTTACATACTTCAATAATAGAGACATAAAAATAAGAAATAAGAAGCTCATTTTTACAATATTACGTAATGAAGTTTACCCTCAAAATGTAAATATCGAATTTTCTGAAAAGTGTTTTAGTACAAGCTATGCATTTTCATATTCATGAAGTTTAAATGTTATGTGAATGCTATTTTTTTAAATTTGAATCATCGTTTCAAGTCTGCAATGATATTCTATGTTGAAAACAATTTTAAATGTTAAGTCTTTATGAACATGTCTACTAACCTACACAAGAAAGTAGTTTCGATAGTTCACGCTGTTACAAGTAATTAAAAAATCATTATCCTAAGAAACTTATTCTAAAATTTAACAAAAAAATACTTTTTCCACATTTTGAAGCAGCGTACAATAGAAACTCGCAAATTATTCCGATAAGTTTCTTCCTAGCTTTATTGCAAATGTTCCATGTCTTCATTGGCGTTCTATGTTAATCAAATGGTAATACTTTCTAGAATTGTCAACAAATCAATGCATGAATATGAAATTAGGTGTTTCACGCTGATATGATCAATTAGCAAAATTTATATCCTAAAATAGTAATATGAAATAAGATTTGTAGATTTGAAAAATCGGTTAAAATGCATATTCGAAGATTTTAAAAAAGTTGGGCTCTTTCTCAAATGTTCCCAGTGTTCATTTTAATTACATGCTGTGTAATATTTCTGGTATTAGTTATATTAGTTCTGGTACAAGTTTGGGGAGTGTTTGTGGTAGCCAAGTGAATGTACCACCTGCCCACATGATGAATATGAGTAACTTCATCTCGCTAATGTTACAATCCCTCATTGACATTTATGTCGTCATTTCATGTGCCCCTGCCCACATGATGAATTTGAGTAACTTCATCTCGCTAATGTTACAAATCTTTATTGACATTTCTGTCGTCATTTCATGTGATCATATTTTATTGTTACTGTTGTCAACTAACTACTAGTGCAAGAATTAAATATGTTTCACTTACTTTATAAGTTTATAAGAAACTAGCAAATGTAATCTTAAGATTGTATCATCATAAAAAACATTTAATTTTTTTAATTTTTGAAGTAGCGTACAATGAAAATTAGAAAATTTTGAGAAACTGTTGAAAGTTTGATATATAGCTTCCTCGCAAATGTTTGGAATCTTTACCATCATTCTGCTGTGAAATATTTCACGTTCTTCTACTTCATCGTCTGCCATTTTTCAATACAAAAAAATTATAATTTGTCTCAGTTTTTCAAAAGATTACAAAAATGAATGTGTAAAAGATCACTGCTTATTCATTAACATCTCAAAATGTAAATGATTTTTAAAATCTGTATACTTCAGAAAAGGATTTCAAATATGTTGTCAACTAGTCGTCCTAATAATTCTAATTCATATAATTCCACATTTTTACTACATGATTCGCTTTTCTGTACCACTGTCAAGCAACATTTTCTGTGAAATATATCTTCAAAACTTGATAGTGACGTAGTTAGCATTGATTGCAAATTGTTAGTGACGTAGTTAAGTTAGCCCAATTGAATTTGTTGCAAACCAAAATTGGAAGATTGGCTTACACTACATAATGTCACATACTACATTTATTTTCAGCTTTGTGAAAACACTGCTTGAACGTTGACGGGTCAATTTATCATTGCATTAAAATATGCGACAATGTCAATTGTCTGGTATCGCATCACTAACTGAACTTGAAGCCTATCCAAAGAGTCAAGTAAGTAATAAAAATCTCCTGAAACTGTTCATTTGAATTTAACGAGGCATATAAAATTAATATATTGAATTAAACGCAACTCAGAAACATTTGGTATTTTTGAATGATGCAGTTTAGACATATTATTTATATATATATATGTTATTTCGAAATGTCGCGTTATGTAGTGGTTAGTGCTGAATATAATCAGTTATAATTAACGCCCGACCATTGACTAGACTTGAAAGCACTGGAGTTCCGTTTTTTTATTCGAGATCTATTTGAGGAGCGTGTAATGATTAATTAAAATTGACATTGTATGCTGTAAGAGATTTCAGGTGTTGATGCATATATTTGAGTTAGTTTACGCTTTTAATAGAATGTAGAAAAAATAGTTTTTAACTTTGAAGAAGCGCATAATATAAAATAGTAAAAATCGAGAAGAGATGTTTACTTGAGACTGTTAGAAGTATTCTCTTCTATAATTTATAATTCTATAATTATATATATTACATATATATTAAATATATATAATAAAAATAATTGAGACTGTTAGAAGTATTATCTTCTATAATCTATAATTCTATAATTTACATCGAGTAAATAATATAAATAAAAGTTTTTTTTAATTATTGAAGCATCGTAAATTGAAAAATTTGAAAATATATTTATCGAAATTTCAGAGCACCTACGAAAAAAATTGAGATTGGATAATTTGAGAATATCTGACAAGTTGTTTAACATAGCTTTTTTTGCAAATAATTTATGTGTGTATTGGCACTCCGTGTTCAAAACGATTTCAAATGTTAATACTGTATAAAGTTATCAACGAAATAATACAAGAAAACGCAATTTGTTAAAATTTTAGATAACAAACTATGTGGGAGATAAATGTTTTTTTTAACTGATATCACAAAACCGAAAATTATTTTGAAAACCTGTATAACTTTGAAAAATAGAGATATAAGAAATAGGATGAAAGATTATTTTTCAAAAATAAACTCGGAAAGGTTACCTCAGAAATTTGAAAACAATTTGTTCAAAAAAACAATGCCCTCTATTACAGTTAAAAATTGCAGAATTTTATATATTTTACATTTATCGAACAGAAAATATTTGTTCATATTTGTATAAAAAATTAATTGAAAGATGATTTAATTTAATTTTAGAATCAGCGTTCAATGAAAAATTCGAAAAATTAGGGAATAGCTCAAAAGTTGTTCAATCAACTTTTATTTGTAGAAATTCTTTTTATAAATAGGTATCCACCAGTGTTCCATATAGCGCACTAGTACGCACTAGTTGCGTACTAGTACTTTTGTAACCCAGTTGGGATTACATAACAATATTTGCTGGTATTCTAGCCTATGTGGTGCATACAAGGGAAATAAAGCTTTGCATTATTGGCAAAATCCTAGTTGATTCCAGTCTAGATTTGCAAAATCGGCAAATTCACAAAATGCATATATCTTATTAACACCCGTTTTATTGTGACCGCAAATGCACATGGCGTCTTCCAGAATTTGAGTTGACTTGATATTATCCTTTGGTATTACGTTTGTAAATTTACCGCATCAATTTTAGGCGAATTGTAATATTATTATCGATACTATGATGCAGATATTTATTAAGATGATAATCAACTTTCATTAAACAGTCATTTCTTTTCTGGTTATAGCTTTGACTCGTACATTTTATACCATGTGTGGTCTCTCGCAAACACCAATCCAATTTTAAATTTTCGATAATCAATATTTAATACGCGGGTCATACATGAAACGGCTAGTACCATGCTGCCAATCATACTTAGTTTAAAATATGGGGTATTTATTTTTAATAGCCTTTTTCGTTTGACGCTTCTATAATTAGGGAGCTTTGTTGGTACCTTTTTTGGCGAAGTAAGGAATTGAAACGATACGTTAGGCGCAAAAAAAATCAGCTAACACCAAACGCAGAGTAACCAATATTCGATTCGGTTTTCGAATACTTTGATCAGACCTAATGCGAGGCTATGATATTAATGGCGAGAATATTTGTGAGCATATCACTGAAAGGAAATATTTTGCACCCCGGCTGTTAGGTTGCAGAATAACGACTCGCTAAATTTAATTGATCGATTACAGGGAAAGTATTTATTTATCATCTCATTGGCGAACATCGAGGTTTTGACGGAATTGTACGATCATGTTGTCTTTCTTGAATAATAACTTTTTTAATGAATGTTTATTTTACTTTTGTATATTAAATAGGATATGATGGGTATTCAATTATTTCAAATTCGAAATTGTCCGGACTCCTTGTCCTTTCGTTACCGATAAATTCTCTAAGGGTTTAAACGAAACTAGGATAACAAAAAGGCCCCTCTTTAATTTGCAATATTTCCTGAAGTAGCGCTCTTGCCTGTATCTATGCTGTTTGAAATGAGTTAAAATAAAAGTTAAGGCGCCTAACTTGTTAAAATCGGTCAAAGCACTTACGCACTCTTCTTTCAATTGTTAAGCACTTTCGCACTTATAATTCCCCTAGGTGAACACTGGTATCCACCATTTTATTTTGTATTTCATTATCAGAATGCGGAATAAAAATGAGTTTAAATGGGTTCGAATTCCATAAATACCGATTGTGTCATCGTATAAAATCTCATGTAATAAGTCAATTGTTAGGGCTGGGCATTTTCGAATACCTGATTTAGAATCGAATCGAATGATTTTTTCGAATTACTTGGGAGATATATAATTGTATGCAACTTTTTTTATTGTAATTGGTCCTGACAACAAATGGATTACTGAAAACATAAAATACACTCAGACAGATTGTTGAGCGTTCACACATGATAAAAATCTTATCAATATTAATTAGACTACAGAAAAATAGTCATAGATCTGAATTGCTTTAAAAAAATGTGGTTTGAATAAAAAAAAAAGTAAAGAAAAGGGCAACAATAGGAAATTTTGCTCTAACCCAATAATTTACTATTATATACGAAATGCCCAGCCCTACCCATTGCGCAGTTTTACTGCAAAAATTAAGACACAGATGCGATCAAACTACATCAATTGAAAAGTTAAAGCTATTTTTTTGCTCATTATTGGTTATTTATGATACTACTACGATTCCTCAAAGAATGCCATACCTTCGGCGTCCTGATTGTTTGTATATATATTTGTTCAGGTTTCCTCACTTATGGAAATGGAATCTTGACGACATTCTCTGTTCAAAGAAAGAAAATAAAAGTTATAAATACAACTGAATTATTCAAATATAAATGTGAGTTTCATCAAAGATAATTAAGATTAGCTCACCAACAAAATGAAATGAACCACACTTATGTGAACAAATACTTTAAATATAAAGAGAGACTGTTTTACTCAACTCGGTGACATACGTACATTGATCCTGCATGCATGCAAACGGATTATATTCAAAAGCTTTAACATGGGTCGACCCATCAAGAATTAACTGTTTGTTATTTTAATAATTGCAATCAGATTCTTGATTACAAACCAAAGCAATTGTGTTTATTACTTTACAATACAAATCCTATATTTGATGTCATAGCATAATAAATATGAAATATATTTTCATTGAAATATATTGCATTAATTTTCTTTCAATCATTCTAGTTTTAAACATTTATATCTGTAACAGTGTAATACTTTGGTGTAAAGGCAACGGCGATCGACATTTTTGTCATATCTAAATTATATTAGTCGCTGTCCTGACGAATTGTGATACAAAATATGTTATATATATATATATTATTTTAATATATGTATATATCACCTGTGTGTTAAATTGAAAATTCTAACAAATTTTTTTTTACCAGTTTGTGGCAAAAACCTGATAGTCTATGTTTGGTTGTCAATGCCGCCATAACACAAATCTTTTTATTACTTCATATCTTCTTACCAACACTGCCTATTCAACGTGAGAAATCTTGTGACTAACCAGGCCGGCATGGTTTTGTCTCATCATCTTCAACGTCAACTTCTTCAAAAAACATATACAAATTACACTTGCATATACAGGGGTAGGGAGGGGGGTTGGGGGTTCTGGGAATTGGTGGTGGGCCCTGGGAGGGAGGGGAAAACACAGCATTGCAATCATAATTAGGCGATTTTGGTTTTGTCAATTCTGATATAAAATATTCATAGAATCCGGTAATAGGATAGTCAGATAGAGGTCCTTTCATTTTTATTTTCAAATCATTAGCATTGAACGTGACATTACAATCGAAAGTCGTTGCCTCCTTTTTTAAATCAAAAATTTGAGTGACAAGTAATTCTATTAAGTGTCCCAATATACAAATATGCAGGGTGTCTGACAGCCCATGTTTGATGGCAGTTCTAGCCTACTTCATATATTGCCTGAATATTTATATTTGTTTTGATTTTTGTGAACAAACTTCTGAAGACAATCATATTACTACAGTTATGCACACTGTTATATGTTTATTATTGATATATTATATTTACGAATGAATGGTTTTATCTATCGTGCTGTATCTTTATTTCGCTATCAGTTTTATCATAATCATTTTTTCTATGCAATTTCGTTAAGATATTTTCAACAGGAACTAAAGATATCGTTTCCGAGACCGACAAGGGAAAGACGAATTTAACAGGGCATGCCATGGCTTTTTTTTATTTGTGTTTTGTTATAAAGGAATTTTTTGAACTCATTCCTGCTATGGCGGAGTTTCAGTTTAAAAACTAGGATAAGTTAGCAATAATGTTATTATTAGCTTTTCAGACTCAGAACTATAGAGATTGGAGATGATTTTCCAGAAGCAGAACTATAAAGATTGTGGATATGGAGATACTTTTTAAAATCAGAAGTATAATGATGAAGATATGTTGACAATTATCAAAGGCAGAAACTCAGGATGAAGATACGGAGACAAATATAAGAAGCAGAATTATGAAGATTCAAGTTACGAAGACACTTTTCAGAAGGAGAGCTTAACACGAAGACACCGTGGAGATGCAGGAGTGAAGGTTGTAAATTAGGCCTAGTTAATTTTAATGTTATATTAGCTTTTCAGTGGCAGATATATAAAGATTCAATATGCGGGGAAGCTTTTCAGAGACCGAACTATAGAGATTGAAGATATGAAGATACTTTTCAAGTGCAGAATTGAAAAATGAAAATATGTAGACACTTATTGACGGCAGAAGATTAAAGATGAAGATACGAAAACTACTTTTAGAAGCAGAAAAGCAGAATTTTGAAGATTAAAGTTACGAAGACGCTTTTCAGAAGAAGGACCGAACACGAAGACACTTTGGAGATGCAGAAAAGCAAGATGTAAGTTGGGCTTAGTTAATTATAAAATTATATTAGCTTTTCAGTGGCAGAAATATAAAGATTCAAGATGCGGAGAAGATTTTCAGAGACAGAACTATAGAGATTGAAAATATGAAGACAATTTTCAATAGCAGAATTAAAAAATGAAAATATGAAGACACTTATCAAAGGCGGAAGATTAAAGATGAAGATACGAAGACTACTATTAGAAGCAGAATTATGAAGATACAAGTTACGAAGACACTTTTCAGAAAGAGAGCTGAACACTTAGACACCGTGGAGATGCCGAAATGAAGGTTGTAAATTAGGCCTAGTTAATTTTAATGTTATATTAGCTTTTCAGTGGCAGAAAATTAAAGATTCAATATGCGGAGAAGATTTTCAGAGACGGAACTATAGAGATTGAAGATATGAAGATACTTTTTAAGAGAAGAACTATAAAGTGAAAATATGAAGACACTTATCGAAGGCAGAAGATTAAAGATGAAGATACGAAGACTACTTTTAGAAGCAGAATTATGAAGATTCAAGTTACGAAGGAGCTTTTCAGAAGGAGATCTGAACACGAAGACACCGTGGAGATGCAGAAATGAAGGTTGTAAATTAGACTTAGGTAATTTTAAAGTTAGCTTTTCAGTGGCAGAAATATGAAGATTCAAGATGTGGAGAAGATTTTCACAGAAAGAACTATTGAAATTGAAGATATGAAGATACTTTTCCAAGACAAGAACCAGACAATGAAAATATGAAGACACTTATCGAAGGCAGAAGATTAAAGATGAAGATACGAAAACTACTTTTAGGAGCAGAATTATGAAGATTCAATTTTCGAGGACGCTTTTCAGAAGGAGAACTGACAACGAAGACACCTTGGAGATGCAGAAATGAAGGTTGTAAATTAGGCCTAGTTATTTTTAATGTTATATTAGCTTTTCAGTGGCAGAAATATAAAGATTCAAGAAGCGGAGAAGATTTTCAGAGACAGAACTATAGAGATTGAAGATATGAAGACACTTTTCAAGAGCAGAACTAAAAAATAAAAATATGAAGACACTTATCGAAGGCAGAAGATTAAAGTTGAAGATACGAAGACTACTCTTAGAAGAAGAATTATGAAGATACAAGTTACGAAGACACTTTTCAGAAGGAGAGCTGAACACGAAGATACCGTGGAGATGCAGAAATGAAGGTTGTAAATTAGGCCTAGTTAAATTTAATGTTATATTAGCTTTTCAGTGGCAGAAATTTAAAGATTCATTATGCGGAGAAGATTTTCAGAGACAGAACTATAGAGATTGAAGATATGAAGACAGTTTTCAAGAGAAGAACTATAAAATGAAAATATGCAGACACTTATCAAAGACAGAAGATTAAAGATGAAGATACGAAGACTAATTTTAGAAGCAGAATTATGAAGATACAAGTTACAAAGACTCTTTTCAGATGGAGAACTGAACACGAAGACACCGTGGAGATGCAGAAATGAAGGTTGTAAATTAGGCCTAGTTAATTTTAAAGTTATATTAGCTTTTCAGTGGCAGAAATATAAAGATTCAAGATGCGGAGAAGATTTTCAGAGAAAAAACTATTGAAATTGAAGATACTTTTTAAGAGAAGAACCATAAAATGAAAATATGAAGACACTTATCGAAGGCAGAAGATTAAAGATGAAGATACGAAGACTACTTTTAGAAGCAGAATTATGAAGATACAAGTTACGAAGACGCTTTTCAGAAGGAGAACTGAACACGAAGACACCGTGGAGATGCAGAAATAAAGGTTTTAAATTAGGCCTATTTAATTTTAAAGTTATATTAGCTTTTCAGTGGCAGAAATATAAAGATTCAAGATGCGGAGAAGATTTTCAGAGAAAAAACTATTGAAATTGAAGATATGAAGATACTTTTCAAGAGAAGAACCATAAAATGAAAATATGAAGACACTTATCGAAGGCAGAAGATAAAAGATGAAGATGCGAAGACTACTTTTAGAAGCAGAATTATGAAGATACGAAGACGCTTTTCAGAAGGAGAACTGAACACGAAGACACCGTGGAGATGCAGAACTGAAGGTTTCAAATTAGGCCTAGTTAATTTCAATGTTATATTAGCTTTTCAGTGGCAGAAATATAATGATTCAAGATGCGGAGAAGATTTTCAGAGACGGAACTATAGAGATTGAAGATATGAAGATACTTTTCAAGAGAAGAACTATAAAATGAAAATATGAAGACACTTATCTAAAGCAGAAGATTAAAGATGAAGATACGAATACTACTTTTAGAAGCAGAATGATGAAGATTCAAGTTACGAAGACGCTTTCCAGAAGGAGAGCTGAACACGAAGACACCTTGGAGAGGCAGAAATGAAGGTTGTAAATTAGGCCTAGTTAATTTTAAAGTTATATAAGCTTTTCAGTGGCAGAAATATAAAGATTCAAGATGCGGAGAAGATTTTCAGAGACAGACCTATAGAGATTGAAGATATGAAGACACTTTTCAGGTGCAGAACTAAAAAATTAAAATATGAAGACACTTATCGAAGGCAGAAGATTAAAGATGAAGATACGAAGACTACTTATAGATGCAGAATTATGAAGATACAAGTTACGAAGACACTTTCCAGAAGAAGAACTGAACACGAAGACAACGTGGAGATGCGGAAATGAAGGTTGTAAATTAGGCCTAGTTAATTTTAATGTTATATTAGCTTTTCAGTGGCAGAAATTTAAAGATTCAATATGCGGAGAAGATTTTCAGAGACAGAACTATAGAGATTGAAGATATGAAGATACTTTTCAGGAGCAGAACTAAAAATGAAAATATGAAGACACTTATCGAAGGCAGAAGATTAGAGCTGAAGATACGAAGACTACTTTTAGAAGCAGAATTAGGAAGATACAAGTTACGAAGACGCTTTTCAGAAGGAGAACTGAACACGAAGACACCGTGGAGATGCAGAAATGAAGGTTTTAAATTAGGCCTATTTAATTTTAAAGTTATATTAGCTTTTCAGTGGCAGAAATATAAAGATTCAAGATGCGGAGAAGATTTTCAGAGAAAAAACTATTGAAATTGAAGATATGAAGATACTTTTCAAGAGAAGAACCTTAAAATGAAAATATGAAGACACTTATCGAAGGCAGAAGATAAAAGATGAAGATGCGAAGACTACTTTTAGAAGCAGAATTATGAAGATACGAAGACGCTTTTCAGAAGGAGAACTGAACACGAAGACACCGTGGAGATGCAGAACTGAAGGTTTCAAATTAGGCCTAGTTAATTTCAATGTTATATTAGCTTTTCAGTGGCAAAAATATAATGATTCAAGATGCGGAGAAGATTTTCAGAGACGGAACTATAGAGATTGAAGATATGAAGATACTTTTCAAGAGAAGAACTATAAAATGAAAATATGAAGACACTTATCTAAAGCAGAAGATTAAAGATGAAGATACGAATACTACTTTTAGAAGCAGAATGATGAAGATTCAAGTTACGAAGACGCTTTCCAGAAGGAGAGCTGAACACGAAGACACCTTGGAGAGGCAGAAATGAAGGTTGTAAATTAGGCCTAGTTAATTTTAAAGTTATATAAGCTTTTCAGTGGCAGAAATATAAAGATTCAAGATGCGGAGAAGATTTTCAGAGACAGACCTATAGAGATTGAAGATATGAAGACACTTTTCAGGTGCAGAACTAAAAAATTAAAATATGAAGACACTTATCGAAGGCAGAAGATTAAAGATGAAGATACGAAGACTACTTATAGATGCAGAATTATGAAGATACAAGTTACGAAGACACTTTCCAGAAGAAGAACTGAACACGAAGACAACGTGGAGATGCGGAAATGAAGGTTGTAAATTAGGCCTAGTTAATTTTAATGTTATATTAGCTTTTCAGTGGCAGAAATTTAAAGATTCAATATGCGGAGAAGATTTTCAGAGACAGAACTATAGAGATTGAAGATATGAAGATACTTTTCAGGAGCAGAACTAAAAATGAAAATATGAAGACACTTATCGAAGGCAGAAGATTAGAGCTGAAGATACGAAGACTACTTTTAGAAGCAGAATTATAAAGATTCAAGTTACGAAGAATCTTTTCAGAAGGAGAACTGAACACGAAGACACCGTGGAGATGCAGAAATTAAGGTTGTAAATTAGGCCTAGTTAATTTTAAAGTTATATTAGCTTTTCAGTGGCAGAAATATAAAGATTCAAGATGCGGAGAAGATTTTCAGAGAAAAAACTATTGAAATTGAAGATATGAAGATACTTTTCAAGAGAAGAACCATAAAATGAAAATATGAAGACACTTATCGAAGGCAGAAGATTAGAGCTGAAGATACGAAGACTACCTTTAGAAGCAGGATTATGAAGATACAAGTTACTAAGACTCTTTTCAGAAGGAGAACTGAACACGAAGACACCGTGGAGATGCAGAAATGAAGGTTTCAAATTAGGCCTAGTTAATTGTTATATTAGCTTTTCAGTGGCAGAAATATAAAGATTCAAGATGCGGAGAAGATTTTCAGAGACGGATCTATAGAGATTGAAGATATGAAGATACTTTTCAAGAGAAGAACCATAAAATGAAAATATGAAGACACTTATCGAAGGCAGAAGATTAAAGATGAAGATACGATGACTACTTTTAGAAGCAGAAATATGAAGATTCAAGTTACGAAGACGCTTTTCAGAAGGATAACTGAACACGAAGACATCTTGGAGATGCAGAAATGAAGGTTGTGAATTAGGCCTAGTTAATTTTAAAGTTATATTAGCTTTTCAGTGGCAGAAATATAAAGATTCAAGATGCGGAGAAGATTTTCAGAGACAGAACTATAGAGATTGAAGATATGAAGACACTTTTCAGGAGCAGAACTAAAAAATGAAAATATGAAGACACTTATCGAAGGCAGAAGATTATAGATGAAGATACGAAGACTACTTCTAGAAGAATAATTATGAAGATACAAGTTACGAAAACACTTTTCAGAAGGAGAGCTGAACACGAAGATACCGAAGAAATGAAGGTTGCAAATTAGGCCTAGTTAATTTTAATGTTATATTAGCTTTTCAGTGGTTGAAATTTAAAGATTCAATATGCGGAGAAGATATTTAGAGACAGAACTATAGAGATTGAAGATATGAAGATACTTTTCAAGAGAAAAAATTTAAAATGAAAATATGAAGACACTTATCGAAGGCAGAAGATTAAAGATGAAGATACGAAGACTACTTGTAGATGCAGAATTATGAAGATAAAAGTTATGAAGACACTTTCCAGAAGAAGAACTGAACACGAAGACACAGTGGAGATGCAGAAAAGAAAGTTGTAAGTTAGGCCTAGTTAATTTTAAAGTTATATTAGCTTTTCAGTGGCAGAAATATAAAGATTCAAGATGCGGAGAAAATTTCCAGAGAAAAAACTATTGAAATTGAAGATATGAAGATACTTTTCAAGAGAAGAACAATAAAATGAAAATATGAAGACACTTATCGAAGGCAGAAGATTAAAGATGAAGATACGAAGACTACTTTTAGAAGCAGAATTATGAAAATACAAGTTACGAAGACGCTTTTCAGAAGGAGAACTGAACACGAAGACACCATGGAGATGCAGAAATGAAGGTTTTAAATTAGGCCTAGTTAATTTTAATGTTATATTAGCTTTTCAGTGGCAGAAATATAAAGATTCAAGATGCGGAGAAGATTTTCAGAGACGGAACTATAGAGATTGAAGATATGAAGATACTTTTCACATAAAATGAAAATATGAAGACCATTATCGAGTGCAGAAGATTAAAGATGAAGATACGAAGACTACTTTTAGAAGCAGAATTATGAAGATTCAAGTTACGAAGACGCTTTTCAGAAGGAGAACTGAACACGAAGACATCTTGGAGATGCAGAAATGAAGGTTGTGAATTAGGCCTAGTTAATTTTAAAATTATATTAGCTTTTCAGTGGCAGAAATATAAAGATTCAAGATGCGGAGAAGGTTTTTCAGAGACAGAACTATAGAGATAGAAGATATGAAGACACTTTTCAGGAGCAGAACTAAAAAATGAAAATATGAAGACACTTATCGAAGGCAGAAGATTAAAGATGAAGATACGAAGACTACTTTTAGAAGAAAAATTATGAAGATACAAGTTACCAAGACACTTTTCAGAAGGAGAGCTGAACACGAAGATACCGTGGAGATGCAGAAATGAAGGTTGCAAATTAGGCCTAGTTAATTTTAATGTTATATTAGCTTTCCAGTGGTAGAAATTTAAAGATTCAATATGCGGAGAAGATATTCAGAGACAGAACTATAGAGATTGAAGATATGAAGATACTTTTCAAGAGAAAAACTATAAAATGAAAATATGAAGACACTTATCGAAGGCAGAAGATTAAAGATGAAGATACGAAGACTACTTGTAAATGCAGAATTATGAAGATACAAGTTACGAAGACACCGTGGAGATGCAGACAAGAAAGTTGTAAGTTAGGCCTAGTTAATTTTAAAGTTATATTAGCTTTTCAGTGGCAGAAATGTAAAGATTCAAGATGCGGAGAAGATTTTCAGAGAAAAAACTATTGAAATTGAAGATATGAAGATACTTTTCAAGAGAAGAACAATAAAATGAAAATATGAAGACACTTATCGAAGGCAGAAGATTAAAGATGAAGATACGAAGACTACTTTTAGAAGCAGAATTATTAAAATACAAGTTACGAAGAGGCTTTTCAGAAGGAGAACTGAACACGAAGACACCGTGGAGATGCAGAAATGAAGGTTTTAAATTAGGCCTAGTTAATTTTAATGTTATATTAGCTTTTCAGTGGCAGAAATATAAAGATTCAAGATGCGGAGAAGATTTTCAGAGACGGAACTATAGAGATTGAAGATATGAAGATACTTTTCAAGAGAAGAACTATAAAATGAAAATATTAAGACCCTTATCGAAGGCAGAAGACTAAAGATGAAGATACGAAGACTACTTTTAGAAGCAGAATTATGAAGATTCAAGTTACGAAGACGCTTTTCAGAAGGAGAACTGAACACGAAGACACCTTGGAGATGCAGAAATGAAGGTTGTAAATTAGGCCTAGTTAATTTTTAAGTTATTAGCTTTTCAGTGGCAGAAATATAAAGATTCAAGATGCGGAGAAGATTTTCAGAGACAGAACTATTGAGATTGAAGATATGAAGATACTTTTCAAGAGAAGAACTATAAAATGAAAATATGAAGACACTTATCGAGGGCAGAAGATTAAAGATGAAGATACGAAGACTACTTATAGATGCAGAATTATGAAGATACAAGTTACGAAGACACTTTCCGGAAGAAGAACTGAACACGAAGACACCGTGGAGGTGCAGAAATGAAGGTTGTAAATTAGGCCTAGTTAGTTTTAAGGTTATATTAGCTTTTCAGTGGCAGAAATATAAAGATTCAAGATTCGGAGAAGATTTTCAGAGACAGAACTATAGAGATTGAAGATATGAAGACACTTTCCAGGAGCAGAACTAAAAAATGAAAATTTGAAGACACTTATCGAGGGCAGAAGATTAAAGATGAAGATACGAAGACTACTTTTAGAAGAATAATTATGAAGATACAAGTTACGAAGACACTTTTCAGAAGGAGAGCTGAACACGAAGATACCGTGGAGATGCAGAAATGAAGGTTGTAAATTTGGCCTAGTTAATTTTGATGTTAAATTAGATTTTCAGTCGCAGAAATTTAAAGATTCAATATGCGGAGAAGATATTCAGAGACAGAACTATAGAGATTGAAGATACTTTTCAAGAGAAGAACTATAAAATGAAAATATGAAGACACTTATCGAAGGCAGAAGATTAAAGATGAAGATACGAAGACTACTTATAGATGCAGAATTATGAAGATACAAGTTACGAAGACACTTTCCAGAAGAAGAACTGAACACGAAGACACCGTGGAGGTGCAGAAATGAAGGTTGTAAATTAGGCCTAGTTAGTTTTAATGTTATATTAGCTTTTCAGTGGCAGAAATTTAAAGATTCAATATGCGGAGAAGATTTTCAGAGACAGAACTATAGAGATTGAAGATATGAAGATACTTTTTAAGAGAAGAACTATAAAATGAAAATATGAAGACACTTATCGAAGGCAGAAGATTAAAGATGAAGATACGAAGACTACTTTTAGAAGCAGAATTATGAAGATTCAAGTTACGAAGACTCTTTTCAGAAGGAGAACTGAACACGAAGACACCGTGGAGATGCAGAAATGAAGGTTGTAAATTAGGCCTAGTTAATTTTAAAGTTATATTAGCTTTTCAGTGGCAGAAATATAAAGATTCAAGATGCGGAGAAGATTTTCAGAGACAGAACTATAGAGATTGAAGATATGAAGACACTTTTCAGGAGAAGAACTAAAAAATGAAAATATGAAGACACTTATCGAAGGCAGAAGATTAAAGATGAAGATACGAAGACTACTTTTAGAAGCAGAATTATGAAAATACAAGTTACGAAGACGCTTTTCAGAAGGAGAACTGAACACGAAGACACCGTGGAGATGCAGAAATGAAGGTTTTAAATTAGGCCTAGTTAATTTCAATGTTATATTAGCTTTTCAGTGGCAGAAATATAAAGATTCAAGATGCGGAGAAGATTTTCAGAGACGGAACTATAGAGATTGAAGATATGAAGATACTTTTCAAGAGAAGAACTATAAAATGAAAATATGAAGACCCTTATCGAAGGCAGAAGATTAAAGATGAAGATACGAAGACTACTTTTAGAAGCAGAATTATGAAGATTCAAGTTACGAAGACGCTTTTCAGAAGGAGAACTGAACACGAAGACACCTTGGAGATGCAGAAATGAAGGTTGTAAATTAGGCCTAGTTAATTTTGAAGTTATATTAGCTTTTCAGTGGCAGAAATATAAAGATTCAAGATGCGGAGAAGATTTTCAGAGACAGAACTATAGAGATTGAAGATATAAAGACACTTTTCAGGAGCAGAACGAAAAAATGAAAATATGAAGACACTTATCGAAGGCAGAAGATTAAAGATGAATGTACGAAGACTACTTTTAGAAGAAGAATTATGAAGATACAAGTTACGAAGACACTTTTCAGAAGGAGAGCTGAACACGAAGATACCGTGGAGATGCAGAAATGAAGGTTGTAAATTAGGCCTAGTTAATTTTAATGTTATATTAGCTTTTCAGTGGCAGAAATTTAAAGATTCAATATGCGGAGAAGATATTCAGAGACAGAACTATAGAGATTGAAGATATGAAGATACTTTTCAGGAGCAGAACTAAAAAATGAAAATATGAAGACACTTATCGAAGGCAGAAGATTAAAGATGAAGATACGAAGACTACTTGTAGATGCAGAATTATGAAGATACAAGTTACGAAGACACTTTCCAGAAGAAGAACTGAACACGAAGACACTGTGGAGATGCAGAAAAGAAAGTTGTAAGTTAGGCCTATTTAATTTTAAAGTTATATTAGCTTTTCAGTGGCAGAAATATAAAGATTCAAGATGCGGAGAAGATTTTCAGAGAAAAAACTATTGAAATTGAAGATATGAAGATACTTTTCAAGAAAAGAACTATAAAATGAAAATATGAAGACACTTATCGAAGGCAGAAGATTAAAGATGAAGATACGAAGACTACTTTTAGAAGCAGAATTATGAAGATACAAGTTACGAAGAAGCTTTTCAGAGGGAGAACTGAACACGAAGACACCGTGGAGATGCAGAAATGAAGGTTGTAAATTAGGCCTAGTTAATTTTAAAGTTTTATTAGCTTTTCAGTGGCAGAAATATAAAGATTCAAGATGCGGAGAAGATTTTCAGAGACAGAACTATAGAGATTGAAGATATGAAGATACTTTTCAAGAGAAGAACTATAAAATGAAAATATGAAGACACTTATCGAGGGCAGAAGATTAAAGATGAAGATACGAAGACTACTTATAGATGCAGAATTATGAAGATACAAGTTACGAAGACACTTTCCAGAAGAAGAACTGAACACGAAGACACCGTGGAGGTGCAGAAATGAAGGTTGTAAATTAGGCCTAGTTAGTTTTAAGGTTATATTAGCTTTTCAGTGGCAGAAATATAAAGATTCAAGATTCGGAGAAGATTTTCAGAGACAGAACTATAGAGATTGAAGATATGAAGACACTTTCCAGGAGCAGAACTAAAAAATGAAAATTTGAAGACACTTATCGAGGGCAGAAGATTAAAGATGAAGATACGAAGACTACTTTTAGAAGAATAATTATGAAGATACAAGTTACGAAGACACTTTTCAGAAGGAGAGCTGAACACGAAGATACCGTGGAGATGCAGAAATGAAGGTTGTAAATTTGGCCTAGTTAATTTTGATGTTAAATTAGATTTTCAGTCGCAGAAATTTAAAGATTCAATATGCGGAAAAGATATTCAGAGACAGAACTATAGAGATTGAAGATACTTTTCAAGAGAAGAACTATAAAATGAAAATATGAAGACACTTATCGAAGGCAGAAGATTAAAGATGAAGATACGAAGACTACATATAGATGCAGAATTATGAAGATACAAGTTACGAAGACACTTTCCAGAAGAAGAACTGAACACGAAGACACCGTGGAGGTGCAGAAATGAAGGTTGTAAATTAGGCCTAGTTAGTTTTAATGTTATATTAGCTTTTCAGTGGCAGAAATTTAAAGATTCAATATGCGGAGAAGATTTTCAGAGACAGAACTATAGAGATTGAAGATATGAAGATACTTTTTAAGAGAAGAACTATAAAATGAAAATATGAAGACACTTATCGAAGGCAGAAGATTAAAGATGAAGATACGAAGACTACTTTTAGAAGCAGAATTATGAAGATTCAAGTTACGAAGACTCTTTTCAGAAGGAGAACTGAACACGAAGACACCGTGGAGATGCAGAAATGAAGGTTGTAAATTAGGCCTAGTTATTTTTAAAGTTATATTAGCTTTTCAGTGGCAGAAATATAAAGATTCAAGATGCGGAGAAGATTTTCAGAGACAGAACTATAGAGATTGAAGATATGAAGACACTTTTCAGGAGAAGAACTAAAAAATGAAAATATGAAGACACTTATCGAAGGCAGAAGATTAAAGATGAAGATACGAAGACTACTTTTAGAAGCAGAATTATGAAAATACAAGTTACGAAGACGCTTTTCAGAAGGAGAACTGAACACGAAGACACCGTGGAGATGCAGAAATGAAGGTTTTAAATTAGGCCTAGTTAATTTCAATGTTATATTAGCTTTTCAGTGGCAGAAATATAAAGATTCAAGATGCGGAGAAGATTTTCAGAGACGGAACCATAGAGATTGAAGATATGAAGATACTTTTCAAGAGAAGAACTATAAAATGAAAATATGAAGACCCTTATCGAAGGCAGAAGATTAAAGATGAAGATACGAAGACTACTTTTAGAAGCAGAATTATGAAGATTCAAGTTACGAAGACGCTTTTCAGAAGGAGAACTGAACACGAAGACACCTTGGAGATGCAGAAATGAAGGTTGTAAATTAGGCCTAGTTAATTTTGAAGTTATATTAGCTTTTCAGTGGCAGAAATATAAAGATTCAAGATGCGGAGAAGATTTTCAGAGACAGAACTATAGAGATTGAAGATATAAAGACACTTTTCAGGAGCAGAACGAAAAAATGAAAATATGAAGACACTTATCGAAGGCAGAAGATTAAAGATGAATGTACGAAGACTACTTTTAGAAGAAGAATTATGAAGATACAAGTTACGAAGACACTTTTCAGAAGGAGAGCTGAACACGAAGATACCGTGGAGATGCAGAAATGAAGGTTGTAAATTAGGCCTAGTTAATTTTAATGTTATATTAGCTTTTCAGTGGCAGAAATTTAAAGATTCAATATGCGGAGAAGATATTCAGAGACAGAACTATAGATATTGAAGATATGAAGATACTTTTCAGGAGCAGAACTAAAAAATGAAAATATGAAGACACTTATCGAAGGCAGAAGATTAAAGATGAAGATACGAAGACTACTTTTAGAAGAAGAATTATGAAGATACAAGTTACGAAGACACTTTTCAGAAGGAGAGCTGAACACGAAGATACCGTGGAGATGCAGAAATGAAGGTTGCAAATTAGGCCTAGTTAATTTTAATGTTATATTAGCTTTTCAGTGGTAGAAATTTAAAGATTCAATATGCGGAGAAGATTTTCAGAGACGGAACTATAGAAATTGAAGATATGAAGATACTTTTCAAGAGAAGAACTATAAAATGAAATTTTGAAGACCCTTATCGAAGGCAGAAGATTAAAGATGAACATACGAAGACTACTTTTAGAAGCAGAATTATGAAGATTCAAGTTACGAAGACGCTTTTCAGACGGAGAACTGAACACGAAGACACCTTGGAGATGCAGAAATGAAGGTTGTAAATTAGGCCTAGTTAATTTTAAAGTTATATTAGCTTTTCAGTGGCAGAATTATAAAGATTCATGATGCGGAGAGGATTTTCAGAGAAAAAACTATTGAAATTGAAGATAATTTTCAAGAGAAGAACCATAAAATGAAAATATGAAGACACTTATCGAAGGCAGAAGATCAAAGATGAAGATACGAAGACTATTTTAGAAGAAGAATTATGAAGATACAAGTTACGAAGACACTTTTCAGAAGGAGAGCTGAACACGAAGATACCGTGGAGATGCAGAAATGAAGGTTGCAAATCAGGCCTAGTTAATTTTAATGTTATATTAGCTTTTCAGTGGTAGAAATTTAAAGATTCAATATGTGGAGAAGATATTCAGAGACAGAACTATAGAGATTGAAGATATGAAGATACTTTTCAAGAGAAAAACTATAAAATGAAAATATGAAGACACTTATCGAAGGCAGAAGATTAAAGATGAAGATACGAAGACTACTTTTAGAAGCAGAATTATGAAAATACAAGTTACGAAGACGCTTTTCAGAAGGAGAACAGAACACGAAGACACCGTGGAGATGCAGAAATGAAGGTTTTAAATTAGGCCTAGTTAATTTCAATGTTATATTAGCTTTTCAGTGGCAGAAATATAAAGATTCAAGATGCGGAGAAGATTTTCAGAGACGGAACTATAGAGATTGAAGATATGAAGATACTTTTCAAGAGAAGAACTATAAAATGAAAATATGAAGACCCTTATCGAAGGCAGAAGATTAAAGATGAAGATACGAAGACTACTTTTAGAAGCAGAATTATGAAGATTCAAGTTACGAAGACGCTTTTCAGAAGGAGAACTGAACACGAAGACACCTTGGAGATGCAGAAATGAAGGTTGTAAATTAGGCCTAGTTAATTTTGAAGTTATATTAGCTTTTCAGTGGCAGAAATATAAAGATTCAAGATGCGGAGAAGATTTTCAGAGACAGAACTATAGAGATTGAAGATATAAAGACACTTTTCAGGAGCAGAACGAAAAAATGAAAATATGAAGACACTTATCGAAGGCAGAAGATTAAAGATGAATGTACGAAGACTACTTTTAGAAGAAGAATTATGAAGATACAAGTTACGAAGACACTTTTCAGAAGGAGAGCTGAACACGAAGATACCGTGGAGATGCAGAAATGAAGGTTATAAATTAGGCCTAGTTAATTTTAATGTTATATTAGCTTTTCAGTGGCAGAAATTTAAAGATTCAATATGCGGAGAAGATATTCAGAGACAGAACTATAGATATTGAAGATATGAAGATACTTTTCAGGAGCAGAACTAAAAAATGAAAATATGAAGACACTTATCGAAGGCAGAAGATTAAAGATGAAGATACGAAGACTACTTTTAGAAGAAGAATTATGAAGATACAAGTTACGAAGACACTTTTCAGAAGGAGAGCTGAACACGAAGATACCGTGGAGATGCAGAAATGAAGGTTGCAAATTAGGCCTAGTTAATTTTAATGTTATATTAGCTTTTCAGTGGTAGAAATTTAAAGATTCAATATGCGGAGAAGATTTTCAGAGACGGAACTATAGAAATTGAAGATATGAAGATACTTTTCAAGAGAAGAACTATAAAATGAAATTTTGAAGACCCTTATCGAAGGCAGAAGATTAAAGATGAACATACGAAGACTACTTTTAGAAGCAGAATTATGAAGATTCAAGTTACGAAGACGCTTTTCAGACGGAGAACTGAACACGAAGACACCTTGGAGATGCAGAAATGAAGGTTGTAAATTAGGCCTAGTTAATTTTAAAGTTATATTAGCTTTTCAGTGGCAGAATTATAAAGATTCATGATGCGGAGAGGATTTTCAGAGAAAAAACTATTGAAATTGAAGATAATTTTCAAGAGAAGAACCATAAAATGAAAATATGAAGACACTTATCGAAGGCAGAAGATCAAAGATGAAGATACGAAGACTACTTTTAGAAGAAGAATTATGAAGATACAAGTTACGAAGACACTTTTCAGAAGGAGAGCTGAACACGAAGATACCGTGGAGATGCAGAAATGAAGGTTGCAAATCAGGCCTAGTTAATTTTAATGTTATATTAGCTTTTCAGTGGTAGAAATTTAAAGATTCAATATGTGGAGAAGATATTCAGAGACAGAACTATAGAGATTGAAGATATGAAGATACTTTTCAAGAGAAAAACTATAAAATGAAAATATGAAGACACTTATCGAAGGCAGAAGAATAAAGATGAAGTTACGAAGACTACTTGTAGATGCAGAATTATGAAGATACAAGTAACGAAGACACTTTCCAGAAGAAGAACGGAACACGAAGACACCGTGGAGATGCAGAAAAGAAAGTTGTAAGTTAGGCCTAGTTAATTTTAAAGTTAATTTAGCTTTTCAGTGGCAGAAATATAAAGATTCAAGATGCGGAGAAGATTTTCAGAGAAAAAAACTATTGAAATTGAAGATATGAAGATACTTTCAAGAGAAGAACAATAAAATGAAAATATGAAGACACTTATCGAAGGCAGAAGATTAAAGATGAAGATACGAAGACTACTTTTAGAAGCAGAATTATGAAAGTACAAGTTACGAAGACGCTTTTCAGAAGGAGAACTGAACACGAAGACACCTTGGAGATGCAGAAATGAAGGTTGTAAATTAGGCCTAGTTAATTTTAAAGTTATATTAGCTTTTCAGTGGCAGAAATATAAAGATTCAAGTTGCGGAGAAGATTTTCAGAGACAGAACTATAGAGATTGAAGATATGAAGACACTTTTCAGGAGCAGAACTAAAAAATGAAAATATGAAGACACTTATCGAAGGCAGAAGATTAAAGATGAAGATACGAAGACTACTTTTAGAAGAAGAATTATAAAGATACAAGTTACGAAGACACTTTTCAGAAGGAGAGCTGAACACGAAGATACCGTGGAGATGCAGAAATGAAGGTTGCAAATTAGGCCTAGTTAATTTTAATGTTATATTAGCTTTTCAGTGGCAGAAATTAAAAGATTCAATATGCGGAGAAGATATTCAGAGACAGAACTATAGAGATTGAAGATATGAAGATACTTTTCAAGAGAAAAACTATAAAATGAAAATATGAAGAAACTTATCGAAGGCAGAAGATTAAAGATGAAGATACAAAGACTACTTGTAGATGCAGAATTATGAAGATACAAGTTACGAAGACACTTTCCAGAAGAAGAACTGAACACGAAGACACCGTGGAGATGCAGAAAAGAAAGTTGTAAGTTAGGCCTATTTAATTTTAAAGTTATATTAGCTTTTCAGTGGCAGAAATATAAAGATTCAAGATGCGGAGAAGATTTTCAGAGAAAAAACTATTGAAATTGAAGATATGAAGATACTTTTCAAGAAAAGAACTATAAAATGAAAATATGAAGACACTTATCGAAGGCAGAAGATTAAAGATGAAGATACGAAGACTACTTTTAGAAGCAGAATTATGAAGATACAAGTTACGAAGACGCTTTTCAGAGGGAGAACTGAACACGAAGACACCGTGGAGATGCAGAAATGAAGGTTGTAAGTTAGGCCTAGTTAATTTTAAAGTTAATTTAGCTTTTCAGTGGCAGAAATATAAAGATTCAAGATGCGGAGAAGATTTTCAGAGAAAAAAACTATTGAAATTGAAGATATGAAGATACTTTCAAGAGAAGAACAATAAAATGAAAATATGAAGACACTTATCGAAGGCAGAAGATTAAAGATGAAGATACGAAGACTACTTTTAGAAGCAGAATTATGAAAGTACAAGTTACGAAGACGCTTTTCAGAAGGAGAACTGAAGACGAAGACAACGTGGAGATGCAGAAATGAAGGTTTTAAATTAGACTTAGTTAATTTTAATGGTATATTAGCTTTTCAGTGGCGGAAATATAAAGATTCAAGATGCGGAGAAGATTTTCAGAGACGGAACTATAGAGATTGAAGATATGAAGATACTTTTCAAGAGAAGAACTATAAAATGAAAATATGAAGACCCTTATCGAAGGCAGAAGATTAAAGATGAAGATACGAAGACTACTTTTAGAAGCAGAATTATGAAGATTCAAGTTACGAAGACGCTTTTCAGAAGGAGAACTGAACACGAAGACACCTTGGAGATGCAGAAATGAAGGTTGTAAATTAGGCCTAGTTAATTTTAAAGTTATATTAGCTTTTCAGTGGCAGAAATATAAAGATTCAAGTTGCGGAGAAGATTTTCAGAGACAGAACTATAGAGATTGAAGATATGAAGACACTTTTCAGGAGCAGAACTAAAAAATGAAAATATGAAGACACTTATCGAAGGCAGAAGATTAAAGATGAAGATACGAAGACTACTTTTAGAAGAAGAATTATAAAGATACAAGTTACGAAGACACTTTTCAGAAGGAGAGCTGAACACGAAGATACCGTGGAGATGCAGAAATGAAGGTTGCAAATTAGGCCTAGTTAATTTTAATGTTATATTAGCTTTTCAGTGGCAGAAATTAAAAGATTCAATATGCGGAGAAGATATTCAGAGACAGAACTATAGAGATTGAAGATATGAAGATACTTTTCAAGAGAAAAACTATAAAATGAAAATATGAAGAAACTTATCGAAGGCAGAAGATTAAAGATGAAGATACAAAGACTACTTGTAGATGCAGAATTATGAAGATACAAGTTACGAAGACACTTTCCAGAAGAAGAACTGAACACGAAGACACCGTGGAGATGCAGAAAAGAAAGTTGTAAGTTAGGCCTATTTAATTTTAAAGTTATATTAGCTTTTCAGTGGCAGAAATATAAAGATTCAAGATGCGGAGAAGATTTTCAGAGAAAAAACTATTGAAATTGAAGATATGAAGATACTTTTCAAGAAAAGAACTATAAAATGAAAATATGAAGACACTTATCGAAGGCAGAAGATTAAAGATGAAGATACGAAGACTACTTTTAGAAGCAGAATTATGAAGATACAAGTTACGAAGACGCTTTTCAGAGGGAGAACTGAACACGAAGACACCGTGGAGATGCAGAAATGAAGGTTGTAAATTAGGCCTAGTTAATTTTAAAGTTTTATTAGCTTTTCAGTGGCAGAAATATAAAGATTCAAGATGCGGAGAAGATTTTCAGAGACAGAACTATAGAGATTGAAGATATGAAGACACTTTTCAGGAGCAGAACTAAAAAATGAAAATATGAAGACACTTATCGAAGGCAGAAGATTAAAGATGAAGATACTAAGACTACTTTTAAAAGCAGAATTATGAAGATACAAGTTACGAAGACACTTTTCAGAAGGAGAGCTGAACACGAAGATACCGTGGAGATGCAGAAATGAAGGTTGCAAATTAGGCCTAGGTAATTTTAATGTTATATTAGCTTTTCAGTGGCAGAAATTTAAAGATTCAATATGCGGAGAAGATATTAAGAGACAGAACTATAGAGATTGAAGATACGAAGATACTTTTCAAGAGAAAAACTATAAAATGAAAATATGAAGACACTTATCGAAGGCAGAAGATTAAAGATGAAGATACGAAGACTACTTGTAGATGCAGAATTATGAAGATACAAGTTACGAAGACACTTTCCAGAAGAAGAACTGAACACGAAGACACCGTGGAGATGCAGAAAAGAAAGTTGTATGTTAGGCCCAGTTAATTTTAAAGTTATATTAGCTTTTCAGTGGCAGAAATAAAAAGATTCAAGATGCGGAGAAGATTTTCAGAGAAAAAACTATTGAAATTGAAGATATGAAGATACTTTTCAAGAGAAGAACAATAAAATGAAAATATGAAGACACTTATCGAAGGCAGAAGATAAAAGATGAAGATACGAAGACTACTTTTAGAAGCAGAATTATGAAGATACAAGTTACGAAGACGCTTTTCAGACGGAGAACTGAACACGAAGACACCTTGGAGATGCAGAAATGAAGGTTGTAAATTAGGCCTAGTTAATTTTAAAGTTATATTAGCTTTTCAGTCGCAGAAATATAAAGATTCAAGATGCGGAGAAGATTTTCAGAGACAGAACTATTGAGATTGAAGATATGAAGACACTTTTCAGGATCAGAACTAAAAAATGAAAATATGAAGACACTTATCGAAGGCAGAAGATTAAAGATGAATGTACGAAGACTACTTTTAGAAGAAGAATTATGAAGATACAAGTTACGAAGACACTTTTCAGAAGGAGAGCTGAACACGAAGATACCGTGGAGATGCAGAAATGAAGGTTGTAAATTAGGCCTAGTTAATTTTAATGTTATATTAGCTTTTCAGTGGCAGAAATTTAAAGATTCAATATGCGGAGAAGATATTCAGAGACAGAACCATAGAGATTGAAGATATGAAGATACTTTTCAAGAGAAGAACTATAAAATGAAAATATGAAGACACTTATCGAGGGCAGAAGATTAAAGATGAAGATACGAAGACTACTTATAGATGCAGAATTATGAAGATACAAGTTACGAAGACACTTTCCAGAAGAAGAACTGAACACGAAGACACCGTGGAGGTGCAGAAATGAAGGTTGTAAATTAGGCCTAGGTAATTTTAAAGTTATATTAGCTTTTCAGTGGCAGAAATATAAAGATTCAAGATGCGGAGAAGATTTTCAGAGACGGAACTATAGAGATTGAAGATATGAAGATACTTTTCAAGAGAAAAACTATAAAATGAAAATATGAAGACACTTATCGAAGGCAGAAGAATAAAGATGAAGTTACGAAGACTACTTGTAGATGCATAATTATGAAGATACAAGTTACGAAGACACTTTCCAGAAGAAGAACGGAACACGAAGACACCGTGGAGATGCAGAAAAGAAAGTTGTAAGTTAGGCCTAGTTAATTTTAAATTTAATTTAGCTTTTCAGTGGCAGAAATATAAAGATTCAAGATGCGGAGAAGATTTTCAGAGAAAAAAACTATTGAAATTGAAGATATGAAGATACTTTCAAGAGAAGAACAATAAAATGAAAATATGAAGACACTTATCGAAGGCAGAAGATTAAAGATGAAGATACGAAGACTACTTTTAGAAGCAGAATTATGAAAGTACAAGTTACGAAGACGCTTTTCAGAAGGAGAACTGAACACGAAGACACCGTGGAGATGCAGAAATGAAGGTTTTAAATTAGACCTAGTTAATTTTAATGGTATATTAGCTTTTCAGTGGCGGAAATATAAAGATTCAAGATGCGGAGAAGATTTTCAGAGACGGAACTATAGAGATTGAAGATATGAAGATACTTTTCAAGAGAAGAACTATAAAATGAAAATATGAAGACCCTTATCGAAGGCAGAAGATTAAAGATGAAGATACGAAGACTACTTTTAGAAGCAGAATTATGAAGATTCAAGTTACGAAGACGCTTTTAAGAAGGAGAACTGAACACGAAGACACCTTGGAGATGCAGAAATGAAGGTTGTAAATTAGGCCTAGGTAATTTTAAAGTTATATTAGCTTTTCAGTGGCAGAAATATAAAGATTCAAGTTGCGGAGAAGATTTTCAGAGACAGAACTATAGAGATTGAAGATATGAAGACACTTTTCAGGAGCAGAACTAAAAAATGAAAATATGAAGACACTTATCGAAGGCAGAAGATTAAAGATGAAGATACGAAGACTACTTTTAGAAGAAGAATTATAAAGATACAAGTTACGAAGACACTTTTCAGAAGGAGAGCTGAACACGAAGATACCGTGGAGATGCAGAAATGAAGGTTGCAAATTAGGCCTAGTTAATTTTAATGTTATATTAGCTTTTCAGTGGCAGAAATTAAAAGATTCAATATGCGGAGAAGATATTCAGAGACAGAACTATAGAGATTGAAGATATGAAGATACTTTTCAAGAGAAAAACTATAAAATGAAAATATGAAGAAACTTATCGAAGGCAGAAGATTAAAGATGAAGATACGAAGACTACTTGTAGATGCAGAATTATGAAGATACAAGTTACGAAGACACTTTCCAGAAGAAGAACTGAACACGAAGACATCGTGGAGATGCAGAAAAGAAAGTTGTATGTTAGGCCTAGTTAATTTTAAAGTTATATTAGCTTTTCAGTGGCAGAAATAAAAAGATTCAAGATGCGGAGAAGATTTTCAGAGAAAAAAAAAACTATTGAAATTGAAGATATGAAGATACTTTTCAAGAGAAGAACAATAAAATGAAAATATGAAGACACTTATCGAAGGCAGAAGATAAAAGATGAAGATACGAAGACTACTTTTAGAAGCAGAATTATGAAGATACAAGTTACGAAGACGCTTTTCAGACGGAGAACTGAACACGAAGACACCTTGGAGATGCAGAAATGAAGGTTGTAAATTAGGCCTAGTTAATTTTAAAGTTATATTAGCTTTTCAGTGGCAGAAATATAAAGATTCAAGATGCGGAGAAGATTTTCAGAGACAGAACTATTGAGATTGAAGATATGAAGACACTTTTCAGGATCAGAACTGAAAAATGAAAATATGAAGACACTTATCGAAGGCAGAAGATTAAAGATGAATGTACGAAGACGACTTTTAGAAGAAGAATTATGAAGATACAAGTTACGAAGACACTTTTCAGAAGCAGAGCTGAACACGAAGATACCGTGGAGATGCAGAAATGAAGGTTGTAAATTAGGCCTAGTTAATTTTAATGTTATATTAGCTTTTCAGTGGCAGAAATTTAAAGATTCAATATGCGGAGAAGATATTCAGAGACAGAACCATAGAGATTGAAGATATGAAGATACTTTTCAAGAGAAGAACTATAAAATGAAAATATGAAGAGACTTATCGAGGGCAGAAGATTAAAGATGAAGATACGAAGACTACTTATAGATGCAGAATTATGAAGATACAAGTTACGAAGACACTTTCCAGAAGAAGAACTGAACACGAAGACACCTTGGAGGTGCAGACATGAAGGTTGTAAATTAGGCCTAGGTAATTTTAAAGTTATATTAGCTTTTCAGTGGCAGAAATATAAAGATTCAAGATGCGGAGAAGATTTTCAGAGACAGAACTATTGAGATTGAAGATATGAAGACACTTTTCAGGAGCAGAACTAAAAAATGAAAATATGAAGACACTTATCGAAGGCAGAAGATCAAAGATGAATGTACGAAGACTACTTTTAGAAGAAAAATTATGAAGATACAAGTTACGAAGACACTTTTCAGAAGGAGAGCTAAACACGAAGATACCGTGGAGATGCAGAAATGAAGGTTGTAAATTAGGCCTAGTTAATTTTAATGTTATATTAGCTTTTCAGTGGCAGCAATATAAAGATTCAAGATGCGGAGAAGATTTTCAGAGACGGAACTATAGAGATTGAAGATATGAAGATACTTTTCAAGAGAAGAACAATAAAATGAAAATATGAAGACACTTATCGAAGGCAGAAGATAAAAGATGAAGATACGAAGACTACTTTTAGAAGCAGAATTATGAAGATACAAGTTACGAAGACGCTTTTCAGAAGGAGAACTGAACACGAAGACATTGTGGAGATGCTGAAATGAAGGTTTTAAATTAGGCCTAGTTAATTTTAATGTTATATTAGTTTTTCAGTGGCAGCAATATAAAGATTCAAGATGCGGAGAAGATTTTCAGAGACGGAACTATAGAGATTGAAGATATGAAGATACTTTTCAAGTGAACAACTATAAAATGAAAATATGAAGACCCTTATCGAAGGCAGAAGATTAAAGATGAAGATACGAAGACTACTTTTAGAAGCAGAATTATGAAGATTCAAGTTACGAAGACGCTTTTCAGAAGGAGAACTGAACACAAAGACACCTTGGAGATGCAGAAATGAAGGTTGTAAATTAGGCCTAGTTAATTTTAAAATTATATTAGCTTTTCAGTGGCAGAAATATAAAGATTCAAGATGCGGAGAAGATTTTCAGAGACAGAAATATAAAGATTGAAGATATGAAGACACTTTTCAGGAGCAGAACTAAAAAGGAAAATATGAAGACACTTATCGAAGGCAGAAGATTAAAGATGAAGATACGAAGACTACTTTTAGAAGAAGAATTATGAAGATATAAGTTACGAAGACACTTTTCAGAAGGAGAGCTGAACACGAAGATACCGTGGAGATGCAGAAATGAAGGTTGTAAATTAGGCCTAGTTAATTTTAATGTTATATTAGCTTTTTAGTGGCAGAAATTTAAAGATTCAATATGCGGAGAAGATATTCAGAGACAGAACTATAGAGATTGAAGATATGGAGATACTTTTCAAGAGAAGAACTATAAAATGAAAATATGAAGACACTTATCGAAGGCAGAAGATTAAAGATGAAGATACGAAGACTACTTATAGATGCAGAATTATGAAGATACAAGTTACGAAGACACTTTCCAGAAGAATACCTGAACACGAAGACACAGTGGAGGTGCAGAAATGAAGGTTGTAAATTAGGCCTAGTTAGTTTTGATGTTATATTAGCTTTTCATTGGCAGAAATTTAAAGATTCAATATGCAGAGAAAATTTTCAGAGACAGAACTATAGAGATTGAAGATATGAAGACACTTTTCAGGAGCAGAACTAAAACATGAAAATATGAAGACACTTATCGAGGGCAGAAGATTAAAGATGAAGATACGAAGACTACTTATAGATGCAGAATTATGAAGATACAAGTTACGAAGACACTTTCCAGAAGAAGAACTGAACACGAAGACACCGTGGAGGTGCAGAAATGAAGGTTGTAAATTAGGCCTAGTTAATTTTAATGTTATATTAGCTTTTCAGTGGCAGAAATTTAAAGATTCAATATGCGGAGAAGATATTCAGAGACAGAACTATAGAGATTGAAGATATGAAGATACTTTTCAAAAAAAAAAAACTATAAAATGAAAATATGAAGACACTTATCGAAGGCAGAAGAGTAAAGATGAAGATACGAAGACTACTTGTAGATGCAAAATTATGAAGATACAAGTTACGAAGACACTTTCCAGAAGAAGAACTGAACACGAAGACACCGTGGAGATGCAAAAAAGAAAGTTGTAAGTTAGGCCTAGTTAATTTTAAAGTTATATTAGCTTTTCAGTGGCAGAAATATAAAGATTCAAGAAGCGGAGAATATTTTCACAGAAAAAACTATTGAAATTGAAGATATGAAGATACTTTTCAAGAGAAGAACAATAAAATGAAAATATGAAGACACTTATCGAAGGCAGAAGATTAAAGATGAAGATACGAAGACTACTTTTAGAAGCAGAATTATGAAGATACAAGTTACGAATACGCTTTTCAGAAGGAGAACCGAACACGAAGACACCGTGGAGATGCAGAAATGAAGGTTTTAAATTAGACCTAGTTAATTTTAATGTTATATTAGCTTTTCAGTGGCAGAAATATAAAAATTCAAGATATGGAGGAGATTTTCAGAGACGGAACTATAGAGATTGAAGATATGAAGATACTTTTCAAGAGAAGAACTATAAAATGAAAATATGAAGACCCTTATCGAAGGCAGAAGATTAAAGATGAAGATACGAAGACTACTTTTAGAAGCAGAATTATGAAGATTCAAGCTACGAAGGCGCTTTTCAGAAGGAGAACCGAACACGAAGACACCGTGGAGGTGCAGAAATGAAGGTTTTAAATTAGGCCTAGTTAATTTTAAAGTTATATTAGCTTTTCAGTGGCAGAAATATAAAAATTCAAGATGTGGAGGAGATTTTCAGAGACGGAACTATAGAGATTGAAGATATGAAGATACTTTTCAAGAGAAGAACTATAAAATGAAAATATGAAGACCCTTATCGAAGGCAGAAGATTAAAGATGAAGATACGAAGACTACTTTTAGAAGAAGAATTATGAAGATACAAGTTACGAAGACACTTTTCAGAAGGAGAGCTGAACACGAAGATACCGTGGAGATGCAGAAATGAAGGTTGCAAATTAGGCCTAGTTAATTTTAATGTTATATTAGCTTTTTAGTGGCAGAAATTTAAAGATTCAATATGCGGAGAAGATATTCAGAGACAGAACTATAGAGATTGAAGATATGGAGATACTTTTCAAGAGAAGAACTATAAAATGAAAATATGAAGACACTTATCGAAGGCAGAAGATTAAAGATGAAGATACGAAGACTACTTATAGATGCAGAATTATGAAGATACAAGTTACGAAGACACTTTCCAGAAGAATACCTGAACACGAAGACACAGTGGAGGTGCAGAAATGAAGGTTGTAAATTAGGCCTAGTTAGTTTTGATGTTATATTAGCTTTTCATTGGCAGAAATTTAAAGATTCAATATGCAGAGAAAATTTTCAGAGACAGAACTATAGAGATTGAAGATATGAAGACACTTTTCAGGAGCAGAACTAAAAAATTAAAATATGAAGACACTTATCGAGGGCAGAAGATTAAAGATGAAGATACGAAGACTACTTATAGATGCAGAATTATGAAGATACAAGTTACGAAGACACTTTCCAGAAGAAGAACTGAACACGAAGACACCGTGGAGGTGCAGAAATGAAGGTTGTAAATTAGGCCTAGTTAATTTTAATGTTATATTAGCTTTTCAGTGGCAGAAATTTAAAGATTCAATATGCGGAGAAGATATTCAGAGACAGAACTATAGAGATTGAAGATATGAAGATACTTTTCAAAAAAAAACTATAAAATGAAAATATGAAGACACTTATCGAAGGCAGAAGAGTAAAGATGAAGATACGAAGACTACTTGTAGATGCAGAATTATGAAGATACAAGTTACGAAGACACTTTCCAGAAGAAGAACTGAACACGAAGACACCGTGGAGATGCAAAAAAGAAAGTTGTAAGTTAGGCCTAGTTAATTTTAAAGTTATATTAGCTTTTCAGTGGCAGAAATATAAAGATTCAAGAAGCGGAGAATATTTTCACAGAAAAAACTATTGAAATTGAAGATATGAAGATACTTTTCAAGAGAAGAACAATAAAATGAAAATATGAAGACACTTATCGAAGGCAGAAGATTAAAGATGAAGATACGAAGACTACTTTTAGAAGCAGAATTATGAAGATACAAGTTACGAATACGCTTTTCAGAAGGAGAACCGAACACGAAGACACCGTGGAGATGCAGAAATGAAGGTTTTAAATTAGACCTAGTTAATTTTAATGTTATATTAGCTTTTCAGTGGCAGAAATATAAAAATTCAAGATGTGGAGGAGATTTTCAGAGACGGAACTATAGAGATTGAAGATATGAAGATACTTTTCAAGAGAGAAGAACTATAAAATGAAAATATGAAGACCCTTATCGAAGGCAGAAGATTAAAGATGAAGATACGAAGACTACTTTTAGAAGCAGAATTATGAAGATTCAAGTTACGAAGACGCTTTTCAGAAGGAGAACCGAACACGAAGACACCGTGGAGGTGCAGAAATGAAGGTTTTAAATTAGGCCTAGTTAATTTTAAAGTTATATTAGCTTTTCAGTGGCAGAAATATAAAAATTCAAGATGTGGAGGAGATTTTCAGAGACGGAACTATAGAGATTGAAGATATGAAGAAACTTTTCAAGAGAAGAACTATAAAATGAAAATATGAAGACCCTTATCGAAGGCAGAAGATTAAAGATGAAGATACGAAGACTACTTTTAGAAGAAGAATTATGAAGATACAAGTTACGAAGACACTTTTCAGAAGGAGAGCTGAACACGAAGATACCGTGGAGATGCAGAAATGAAGGTTGCAAATTAGGCCTAGTTAATTTTAATGTTATATTAGCTTTTCAGTGGCAGAAATTTAAAGATTCAATATGCGGAGAAGATATTCAGAGACAGAACTATAGAGATTGAAGATATGAAGATACTTTTCAAAAGAAAAACTATAAAATGAAAATATGAAGACACTTATCGAAGGCAGAAGATTAAAGATGAAGATACGAAGACTACTTTTAGAAGAAGAATTATGAAGATACAAGTTACGAAGACACTTTTCAGAAGGAGAGCTGAACACGAAGATACCGTGGAGATGCAGAAATGAAGGTTGCAAATTAGGCCTAGTTAATTTTAATGTTATATTAGCTTTTCAGTGGCAGAAATTTAAAGATTCAATATGCGGAGAAGATATTCAGAGACAGAACTATAGAGATTGAAGATATGAAGATACTTTTCAAAAGAAAAACTATAAAATGAAAATATGAAGACACTTATCGAAGGCAGAAGATTAAAGATGAAGATACGAAGACTACTTGTAGATGCAGAATTATGAAGATACAAGTTGCGAAGACACTTCCCAGAAGAAGAACTGAACACGAAGACACCGTGGAGATGCAAAAAAGAAAGTTGTGGGTTAGGCCTAGTTAATTTTAAAGTTTTATTAGCTTTTCAGTGGCAGAAATATAAAGATTCAAGAAGCGGAGAAGATTTTCAGAGAAAAAACTATTGAAATTGAAGATATGAAGATACTTTTCAAAAGAAGAACAATAAAATGAAAATATGAAGACACTTATCGAAGGCAGAAGATTAAAGATGAAGATGCGAAGACTACTTTTAGAAGCAGAATTATGAAGATACAAGTTACGAATACGCTTTTCAGAAGGAGAACCGAACACGAAGACACCGTGGAGGTGCAGAAATGAAGGTTTTAAATTAGGCCTAGTTAATTTTAAAGTTATATTAGCTTTTCAGTGGCAGAAATATAAAAATTCAAGATGTGGAGGAGATTTTCAGAGACGGAACTATAGAGATTGAAGATATGAAGATACTTTTCAAGAGAAGAACTATAAAATGAAAATATGGAGACACTTATCGAAGGCAGAAGATTAAAGATGAAGATACGAAGACTACTTTTAGAAGCAGAATTATGAAGATTCAAGTTACGAAGACGCTTTTCAGAAGGAGAACTGAACACGAAGACACCTTGGAGATGCAGAAATGAAGGTTGTAAATTAGGCCTAGTTAATTTTAAAGTTATATTAGCTTTTCAGTGGCAGAAATATAAAGATTCAAGATGCGGAGAAGATTTTAAGAGACAGAAATATAGAGATGGAAGATATGAAGACACTTTTCAGGAGCAGAACTAAAAATGAAAATATGAAGACACTTATCGAAGGCAGAAGATTAAAGATGAAGATACGAAGACTACTTTTAGAAGAAGAATTATGAAGATACAAGTTACGAAGACACTTTTCAGAAGGAGAGCTGAACACGAAGATACCGTGGAGATGCAGAAATGAAGGTTGTAAATTAGGCCTAGTTAATTTTAATGTTATATTAGCTTTTCAGTGACAGAAATTTAAAGATTCAATATGCGGAGAAGATATTCAGAGACAGAACTATAGAGATTGACGATATGAAGATACTTTTCAAGAGAAGAACTATAAAATGAAAATATGAAGACACTTTTCGAAGGCAGAAGATTAATGATGAAGATACGAAGACTACTTATAGATGCAGAATTATGAAGATACAAGTTACGAAGACACTTTCCAGAAGAATACCTGAACACGAAGACACCGTGGAGGAGCTGGAATGAAGGTTGTAAATTAGGCCTAGTTAGTTTTAATGTTATATTAGCTTTTCAGTGGCAGAAATTTAAAGATTCAATATGCGGAGAAGATTTTCAGAGACAGAACTATAGAGATTGAAGATATGAAGATACTTTTTAAGAGAAAAACTATAAAATGAAAATATGAAGACCCTTATCGAAGGCAGAAGATTAAAGATGAAGATACGAAAACTACTTATAGATGCAGAATTATGAAGATACAAATTACGAAGACACTATTCAGAAGGAGAGCTGAACACGCAGATACCGTGGAGATGCAGAAATGAAGGTTGTAAATTAGGCCTAGTTAATTTTAATGTTATATTAGCTTTTCAGTGGCAGAAATTTAAAGATTCAATATGCGGAGAAGATATTCAGAGACAGAACTATAGAGATTGAAGATATGAAGATACTTTTCAAGAGAAGAACTATAAAATGAAAATATGAAGACACTTATCGAAGGCAGAAGAATAAAGATGAAGATACGAAGACTACTTATAGATGCAGAATTATGAAGATACAAATTACGAAGACACTTTTCAGAAGAATACCTGAACACGAAGACACCGTGGAGGTGCAGAAATGAAGGTTGTAAATTAGGCCTAGTTAGTTTTAATGTTATATTAGCTTTTCAGTGGCAGAAATATAAAGTTTCAAGATGCGGAGAACATTTTCAGAGACAGAACTATAGAGATTGAAGATATGAAGACACTTTTCAAGAGCAGAATTATAAAATGAAAATATGAAGACACTTATCGGAGGCAGAAAATTAAAGATGAAGATACGAAGACTATTTTTAGAAGCAGAATTATGAAGATACAAGTTACGAAGACACTTTTCAGAGGGAGAAATGAACACGAAGACACCGTGGAGATGCAGAAATGAAGGTTTTAAATTAGGCCTAGGTTATTTTAATGTTATATTAGTTTTTCAGTGGCAGAAATATAAAGATTCAAGATGCTGAGAAGATTTTCAGAGACAGAAGTATAGAGATTGAAGATATGAAGACACTTTTCAAGAGCAGAACTACAAAATGAAAATACGAAGACACTTATCGAAGGCAGAAGATTAAAGATGAAGGTACGAAGACTACTTTTAGAAGAAGAATTATAAAGATACAAGTTACGAAGAAACTTTTCAGAAGAAGAGCTGAACACGAAGACACCGTGAAATGCAGAAATGAAGGTTGTAAATTAGGCCTAGTTATTTTTAATGTTATATTAGCTTTTCAGTGGCAGAAATATAAAGATTCAAGATGCGGAGAAGATTTTCAGAGACAGAACTATAGACATTGAAGATATGAAGACACTTATCGAAAGCAGAAAATTAAAGATGAAGATACGAAGACTACTTTTAGAAGCAAAATTATGAAGATACAAGTTACGAAGACACTTTTCAAAAGGAGAAATGAACACGAAGACACCGTGGAGATGCAGAAATGAAGATTTTAAATTAGGCCTAGATAATTTTAATGTTATATTAGCTTTTCAATGGCAGAGATATAAAGATTCAAGATGCTGAGAAGATTTTCAGAGACAGAACTATAGAGATTGAAGATATGAAGACACTTTTCAGGAGCAGAACTAAAAAATGAAAATATGAAGACACTTATCGAAGGCAGAAGATTAAAGATGAAGATACGAAGACTACTTTTAGAAGCAGAATTATGAAGATACAAGTTACGAAGACACTTATCAGCAGGAGAGCTGAACACGAAGACACAGTGGAGATGCAGAAATGAAGGTTGTAAATTAGGCCTAGTTAATTTTAATGTTGTATTAGCTTTTCAGTGGCAGAGATATAAAGATTCAAGATGCTGAGAAGATTTTCAGAGACAGAACTATAGAGATTGAAGATATGAAGATACTTTTCAGGAGCAGAACTAAAAAATGAAAATATGAAGACACTCGTCGAAGGCAGAAGATTAAAGATGAAGATACGAAGACTACTTTTAGAAGCAGAATTATGAAGATACAAGTTACGAAGACACTTTTCAGAAGGAGAGCTGAACACGAAGACACCGTGGAGATGCAGAAATGAAGGTTGTGAATTAGGCATAGTTAATTTTAATGTTGTATTAGCTTTTCAGTGGCAGAGATATAAAGATTCAAGATGCTGAGAAGATTTTCAGAAACAGAACTATAGAGATTGAAAATATGAAGATACTTTTCAAGAGAAGAACTATAAAATGAAAATATGAAGACACTTGTCGAAGGCAGAAGATTAAAGATGAAAATACGAAGACAACTTTTAGAAGCAGAATTATGAAGATTCAAGTTACGAAGACGCTTTTCAGAAGAACAACTGAACACGAAGAAATCTTGGAGATGCAGAAAAGAAGGTTGTAAGTTAGGCCTAGGTAATTTTAATGTTATATTAGCTTCCAGTGGCAGAAATTTAAATACACATATTTTTAGGTGACATATATTTCAAGAAGGCGATTGTTCTATCTGTTTATTTCTTTTAAATAAATAATTGTATATTACATAAAGCTGAAATTCTTTATTGTGTCCTTTATTGTCTTTGTATTATTTATTTTTTACATAGAGTTTTGCCTAAAAAATTTTGAAAATAAATTTGCCAAAAAATTTCTGGGGACGTTCACGGGAAAGTAAAAAATGTGCTAACAAAATATTTAATTGAGTGAATTTTTTCACTAGTCCAATTCAAAAAATTCCGAGCATGGTTTATTTTTAGAACAATATCTGCGACGACATCCCGACTAAAATAAAAGATTACATCTTGACAAATATTGTCAATAACTTATTTTGGCGTAAAACCCATTTGATTGAAACATAACACAAGTATTTGCATTGCATTGAAAAATATTATCAATAATTAAATTTTCTAGGACGGTACCGAAGCGTAGTTAAAATGTAAACTGGAATTATTTTTATCGAGTGCAATAATATTTAAAAAAAATTCTTTAAATTATAACAAATATAAGTATTTTTTTCAATTATTGGAACTCGAATTTTTTTTTTTTCAAATAACACTTATTTCTAGATGAAGAAGCCGAAGAGCCGAAGACTATCTGGGCAGACATCCATAATAATGGGGTAAATCTTTTTCTTATTATTTGTAATATATTTCAGAGAAAAAATTGTCAAGAGCATATCTGCCCGAAAATAATTTGACTTATATTCCTCGTGACAACTGGGTAAATTATTTCTTGTTTGGAATATTTTATTAATTTTCACTGTAATTGTAATTGTAATAAGAATTTGTAAATTTGAAAATATGAATTTGACGGCTGAATGGTTCCATTCAATGGAGTAGATATTCAGATGAAAATAATTAAAAAAAAAAGAAGTTGTGTATGGGACTTTCAAATGTGAGGTGGAATGAATATTCTAGTGAATAATTTCCATTAAATATCGTTCTAAAGTCTCGTATATGTTTAGAAAGGCATCGCTAAGATATTGTCAATACCTGACTTTTGGTGTAAAACAGATTTAAATGAAGCATAACACTCAGAAAGAAAGAAAGAAAGAAAATTTTCCGAAATTGTTCGAGGACGTTCACAGAATAGAAAAATAAATGTATAACCAATTTTATTAATTTAATTAAGTAATTTTGTTAAATACTTCAATTCAAAAATCTGGTATTGAATATTTTTTAAAATAGCATTTGTTTTAAGAATGGGTTCAAAGAAAGAAGCCGATAAAGTGGGCTGAAAAATATCTGAGGACATTCACAATAAGGTAAAAAATAAGGCGCTCTAGAAGTGTATCTACAAATATGGAGGTGTTCGCTTACTTTGCATCTAGTTGTGTAAAAGATATAGAGGGTAATATTCACTCGACTAACACAGATTGTCCCAAACTCGAAATAGAACTAAAATGAAAAAAATCAAAATAAAATTATGGCCTAACCCTAACCTTGAAAATAATATCAATAATTGAAAATTGTAGATTGAAAGAAAATTAAAATAAAAAAAAACTAACAAATAATGTAGTCTGGAGTAAGTGAAACGGAATTGAGTGTAAATATATTGAAAAATAAACTGCCAAATGTTACTGGCGGTGAATAATATTTGCCAAACATCATGCTGTATATAATCGGTCGTTTATTCTACCACGGAAAATCTTTAGAAGTAAAATAAATATGCTAACAATATCTTCAATTAAGTGATATTTTCAATTAATGAAACTTGAAAAATTGTAATTGAATTGATTTTCAATTTTAGATAAAAAAATTTATTTTTAGATAAACACTTCCCTTTTTAAAGAAGTAGAAGCCGACGACTAAGAAGACAACAACAAGGTAAAATATTGCATCCAACAATTATTATCAATAACTCAATGCCCTAAAATAATTAATCGTATATTTCCCGCGAAAACTTGTGTGGGATATTTTTTTTGTCATTGTAATCTTTGTAAATTGAAAAATAAGAAATCAGCGTATGACTGTTTCATTGAATAAAGTAGATCTTTATATGAAAAAAATTCAAAAAATGAAATGTGTTTGGGGACTTTTATCGCGAGGGGAAATAAATAATGGAAAAAAATAATCAACGGGATTCAAAAAAACTGACAGAAGTTTGTAAAGTGTATTGAATGGCAAGGTTTAACATACGTATATAATTGCATAGTCATGTAAAGGATTTGCAGAGGATGGGGTATTTACAACTTTTATTTAACTTATTATCGTGATATATAAAGCCTATTTCTTGTGGTTAGTTCTCGCAAACTAATCTTATGTAGTAGGGGCACTGTCAACAATCTTGGGATTAAATGGCAGCAATTAATCAACCATCTTTTATCTATATTCTATTATATATTAAAGCTAAATGTCGTACCATCTGCGTCGTGACTAATTTTTCTAATATTTATAGATTTTCTCAATTATGGAATCGATTCACCCACCACATATATTTATCCACTCAAAGTATGCAACGATGAAAGTAACTATGTGATTACGAACAAATGCATTGGAATCTGGCACTTATGACCCCAAAGTCATTAATATAAAAAGAGACTAAATGTAATATGATTTGTATGACCCATTATCAATTATTTGCTAATATTATGAATGCAAACAATATAAGAACGCATAAATTACCATTCTTATTTGTGTTCCTACAACGCCAAACTTGTATATTTGATGCCTGAAATAATATTTCTTTCGTTATATTGATGTTTATCAAAGTATTGTTTCGTATTTATTTGTATTTTAAATTCCTATTCTTTCCCATTATTCTATTTTTTAACATATATTTCTGTATTTATATAATAATTTTGTCATAGAATGTCAATACTGTCCTTATTGGGAACAAGACAAATGGTCACTTAAAACATAATAAAATACCTCATTATTGTCTCATTTACTCATTTCTGATACCATTTCTTTTAAATTAAGGATTCTGCCGACGAGAAATTAAAATCATTGATTAGACTTTTATTAGTAAAAACCAGTCTTTTCATGGTTGTTGATGCTGCCACAATACAAACCTAATTCATAACTTCATATCTTATTATCAACACTTATTATCTTATGAAATCATCTTCTCATCATCATAAAATCATCTTATGACAAACCAGGCCGGCATGGTTTTGTCTTCTGCAAAAGAATCTTCATACTTTGCTGTTACAACTTTCTTAAAAAACAAAATAAACAAAACAAACAAAATAAACAAAAATATATGACGGTTGGGAGGGGGTTGGGGGTTCTGGGGATTGGTGGACCCTTGGACGGGAGGGAAAAACACAGCAGCATCGCGATCATAATTAGACAATATTTATTTGGCCTATATCGTACAGTACAAAATTGTTGGCAGAATCCGGTAATGAGGTAGTCATTTGAAGTAATCTCCCATTTTAATTTCATTAACTTATTGAAATTACTGCTAAATGTCAGAGCCTTCTTCAAAATTCAGGAATTAAATGACAAACGTTTTATTAATTGAAGTACTAAATTAATCATGCACACTATTTTATGTTTTACTGATATTGTATGAAATGTTACATTTTTCTGATGTATTTTATCTTTCAGAATTTTTTTTTTGTAAATATATCACAATTTGTAGGGTGTGCTCCACAAGCCCCAGTTTGGTGGTAGTATCTATATTAGTCTTATTGCCAGAAACCTATTTGCCACATTGCTTAAAATAGTGACGAAGCATTTTTCTGTAACATGGGCATAGGGCGTTCCAGATATTTTTGGAACGCGATAGGACCCCATTGACAAGTCCTAACGAGTGGTTAAACCGACACCCCCTGGGTCCACATGGAAGCTCGGCAATATATATAGACAAAAACCCGTATTTTTACTAAATTTTGGTATGCAACTACTACATTTTTTGCGTTATGTATTTGTGGCCATTGTCTATTTTAATTTTAATTTAATTTTTTTAATGCAAGCCTAATTTGTATCGAAATGACAATCGGGATTATCATCAAATTAGTTGTACTTCCAGGGGTGCAGAGTGATTTTTTTTTCTGAACACATTTTAACGGCAGTGATGCTGTGTTTAATTAAGCGCTTGAACCGTGACGATCGATTCTTCTGCCTGTCAAAGGACCCTACAAGCACCTAAAACATTGCAGTTTAATATTATACCAATGATTGTTTTTTCTTCTGTTTATAATACATAGGCATTGGGCGTCTTATCTTTGCGCCCCTACAGGTGAATCCAGAACATTTGCTGCACATGTTTAATATTGTGCCACCAGACCTTTACAAAATAGAAAGTTGCATCCTTGAACCTTTATACCAACAGACGTTTTCATCCCGATTGTTAAGGGTATTAAGATACGGTAAATTTACATTTAGTATTGTAATGAAGTTGCAAAGTTTTATCACGATTGATACTTTACAGTGAAATACCAAGGTTTTGATTACGGTGATAGGCTTATTGAACGCTTAAGGCCTCTTTTCAATTTTTTTGCGATGGGAGTAAGTCCCATGTCCTTTTACACCATTTACTTTAGCAAACAAGATAAAAAAAATGTACCCCCAATATAGCCACTGGTGACGCGAAGTCTCTCTCTATTATCCCATTTTCTCCTCTCCATTGAGCTTGATTTAGTTCGGCGTGGAAAATGCGGTGTTCGGTAAAGGAGCGGTGGGAGAGAGAAAAAGAATGACTGGAGGAGGTGAGAATGGAAGAGGAAAGGAGAGAGTGTTGAGTGGGAGAGTGACTGGATGCGATAAGAATGGAAGTGGGGTGGGTCAATGACTGAAGAAGGCAATAATGGACGTGAGAAGGGAAGAGTGTTAGGTTGGGTTAATACGGGGGGTGGGAGAGAGTGTTGGGGTGGGGAAAGAATGGAAGTAGTGAAAAGAGTGTTGTGTTGATGACAGAAATGGAACTGAGATTGTGCTGGGGTGGGTTAGTGACTGGAGTAGAAGGTAAAAATGGAAGTGGAAAGGAGAGAGAGAGTGTTGGGGTGCGAGAGTAACGGGGGGACGTAAGAGTAGAAAGTGAGAAAGTGTTAGGGTGGGTTAGTGACTGGAAAAGGTAAAAATGGAAGTAGGGAGGAGAGAGTGTTGGGAAGCGAGAGTGAAGTGTGAGAGAGTTGAGGTGGTTTAGTGACGGGAGGAGGTAAGAATGAAAGTGGGAAGGAGAGAGTGTTGGGTGGGAGAGTGTCAAGAGGAAGGGATAATATAAGTGGGATGAGGAGACGCAATCATATAAAAAAAGATACGAAATAAACTACGGATGCTACAATGATTATGAAATATTACCTATACATTTATTTACTTATTAGACTCTTCATCATGCAAAACAAAAAAATTTAAAATAAGCAACGGCATGCCGCAATAACTATAGAATAATAAACGTTTTGTTTAATTAAATACAGTCGTACAATGTAAGAACAGCGTAAAATAAACCACAAGATGTCACAGTGACGCAACAGCAACGTCTGTGAACACAGTGTGTTTCAACGACTGCGGAAAAAGAGTACCAAGCATACTAAAGTACACCGAGATGACGTGCCCAGTAACAGACGTTCAGCTGCGAGAGTTGAAAAAACGTATCAAACATTGCCAATTTGTAAATTCACCATAGGAGACATATTTTGTACAAAGTAAACAGAGGAATGGTGCACACGTGCAGTGTCACGCACGGCTAATAAAGATTAGATAATTTGAGGCATATCAGAGCCATAGTACGTTTGATTGTAGATTATTCTTCATTGTCAGATATTAGAAAATATTTTTTGAATGACATATTTGGGGACACGAAGGTTCTAAGTGCTTAGGACACCAAATGGGCATGATCCTCCCCTGAGGGTGCCAAGTATTATCGGCAATGGTGAACTATATGGGTGTGCTCCAAATTACATAAATTAAACGTGTAAATTCCCAGGACTAAACCAACACGAGTGTTGGGTCTCAGAGCTTATATAACTCATTCACAAATATTATGGTTTGAAGTAATTTACACCATAGCGCTTCGTTAGTTTAATGTGCTTGGATGTCCTTGTAAAATTGGGTATTTGTCTTGTATCTTTTCTATTGTGCGAAGTGTTTCTTATGTTTATTGTTAATATATTTTGGTGTTCTCAAGTAAGTATTGAGAACCCGTAAGGCCAGATAGAGAACGAAACATCTACAAAATGTTTCAGATTTTAAATACATTCATATTCATTATAAATTACAAATCAGGTATTAACAATATGAAATCAGTATTGCACGAGGTATCTCAATTGATTCGGTAACATGAAATGGAACATCACCCACCCGAGAGACATTGTGTGCTAGTGATAATTGTGAATTACTAGTGAGAGCAGTTTGTCGGGTACTTCCGTAGTGTGTGTAACCAGGTTAGGACTAGACCATAATTTCAGTTCTATTACGAATTCGAAGACTGTTTTTGTTAGCCAAGTAAATATCCCCTCTGCTCATAGGCTTCCGTCCCTTTACACAACTTGAAGTAGGCGAACAAAGTTGGTTACCTACATATTGGTACACACACTCCTGGAGCGCCACAATATTTACCCTACTGAAAGCAAAAATGAGTTAAGTCAAAAATTACAAACGATGAAAGGACGCAAAAGACGCTTCACACTGACTCTCGCTTCACAAACGTTTTTTTTTTTTCATGACGTAGACATCTCCCCCCATAGAGCAGAACAAAGCATATCGTATTTATCATATTCATTATTCCAAACCTCTCCTTTTTATACACAAACACAGCGACTGATTTTGTTTCAATAACTTGAAGAGAAATGGCTTTGTAATTCATCAAAGCAGTTTGATCGAGTGACAATAGACAATAAGTTTATTTCGTCGTGCAAGAAATCACAACACAAATTCAAAATATGAAAAAGTAATTATGCATTACAGTAACGGACTCCATTGCAATTGACTGGAGGTCGCGAAGGACCAGTAATGGTCATCATAAGTCTGCGACACCAAGATTAAAAACGAGTTAATAAAAATTGAAATAAATGAAAGCAATAAGCACAAAGAGAAACTTATTCATTCAATTATTAACCAACAAGATTGATATGAATCATCATATATGATTTGGAAGAGAAAATAGAAATAAAAGTCGCGGAAATTCAATGGATATACAGTAATTATAAAAATAATTCTCCATATCATTCAGCTGCACTTCTGTACAATTGCAGCAATCAAATTTTTTATCTATTGTCATATGCAACATTAAATCGAGCGATTATTTTATTTGATGAGAAAAATTAAGCAACCTCCATGTACGAATTCTAAGGAACCTTTCGTGCATGCTTCACCACCCTTGTTTCTATTTTCATCGATCTCCTATTGGCTAATACAAATATAAAATGATTAAAGCACTCCGATAGGCGACAAGACGGCGTTATTTTGGAAGGGTGCCCACAAAGCGGTCTCTCTATACGACATTGAAAACTTAAAAAAAAGCATTGAGAACAAAGTGAAAGTGCTTCCACAGAGTTCAGGCAAAAATAGATCAGCTAATTATTGTTCGAATGTTTTCATCTAATATTTAATATAGTGTCTTCAAACCTTAAAGTTGAAGACTTAAAGCTTGGGGCATGAATTTCACCTAAAACTGAAAAAGTTCTAAAGCGTTTTAATCATTCAATTATTCAATTTTAATCGAATTGTGAATCAGAATGCTCCAAAGTATCATGGTATTGCATACACCTTAATTTTGTTGAGTGTGTATTGGATACGGATTGTTTAAAATATTCGTAAATTCTGAAATATAACTTTATTTCGACACAGACTTAGCAAAGCAAAATATATATATAGTACAACATATATGTGTGAATTAAAGGTGAACTCACCATGCATCTGGAATAAAAAATCAGGACAGTGCCTAGCGATTCCGAATGCAAACCTGCTGTTCCTACTTTTTTTCCATTGACCATCTTTGAAAACCTCGGAAATCCAAAACTTAACGTAAGTCTTGACTGCGTTGACAATTTTTGAACGTTTTACATTTTTAAACGAAGCTGCATCTATTCACAAAATGAAAATAAAAAAAAAAAAAGGCAATTATTATGTTCATTACATGTTAATTTTGTTTGGTGATCCAAGGGTATTGCTGCACACTCATACAAATGTATTTCCGTAACGTTTCTTCTGACCAACGTCAGACTTCCTCAGACACATATACTTCAACCAAGTTAAATTTTGTTTACCTTGTCTTGGTCATACGTATTTTTATACTCCTGTAGTATGCTCACCAGGATGGCGGACACCGGAACGTAGTATGTGTACCAGGTTGAGCTTAGGTCATTATTACAAGTACAAATACTGCGATAGTCTTTTTGCTAGTCCCCGACCTCGCAATATAACTAAAACAAGAAAAATTGAAAGTCCCTATTGCTGATGTATTGTTTGATTTAATAAGTTGTTGCTTCCAAAGCGTCGACCTAATATGTTTCTTTATAAAGGAATAATTCCGTCTTTAATACATCGCATGTAAATATTTGATTTTGATGTTTATTTAAATTGTACTAATGGCCAATATACCTATAAATTCGATAAATTAGAAACCACAAATAAAAAGTGACAGGCTGCCTTCTTCTTATCCTGCTTTGTATCATATTTGATGTTTCTTACAGGTAGGATTTTTTTTTCTGTGACTTCAAAGCGGGACGCCTCCAAAAACAACGACACCTTAGCTGTGATTTTGTAACTTTACATTTTTCAATTTTACTACATAGGGTTACCTTCTAAACCATCCCGGCTGTCTTCATCGGCCATATTGTCAACGAAAGTCCATGCGCATATTATATTATCTGTCCAAATATCGGGTTCAGTTCAAAAAGTAGAATGGAATTGACGTTAAACGATACAAATAAATCAAATTTCGACTTTTTATGTACAGCAAAGGGAAGAAAGAAAAATAAAATAGCCTGGCGTTTTCAAGCATTGAGAATTTACTCTTCGCCCAATCATGTTTTTCGGCGCTCCCGAAGTATGCCAACCAAGATGGCGGACATCGGAACGTAACATGGGTAACAGGTTAGGGTTAGGCGATAATTTTTTTCCAATTTTCCCTATTTTAGTCCTATTATCAGTTCGAAGACTAGCCAAGAGCCTCCCGTAGTATTTATACCTAAAATTATGGCCTAATCCTAACCTAGTACACATATTACATTCCGATGTCCGCCATCTTGGTTCGCATACTTCGGGGAGCCCCTGTTTTTCTGTAGATAACACCTTCTTCAAAAACACGTTGTTCAATGTTACATGTAATACGTTCGCTAACAATGTTAGCGGGAAACAACGGAACAAACAAAGTAACGCATTCACCTTCAGTAAGTAGTCTAGCGCTGCGTTACACAGCAACAACAGTAACGAGAACATGTTCGTGTATTATGCTGGATGACTGAACGCCAAAAAGGGACGTTTGGCTGACTTGTCGGGACGGTGGTACAAGATGTTCAAAAGCGGAACTGTCCCGCCTAAAGCTCATGGTAAGCCTACCTACAGGTGATGTATTGTTTGATGAACTTATGTCGGTTCTCCTTATTACACATGTATCAAGTCTTGCGCCCTGATGGTGGTGGCTATTGATGATTTTTCATTTCTCGCTGGACTGCGCGGCTGTTCGATAAATTCTAAAGCTACTTTGCGATCGTTGCCAGCGAGACGCTAAGGACAATTATAGAAATGAATCTGCAACCCAAATTTTATTTTGATTATTATATATGGTGCTGACTTTGATCGTTTCTGTTTCTATCGTGTCTATGTTAATTTCGCGGTATAAAATAAACTTCTCAAATGTCGTCACAGTGTATCCGTTAAATTTCTGAAAAATATTGACTTAATACCATTTCTTCTTATTCAAATTAATATATTCACTCAGGAATCTTGAAAAGTTACTTAATTAGGTACTTGTATTGATGTTTCGAAATTTACAAAACGGCCCACCAAAATTTTGTTGAAACTCACGCGACATTGGCGCAAGTTATCTTCATTTAAAAATTGAATTAATATCTTAGTCACTAAAAGAAAATAAATTAAAACATCATAACGCAAATATAACACTAAATTTCGACATCTTTGTTGACGAAATTGTGTCCAGATTCTTGTGTGCTCGTCTGAAATCAGGTTGTGCGTTCAACGATGCGCAACCAAAGTGTCAGGTCACGTGTTACATCAGGTGTTCCAATAGTCAGTCGCTATATATTCGAATATTTGGCTCAGCCCTACTTAGCAATCATTGTGTTCATGTAATTAAACTTGCTTTTGGGTAATATGTAAATTCTCATGTGAATCAATCAGTTGGTATTTCAGTTTGGTGGAAATGTTTGCGGCCCGCAATAAATTCCTTCACATGAAAGTGGCTCGCGACACTAAAAAGGTTGAGCATGCCTGAACCCTCACATATATGAGGTACTAAAGAGTCTGGAAAGTCTCATTGGGGTTCCACTCCACCAAAAAGTTTGAAAACCACTGAGCCAAATACTATTTTGAAGGCGGTGGACATATCGACCATGATTAGTCGCGTTATAATTATAATCCATTGATATTTCAGATTCGATTAATCTTGTCCATTTTTTCACGAAGCGTTCGAGAAACAAGCCCTAATAGATGACTTTCGACTATGAGTTTGTCCAATTATGCACCTTGGATATTTGAACACTCAGGCAATGATTCTCTTCGCTTTATACCAATGCAGATGCACATCAGCATTGTCTTTCAATCATCTTCCACCGGCATATGCTATTGATAATATATTCTTTTCAATTTTCTAATTTGGGGTTGTGATGGTTTTATAATTGAGGCCGTACATTAATAGGACTTGTGATACTGGTCGGGTAGGCTTCACTGCCTTTCTCCCGTGGAGGACTTTGGAGGCGGTCATGAGGTAATAAAAACGAAGCGACTTTTTGTCCACCATTTTGTTTAGCAGTATGTTTAGAGTTAAATGCCAGGGGCAAAACTTTGCGGCTTTTTCCGTAGTCAGAAACAGGCATTTATAGGAACAGACACATTTTCTGTGAATTTGGCGCGACTTGACAAGTTGTATGTAAGTAGCATTCAATACTGTGTTCTGGTCTGTAACAGATATATAAGTACATATACATTATTCAATAAAAACATATTCATAGTTATTTATAACATTTTATGGTGTAAAACTCGGGGTTCGCGCGAAAGGTTTTACGAAAAAAACAATGGTTCGTGATTTGACGGTAACAGAATTTGATGACTTTGTCTGTGACAAATATTTACATTCCAAATTGAATTTTATTGGTAACAAGGTCGGAAAATTCGAAAATTTTGGAATCCTCAGCTGCACTTCAATATGCAAAGTTTAGGCCACGTTCAGAAAGATTGATAGCGCCACTGCTCGTCGCAAATATTAGCAGGTTCTGCATTCAGATCTCTTCAAATGTAGCAGAAGATCTTCGCCCTCCGCCAAGACTGATGTCGTACCATGTTAAGGATTCCCTTGCCGTGTGGTCACAAACTGCTGAATCGGAGTGGATCGCAGATCGGTTTCGACTTTCTCACCACCCAAGTCCACGCATGTAGGACTCCTAATTTGATAACCGCTGCCACGCTCAACTTGAGCTAAATATAGACGGGGGGCCCTGGGCCTAATCAACTTTTTTTCTCCGGGATTAGGTATGAAAATGCTATCACATCATTTCTCTGATTATGCCCGTTTATTGATAATATTATCAAGCAGATAGTATAGAATTGTGCATCGCACTAGGCGTTTAGAAATTTAAATGTTATGAAATTATGCTTCGCGGCTTCTTAAGATATCTGCGGGGAATGATTATGTGCTACTAAATGATTAGTGGGACTTCTCGGATGACGGTTTACGGAAATTCGTGTGTTACGCTTTTCCATACATTCAAATTGGTGTTTTTATCGAGGTGTGCTGTGAGTAAGCGTTATAAAACCAATGACCAGACCTCATCGAAAGAATACAATTTACTACGCATTATATTTCAGGAAAATTGTTTTTCTTGTGCGCGGATGACGTGGGTTGGCGTGTACATCCTAGTGTGTTGCACACGCATTCGTTATTATAGCATTCAGGAAACACAATTCAACGCCGAGCTACGTGTGTATGTACATACGTTTCACAAAATCCCCCGACATTGGAAATACAATAGTCGTGCAATCAAAAAATATGCAGTGCCAGCGTTCGACCACAGCAAAATAATTATGATGCCACAGTGTGAATTATCAAATTTAATCACTGAATATTACAAGAGAGCGATGCTCAAATATACGTAAATGAAAACAGAGCACTTTTCGTATCTACGGGTATCAATTTATCTCCGAGTTTCACGTAGCGTCGCGTCATATCGAAAACAGCTGTCAAATCGGAAACAGTGGATGAAAAACCACGTTCCCATGAAAAATAAAAATATAGCAAAATTTTGGACTGCAAACTCAGATCTCATAAGATTCACAGAAAATTAGGAAATAAATAAAAGTAATAAATTAATATCAGTATCCTCGTATTTTGTACATGGATAAAAGGAATTATGAAAAGACGAATTTATTTTGTATCAATTCAACGGTAACAATAAGAGTTATGTACGTTTTGCATCGGCTGTTATGCTTGCTATTGCACCGATAAATAAGGATGGCAAAATCGAGTCCGGATTCGATTACATAATCGATTCTTCGCGGAATCGACTGGAATCGATTCCGAGTTCCTCTTGTTTGATGTCATATAGTATTGCTTAGGTGGGTATGTTTTCTCGGTAAGATATGTCGAGAAATCGAGATTCGGAATCAGGATTGAAATCGAAAATTTAAGAATCGAATACTTGTAAAGTAGTCATACTTGGCATCTTTATCGATGAATACTGGGTCGCTGATCGGTAACGACTTTCTCCACCATCCGGTTCATTCGTATGTAATGTTATTTGGTAACCTGTCCCACACTCGACTAAATTTAACCACAATAAATCATTATTGGCCAGATTAGTTTTTTGCTCACGAACAGGCTGGTAAATAAAGCTACTTCGATTGTGATGTCGTGCTTGGATAAATGATAATAATAAAATGCAAAGGCGAATTCAATTTATTATTAGATACCGATTTCTTTATTTTTGTCTGTTATTATTGATTCTTGCCAAAGTGGGTCCCGAAATAATCTGTTCTGCGTGAGTTAAGTTAGTTAGTTGGACCGGACCTGAAAACATACACGAAATATATCTCTGATGAAAATAACTGGATGTTTGGCTATAACATTCAGCCGAGACAGTTGCGTTGATTTTAGGTGATGCTATTTATATTGACTTGAATCGAGTATTATCCTTCACTAGAAATTGAGCGAGCCATATGCAATGTGTCTATAATTATCCCATACACGCATAATTTAAAAACACATATATATGGATAATGGAATTATATTTTTCGAAATTATATTTTCAAATTTCTCTAATTTCTTTCAGTCCGCTTAACGAGGGTATATTCGACCATTTTATTCTACCTATTTACACGATGCCCAGAGCAAGCCATTAATCCGCGATTGAATAAATGTCAGTAGCCTAATTGACCAAATTATTTATCATAACAAAAAGTTATAAGTAAATTCCGATTTTAATTGATTGAGCGAGAGAATACTATTTCGGGAGCAACCAATATCGGGTTACAAATATACGCGGTCAATAAAATACCGATTACATACGCAAATTTCGGTCGCTTGTGGCTGTGTGATCATAATTTGGCTTGTTACCTATCGATCTTGATCGGTAAGTATGTTGATAGGTATTTGTATGTCTGTTAGATGCACGCGATATCTCACGAAAGCGAGGTTGAATATGTTCCAAATTTTGCATTCGATCGATAAGTCTTCGGTCTCCGACCGATATTCTCCTTTATTTATGTAATAAGAACCGAATGCGGCAATTCTATGACAAAGGGCCGTTTTCGACTCATCTGTTATCACGGAATTTGATGCGAACACCTCGGGATGAACAAAACCGTGGGTAATACATACGGTGACCGTGCATTTGAACCCACGTGTATATCCGCGGGTTCAATCTATATGCGGGTGCTAAAACCCATGGGTTAGGGTTACTATGGGTTCAAATATCCATAAAACAAAAAATATCCATGGGTGCAATAGTATGCAGGTGCAATTATCGTGGGTACAAATGTACGCGGGTTCAAATGTAATGGAACCAATACATGCACACGAATGGATGTCAGAACTAAAATAACGCTAGCGCGACCAAAAGAGAGATATCTCATTAGCATGTGGTTCGCCATATGATTATTACGGCTTACCTCTCCCTAATACTATCGGCTCTATAAAAATAAAATTAATATACTTTCAATTGTTAGATAGGATGGAATCGCACCCATATGTCAAACTTTACGCAAATAAAAGTGTATATGTTGCAGTATACGATCTAATTCAGAATTACAGGGCGTATGCCACACCTGGGCTATAGATTTAGAGACAAACATCACCTGCTGCCCATACTAGGAAACAATAAATCGTATGGCCATGAAAACAGTTGACACCTATGTCTATACATTAGTACAATCTTGTGAATCATTGACTTTTATGAGGACTATTTGATTAGTGTCACAAGATAGGTCACGTGATACACCGATTTGAGTAGCAGTGCCTGATTTAGTGATGCCTGAAAATTAAATTCAAGTCTAGAACTATTCGAAATTATTTTTTGAGGTAATAAAGACTTTTTCGTTCAGATAGATTGGGAATCTGCCCTAAAAACATGCAAGTGTGCAATCCTACAGAACAAACAGTCACATAAAACCCAGTAATCCATGAAATGACATCAGTACTGATTTAGGAATGGCTGGGAATTTTGTTTGACCAATATATTATAGATATTATTTACACCTTTTCCTTCTGATGTCATGTTTTGGTAGTAATGGCACGCAAATTGGTATTGCTAGATTGCTACAGAGTAAAACTTCGAATATGTGCCCTTAGAATATCCGATATGGAGTTCAACATTTATCCTTATGAAGGTGGGGGGGGGGGGTGTGAAAAGCCAATTAGATAGCTTAATCATATGGCGACCCACTGCCTCTTTTCCGCTCAAGATTATAGTAATCAACTTCAAAATAGACCAATTATATCCATATACAAATATCCCCAACCCGTATTGAGATTAGAGACTACAACAGACATTGACAAAATGAACACAAAGCTGTGATACAAGTCAATTCTGAAAGGTTTATTTTACATTGTAAAATTAATGTCACAAGAATGCAAAATACATAGGATTAACTACAGGTTCTGCTGAAACAGAATGCGACTCAAAAGTTCAGGATTCAAAAATGCTTTATTTAACAGTAAATTATATCTCATTATATGTTTTGATTTATCTGCTACAGAGAAATTTTTTAGCAAACAAACTAAAGCAAAACTTACGACTATACAATTTGCTTGCATTCAGAAATAAATGTAAGGATATGGCTCACTACCAAGATGGTCAAAGGGCATTATGACAATATCACATTTTTCAAATTTTACTTCAATGTATCGAAACTTTCTTTTGGACATGGTTGTAAACATTAGCATCGTTTTTGTGGTCATGTTGGATATTTGTTCGCTTTTGGTTAAATTTAGGTATAAGTCTAGTTTAGTTGAAAAATGATAGGCAATACTAAAATAAGCTATCAGTATTTTCGAATAACAATTGGCTAACCATTTTGAACCAAAATACTTGTTAGAAAACAAGTGAACTGGTTTTATGCGCTAGCTCACGAAATACTATCAAGATAAGCATCAAAAATTTTACAATAATAGTAAAGCATTCGAATAATTTTTCTGTGGCCAAGGATGAGGAAACATCGATTATGCTCAGATCATAATCACAAATACCAGGTTTCTACTTGGGAAAAAGACAAACAGTAGGGAAACAGAATTTGTATTAGATTACCGAACTACCCAATAATACGACAAAGCATAGAATTTGTCGGTCACAATGTTATGACAAACACAAAAGAAAATTGTTTGAACACATAGGCCACTGAAATGACAAGTACTGAGTTCACATTCTTCTGCCAAGTAGACAGTTTTACTTCTATTAACAACTTTTCGACCTAGCAATACAACATTATACCGCTTTTACTTTAGGGAGAATGGAAATTGTTCATATATATTTAAGTGATGTTCATTCCAGGTACTTTAGATTTAGAATATGCTTGTATTATAAATTCAAGAAATGAAAAATTTGCTGTTAAAAATGTGATTTTGATCATATGGACACATTACTTCTTCAATTCTGGTCTTGATCTCAAGTACCGGAATTAAAATTTACAGAATCAAATGATCAGGTACATAGATTAAGCCTTTGTCAAGCACATAAGTAGAGTGGGACAGAACAAACCAACATCGACTGTAATGCATGGTTATTTATAATAAATGAATACAAAGAAATCCCTTACCACAATAAAAATAGAACTCAGATCGTCAGAAAACACTGCTTCAATTAAGAATTGAGATATTGAAATAAGAGAAATCATAACCATTTCTAATTTTCATTTTGGGTTGGCAAAGCATAATTTATATTATATACGGTAGTTGTTCATGGTGAAATTTGAGTTTATCAATTTTACAACAACATACCATACTTTTATTAACATGAACACTTATTTCCAAGCATTGATTGTACCTAATATGGGACAGTTCAAGACCACACAGGGGAAAACTTGGTCCTTGTGCTTGTGTACAAAAGGCACAATATTGTAATTTAACCACACATATTTATACCAAGATGTCTTCGCCACTTCATAATCTGGGGTATGTAAATATACAATATAGAAATAACAGTATGGTGATCTCAACATTAAAGTGTGCCAAACAGATCAGTTCTTCTATCACTCTATAGCAGTGGTTTTCAACCGAGGTTCTGCGGCACCCTGGCGTTCTACCAGTACAGTCCAGGGGTTACGCAAGTTTCCATTCATTTTCCAGAGTCTATATTTATATCTGTATGTGGTTTTGATGTTACTTATTAGATTTGAGTTAAGACTATTATTGAACTTTCGTCGCTCCAGCAGTATATGTACCAATATGGAGCTAACTAAATTTTTTCGTCAACTTCACATCAAGTTGTGTGAAGGGACAGAAACCTATGGGCAAGGGGTATATTTACTTGGCTAACACAGAGAGTCACTGAACTCGTAAGAGAATCAAAATAAGGAAAATCGGAATAAAATTATGGCCTAACCCTAACCTGGTACACACACTACGGGAGCACCTAACTTTCAACACTTTCATTTTGTTTTGCCAGAATTTAGTTTGGTGTTATATATATTTAGATGTTATCCCTCCTAGACAATAAATCTTGTAGACAAGAGTTTTCGAGCCACTGGAACGTATCATTGGGGTTCCGCTCGATCAAAAAGGTTGAAAACCACTGCTCTTTAGCTATATTTACTGGAAGGTTAAGAAAATGAGAAAATATGTACAAAAGCAAAAAATTCATTAAAATTTTAAATGATACAGGTTGGATGAAAATTATTTAAAACTACCAAACTGTTGCTCATTTTTCACCAAATACTTCTTTGTTTACGTCACTAAACAGATTTTCGTTTTCCTCTCATTATAGAAACAGAATAACTCGTACAGGGTCTTGTTCAAAGCAAAAGGCACAAGTAAGCACGTATAAATATAAATTGAAGTGTAGTAAAATTTTTGCCTGTTTGCAAACAAATATTAAGTCAAGTAAAAATGTCGATTAAAATGTCTGCAAATTTTCTTTTTGTTACACTGGAATTGCAAATGGCTGCATGCATGGCAATGCACACAATTACCTAATCCAAGGTGGTCCAAACCCAGGCCCGCATTCGGAGAGTAATCAGAATATCGTATTTTAAATTGCTTATCATAAAATAAATCAGAATAATTGTTTGACATATATTATATCACTACTGTGACTGATATGACTAGTATGATGGCTAGCTGGCACAACTAGCGAAGTTGAAGATGTGATGGGCAGTCTAAATTGTTACCTGGATTTCTTTCATTTTGGTCGGGAACATATGCTAATAATATAGGCATGATAGAACTAAAACATGGGATGCGGATTTCATTAGCCTAGGTTGGCAATGCCTATGTGATAACTATGTGTTTACACAATAGAAGTACTTGTTTTGTATTGCATTGTTTACCTTGGTACTATTGTGGCCCGCGACCAATGCTAAAATAATTTTATAGCCCGCGTAGCCCACAACCTTGAACCACCCTGACCTAATCATTTGCGATTACCCGAGTTACATTTTGAGAAATTTATTATTATTTTCAATAAAAATCAGATTTTTATGAAACAAAATTTATCGATTTTAAATGTATCGATTTTAAGTGCTCAGATATCCTCAATCCCTCTGAATTAAAATTACATAGAAAATGAAAACAAGCCCTCACAAATTGCTATACTTCACAAAAGAAAGAAAATTTTAAAATGGAATGAAAGAAACATCTTCGAAAGAACTACTACATGAATTCAATAATCTAGCATGATAAAGTGGCTGCAGGGATGGCCATAACCGAATAATTGAACAATTATGTGTGAATATGAAATTCGAACTACACATTAAAACCCGATATTTATTTATACCTATAAATTGTAGCTTACCGCACTTTAATAATGAGGCTATGACAGTAAAATAAAATTTGAAAAAATCAATTAATATTTTTAACACAGCAAATTTTGTTATAAATTCTTTCAATTCTCAAATATGATCGAATATAAGACATTGCAAAAATTCGATTCGGACATCCCTGGGTGAAATCGGAGTACATTTCTAACTCTACGATTATCATTCGAGCATGTTATTAAGCAATGATCAAAATGGACAAAATATTGAAATATATATTCATATTCAAGCATAGTTATGTTCGATATGCTTTGTAAATTTATAAGATATTGATATTTTAAAATCTCAAGTTTAAGGATTGGACAACACTTTTCTACAATACTACTATGACCACTCAGGAATTCCTCTTTCAAACATTGACCAATCTGTCATAAAATAGCCCAGAGCTTCCCAAACTTTTTAGCTTGCAACCCCTCACAGTATATTACAATTGTCCGCTACCCCTGTTAGAATGACATTGGTATGCAAGCTCGTCGCTTCCCTTACGATCAAAGTCGACATCGTTAAACGAGCGTGCCGCTTTTTTGGTCCTATGTATTCTCCCGAAATCGTGAGATTTATGTTTTGCTTCGATAATTGTACTTAACAATCAAATGTTTTAAAAAGTACAATAGATATAATACTTTGTGTGGAATTAGTGTACTTTTGTGACCCTTAAAATTCGCTGAGCGCCGGCATGGGGGATTGTGACCCATAGTTTGGGAAGCCCTGACATAGCCAATATTCCAATAAAATATTGAAAATTGTTACATTTTGACGGTGCCATCTATAGGAAGCATGAGTTCAACCACCCCATAACCGTAATCTGCTAGCAAACAAAAATGAAAAGGTAAATCTACCATTAAATCTTTTTTTGACCACAAGTGTTATAATATCATCTCAATCCTCTCCAATTAAATGTTGATGAAAGCTAAAATTAATAATGCATGAAAATAATCAAAGATAGGTATATACACATAGAGAGTTGATAAAAAGCCACAAAAAGTTATTCATTTTCAAACTTCTGATACTGCGCTCCCCCGGTAGAGAGACCGTATTTGCGACGAATCTCATCATTGCGTTGCTTCCTCTCTTGTCTGCGAGCATCTTGCCGCATTTGTCTGTTCTGACGTTCAACTTCAAGCCTTGCTTCTTCTCTCTGATACCTGAATGTTTATTTTAAAATTATTTGGAGAAAATTCCACAACATTCCTAGGAGAAATTATCATGATATTTTAGAGCAGGCGCATGCAACCGTATATCGCAGAAGTGGGCAATTACTTTTCTGAGCTGGCCAGTTACAGATAATAGACTTGGTTACTGGGCCAGAGGCTAAAAACTCTTTATGAAAAACTATGTATAAAAAGACAGTTTATTTGCAACAGCTAGTCTTTATTTGCAAGTTTATAAAATAATAAGAAGCACAATGTAACAATCATTTGGATGTGATTTTCAACTAAAATTTATACTCATAAAAACTATAGTCATAATTTATTGAGCAGACTCAAGTGGTCGATATAGGTCAAAATGTGAAATTATAGTAATACTGAGGAAAGGACCAAGTACAATTGCCTGTTCTGACATAAATTTCCGATTAGGTTCATAGGTCAGCAGAGACTAAGTAACTAACTATTCAGGTCATGAAAGTAGTGAAACAAATACCACAGGCATGGCTATGATATGACAACTTCCATTTATTATGAATTGAGCTTCCTCACTAGAATTTATAAAATGTCACTTCCTGACTATGCTGCAGAGGTAGGCCTGATAGGTACGTTGACTGAGGTTCCATATATAATACACAGCCTACGAAATGCCTAAAAGACATTATTACGATACTTTTTTGTTTGAGAAACCAAAAATAGACAGTCTGAAATATATACAGAATGACCTAACAAAAACAAAACTTGAATCTTCATATTTTTATGAAAATGAGGCAAGTTTATTTCATAATGCTTTGTGTATAATTGTAACCAAGGGTTTCAGTAACGAAAACATGTTCATACAAAAATTATGTTTCGGAATATGTTCAAAAAATTTAGTTTCTGTTTTGTTTTTTTGTGGGGGGTGGGGGTCACCTCGTATGGCCTATGCCAATCAATTATGACAGAATTTTTCAAGATATCTAATTATGGGCTTACGACAGGCTTTATGTTAATTTACATGAGTTAGAATAAGTACAATACAGTATCCCATGAAAATGAGAAAAAGTACGATAAAATTTCACTTGTGTTCTGGTTTAATCCGAATGTACATATCAAAAACAATGCACATACAGATTGTAGTCAAAATTAGAGAATTTCAGTTCTAATCATGCTTGCACTGAATTTTATGGAAAGTTTCTGAAAGCTTGTAAATTGTGATAGAAAAAAAAATTTGATTCTATTATGAACATGAATTAAAAAAAAATTTTTATAATGAAACAGACTGTCATAGTATTACTGCCGCGAATTGAGGTACAATGTTCATCAAAAAAATGCTTTTTTGTGCACAAATTTACTACCAAGATAGACATGGTATTTGAAAAATGACTGCAGAAAGACAATTACGATAATTTAATAATCGATCTATTGCGCAATTCTGCCACATCATTCAAATACCAATAACAATAAATTTTGATATTATGCAAAACGGGCCGTTTGATTGATTACTAAAGGCTGAGAGAAAAGGAGGACAATATTAATAAAATATACACAACATATTATAGTGATAAAATATTGCTATCAGGGACATTTTATTTCGATTTTATTCGGCATTATGTGAAACTGAAGGCTGAGGGAAATGAGGGACAAGATTAATGAAATTTAGACAACATATTATAGTGATAAAATATTGCGATCAGGGCCGTTGATTTCAATTTTATCTCAGAAAGAACTATAGGCTACCAAAATTCAAAGCTGCATCGACTACTCCAGGCAAGATTTTGTGAATTAAATTAATTAGTCCACCAATAACGCTCAAAATTTCCATTGAAGCAAAATTAGTTCAAAAGCTCTAGTATTACTTCAAAGATAAAAATCTAGAGATACACCATAGTTCAAGTCTTCATTATGGGGTTATATGATCTCAATAGGTCTTTACATGACATTGAAGGCTTCAAAACTTAATAAAAACATTATGAGAAAAGAAAGAGAAGGTATATTTTTTTGGAATATTTGTCTAAATAGTTTTTTGAAATACTCTGGTGATAATGGCTTCAGACTTTGATTGGTAAACCAGTTTAACGAAAGACTTTCAAAATTTTTTCAATTGAAATTTTTTCTAAATTAGAACATTCGTTCTTTTGCCTTGTAATCCTTCATAACCGGTATGACCAACCTGCTTTCGACTGCAATCGACTGAGGTCTTCAAAATCACTCGCTAATCGCTAATCTACAAAAATGAATGAATACTGCAAAAAAAAATTCACCGCTGCCAAAAAACTTGACTCTTGTGTATATCCCGGCTCTCCACACTTTTAATGAAATCGCCACAGAAATTCTTATTTTTTATGTTCCATTTAATTTGTTAATTGGATTATGTAATTGTACTCGCATCATTTATTTAAGACGCAATCGACTACTCGAGACTTGGCGATCGACGTGTTGCCAACCCCTGCTCTATATATACACACCTTGAAGTATTTTTCTTGAAACAACAACACCCACAACATTTGCAAAAGCAGAGTGTAATTCCGATCAGAAGTAACCCACCTGGAATCAAAAACATAAAACAGCAGGTGATAGATGGGATAGGATTAATATACATATTGTAGAAAGAGCAATTTTGTTAAATATTTTCAATTCTCACCATCATACAAATCAAACCAAAACGATCAAATATTCAAATTCATTTTAGTAAACTGATAAATTTAGGGAGAATGTGACATAAAAATGTTCATAGAACTTCTTTCACATAACCATTTGCCTTGTAAACTATGCAATTTTATTGGCAGTGCTATTAAATCCATTTCCAAAGTAAGATTTACCCATTTTAGCTTTTTTTCATTTATCAATTTGCGATATCAACTTTCTGAAGTGTAATACGCAATATGAACTCCGGGCTACGACATAACAGATTAATGATAACAAATTTGAATAGTAAAGTTATAAGGAAGGGGATTATAGTCGATTTGTTTTAAATATGGATAAAAAAATTTGCTGAATAACCACAAAACTGTTGTAGCCTACTAAATGAAATTTTGACACAACAAAAATATTCTGAACCTATACAAATATATAACAGCTTTTAAAATTCAGCCATAAGTTTAGCAATAGAAAATATTAGCAAACTGTCGATAACTCACCGATAATACTGCAAGAAATAATCAAAGCTTCAAAATTCAGCCAGCAAACCCCCCATCTCGCATCAGAGAGCGGGCAATCATCATTTGTAGGGAGAACATGTTTGGCTGGATAATCTTTGCAAGCCGGTATAGGGTTCTTTGCGCCACACCACATGCACTTTACTGCATCAACCTGAATAGAATAAAATGAAAAATTTTATATGCCGTTGAATAGGCCTATAACTGATCTCCAATTTAATTAATCATTTGACCCATTTCGGGTATATCTGAATACAAAATATAACCAAGAGTCTGTCCTTTCACAAGTAATGGCGTCAATCAGCAGACAGTTTTCATATTCCTAGCAATCCATCGTTAAAATTAGGAAAATTTTCCCAGCCATATAGCTACATTGAATATAGAATATTCGGGTCTTGTGTAGTTTCGTACCTCGAGTGTGCGAAGCATAACAATTTTTTGATATGTCAATCCTAACCCCCATCTGACTACGCTGTCCCAAAGTTACGCATAGTTTGAAAGGCTCTACTACGTCACTGTGACGTAATGTTTGGATGGCGCAATTGACAAATGAAAAAATTGTTGTTAGGCCCACTAGAAGTGTGTTAGGTACGAAATTACATGAGACCCGAATATTCGATACTCCCGTAGTCCGTAGTGTGTATATCAGGTTAGGGTCAGGCTATAATATTATTCCGATTTTCCTTATTTTAGTTATATTACGAGTTCGGTATCTGTCTGTGTTAGCCAAGTGAATATACCCCCTGTCCATAGGTTTCAGTCCCATCATACAAATTGATGTAAGGTAGGTGAACATGATTTTTTTCACCTTCATATTGGTACACACACTTCTGGAATGCCGAATCTTCGATAGAATATATTTTAAATTGGGACAACAGGATGGTGATGATCAAAGTCATCATTCTGTCATTGCATCCTCAAACTTTACTTTAAAGCTTGCTTTTTTTACTTAAAACTTTTTTTATCATAATAACATGTGAATTTTTCCATATGAGAAAATAAATTGCAGAAGTATCACGAGAAAATTTAGTAGTTGGCGTACATAAGTAACCTGAGAAAACACAGTGGGGAAAAATCAAATATACTAATTTGGATTTTGTCTACTTGTATGTAAGTATCTTCAAATAGTTTAGAGATGGGGTGCATCCACAAGACCATAACTGGCCTAGAAAACACAGATGTGCTGCATGCACCTCTAAGTTACTTCCAGTGGTGGAATTCAAATTTTTTGTCAGCCAGTTTCTTCACAAAAGTCATATTTTTCAGCAGGTTCTGTCACAAACAGAACAATGACAGTAACCAGTAATGCTAACCGGTTCGGTGATCTCATAAAATTCTGTTAGACGGATCTATAGAACCAGTGTGAACCTGCTGAATCCCACCACTAGTTACTTCCCATATAAAGCAATGCTTAGTATCAAAATATCACCTTCAGACATTCTTCACAGGTTTTTATAGATGCATTCACGCATGGTGATGTTTCTGCAGATGCACATGATGCAAAAACAAGTAGAATCGCTCCAGAAATTATAAAATACTTCATGATTATAACGAAATTTGATAAACAGTTTTACAAACAACCACTGAGAATTAAATAAAAATAAATTCAAAATGAAACATGTTGAGGAAGTACTACTTCTTATACAGTGAAAAAAACAGAAATACTCTATGATCATCGCCAGTTCGTCAGCCTGTCGGTTCAGCCTCTTAATGAAGGAGATGCCAAATTCAATATTTATCATTGGTGAAATATTTTTTCGTTAGTAGATTCGACGTCAAAATATTCTCCAATAAAATATGATTTCAAAGTTTTCAGTAACATCATTGTTACGATGAACGTTGTATTGAACCAATTATAATTTATCAAAGATGTCATTCACTGTAAATGTCAAACTTAAATCGTGTATATGCAAGATATAATATAGACATCAGGAAATTTACACTGTACCTAGGCTTTTCGACATCCTGACTTCTGGACTTTTTCAGTAGTTATAATAAAATACACTCAGGCTGTAGAATATATTAAACAATGGGGTTTCTCTGAAACGAGACAATGTCGCTCGATCTGTATAGTGGGCCGTACTGTATTTATAATAAAGTACAGTCAGACAGTAGATTAAGATAAACAATGCCATGCCAAATAAACGTTATGACTACGTAATCTTATCTACAAGGAAAATTAAAGGCTAATAACATGTAAGAAGGTTTTGATTATCAATTTTTATCATCAATTCATATTGATAAGAGATGAATCAGGAATTTACTGCTCAATTTACATCCGCGAGGTGGCGTAAAATGAAATTGTTATTTTCTATCATTCTATCCCCCCAAATTTCCCCATTTTACTTGGGAAATCGCTTGGAGGGACATAAAATGTCCTTCACAAGATATCTACAAGTCCGTTCCGGTAGGTTTATGTAGGTTTTCCACTCCGTTCCGGCAATTTAGGGGCCGTTCCGGTAATTAAAGAAAATTAAATTTACCACTGTCCCACCCAAGTTTGCCGATTTAATATGAAAATTGCATGGAAGTATATGAAATGACATTTGCAAGACATCTAACTGTCTAGAGGTCCGTTCCGGTGGGTTTATGTATGTTTTCCACCCCGTTCCGATAATTTAGGGTCCGTTCCGGTACGGTAATTAAAGGAACCGCTGTGATAGCATGATTTGCCAGAAGAAAATAAATGTATAAAATAGGATATTAATTAATTTAAGTTGCGTATTTTTCACATATATTTCACTAGACTAATTATTCACCATACTCAGAAGCTCCAGTCCTGCAGACAGTCTGACCTGACGGTACCAGTATGCTAAACTACGGTACCGTACGTGCCAAGAAAATGAATAAATGGTGCCTGAGGCAGGCAGACCATACCAGCATACTGCTGTACTGATACGATACGGGTACAATCATATAACAGTATACTGGTACCGGTACCGTATTTAGTGACTGCTGAACCTGATCTACCGCATTCAACTCATTTTCCGTACGGTAACCGTACCGGTACTGATACCTGAATAACGGCACCGGAATCATTGGAGATTAATGATACGAACATATTGATAGGCCTACATGGCGTTGAAATCTTTAAACTATATGTACAACTTTTCTGACGCTTACAACAGCGCCGGTATTGTAAAAAACAGAACCAAAAACAAGCAGACAGGCGAAAATCTACAAGAAAAACATAAACAGAACCTCACAGCAACGCGATTTCCAGCCTTTGTTGTTGCTGAAGCTTTTTTCTCTGATTAGGGAGAAAATACCATGTGATTTTTTAATCATACATGGTAGTATTATTATTACTAAGAATGAAACGAATTGTTGGAAATTTTTAAATTTTTGTTTTTTATTTGTATGCAAAATGTAATAATCACCTTGAATTTAGGACCCCATGTAAAAATATTCTGACTGAAAATGCTGCTAGCTTCACAGTGGGATTTATTTCTGCCAACTGTACATCCTGTTACCATATTTATCAGTATTAGTAGCAGGAAATTGAATTGTAAAAATTTTAATATTGTCAGCAGCCCCCAAAAAATATCATTGATATTAAAAATGAATTAAAAACAAAAACTGATGCATAATTTCGACATAACACAATGCAAGACATAACTAATGGAATCTGTTACTTATTTTCACCAACTGGGTTTGGCACTACCGTGTTTCCCCGAAAATAGGTCCTAGCCTAAATTTTAAAAATGTTTTTAATATAAGCCTTCCTCTGGAAATAAGACCTAGTCAATAACTCGGAAATTTTTTTTGACGTAGTCGATATCAAGAAATCACTCCTACACGTTTTGAATGATTGATAATCCAGGTTTTGCAGCTATTTTGAATAAAAACGTGTTATTATAAGTAAATGAATATCGGCTTTCATATATTATAGATTTGAAAATCTCGTAATTCTCTACTTTGTAATTTTGATTTGGTAAATGAAAATATACGACATGCCCCGAAAATAGTTAGTGCCCTAGTGTTATGTTTCGGAGGGAAATTGAAATAAGACCGAGTCTTATTTTTGGGGAAACACGGTATTTGACACCTTCATAAATTAAAATTTCGCGATTACAGATGGTGCTTCAGACATTTTCGGGTGCGAGCCAACTTATAAATTTGCGATTATTTATCCTATTTGGGTCTTGTTGATCGTTCGTTTTCATTGGGGACGAGAGACATTCATTTTCATTCAACCAGTAACAAAGGCTCATTCTGCCATCGCACTTCCGATTACTTTGTGTGGGTTCGCTCGCTTGAATACCGTGGGGAATTATTACGCGCTAGAGAATTGCTTGAGTCCTCACCGCCGTATGGTGGTTAACATAACCGATGGTCAAGTCCATGCGTCTGAACCATCTGACTTGCTAACTAATCCCATGCCCGAAATGGTTTGGTAACCCGTAGTTGGCTACGCCCCATGATAAAACCATCTCATTGGTTTTCCACTCTTCCCGCATAAATATGAAAATCTTATCTTGGATCTGATTTGCATACCTAATCCAAAAGGAAATCGGATAAAAGCTTGCAACTATGATTATCATTCCGTTTACAGGGTGGAACACAGACTGATATATTAAAGACCCTTTGCACTATTGAGAATAAATAGAATGTATGGGGGCCGAATAGTCGCATGTATGTGACTACAAATTCGACTTCATGAGTACGGTATTGGAAACCTCAGAAACATACTTGAGACACAGACGACATGTGTATATTTGCTTGGCGTGATAGCTGTTTTCAAGTTTATTACAAGTACTAGGGTATTGTTTAGCCTGCCGAACTGCATGTTCTTAGACAGCAAAGTAGGGACCGACCAAGTCTACCCATCTGTGGGATTTCGAAATTCATTATAATACCTTAATTAAATAGACAATTATTATGATTATTTATATTCGCTGTTATATCTTGTTTTGTCTGAAGAAGTTAGACCAGTGCTCTTTAACAGGGGTTCCGCGGAACCCTAGGGTTCCGCAATACATGCAGTGGGGATCCGTGAGTTTATTGGGTTCCTCAGGGCAGGGTTTCTCAAATTTTTGCTGTTACAGAGCCATTGAAGGAGTTGATTATTATTTACGGAGCCCACAATTCAAAAGCTAAACCTTTTATAATATATACGATAAATAAAAGCCATAAATAATGCTAAATTTCACAGATAAATTTCATATATATATATATTGAGATGTGCTGTCTTGTCCATTAGGCAAAATAAGCACGTGCTTAGGGGGAACAAAGGAAAATGGGGCATCACAGAAATTTAGGCGCAAGATTGCGCACAACCTAAACTCAGGTTGTGTACCAGGTCAGGGTTCGAGTTATGCGATATCTTGGTGCGCATACTTCAGGAGGTCCAAAATTGTAATATACAAACCGCAATGAATGCACTTATAATACAATGGAAGATTAATTGACCATAGCCTTTACATTGATTAGCTGAAATTTCATCTGAATCACGGTAAATATGACGCGTGACCTCGACGTCGCATCAGAATGAATAGAAAGATACATATCACGCGAAATTTACTACATTTCATCTTTAGTGCCTTGGGTAGCATGTTTCACATGTCGTGGGGCTCTTTAGACAAAATTTACGGTGTTTTTCATTTTTTAGTGTGTATGATATCGTTTCAATCTATAAAAGGGCATAACGCATCGCCAATTTTGATCTGAGATGTTTTATAAAATCAGAAAAGTAAACCAGAGATACGACGACTAGTTAGCACAAGAGACAGAAAGCTTCAAATTAGTATTCCTCCACTGACAGTCAGAAATTTGGTTTGCACATTCACTAGTTTGAATTATCTTAGCATTTTCCTTAAAAACTAAAATGAACAACAGTTTTAAAACGGGATATTCACGCATTCAACAGTTGGAGCAGTGCACACGATAGTCCCATATGAACGCTTTCAATTGAGGTATGAATACACATGCTTCGAATCAATGTAATTTGGTAGCTCCCGAAATATATGCACCAAGATGGCGCACAACCTTAACATAGTATGTTCACCAGGTTAGGGTTCAGGTTGTGCGCCATCAGTTCTGCAGGCGATCAGCCTGGTCATAGGCTGTCAAGTGTGACGTCGTTAATTAAGTAAGATTTTAATCCCACTATCCACAACAGTAGCGATAGCTCAGGGGAAGCGTTGAGACATGATCAATCATTAGGACCGTGGTTCGAACCCCACATGGTGGAGAGAGTTGTAGGAGTGGACCCTCAGACAAGGCAGACGATCGAGGGGGAAAGGGGCAGGCGATATAGCAGCAGCCAAGGAGAGCGGAGATGGAAAGGAAAATAAATAGGAGTGAGTCAGCATGGGAGTCAGCGATAAGGGTGGAGTAAAAATGGGAGAGTAAAAATGGGACACAAGAGAGAGTGAAGTCATCGAGGCGAAAGATGTCAAGACGAGAGCAGAAAGGGTCAGGCGAGAGAAGATCAGAGTGAGCAGCCAAGGAGAGCAGAGTTGAAAAGCGAAGATCTATCAGCTAGATGGCCAAGCGATCAGGTTGGGAGTGCAGTTAAAAATGAAGATCATCTAGGCTCAAGATAGCGAGCGAAAAATAGCAAGTCGAGCAGTTAGGGGGGAAAGGGGTCAGTCGAGCAGCCAAAGAGGTGTCAGCATGGGGAGTGAGCGAAAATCGATCAGATGGCCAAGCGATCAGGCGAAAGATAGCAAGACGAGGTAATTCATTGAGGCGAAAGTTGGCAAGACGAGGGGGGTCGTCAGATCAGCGGGATGGAATGGAGACAAGAGAGTGATGAGGAAGAAGGAAACAGGCGGCGAGAGCAGAGATGAAAAAGGGTGTGCGCAAAGGGGCGAGAGCAGAGATGAGAAAATAAAAAGATAGCGAAAAAAAGAAAATAAAAAGGCGAAAGATAGCAAGACGAGGTAATTCATTGAGGCGAAAGTTGGCAAGACGAGGGGGGTCGTCAGATCAGCGGGATGGAATGGAGACTAGAGAGTGATGAGGAAGAAGGAAACAGGCGGCGAGAGCAGAGATGAAAAAGGGTGTGCGCAAAGGGGCGAGAGCAGAGATGAGAAAATAAAAATAATCGAAAGGAAATCGATCAGCGGCAATCATCAAAGGGGCGAGAGCAGAGATGAGAAAATAAAAATAATCGAAAGGAAATCGATCAGCGGCAATCATCAAAGGGGGCGAGAGCAGAGAACAAAAATAATTAAATAATTAAATAATCAGCGGCAAAAGAAGTGGTTGGGCGCAATAAAAATCAGCTGAGGGACAGCGAGTTTGCACAAAAATCATGGAAAATCCGATCCCCGATCCCCGAAAGTCTTAAAATCTGACTTGCTTCAAAGGGGCGAGAGCAGAGATGAGAAAATACGAAAAAAGTGATTGGGCGCAATAAAAATCAGCTGAGGATTGATGGAATGAAAAAACCAGCGAGTTTGCACAAAAATCATGAATATTTAATGTATGCCACTACGCGAGAAACATTAACATGATACGCTTCACGTAACATAAATAATAGCCAAATATAGCTCTAGTAATCAGCTCCTGTGCGCGGTATCTATTCACCGTGGTCGTCTTACGTCGAGTGTTATGAAAAGAGAAAAATGGGATCGCTAGTTTTACTCTATGACAAGAACGGGTTCGCTGATATCAAGCCAAACCAAGATTAGGTATGCCGCATTCTATCATTGTATTTTAAGAGCGTTTTCAGCAGAACTCCCAAATCTTACCACTGACATGGTTATGTACTCTGATAAAATATAATCTAGAGTCATTTTCGCTCTATGATTTCCTTGGCTATGCAACAAAGGAGATTAGGCTAAATAAAATTCAGCGTCGTCATAAAGTTTTCCTGCGCCTTTTTTTAATATAACTCCGCACTGAATATTATTATTTGTTCACTGTCAAGATTAATGGCCGAAGCATGGTCCCTTTGAAAAGGGCTTAATAATGAATACTTCTCCGCGCATATACTTGAAATATATCCTAATAATTGACAAAGGAGAAATCTTACGGCTAGGCATTGGGATTGCCATTATTTTGTGAATACAACCTGAAACGTTTCACCGGATGGAACAGGCATAAATTGCCATTGAATGGGTTGAAAAAATATGTCCCACGGATCATCCTGGAAATCCATAATCTGGATGTTTCAAAAAATTTCCGCAGAGAAATTGTGTTGAACAGCGTGAGAACTGAACAGACGAAAATTATTTGCTTTTTGGTTCTATAAAACTTTTTAGCGAGAACGATGGAACAATGTTCAGATTAACTAGTCTGTTATAATTTCGGCTTCTATTGCTTGAATACTTGTTGATGTGGTGAACTCATATACAATCAAAGTCCCATACGAAGATGTTTGTACTAAAATAGCTAATTAGCAAAACCTAACAGTCTAATATATAATTCCCACAACTTCTGGGTTGTTATTACCAAATTATTTATCAGAATGCTATGCTAAAACAGTTGGTGACATATATACTTCTATAAGTGCTCGTGAAAAATTATGCGCTTAGAATTTTTATTTTGTAAATTAATGCCTTTTCTTTTTTATCTTGCTGGAGTTCAAACACAGACATGGGGCTTGTGGCTTACGCTCATTTTTTCACGCCGCCTTTAACCACTCACCTTTGCGAACAGAATTCGGACTCTGAATAAATAAAAATAATCAAATTTTGCAAATAATTTATTTGTTGAATATATAGAAACGGTTTGCACCACATCGAATTCTACAGCACGGATCCAGAGAGTGGATCAGATAGTTCGATGTCCAAATTAACACATAATGACGAATAATAATGAAAATAAAAATCGATGTTTTGAAAATGAATAAAGCATTTTTGAATATTTATTACATAAAACATTGCACCAAATGTACTCATTAAGAGTAAATGGTATCAGAATCGAACCCAAAACTCAGTTTTAGTCGCTCACACAGGAGGCGATTCAAGTGGAGATTTGGTATATCCTCATTCCTAGAAGGGAAATTAACCAGCAAACTCATGATTCACTTTGAATTAACAAAGATAAGATAAAATATTTTAAAAACCTATTTTTATCTAATATTATATATATTTTATATGTAACTTATCGTTATTTATTTACTGTGGATAACATTTAAAGTTTTTCAAAAAGGTTAATAATTACTTTTCGATGGACAGCAAAAGCAAAAAACTTTGCAGTTTCCACAACATCGCCCCTTGCAAGAAAGACAGGCAGCTATGAAGACAATTAGAACCAAAATGCCGACGACTGCTCCACCGATAAACCAAAATAGGTCAGGGTGGCGCTGGGAATGATGCCCAGTAGTTTCGCTGCTTTGAGTAGTTGTTGTTGTTTCGTTTGAACCTGGGAAAATATAAAGTTGATTCGGGTAATTTGGGACGATCTTTATTAATAAATGGTTAGGTGTTTATATGTTGAAAATTTGGCACTGAAAAATAATAAATGATCGCAAATGAAATAGGAGAGGTTTATTTGCGCAGTAAAGATACATAATGTTTTTCGATGATCAGAAAAGTCTAAAAAGCGCGTTGCATGCTGACGTGCATGAATTTAGGAATATTCTGACAATTTCATCAATTATTACCACGCGATTTCGCATATGCGCTGAGATCATTATGTACATCAGGATGACTAAATTCAACTTTGTCTTGCTTCTTGCTATGCAGAGAGATTAGCGTGACCACCAGCAAATAATGGTCTCCTATACACTAACCAAGTTCTTGCTCGCGGGGCAAAGGACTGGTTAAACAATCCAAATTTAGAATTATACATTTCGACAAAAAATGACTTTATTGTGATGCATTCTCGACTTTTTGCAGAAACATTTTAACTGGTCATTTAGGGTTGCCCAAAGCCGATGATGATTATGCGTGGCCACTATTAGCGCGACAGGTACATTACCCCATTGTCAAAGTTCATGCTTCTAGGGTGAGTATCGTATTTTATAGATCATAGGGCGAACCTAAAATACTTTTTTCCTCTCAAAAACCGATCATGCGCCCTATGAACCGGTGCTTCTAATGTACGGATTAAATAGTGATTTATTACAGTCAAAACAAGTTCCAAGCTCCATATAACTTCTTGCGCTTTATATATATATATGAAGAAAAACACTATCTAGGCCAGGGTGGTCCAAACCCAGGCCCGCGAGCTACATGTGGCCCGCCACTTCTTTATCTGTGGTCCGCGTCGCATTCGGAAAGGAATCAAAAAAATCGCATTTCGTGTTGTTTCGTCATAAAATTAATCAAAAAATCTTTTGACATATTGTTGCATCACTAATGTCACTGAATTGACTAGTCACTAGTGTTATGGCTTGCTGAGGCAACTAGCAAAGTTAAACGAGCAAAGTTCTTGGCACTATTATGACCCGCGAACAATGCAAAAGTAATTTTTTGACTCGCGGAGCTGCCAATCTTGTGTCACCATGATCTAGGCCAGGGGTTCTCAAACTTTTGGTGTTGCGGAGCCCTTGAAAAGATTAACTATTATTCACGGAGCCCCAAATAAAATGTTAAAATTGTTACTTTTCTATTAATATTCCTGAGTAAAATTAAAAGTACTTTACTTAATTTGAATGCTAAACCTTTTTAATAGGGTTAATACAAGTCATAAATAAATCTAAATTTCAAAGATAAATTATGTATACTAAAACTGTAAATTTGACACTTGATAAACAAATTAATAAATTATGGACCGAATCTTTACCCTTTCGACATTTTCAGAAGACTTACAAAGCCGCTGATAACGTGCGCGAATGTATTTTTTTACATTCGCCGATAGTTCTCCTCAGCATGGCATGTTTTTAACATCTTTACGTCGGTGTTTATTCTCCATAAATCAAAAATTTCCGTCGGCACGTACATGTATTGTTTCACAATGACGACGATAATTGCTTTTTTGTTCTCGTGGGGAATTATGAGTTCAATGTGAAAAACATGTTACCATATCGTCACGCTAATAACCGAATTGCGTAAGTCATTTTTGGCGATTTTGAGTTTTTTTTATAAAATAGGTATTTATGTGATGCTGCGCACCTGTCTGTTAACTCAGATTTTATATTAAGAATTCCGAAACCCATAAAAATGATGATTTAGTATGACATGCACATTTGTGCAATTGTTTCCTCATAATGAATTATCATTGTTACCGCAGGACTATTTTGACGTCACGAAGGCAAAATAACCTCGGCGAAGTATTTACGAGTTTTTGCATCTCGGATTCTAGCTTAGCGCGTATTAATTTGAATTTATACTACAGTATAGGAAGGCGTGCACTTGTGATATTCACTGTCCGAGTCCAATTCACCTTGGTTGGCTTATATATTGGGTGCATTGCTGTTTTATTCTTTATATTTAATCTTAGTCTTTTTTCGGTGGGGTGTGCGGAACGTGTTATATTGATGAAATATATATTTTTAAACATAAAAAATATTGAAATTAAAACTGATTAGCTATTTTGGGGATTAGACATTGTAGATACTGAGAATTACATTCGTTTTTGGAATGTTTAGTTTTCAGGACTGGTGCATATAGTAAAGTTGCAAAATTGCGTATGTGCCCAAGTCATAAACACATTTCTGCCTAAGTTACAGTGCGCCTTTATGACGTCACTTAACTGCGTCATACAAATTAACTTAAATCCGGCTTCTTTATTAAATTATTTTTAGCGTTTTGTCGCCGATGACTATAATATCATCACGCTAATAACCGAGTTGCGTAAGTCATTTTTAGCAGTTTTGAGAAAAACGTAAAAAACCTCCTAATGATATTGTTATGCCATTGAGAGTCAATAATTTGCCATGGTTCAATTTTTTGATCGAGGTAAATTCGAAACTCAAATTTCTTGATTGAAAAACGATATTCTGAAATAATAAAACTTAAAATGAAAGATCACACTATAAATTTTAATTCAGCAGTCTCACGTCAGATCAAAAACGCTTTTATATAGGCATTGGAAATCACAAAATTTGGTGTTATGTTAGGTTTTCTCTGGTGATTCATCGTAGTAACTGCGAAATCGTAACACAGTCAATTGTGCGCGCGATGTACCTTTTTTTCATTCTGAAACCACCGACGGAGCCGCATGCAATAAATTAATTTCAATCGTTCGTATTTTGCCGAGACCTTGTGATTTTTTAAACGGCGATTAAAATATCAATTATTATCTTGCTTAAAAATAATCTCGAGTGCAAAAGAACAAATGAAGTTTGACAAATCCCAAGATCGCAAAAATACGACTCCAATTTATTTATAGTTGGTAGTTTATCACGTATTTTATGTTATTTTAGAATAGTAATCCTTTATTTTAGTAATCCTAATAGTAATCTCGAATCAAACGTGAGTAACGACGAGCACAATTATATTATTAGAACAAGACACTTTAATTAAATGCTCGCATCGGTCATGGATTGAATATTTTACGCAACAGAAATCTCGCAATCCGTTTTTTTTTTAAATCGCGAAGAATGTCGCGCGGAAGTTTCCGATTCCATTCCCACCCCCTCCTCAGAAGCCTGGCTGCGCTCCAGCTTATAAATAATTTCATTTTTTAATTTCGCCTCTTTGCCATATTTCACGGCTATATATTGTTTCAGATATTATCAAAGCTGTTATTGCTTCTTTGAACTGTTACAAAATTAGTCAAGTCAGTATTTTGAAAAGTAATCGAATAGCTCGCGGAGCCCCTGGGTTTCTCTCGCGGAGCCCTGGGGCTCCGTACGGAGCACTTTGAGAACCTATGATCTAGGCAATTTATTGATAGTGCGGCATATAACCTGGTTCGCCTTCTGGTCTGCAAAATACGGTAATTGGTCAACTAATCCAAATTAGAATTCCATAGCTAAACAGTGAATAATATGTCAACATGAACATAAGGTGCGCAAGCGCCATTGCGCAATACCACACAGAGCATTTTTACAGTAAAATCCAGTTCTTGCGCACTTGTGACATTACGTTTCCAAAGCGTGTATGTGTATCGACATATTTTCTAACGTCTAGCTAGTTTGTTAAATGTGTAGCCTACTTTATTCGCATCGTGATAATATATTATACTATTATAATCTTTCACAAAGTTTGAAATTATTTAGGACTCTGCTAAGCCGCAATTATTTATGATCAGTGAAGTATACGTTTGCTCAGTGAAATTCTTTTTCAGAGGAAACATTGGCTGGCGGCGTTGTGGTTTAGTGCATGATTGAGTATTTGCATACTTCGTGGTCATTTAATTAAGTTTGTCATGAAACAAAACCCAGTGCAATTAATATTAGTTGCGAGCTTCGTCACGTTAGTATTACGATCGACAAAAGCACAGTTAATAAATGGTTACCAAATAAGTTCGACTTGGGCCTTGTAAAAACAATAAAACGTCGCAAAATAAAGCATGAAAATGAATAAAGCATTTTAGAATAATTATTACTTAAAACATTGCACCTCAATGTACTCATACTGGGTAGCTGCTCTAAGAATTGAACTAAGAACTATCATTCCTCATCAAGTAATGTCGCATGATAAATCATATATATTACAAGCTGTTGTAACTATATAATATACACGTGAAATACATGACTCCAGCTGCTACAATGTACGTAACTTGTAAGCCTTAACAAATTTAAATGTGTTACATTTCAGTAAGAAATAGTCTACACATTTGTCAATTACGTTGTTATTAATTTTAAGTTTATTTAATGCACCTGTATGCAAACAAGAAAATCCGCAAAGGCCGTCACATAAACACTTTTCGTATGAATTTTTGCAAGTTGATGAAGGACTGCATGCAGGTTTGCATTGTTAAGTTAAGTTCCGCAGAACTCGGTTAAAAACCATTGCGTTAGACAACCACAGAAGTTTGAATCGTGCGCCGCAGATGAGGACTTGCGGTATGTTTGACGTTACGAAAGTTATTGTAAGCATGTCATGACATATATATTTTCTGGAATGGGGAACCTGCGAGTTTGGTACAAATAGAACTTTTTCATAAAATATAGAAACCCAACAATAATTATAAGATGAGATACAGTTATACTGTATTCAAACTTTACGAATCGAACTCAGAACTGATTTTCTAGCTTACAGAGGAGGCGATTAAAATCTAGCATAAAAATTAAATCACCAAACTCGTGATTCACTCTGAATTAACAAAATTAATTATTTATCCTGAAAGATATGATGAGTTATTTTGAAAACTATTTTCAGATCGCCATATAAATCACCTCCTCTGTAGACGACTAGAAAATGAGTTCCGAGTTCAATTCGAAATGTTTGAATACACGTTTCAAATCTGAGTTGAACTTAAAAAATACCAATAATGTTTTAGAACCAATTTGATGGTTTATATATGAGCGTACCTTTTGCTTACCTATTAATATGTACAATAAACCAATCAAGCATGGATATTCAGTATCACAATATTTCGCCATGTTCTCATATCACTCCAAATTTGAACTTTCAATATTTATAATTTTATACACTATTTTTATGTTGAGAGAAAAATATACAAATTTTAATGTATATATTTGACGTTGAATGAGTATTTGTTCTGACCATATATATAGCTTATTACAGCGATTCCCCAAAAATATGACAGGTCTTGTTTCAATTTTTTTTTTCGAAAAAGAACACCAGGGCTTATTTTAGGAACATGTCTTTTATTTCCATTCCTCGACAACAAAATTACAAAGTAGAGAATTACGAGATTTTCAAATATATATACAAAATATGAAAACCGATCGATTTACCTATAAATACCACGTTTTTATTCAAAATAACTGCAAAACCTTGATTCGTATATATATATATCAGTTAAAACGTGCAGGAGAGATTTCTTGCTATCAATTAGGTCAAACAAATTTGCGCTATCGACAAGGCCTTATTTTAAGGGGAGGGCTTATATTAAAACAATTTTAAAAATTCAGGCTAGGGCTTCATTTCTGGGAAACGCGGTAGTACAAATATCTGCAACCTTGTACAGACTGTAGAAATCATTTGTACAAACGATTGTCGAGAAAAAAGGAAGTTGGTGACGAAATTTCACAGTATTGCACAAATTTACGGCCTTCAGCTAAAGAATAAAGGTTGGCAGTTGTAATTCCAAATTCCATACTTTTCTGTCATCGTATAATAATTCTTTCCTGACTAAGGTATCGTCTTGGGTGTACTTCTCAAATTTAGGACTGGGTTAACCATTAAACTAAATGAGCACAAACTTATGGTACCCAGGTAAAGGGACACCGCTTAAATATTCGTAGTTTCAATGATGACCTAGTGTTTACTGGAACATTTCGAGTTTGTCGTGCGAAACAGACTTTAATATTGACCCGACTGAAATAAATTCTTGCTTGTTTTTCGTTCTCAAGTATCATTTTGCCCCCTATATAGATGTTTGTTGAAAGTAATTAGTAATAAATACTGTAACTTACTTATTTGATTACAAATAACATAAAACAGCATTTTTATGTTCTCATTTCCTAAATATAGTCTTAAGTCCAAAGTTTTTAGGGAATCGAAAAGGCATGATCCGGATTTAGGTATCGCATATATAAGCGGATACCGAATGTACGCAATTTCCCTTTCAGAGATAACTCATACTTTCTTTATTCTAAAGTTAAATTGACTTGCGTGGAAATTTAATTTCTTTGCTGACGGAAATAATCTTCTTCGTGACTGCTTCTACTCTATGGTTTCGATGTTGCATCGTAATCTTGGTACATATGGTAATATCACTTTGTTTGATTAGATCAGAGTCACACTGCGTGGTGCAAAATAGCGATGTTGTTTGTTCGAGAACGTTGTCTCGATAATTAGCAAATATGTTGCAATAATATCAGTTCGCTAATTGAATACAGGCATAACGAGCTCGGGGAAATGTTCGTTGATATAGGCAAACTTGTCTTAAAATTAACTTTGTTACTACTACTTTCAGTCATTTATTCTCACTAATCACTTGTGCTAGAGGCTCGTAACCTACCTCTGATTAGCCCGCACGGGTTCACATAATGTGAGTGATAACTATGTGCAAGAGAGTTGCTGGACTCTTCGACGGCACAGGGTGGTTCACGTAAGCGCTGCTTGGTTACAGCTTCCTGCGCCATCGAGTCTATGCATCGCAAACAAATACCTGGCTAACTAATCCCTTACCTGACATGGACTGGTAACCAAACGAGAGGCCGTGGTTCGCCAGATGATTAAGCCGTACAATTCGTTTTTTCCCCAGGATAAATATGTAAATCCAATCTCATGAGTTTCAGCCGACATTCTCACAAAAATAAATAAAAAAAGCATAACTCTTTCCACGAACTTGCAAGTGCCGGTATATATATTAGTAGGATTTCGGTAAATCATAGTATAACTCAGTGCTCTTCAACCTTTTTGCTATTGTGGAACCCCTGATATAATTTTTCGTTTTTTATGGAACCCCAATTAACAGAATTAAAAAAAATACGAAATACTCGTAACAAGAAAAGCTGAACAGCAACTCTATTTTGTAGTCTAATACCAGTGGTTCTCGAACTTTTTGTCTTTGCGAACCCTTCTGGTGCTCTCAAAGCGGTCGCGGACCCCCCAAAAGTTTTTTTATTCGAAATCCAGTTTATAGCTTAAACAGCAACCTAATGTTTCATACAGATCAAAAAAAGCCAAATCGAGACATAAAAAAAAAAAATTGACTGAGTACAAAAGCCACATGATTTGTCAGATTTTAAGCCTTGGCAACGTACTGATGATGATGTAGAGCCATCAGTTCATTCAGTGAGGCACACAAATAGAAAGTAAAGTTCCTATAGAACTGTAGAAAGTAAAATAAATATCAAGCGGACAGCATTATTTTACCATTCAATATATACAATACAGGGTGCCGCCTCAGTCTGTCAGTATGTAATATACCTACATGTTTCTACTTATACTTGTGATACACCTTAAAAAATTCTCCCTATATCGTATTTTACTATTGAATATTTTTTTACCTTCAAAATTTATAAACCATTAATTTTGTTGAAAAATTATCTAACCCCCTGCAGCTCACAGGTGGAATTCAGTAATTTTAGCGTAGATAATCACATCGTTACTGCAATTGCAGAATTAAACTAAAGCTGACATAAACCATATCAGGCATAATGAAAATTAAGTTATACAACTATTTTTTGGAAACAGAACGTAAAACTGACAAATAACACGCAAAACTATAAAGACGAGGCAATGTTTACAACCCTGCTTGAACATCTGTCTGAGCAGCTGCAGAAACTGCAATTATTTCTTATTGGGTATGGGTAAGAGTGTAACAAACAAGGAAATCGGTGCTTCAAGAAATCCTTATGTTAAGTAGCTGTGACGACCCTTGTTTTGCCTGTTAAATGACGTCATGTGATATCGTTTCAATATTTGGTATTCTATCAGTGAGGACAATGGGGGCGCTGTGACACTGTCGGCCTTCCTTTTGTTTTTGCGGCATGGTCTGCACCGTGGGTTGACGAAGGGCAGTCGTCTGAGTGTTTCAGTTGGATTGGTGGTTGTTTTTTGTCTGTGTGGATGCCTCTGGTCTTCGGGGATGTTTGTCTGTGGTTGTGTGACTGTTGGATGTTTTGTGCTGGGCAGTGGGCTGACGTACAGACCATGTTATTGGTTGAGTACAGTGCCATTACAGTTCATTTACCGTAGTGTAGTATTTTCAGTTTTATCATGAAATTGGCTTTCATCAGTACTATTCAAATGTTGTGCACCTATAGAATTGTTCGTCGTCTTTTAAAAATGCCTGTCATAAGTTATTTTCGGCCTGTTCTGCAAAAGGTAGTAGCTAGTTTATTGTACTGGATTGTAGGGGTCATTTAGTTTCTATTGAAAATCTCTTCGATTTCAGGGTTCGTCTGTGTTTTTCATGGTGTATATGGTCTTTCTTGCCTTTTTACTGCCTGGTATCTGTTATTTTAATTACCAACAAGGCTTGGCTTTGCTTTAATTGGTCTTCATATCAGCTAGTTTATTTTGACTTATTAAAACAGATTACACCAAGCACAAGAGTTTGTGGCAAACATTTCAGACCCGAGGACATATATGAGACGCCTTCTGGTCGACGCCGCTTGCACCACAACTCGGTTTCATCAAAATTTAGTTGGACAAAGTTGGTTGCGGAAAGAATCGGCTGCCTAATCGACTGAGGTAAAACAGAATATTTCATTTTCCAACTTTTACCACCATACTGGTTTTGACTCAAAATTTAAAATTAACAAAAAATTGATTCTAGTTTACAAAAATTTACAGCAACACTGAAACACACAAAAATGCAATTTAGTTTTTGGATTACACAAATACTTGCAATAAAATGGATTCAACTTTTGAAGCTGTAATTTGGGTACAATATGACTTTCCACAATATTTGGTTGGCCTTATGAATAAGCCATTTTATCGTCCTTCTCCCAAGGATAAATATGTGACTACTATCCTAATGAATTTCATCTACTTTGTTCAGAACCACTGCCACTGTACCAAGCAGTCAGAGTTTAAATCGCGCTACTCCTACTCCAGTGGATCACAACTACTGCATTGTAGCGAATACAGCTGAAGAAAAACTTGAGCATGCTTTGAAAGAAATTGAGAATTTGAAAACTCAGTGTCAAAAGTGTCAATATCTAAATTCGGTATCGAACGTTTCAAGGCTTCAAGCTCCATGATTAAATATTATACCGTCTTAAAATGTTTATTGGGTATTGCTCCCCATGGTCCAATAACTTTTGTCAGTTCATTATTTTGTGGTAGCATATCAGACAGTGAAATAAACCGGAGATCTGAAATTGTTTGCTGGAAAGAGGGGATTCTGGAATGTGACAAAGGTTTTGCCATCAGGAGTTTCCTGGAAGTGAAAGGTGTAGGTCTTAATATTCTCCCATTTAACTTTAACGGTAGGTTCACATATGATGAGGCATTGCGGTCCAGTTTGATTGCTTCACTTGTAGTCCGGCAGATAAGGGGCCTTTTTGGGCCCAACCTTGTTTTCAGACATAAAGTTTTTTTTATGTGTGATTATTCATCTTGGGGTCATTGCCCATCATTTCTACATGGGTGTGGAGCTTGCAACCTTGAGCAATTATTTTTACGGCTTTATATTTGTATTAGTGTTTTTCATCAAATCTGTGTACCATAATGGCGCACAACCTGAAACCTAACCTGTTACAATACTATGTTCAGGTTGTGCGCCATCTTGGTGCACAAATTACGGAAGCACCAAATTTACTGGGAAATAAAACTCAATAACTTTTAGGTATTTTTTGAACCCAGCTGTGGGTCGCGACCCATATATATGGAAATACTGTTTAAACATACGCGTAAAATAAAGAGTACTATTTCAAAATACCCGCTTTTGTTGCAATTAACAATACAAGCCTGCTAATGCAGTCGGCAGTGGTTCAAGTGGATATACACCCCGTGGAAAACAGTCAATTATTTGCTAGCAAGGATTGTTATGCAGCGGGATGATCACGACGATGCAGTGAAAGATAATGCCATCACGAGAACAAGAATGAGAAAATTGCTACATGTCATAGTATATCCCTGGGAAAGAATGTAGTTCATTCTTATGTTCCATGCCAATGCTTTTCAAACTACCAAAGACTTTTAACACTTTTGCTTCTTCTCTTCTATAAAAATACATTGTTATTATATATTCTCATTTCCATCTGTTTGTTCGTGCTCCCAGATAACCGATCAGTGGCCTGCAAGGAGGCCGTGGTCTCCTTTTAGGAAACCCTGTCATAAACTATGAGAGGCTACCGTGCTTCTCTTGCCTGTTGTCATGCTGTCCCTCGAATTCAGCTACAACAAAAAAATTCACGAAAACGGGTTTTAGATTTTATGATTTCATTATTATTCTCGTTGAAGAATGATATATATACGGTGAATTAATTGTGGTTGTTGGGGATGTTTCAAAAAAAAGGTTGAATGGAAAAATGATTTGACGAAATGTCAAGGTTTGAGAGTAGTAGAGAAGTGGAAAAAAAAATCCCATATGTTCTTCATTTGATAACCACGCCACAGAACTTTTCCGATATATATACGCAGCAATTGCGAGAGGCAGAAATGCCAAGATGGGATTTCATCGCATTGCAAACTAATATTAGCGATTCTCAGATATATTCGCGCATTCCCATCTGAACAGCGTGGAAAAGATTATACCTATCTACACACTTGAAAAACTATGTCAGATGAGCGTCATATTATTGAATATCAGTAAAGGAATAGTGCAATGGGAAAAGACATATAAGGCGTAACTTTCAGTAATATGCATCAAATAATCTTATTGTGGAATATATATTTAAAAACATTTCGTCACGCCAACCGCAGTCCGAAACTTTTTGTCTCTGGCTGAGCTCAGATACCAATTAGCACTCATGTAAACTGGTAAGAGGCACGCGATGGAGCAGATAATATGAGTATCCCATCCCCCAGCTGTCATTTGAGTAGTTACTGCTGTTTTTATTGCAGATGATACTAATTTTTTTGTATTAAAGATTTACTGGCATCACCGATTTAAGGATGTCAAGTGGTGGATATAAATAAACCATTAAAAACCAACACGCAGTATTACAAAACGTACTTCCAACACGCGGTTTGAATGAATGAAAAGCTGAAACTAGTATTCTTTAAAACAGCATACAAATTCTATGGAATGAAATCATACACAAAAGCTCGTCAAAAACCTATAGCTCAATAAACAAGTGGAATTTGATGCTTGTTCGCAAAAATGTGCGCGTTACTACGTAGGCTACAACCGAAGCACGCAGGAAAATGTGTGTGATGTACTAGTGATCAAAATGTTTGTCTCAACTATGTTGGCATAACAGGTGCACATCTCGGTTTCGCATACGCATACCTTATATCCCCACAAGGATATCTTAATTTGGCCAAAGTCAATGATAGGTTTTATATGGCCTTGTTCGGAGTAAGAGACGAGGTCGAATATTCCAATCCATTTCAACTAATAAAATATTTCCGAAGTCCCTAAGCTTTAAGCAGGAAAAGGAAATGCCCGCAGCAACACGAATGTAGTTTGACGAGCGCAAAAGAAAGTGGCTAGATGCTGTCGATGGATCTTGGCTTATATTAGTGAAATGAACTATCATTTTTTCTACTAAAATTGAATTTCTGACATTGTAAAGAGATTCAATGTTACTATGTATGCAAAACTAAACCATGTAGTTATGAAATAATTGTTTTTAACGAAAAGGTGCTCCCGAATTATTCGTACCAAGATGGTGCACAGCCTGAACATTGCATGTGTACCAGGTTAGGATTCAGGTTGTGCGTTATTTTGGTACGAATACTTTAAATCCATTTAAAAAAAATTGCTCAACATTATATACTCCACACCCACCTGGGTATCATTATTTATGTCATCTACATTATATCTAAACAAAAAAAAAACTTTATGTCCCAAAACAATGTTAAAGCCCGATTCTGCCGGACTATTAGGGACCATACAGAAGGAGCAATCAGAAGTGTTAAAGAATATCAGTTATTTGAAGGCAGAATACCACCGAGTATGCTAGGAACAGTTAATCAACTATGGACTGTTGCTTGCTTATTAACAACTTTAGCGGTCCTTTGTTTTTGAAGCAGTTATTAAGTTTTATTTTTGAGTTTCAGTTTGTTTATTATTGAATAATTATTTTAAGTTCAAGCACTTCAGTTTTTAAATACATTCAGGACATATTTCATGACTCTTCAAAAAATCTTAGCTTTGTTTGAACATACAGTAATTGGTGTGGGTGTTACAACTTTATCAGGTTAACAGTAAAGGAAAAATTCAGAATAGCCTTTTATACTGCCTGTTTCCAATAAATTGCACTATGCGAATACACAAAAATATTAATCTATTGAAAAATAGTTGAAAGCCCAAAGCAACTGTAACTACATTCAAAAGCAATAAAATACATAAATGGTTGAGCAATGAAGCATTTACAACAGGCATCTTAAGTTTTTGTCCTCAAGATGACATGTTTGATGCAATGATCATAAAAAAATAATTCTAGACGCATTTGCATGTCCAGAAAATATGCATCATCAAAATATGTGCGATCAATAAAACATGCACCTGAAGGAAAAAGAATAATGATATCACACCATTTGAATCCTGTTATTCCTAAACGCCCCATTATTTGAAAATAACAATCATGATTAATTTTCAATGTCCATTCCCCTTCATCATTTTTAAAAAGACAAGAAACTTTGTCAAAAGTGTCAGACATTGGGCATTTGACTTCTAATAAGCCATAGGTTGCCATCACAATATGGGTGGTGAACACCCCAGCCAGGGACAGGTTGAAGATATGGGGAACACTGGCATATTTCTTCATATAATTTTACAGCTTCTGGTTCCATTTGGATATCTCTTTTCATCGCTGCAGTTTGAGAAAATTTGGAGGAAATAAGATTTGAAGCAAGGGAGTCAAAATTTGAAACCTGTTTATAAATTCGGCCAAATTGAAGAGTTGGATTGATTTCGAGTTATAAATTCAATCTGTTTACAATCTTCTCTGCCCAAAGTCAGATTTTGCATCACTTTGTGTTGCATTTCTGTTAACACTGTGTTAGTTTGTAGAGACAAACTAGAAAGTGGGAGAGAAGGAAATTCAAAACTTTCCTCATCACATATCTGCTGATATGCTAGCTAGAGGACACCCAAATGGTGCTTGTCCAACATTTGTTGATATATTTACAACAGAAGATTGATTTGACGGCAAAATTGTATTTAACTGGATAATATATTGATTCAAATTTAGAAACCTCTGCCATTGCGGGATTCTTCCAGGTTTGTGTAGAGTGCTGCGAAATGTCCTGATGGACTTTGTACATGGATTTTGAATAATAAATTTTTGAATAGGCAGCTGTTTGAAACCTTCGCTTCTTGGGTGATGCCAAGATTGTAATTGCATAGTGCCAGCATTGGCTTGGGGGACTTTCTTTACTTGGATATTGCTAAAATGCGCAGTGCAGTACAACAATGCTAATGAATGACAGCAAATTGATTCTCCCACTGTACAAGAGCAGGTAGCACTCACTACATTGTTCTGCCGCAAAGTTACAAATAAAGAATGAGGTGGCTCGTTCTTTCTTTGTGATCGATGACATCTTGCCTTTATTAACACAAATTCTGTCCATATTGGAAAACTGTGAAAATAATAATTCATATTAGTGATGCTGAATATTATTCTTATATTAAACTTCTAAGCTGCCCCAGCACTATCTATAGCTCCCATTTTAAAATAATTATAGAAATCCTGTATGGCCTATGACTATAAATACATCACAAGTCATTACTAACTGAGGCTTGTGCTTGAAATTATAACAGTGGTCACAGAGAAACAAAATAAATGATTGATTGATGTCCCGTCGCTTGGAAATCTTACTGCCTCTACCCACCTTTGTAATCGTGAATGAACGACTCCCAGAAGAATTTGTAACCCCTTTTGGCGCTACTTTCATTCCCAGTATGCCTTCAGGCATATTCTGTAACATCGTCAAAAGTGAAATCAGGAAGATATTTTAAACCGTCGCTAAACACACGCTCAGCCATTTTAGTGACGGATAAAAAAAAATACGCGCAAGAGAACCAACCGCGAAGTCGTCGTCGGTCGTCGCGCTCACTCACCACTGGAGGCGCTAAAGAGGTGAATATCCTCCATTGTCACATTGTCATAGGCAGCAAATGTTCGAGCGTATTACAAAAAAAAACGATATTAAACTGCAAATAATTTCCTAAAATCCTAATTCAATCGCGGACCCTCTAAAAATGCTTTGCGGATCACCGGGGGTCCGCAGACCCCCGATTGAGAACCACTGGTATGTAGTCTCGAGCAATATCTACATACTTAGAACATCATGTAACTATGGTGCAACAATAGTGTTAATAGTGATAACCTTGCATCTTGGGTGCTCCCCAAATCAGGGTTCGGCAACCTACGGCCCGTGGAGTAATATAAACCGGCCTGCGACGCTGTACTGAATTGCAGTACCAAAACAGCTGTTTTGACGATTATATCCTTTACCTAATAGAATTTATTGTGAGACACGTCTAGACTAATCTATATATATATTATAATGTAACAAGTATAAAATTCACAATTACTCGTTTAATGAGACTACAATTTAATTAGAATTAGACAAATGGCAACAAAACGCAGAAAAGTTGATGCAAACTGCAAAGGGTTCATTAGCGCCGAAAATATTGAAATAGAATTTTTTTAGATGAAATGCAATGAGGAAATAAATCTATATTCTATTCGAATTTGGTTTTCAACTCTTCAAAAATATGTGTGGCCCGCCAATGACTTGCAACCCTTAATTTTGCCGCGTGCGACAAATGTTGCCGACCTCGCCCTGAATTTTCGTACCAAGATGGCGCATAACCTGAATATAGTATGTGACCAGGTTTGAGTTTTTCAGGTTGTGCGTCATCTTGGTACGAATACCTCCGGAGTGCCGCATCTTGTTTGTAAAAAAAACGGTCGTTTCGAACTACTCACCGATATATCGACTTTCATGCCTGTCCAGATAAAACTACCTGTTGATATTTTTTGACGAATTTCAACCATCAAGTCGTTCAGATGTTGCTCGTTATAAATGTTTGCCAGGAGTCCACTGTTTTCGGCACAAATTCTCCTTGCTTCATTAATTTTGATATCGAGCTTTGAATGCACTACTGACCAGAAGCAATGGCCGCGAGACCTTACGGCACAAAACTCTAAATAGAAATAAAGAAAACTTCTTGTTATACTAAACATTATACAAACACACTAACAACACAACGGCAATCAAGCTCACATTTCGATTTTAGCGCTGTTGTGGCCACTGATAAATTAGGCTACCCATGTTCGTGACAAAAGTTGTGGCTCTTGATTGACCTTGATTCATTTTTTGAAACCAAAGGTTTTTTTCATGAACATTCATTTTTTAAATGAACAGTATGATTAACTTATTTCTTTTTATTACGCAAAGTTGTGTTAATTATGAATATTGTTAATTTTGGTTACGAAAATAAAGCTTGCATGCTATTATCTCGAACACATATATAACAAATCCCTTATACATACTGTTCGAGTATTTCATCAGAAATAGCTTTTATTATCAATAGTTTACTTTGTAACTTGATCAGCTGGCAATTATCTGAAATAGAGCTATTCATTTCACGAATTATTTCTTCTATTTTATTCTGTTTTTCAACCAAATTCGCGATCACTCTATTGCATTCTGAAAAGTAAGATGAGTTTGATTACATTACCCAGCATGTCAACGAGAGTTAACTTAATTATATCTGGATTGACATCAAATAATGTAGAAGGTAGTCTGGAACGGGGACCATGATGAATATTGGGCTGGCTTAATAAAGTGCAGAACGCCGTACAGATTACAAAAAGTTACTCAGTGCGCAGTTACTTCTGCATGAAGAAAAGGTTCGATGCACTCTGTCCTATAAGCTGATAACTGTAACCGCTGACTAATCAAAGCAAGGCTTGGAAATTTTGTACATGTTTAGTATACGATTCTATAGCTATGCGGCACACCTTTATTACGTTTGCTGTTATTTCATATCAGAATATTTGAGTAATCAAAATTCTATTTGGCAAATGGAAATCCATATTTAAGAATATTACTTGTATTAAAATCCAAGTATTCCCCTTGAAAACCCCTATTTATTTTTGAAATCACAGGTTATCCGGCTTGGCGCAGATATAATGTAAATGATGCAAACACTCACCGGTTCCTACATTTTTTCGAATTGCTCGGTTTATTTTTCTATACTTAACTTCTCCGGGCGATCCCTTTTGCCCCGGTAAATCTGCATCGCCTTTAGGGCCTTTTCCCTGGTCTTGAGAAAGAAGGATTTCTGGAATATAAAAGTAATTTTTAAGTAAAATGAAACGATGTGTTTCTTCCTTAAAAATATTGCAAATTTCAAGACGAAAAATAAATTTCCAGATTTTTTTTTTGTTGTTCAATCTCATTTGAAAAAATTAACTCAGAATTTAAAGAAATCATACAAATTTTTGACTAATGAATAATCTATTTCTGTTTAAGTGAGTTATGTTTATATTTATGATAATATATATATAATTACAGTCGTGTTAACGTCTTCTAATTTTTTAGCATAACTTATAAGAACGATGGTAATAATTGTTGACACGTTATTTGAGGGGTTGGGGAGTCACATAAATGCCTTTCTTTTAACGATATTTGGATGATTTTTGCAAGATTTACTGTTGAAAAATACCCGATGCGGTTGCGAGTTAGGGGTTGTTTGTCATCAATAAAAAAGTAAGCAAGCCAGACAAAATTTTTTGGAAATTAGATTATTTATTTCATTATACGACGCCTATTCACATTCACGCCTTTGTCCTGAACATAGCCAAGTATAATTGCCACTGATTTATTTGAAATATTTTTTGAAACACGTGATTTCAAACTGATATCCATAACTTTCGATGCCATCTCAGCCAGGCCATTGCGACCACCATAAAATCTATACTGGGAAAGAAAATCAAGAAGGATTTTCTGACAGTTAATTAACACAATGTTTCTGAAAGTTATGAATTTAAAAAAATAGTTTAAAAAAATTCATTAATTGTAATTCAATTAATTCATTCAATTAATTTAATTAATTGGAATTACCAGTTTTTAAATGCGAATGAAATGTGTTTCAAGTGTTGATGAAAAACTAGACTTCTTCTTAAAATGCTGTCAGTAATTTTTTATTTAGCTACAACGAGCACTAGATATATATGTATATAGTTTTTTATATACGAGGATAAGGCTAAAAAGAAACGGGATTGACGTTACAGATTGCGCAACACGATTAACCATCGGTAATCAACACTTTTACAGTGTGGCGTAACATGTCAAAAACGAAGAGTTTCCTGGGCAGAAAAAACTTGGATCTTGCATCACGACAATGCTCCTGCCCACATAGCCCTCAGCGTGAAACAGTTCTTGGTCTCGAAAGAAATCACCACGTTGCATCATCCACCTTATTCGCCGGACTTACTTCTTTTTGCGATTTCATTCTTTTTCCTAAGCTGAAAGGTATTCTCAAGGGGACACAAGAGTCGAGGATATCAAGACCAGCGTGACAAGACACCTCAAAACAATCACAAAAGAAGAATTGGGCCAAACAATGTTTTACGTTTGATTCTTTCCCAATTTGAATTCCATAAAAAACGAAATATTAAAGAATTCAGTGATTTAACAAATTTTTTGGGAATAGTAACAGCTAAAAATATAAATTGATATGTAAATAGCGATATAATTAATGATTTGATTACACATACTTTTCCTAGAATTGTTAAATTTCTCATACGCCAAATTTGTATAATGTTTTGTACCTGCTGCAACTTAAACGGTGTGAGTTCATATATTTTATTCAAATCAGCCGTAATTGTAATTCCCAATCATTTAAATTCATAAGTCCAGTTGAGATTGTGGTGAATATTTTGTTCAATTATGCCACATTTAGTTCCAATATTCATTGCTTGTTATTTTTCAGCATTTGTTTTGCATTCTCAAATAGTTCCAAACACTTCAGCTGTTCGAAATAAGGTTTCAATGCTTTTAGATGAACCATCAGTGAAGACTATTGTATCATCTGCAGCTAGGGCTATTTTAATTCGTTTTCGTTTTCTGCAATTTTAAATCCAGTGATATCTTTATTTTTACGAACCATCGTTGCAAAAATTTCTATTACTACAAGGAATAAATACGATGAGATTGGGTCACCTTGTTTTAAGCCCTCTTTGTGGAATAATTGCCCCAGAAAAGAAATTGTTGTTTGTTATAAATAGTTTGTTTTGGTTATAAAGAATTTTTATCTACGAAATGAAGTTGTCTTGATATCCGAATGCTTTTAGTGACTGCAACAGGAAACACCATTCGACACTATCAAATGTTTTACAAATATCCAATCCAATAATTGTACCAGGTATTTCATTATATGTTGTATGGTTTATTATATCGCAAAGTAATCGTATGTTTCCCCCATTTGTCTGTTTTGAATAAAGCCTGTTTGATCTTTGTGAATTATATCGTTCATTACTGTTTGGATTCGTGTCGTGAGAACTTTACTTAAAATTTTGTAATCCGTATTCAATAGCGTAATGGGTCGATAGTTTCTTAAATTATCGGCGTCTTTTCCTTTCTTCAATATAAGGGCTATTATTCCATCACATTGGGTTTGGCTCATGTGACCAGTGATACACGCCTGGTTATAACATTTCAGCAGAGAGTCTTTCAAATCTTCCCAAAAGACTTTATAGAATTTTGCAAGGTACTCCGTCTAAACTTTCTGGACTTTTGCCGTCTGTCATTTTAAAAAGTGCATTTTTACATTGCTGTTCTGTTATTTGTCCTGTGCACCTAAGAGAAATATATTTTATCATAAGAGATATATTTAGAGGCTCAATAATATTTTGGGTATAAATATGGTCAGGTTGACCAGAACTACACAGTGATTCGTAAAATCTTTGTATTTCTTTTATTATATTCTCTTGATTGGTTGAGATACCATGTTCTGTTTGTAAGATCGATATTGTAGAATTTAGCTTTCTTCGTTTTTCAAGTCCAAAAAAATACTTAGAGTTTTTTTCTCCATCTTCAGCCCATTTTGCTTTACTGCGTATAATATGTCCATGTGTTATGCTTTGATATAATAAATTCAGCTTTTCCTGTTCCTTTAAAAGATTTTGATAGGTGTCTGTCGAATTATTTGAGTGCATTTCGTTTTTAGTTGGCTGATTTTAGATTCCAATTCTCTTCTTTGTTTTTGCTTCACGCACTTCTGTGTACTTGCATAAGCTATGCTTTCCCTCTTATCAAACAACCGGTTCATGAGAATGATCAAATATTGCATTGGATATTGTCCTTTTCATTAGATTTAGGTAATTTCCGTCTTGTACAATGTACAAATGAGTTTATGTTCAAGTCTAAAGTACACAGGGCGTGGTCTGAATTGACCGCAGGAATAATAGCACATTTTGTCGTCTGCGTGACTAGATGTTTGGAAATGAGAAAAAAATCGATACGTGTCATGATCTTGGTTGGGTTTTGAAAATGAGAAATACACTGTTTTGTCGGATATTTCGATTGGAAGACGTCAGATAAATAATATTCCTCCATTATATTGAGAAGAGTGTTTCTAGACCGTTGATTCGCATGAAGTGGTCGACCTCCTTTATTGTCCAGATCATCATTCAAAATTAAATTGAAATCACCAGCGAGTATGACGTGATCAGTTTCTAATGTTTCTAGTACATCAAGCATTAATTGTTCGAAAAAGCCGACATTATCTTCATTAGGTGCAATATATGTTATAGTAATTTGTTCAGTTCAATGAAAGATAATGTGCGCCATCTCGCTGACATCGCGCATTGACTCCAAAGTAGCTAAGGTCACATGTTCAAGAGAACACCTCTTCAATTTTCTATTATTATGGAGCATGGGCTATTTTTTCGTCTTTGTTTCACATCTGTACTTGTTTTAACTTTTATTTTAGTTAGTGCCTTGTATCTAATTTTAGGTTTAGCTGTAAGAACGAAACTCCTATGAAAATGCGATTTACACCTAAAAATGTGGCATAAGCTAAATATACTGCGGCGATATACAGTTTTGTAGAATTTTATATTTTGAATATTTTCATTTTCCCAAGCTCGGAAATGAACTCAAGGCTATTCTCAAGGTATTTCGTTCACTCTCGCTTGCTGCCTTGTCTCAAATTCATAATAATTGTGTGAATCAATCTTTAAAAAAACATTCATCATGGATAATTAAAGCCTAGCGCCCCCTTATCATCTTGTTTAGAGTTCGGTTTTGTATAACCAGCAACATCCCTTTCACACTAGAAAAACTGTGAACGACTGTATACCAAGTTTTGTTTAAAACGGTGTAGTGGCGATATCCAAATTTTGTTTCCGGTATCGTAAAAGATTGAAAAGTCACGTGTGACAAAATCCAAATCAAGAAGTATATTTCTATGTGACATATACATGTGTCTTGTATTAATAACATGAGAAGTTAGGAGTTAGCAAAAAATAAAAATGAAAGTATATACAAATATTTAATACTAGAGTGATCAATGTCGCACCACACAATGAACAACATACAAAAATAGTACTAGCACATGAGTTTTGTTAATCAAAATACCTAATTTGAAGTGTATGTCGGAATTTATCGTGTGATCGATCGGGAGTAGTGTTGTCATCGAAACAATAAATCAAATCTGAACTTGGCTTCTGTCCGTTCGTTTATGAAGATCAAGTAACGATTAGAATATTTATAGAGTTCTTCTGATCGTATTAAATTCGCGTACTCCGCCTTTAATAAATTATTCTTGTTTTTTTCGCTTTGCTGCAAATCTTTTTTTTTTTCAACATGAGAATCAAGTCAAATTGTTGACGATATCTGCTTGAAATTTGCTCGTTTTATTGTTCACAACTTTAACAGAATTGCAAGAAACTCTACAGAAACTGAAGAACGCACATGTAATATAATAAACAAGAAAACAAATTTGACTACATATTAAACTTAATGATAAACAATTACGATGAAGTGTACAACCTTATACAATTGAAAATTAAAACAAACGTTTCTAATGTCGAATTTTAGTATATAGTTGGAATACAAAAATAAAGAAAGTTATCGTAGATTTGCTAATTATAGAGCGCAAAACAGTTATTTTCGAATATATAAATAAGAAATCTGAAATGCTTGCATGTGGCCTTTCAAAGGCGAAAATCTAAAACAACTCATTTGGATCGAAAAACTTGTTCTATATTTAAATATACTAAAAATATGGCTCACACTATCGCATTGTTATGCCAGAAATGATGAAGGAATGTTTTTAACATTTCCAAAAATTTGATTTACAAAACAGGGATTGTGAAAGGTTAATCAAACATAAGAATCTCGAATGCATTGAATTTTATTTTTCACAAATCACGCCATGTAGACTGTTTATAGGAGGATCGTTTCCCATTCCTTGTCCGCTGGATGATGAATCAGTAAGAACGTAGATATACAAACCTGATTCTTCTTCTTGTGGAAATTTACTATCCCACCATTTAACATAGGGTGACCGACTTCCGTCACGCATGAGAACTGCATTTGTCTGTAAATACAAATGTTAAACGAGGATGAATAAGGAAATTTGGAAATTTTAGCACTAAATAATCTGTAATTTAACTTTGAAATCGTTACAAGCACTTACGAATACGCTTACGCTTGAACCTAAAATTGTCCACATCTTGTGAAAAATAATCGTTGTGAACTACTCACCAATATATCTACTTTCATGCCAGTCCAGATAAGACTACCTGACGATATTTTGTGACGAATTTCAACCATCAAGTCGTTCATATGTTGCTGGTTATAAACGTTCGCAGGAAGCCCATTGTTTTCTCCACAAATTCTTCTGGCTTCATCCATATTGATATCCTTGGATGAATGCACTAATGACCAGAAGCAATGACCGCGGTACTGTACGGCACAGAGACCTAAAGTGGAACAATGCAAGGTTTCTTTTTAAACTTTTCGTGGCATTGTAGACTTCAATTGCAACGAACAATCACATTTAATAGAGTTGCGTCCCTCGGTAGACGTACATGATGCTGTTAGTGTTGCTGTGAACCATTTTAGAAACTTTAGCCTTTTTATAATAAAAATAAATGAATAGTTTGAATAACTTATTTTTTTCTGGAACGCAAAGGTTTGTTAATTTTGATGATTGCTCATTCTGATTGCGTAAAATGGCTTGCGTCCTCTTTCTTGAACATGAGTACTTGGTAGTCCAGGGTTTATTTATATCCTGTATTCTTGTTTGAAACTGTTTGAAAACAATCGGCAGTCACCTCATCACATCAGTAGTAACATTGGATCTCTCTCAATAGTTTACCTTGTAACTTCAGCAGAATTCGAGGATCAGGGATAGAGCTATTCATTTTTCGAATCATTTCTTCCATTTTATTAATTCTTTCAACCAATCCCGTGTTGACTCGATTGCATTCTGAAAAGTAAGATTAATGATTCCGATCGCGTGGCGTGCATTTCAATTGCATTGCAAACTTTCATTCAAAGAAAGAGCTCAAAAATAGTTTTGTTTTTGTCTGGCAGACAATTGTATTTGCTGCAAAATTTGAAGCCATCTAAACTGTATGGCGATTTTAATTTAAAAAATATTTCGATTACTATTTAAAGGCTCGCGCTCTTATGTCATTACCCCCGGTTGTTGTTGCTCGGTCACAAAGTATCGGCCGTGTATAAGCATTTATGAACTTCTAATTCGTGCAATTCAGTTTATTGATTTTTTTAATTGAGCGAAGTTACGCTATATTGTACTTAGATATTTATTGGATCTCCGCTTTAGGAGACCCTTATTAGTAGACATTTTGTCTGTTTAGATGTAGCGTCTTAACGGCCGGACCAATCTGGATGGAATTTGCACGTCACCCTAGTAATGTGCGTTTCATAGAAATTTCAGATAGGGGTTTCGTTTCCGTGGTAACAACGAAAAAGCGCCGATTGTTAGAAATTTCCAGTTTTTTCACAATTGGTCGCCGTTTTCTCGCCAACTAAAGCGAAAATTACAATTCCAAGAATGCTACTACCTCTTTCCGATAAGTCGTCTTTGGTCTCGATACTCTATAAACTGGAGAATCCTTTAGAATTTTAGTGAACATTTTTTTATTTATTTTTAGCCACATATCAGTCACGCGAGTATGTCAACGCAACGCGCAGCGTTTGAAATAAACTCAACGGAACGCGCAGCGTTTAAATGAACTGGCATATTTAGTAGTGTCTCCTATTACCCGTTAGTAAACTGAAATGACGCGGGCCTCAAACAATGGCGGAGATCCAATTAGGCGCCTACCGGCTTGTTGCTTTGTTATTTACTTGATACAAAAAAAAATAGTTTATAAATTTGTTAAAATTTTATCCCATGATTCGAATCAAAATAGGGGAAAAAAGGTGTTTTATGATTTGTTACTCATAAAATTATAATCTATAGCTCTAACTTAGTAATATTTGATTTCATGATTCGAGTCAATTTGAAACCATTACTAATTCGGCTTTGGTCGAATTTTGTCCAACTAATTCTGAAACTTACCAATTTCTACATTTTCTTGAATTGCTCGGTTCATTCTTCTATAATCAACTTCTCCGGACGATCCCTTTAATCCTGCTGGGCCAACATCGCCTTTTGCGCCTCGTTTTCCTGGTCTAGAAGAATAAGGGTTTCTGAAATATAAAAGAAATTTTTAATTAAAATAAGACAGTGTGGCTCAGCGGTAAAATTGTATTTTGATATGGGTTGTGATAATGTAAACTCAATGTATTTTGGGCATGAGTTTCAGCTTTTCAAAATCAACTTTTTTGAAATATCGCCTAGTTTCTTTGATTAGTCGGCTGCCTATAATTTATTTATACGTTTTTTGGATTACAAGGCTCTCTAAAAAACTATGTTTTAGGTTCATGTAAGATGATTTTCTATTATCCCACTCTATCTAAACTAACTTTGTGTTTCCCTAGTCAAAAAATAGTAAATTTTGCTAAATATTACTGACAATATATAATGACAGATCCGAAGACGATCAAAACCCAATTAATTAAACGTGCCCTTTGCTATACTTTCCAACAAGCCGCAAGTGAGCGACAGGAAGTAAGGAGAATATATTTTATGTAGGTTCGAAAAGCATCATGATAAAATGCAGAAAAAAACGACCCGGTGGTATGGAGTCTTGCATAAATATTAGAAAATGGTAACACACTAAAATGCTAATGGGCTAAGGTGTCTCTAGTCTAACTAAATCATCATAATCACAACCATAACCATAACATCGCAACATATTTCTTACCTTGTACGTCCAGATTCTTCTTCCTCGACATTTATGGCTTCCAGTTGCATGCAGATACGTTGTTGATTTCCTCCATTTGCAGTACAAGCGACGTACAAAGCAAAGAAGAGAAGTTGAACAATTTTCATCGAAGCCATTTGTGTTTGGGACTGAAAAATTTAAAAACCAAATGACTATTTTAATCGACTAATATGCAAACACACTCCAGAACACAATTAAGAAACTAAATAATAAACCTAATTTTTAGAGGCGAGTCAGTTAAATTTACTATTCCTGTTGTTTCTCTTCCACCATTTTTCTAATATATATATTGTCTTCAATTGTCTTAATTTTTTAATAAGTTGGAGCGATAATCACATCTAACTTTGAGAAAGGGTGGTCTTAGACCGGATATAAGCAATTTTTTTTTTTGCGAGAGCTAAATTTAAAAAAGATCTTTCTTGCTGAAGACCGCGTTGGGAAATGCATTTAATTTTTTATAGTGTCAAATTTAATAGTTGTCGCTATTGCTGAATTGGAGATGGAAAGAAAAACAATAATAGTATTTGGATAATCGTAGCTTGTATATTTTAAATAAGGTTCAAAAATTTAAAATTTTGCATGTAGTTGTAAGAAATTTCCACAACGTCCTTATTAAGAGGGGCTCACAAAATGCCCATCCCAGCCCTAGTCTATTCCATTTGTGCTGCCTCTCCCTTTCTCCCCACAATGGCGTCATATAAACTTTTATAGATAACATTATGACGCCTTAATTAAACTGAAAATCAAAAATTTTGGTGAAATGCGAATTCTCTCAACGTACATGCGTCAACAAGACAATACGTTGCAGTGAAGAGGCTGTAATGAAGGCTGTGATAAAAAACGTCATGGCACCAGAAAAACGCGACATCATGGAACCCGCTTCTATTCCTGAAGGGAGGAGGTGGACGTGTGAAATTAATAATAAATTAAACGTTATTACTAGTAAATTAGATTTTAATTTCATTTCTTGAAATAAAAATCCTCGGAATAAAAAAAGGTACTCCTGTAGTATGCAAACCAATATGGTGGGCACCGGAACGTAGTTTGTGTACCAGGTTAGGAGTAGGCCAAAATTACAGGTACATATACTACGGGAGTCACTTGTAATAGAACGAAAATGGGGGAAAATTGGAATAAAATTATGACCTAACCCTAACCTGGTACACACACAGCGTTCCGGTGTCCGCCAGCTTGGTTCGTATACAACAGGAGTACCGAAAAAATACCTCTATAGAAAACTTAATACAGATATCATCATTTTCAAAAATTAAAAGCATGACGAGGGCAAAATCGGTTCGATTAATCAAAAAAAGAATATCAATTTTAGGAGCTGAAATGGAATTTTTTTCAAATTTTGGCGCATTGATATATTCTAACGTATTCACTTTTATAACCATTCAAACAATACCAACTCCACATAACGTAAATATATATTTTGCTGACAAATTACCTTTGTGAGTTAGTTCTTTCTTGTAACAACTTGTCCCAGTTTATCCGATCTGCTTGTCCGATTTAGCAAATGATTTTGCACTGCTTTTCATCGCGATTTATATACGAGAAGGAAGTTTGTCTTGTTGAAATATGTAAAAAGATTCGATAAAGAAGGAAAAAAATATTTCGTTATCACGACATCTCTCGAAAGCGTAAGCGTGTTTATTAACTTCAAATTATATTTTATTATCCTGCAGAAATAGCCCTCAAAACGAAGAATAGTTCAATTTATAACATACAAGCCTGAATACCAGGCATAGAGCGTGACCCCAAATTATTTGGAATGTCATGACAACACATTCAGCTTTTCTGAATGAAGACTATTTGATCATCTCGCCATGTATAATTTGATCATTCTAATCCATGTAGGTATATTTTCTCATTTATTGGTGTAAATATCGCCAGAACGTTGTCAGTATATTCTAACAGCTTGCTCGGGTTATGTGAATCAAAGCAAAATATTGTAGTGACGAAATAAGTACTTCAAAATCATCATTTCTTTGACAAAACTCGAGTGTTTATCGGAAATGTTCATAAAAGTAGCTGTTGACAAGTATATATAATTAATAGGTAGGTAAAACTTAAGCTGCAATGCTGTTCTACTGCCGTAAAATTGTGTTGAAAAGAAATGACGTTCAAAGGGCACATTTTGCAAAACGAATGATCCATGTTTTTCTCGTATATCAAAAGGATTTTGACGCCACGCTGATTACAATTTCTTTGTTAGACGGCAGTATACGTTTATGAATATGAGAACTGATTTGACAATAAAGCAAACAAAACCAAAATATTTTCACATCTCGACTGCTGATAATTATTGCATAATAAGTAGAGTTTTCAGAATGAATGAAAGTATTATTTAATGTAAGTTAAACGATTCATCAGTTTTCACAAAATTGGCACTGGTAATCAAATTTATAATATCCATGTCGGATGTCGATCAATCGGATGCCATAGGTAGTCTTGGCTATTAATTACCATGTAATAACTTTATGAAAGTATATATATATTGCTTGGAAATTTATTTTAGTTTATTTTACAAATTTATTCTAAATTTTATTTTACAACTGTCGTTGCTGGACACAATACTGCAAAATATTTCAATCCCAAACTCAGACAAATAGTTGTGACGCAATTTTCAGACAATACAAAGTGATTCGGAAAACAAGTCATATAATATATTTTATGGCTTAATTTACACAAAGAGCCGTTTCAACATATCTGCATGATTGAGAAATGAAGCAGAGAAAAATCGCGACTAATGCCTGCTTGCCCGCAAAAAAGAGGGCTCAGTAATAAAATGAAAAGAATATCCTCTTAGGAAACAGATATTTCAAATATATACCATACATAATTATTTCATGTTTACAGCTTTTGTACCACTCTCGTTTCATTAGGATCATTATTGCTTTATATATTTTATCGTATTTTTTGTGGAATCGTGCATGTATGGGCGAATATTCAAGCGATCACCTTAGCCTCGAATTATCCACGTTTCTGACTAAAATAGATATTTCGACATAGAATATAATGGAATTTATGACTACGCGTTCTCTCATTGGTTTTTAATTAAAAAGCAGCGGATTTTCGACAAAGCTCGAGGATCCATTCAAAATATACATACAAAGTAACTGTTGACAAAAAATATAAGCGTAATAATAGAAATATAATACGTAGGAAAATCTAAACTGTCATGCACATTTGCTACCCACATGATCATCAGTTAGCGTATTGTATAACATGTAAAATATTTCAGACTTATTTTGTATCAATATCACTATCGAATTAGTTCCGGAACATATATAAAAAAGAACACAAGTCCAGATACACAAAAGTAATTCAAAAAATACTGTGTTCAAGTCGTCTTGTTCTTTTTTATGAATTACAGGTTTCATTGTAAACTTAGTTGCAAAAATATGTTTTTCTATTTTAAAGTGAACCTCATTATGTCTTAAGATTAAACTTACTATCTTCTCATCCCATTGAAATGTAACATCTACAAATATTTGACCGACTTAGCATATTCACGAAAGCATATATTTTATACAATGAGTTTTGCTGCGACTGCAAAACACGCTCTATGAACGTTATTTATTTTCAACACAATCTTCTAGTAAATCGTTGATTTTTAAAGTACCCGTTTCGTCACTACGATTTTGTACTTTGATTCAAACAACCTCAGCGAACTGTTAGAATATACTGACAACGTTTGGACAATATTTACATCAATAAATTGGAAAATGTTCCTACATGGATTAGAAAATGATACTAAACATGGAATTTTAAATTTCAACGTATTTTGGGAACGCCAAAGATTGTTCATATTTAAAAATGTTATTAGTAATATTTCCAGTAAGATCGGTAACACGGTGAACTCGTTTCGCATATCAATGTTTGCCAATGTAAATTTTATACATCACATGCCCCAGCAACAAACACATTTCCTTGAGATCTTTATTTCTTTTATATATTATTGATCGTCGTTTTCTGCAATCGTTCATGCACGCGCATATATTTAAGCGCTGACATTTGCCATGATTTGTTCCTGTTTCTCAGATTTAAGACCAACATAGCTATGTCGGCATAGCTTGTAATGAAATTGATGACTAAGGAAAAATTTGATTTCAGGCTGAATATAGCATTCCGACGCTTTGTTTGTGTTTTTATTAATATAGAGTATTCGGCAACGTCGTGTGCAATACGAGAGTGGTACTATAGTTGTAAAACTGAAATAATTTTCAATGATATATATTTGAAATATTTGTTTCTGGATAGGATATTCTTTTCATTTTATTACTGAGCCCTTTTTATTGCGGACAATTATTTTGTGAACCCATAGAAGCATGGCCAGGTATACACAGGCAGCCATTAGTCTCAATTTTTCTCTTCTTTCGTTTTCAACCAAGCAGATATTCTGAAACGACTCTTTATATAAATTGGGCAACAAAATATATTAGATGCCTTATTTTTCCAAGCACTTTGTATTGTTTGAAAATTTAGTCACAACTATTTGCCTGAGTTTGGGATTGAAATATTTTGTAGCATCGTGGTCAGCTGCGGGAGTTGTAAATGAAATCTAAAATAAATTTGTAAAATGAACTTGAATAAATTACTAAGCAACATAAATATACTTTTTTTATTGGTATTGACATGGTTTAAGCTCAAAATATTTAAAACTAATAGCCAAGACTGCATCGGGCATCCGATTGATCGACATCCAACACCGGTATTGTAAATTTGAGGGCCGGTGCCAATTTCGCGAAAACTTATGAATCTTAAACTTACATTCAATTGTACTTTCATTCATTCTGGAAATTTACTTATTATGCAATAATTATTAGTAGTCGAGATGTGAAAATTTGTTTGGTTTTATTTTCTTTATTGTCAATAATCGTATACTGCCGTCTGACAAAGAAATGTTGATCCTTTGGTTCAGCGTGGCTTCAAAATCCTTCTGGTATATGAGAAATACATGGAACATTCGTTTTGCAAATTACGCTCTTTGAACGTAATTCATTTTCAACTCAATTTTACGGCAGTAAACCAGCATTGCTGCTTAAATTTTACCTATCTATTCATTATATATACTCGTCAACTGTTACTTTGTATGAATATTTCCGATAAACACTCGAGCTTTGTCAAAAATATGGTGATATATAAAGTACTTGTTTCGTCACTACGATATTTTACTTTGGTTCAAATATCCTGAACGAGCTTTAAGAATATACTGACAACATCAGGGCAATATTTACCTTAATGAATGAAAAAATTTACCTTGATGGATTGGAAAATAATACTAAACATTGAATTTTAAATTTCAGCCTTTTTCGAAGAAGCCAAAGGTTGTTCATATTTAAAAAGGCTATATGCAATGATCCCAGTAAGATCGGTGACAAGGTTAACTAGTTTCGCATATAAATGTTTGACAATATAAATTTTATACATCACATGCCCTGCAACAAATACATTTCATTAGGATCTTCATTGCTCTATATATTATTGATCGTCATTTTTTGGAATCGTTCAAGTATGGGCGAATATTTAAGCGCTGACATTTGACATGATTTGCTCCTTTTTTCAGATTTAAGACCAACATAGCTATGTCGGCATAGCTTGTAATGAAATTGATTACTAGTGAATAATTTGCTTTCTGGCTGAATATAGCATTTCGACGCTTTTTTTGTGTTTTTAATACAGAGTATTTGGTAATATCATGTGCAATATCAGAGTAGTACAAAAGTTGTAGACCTGAAATAGTTTTGAATAATATATATTTAAAATATATGGGTCTATTTACGATATTCTTTTCGTTTTATTTCTTTGCCCTTTTTATTGCGGGTCATTTTGGTGAACCCATACAGCCATGACATTTTATTTCGTTCGAAATGTAACTCAATACGCTACCTATAATTGATAAAAATTATAAGTGATCAAAATAGCCAATATTTCAAATTATTATATTGTCCTACAAATGCAGCCGTTATGAAATTTCACAGAGATGAGTCCTTAAGCAACCATATATCAACAGCATTAGGGAGTTTGTCTTCAACATTTTAAAAACTTCATTAAAATAACAATGTTCTGATAAAAAAAATGAAAAAGCTAAATAATTTCCGACCTTCTCACGCGTATAACTTCCAATTAATTACTTTGATGAAACTATGTAACAGTTCTATTTTTGTATGTTGTTTATTATGTGGTGAGACATTGATCACTCTCAACGATGAATATTTGTACATATTTGTCGCTTTTTACTTTGTTGTTTTAACTACAACCGTGTTATTAAAACATGACACATGTATATGTCTCATAGCAATACATTCCTTGATTTGTGTTACTTCGCGTTACTTTTCAACTTTAGCGATAACGATAGACTGAACGAGATTTCTGGTAGTAGATAACCGTTATGACACGGTCGATTTAAACAGAATCTAACTCCGAACGAGATGGTGAAGGGGCCATAGGTTTCAGTTATCGATAATAATTTTTTTACAGATTGATTTACACAATAATTGGAATTGATACCAAGGCAGTTAGCAACCAAGAACTGCATTTCTTGAGAATAAATTTAATTATTTTTGAGAAAATGGGAATATTCAAAATTCCGAAGTTCACAAACCTGTTTATTGCCGCATTGTAATCAAATTAGCTCATGTCACATTTTCGGGTGCAAATCGCATTTTATAATAGTTTCGTTCTAACAGCCAAACCTAAAAATAAATATGAGGTATTGCCTGAAATCAAAACTAAAACAAGTTCAGCTTTGGAACAAAGAACAAAAATACCCTGTTCCATAATAACAAGATATTAAACAAGTTCTTTTCTGAAACATTTGACCTAAGCTTCTTTGGAATCAGTGCACAATGCAAGCGTACTCCGCGAGATGGCGCACATGAACTTTTAATAAACTGTGCAAATGACTACAACATTTATTGTTTGCATCTTATTGTTGCAAATATTTCACTAGAAAGTAGTTACTCCGAATCGAAAGAAATTTTCTGTTTTTATTCAAAATTGTAATACGAGTTTATGGTTGACCCACAAAACTAAGCCTGTTTCCGACTTTGAGTATTACCCAACTTCATAATTTCAGTATCGCAGTGGAACGTACCATTAATATTCGCACAGAAAGAGTTATAGAAGTTTTCATTCGGAAGCTTAAATACCATGTTTAGATTAAGCGTAAACATTGGAGATTTATTTTCTTGTCTACGATTATTCTTTTTCAAACATACGTCTTTTAAAGTTAACAGTTCTATTTTGTGCCATCTTTCCATTGTACTACTTTTTGAAAGTAAAAAATCGAGGAAAAAGAAAGACTGAAAATCTTATTTTATTCACAAGCAATTGCAGATGACTACTGAGCTAAAATTTCCCAATTTCTTTGCAAACAATAAATTGTATTCATGTCTATGTGGCCTTGAATGTTTCAAATTCCACGTTATCCTTTGCTTCTACTTTACAAAAAGGAATCCATAAAATACCATGTCAACAACGTGCACCAGAAGCACGCACTTTAAAATAAAGCAAAGTTTGTAACAAATTTGCAATTTGTCACTTTAAATCATCGAATATTACCACAATTAGCCTTGAAACCTTGACTTTCGACTAAGTACCTGTAAATTTCAACGAGCATAAAATGATTCATACTCACGGGACAAATGAAATCATTGCTATTTTTAGACATAAAACTAGGTCATTTCATAACTTTACAAGATAATTGACCTAAATAACCATGCCGATGAAATAAGAAATTATCGTGCGCATCCAAAATTCCTCCTATCAAAAACGAGACAAACTTGAATTTGATTGGTCAAGAAAAACCTTCTTCCCGGAAAAGTAATAAATAAAGATAGTATCCTCTAAATTGAGAAACCCCCAATTCCATATAAATAGACTTATCGGAACAAAGAAGTTAGAGATAGGAGTGGTGAACGGTAGGAGAAAGGTTAGCTGTTCTGGCTAATCCAGCTGTTATCTTATGGACAATACTATTTAAGGTACAATTATAATTATGCTTTACCTTAGGGACAATGCTATTTAGGGTGTAAATTCAATTCTAATCGGCACGGAAAATTTATCCAAAAAACGAGAAATTTATTTATGACAGACAACCGCCCTATCATAAATTATAAATGGCCCACATCTGATTACGGAGAAACCGTGAATATTGCATTGATCAATCCCTATATAACTTATGACCACTTGAATTCAAAAATATATTTCCCATTAGCAGATAGCGCAAACTGTTCAGTAGATCAACCTTCTTGCCAGATTGGAAGTTATACTCTACTATTTGACACCGCAAATTTTTCATCTTGCCCGAATAAACAAAAAGAAATAACTTCAAATCTAACTTTACATATCAATGAGTCCAACCATGTATTTTCAGTCGAATTAAATGACTTACATATGAGTTTCCACTCTTTTTCTACATGTAATAAACTAACGACTAATTGTTTTAGCAGTGCCTACTGCTTGCAGAACGAATTAATAGTCGAGGCCATAAACTGCAGTCGGTTGAAACAAGTAGACATCTTAAATAAATATACCGATCGTACCGATATCTCGACCGCTTTAACTCTTATGCTTCAGGACGTTGCAGACTCACAAACTAATCTTTTTTTGAGACTCCAAGATAAAATACACGGCATTGATTGTAAAGCGGAACGCTTACTTTCTAGGTTATATAGAATTTTAGCGAAAACATACCCTTCTAGTGTTTTAAACGAAATACTGGGAAAACAAAATCTATTCGCGATAAATCGCGGTGATGTAATTGGTAAACTTCTGTGCCAACAAATCAAAATGCACCTGCTCAAAAGTTTAAGATTACCAAACGGAGTATATGCCACCAGACCTTTAGTCAACTATACCGTTGACTCAAATTCTTCCCAGATAGGCCAAATTTTCCCGAACGGAATGGTACAAAAAGTTATTCACTTTTACAGCACAAAATTGAACGAATTTATGACATTTAAAATTAATTCTACATATTACCGTTATCACAACGGTTTATTACAAAATACTACCATCGCCTCAAAGAAAATTCACCCCTATCTAATGACTAAAGATATAATTCCAAAAGACGTGAACTATCTAACCACAACGTCGGAATTTTTCAAACATGATATTCCGAATGACGTTAACGACATGGACTCCATGTCAATGACTCTGACTCAAAACTCAGCTTTAACTAAAAGTTTGATCGATTAGGCTAATTCATTTGAGGATAAGGCTCCTGTAGTGAGTGCCCACCCTATACTGCCTTTAAAAATATTAGGTAACCATATCACGGACATCGTGATATCCTTCTTCAGCGGAATTGGAAATAAATTCTTAGCCATTATAGTTTTAATTGGATTGATACTAGCTATAATTTTTGCCTATTCCAGATCCTTCTTTATGGCTGGAAATGGACTCAAAAACATGGCTAACAACCGCTTAAGAGCAAGTCTCCGAAAGAAGTTCCCTGATTTCGCGAAAGGTGGTAAAAGCACCAGGAATCAACGATCCCCGAATCACACCAGTCGAGAATCTTCTGGACCGAGCTCAAGTCGTCGCTACGCGTCCTACTCTCTAGGAAGGAAAAGATACCACCGTTATAGAGCCCCATTCACAACCAATTTTGGCAGATACCGCGCAAGGTCCAAGGGAACAGATGGCGTCAATATTAATCGTCGAGCTGTCGAGCAACCACTGAGAAATGATAAAGAGTCAAGCCCAGACCACAGCCGACCTCGAACACCGATACCTAGAGACGCTACTAAAAGATCAAAGCAACCACAGAGGAATGATAAGCAGCAAAAGCCAAGTCACAGTCGGGCCAAATCACCGATACCTAAAGAAGCTAGCAAGAGGCAAGAGCAACCATTCATAGAGCTTCGACGTGTCGAACAACCACCAACTGATCCACAAAAGAGGCCCCGTAACATTCAACCTCAGGGATCTCAAGCCCCGGTACGCGGTGAAGAGATACCACAAGTCGGAAGATTCCTGCCATTTGTAACACAACCGATTATTGTAAGACCAAACAACCAGAACCAGCCTCAGGAGTTTCAACCACAGATTTTCAGACCGGTAACTCAGCCTCAAGCGGTCCAACCACAGATTTTCATACCGCCAACTCAGCCTCAAGTTGTCCAACCACAGATTTTCAGACCGCCAGCCCAGCCCCAAGCGGCCCAACCACAAGTCATTCGACCACAGCCCGAGCATGGGGTATACGTTCCTAGGAATCATATGGAGTCACAAAGTGGTCTTTTGGCCAGTTTAATCGAATAATACAGTTTGCTGGTCAAAGAACCAACGTGCCCGAGCAAAATAACGTGAAAACCGAAAACCAAGACAGTGATTAAGCGAGATACGTATTGATATTAGTAGACTTTAGGCCTGGAACATGTGGGCCACATATATATCCCAGAATATTGCTTGACAACATTGATACCTATTCTATCTTTCGTCATGTAACCTATCTGTGCCCTATTATCTACTTGTGAAGTTAATTTTGCCTTATTATTTTAGTGTAAAATAAATTATATATTATCATAGTTTTGGAGATTTCGACTCAAGAATCAAGACACTTTTAGACGCGGAAAGCCCTTCTAAATCATAGTTTTCAATTTAAATTCAGTAACCATCTAGTTATTTTATTTGTAATTAATCCATGAATATTATTCTTCGTAATCGTGTGTAATTGAAAAATAGTTAGCTGTGGGGGTGAGGAAGGCAAATAAAATAATTGCAATAGCAAAATTATTGCATTTCCCCTCCTTCAAAATTATTGCAATTTCACTCCTTCAAACCTTAGCGAATTGTTCTTTAAAGATGTTATTCTATTTATCCCTATGTACGCCTTTATTCTTTCAAAGAGTTTTATTTAGAATTTTATTATTAGTGCTAAGATATTATGTGGAATACACTCACCAATTTGTCGATATTCTAACAATGTATTATTCTCTATTATTTATATCTATCTAAAATTGTATATATAATGTCTTTTAGTGTGAAGATGTGCTTAGAATTATTATGTAATCGCCTTGCATCCTGCATTGCCTTGCCGTGTTAATCTATTAATGCCTTATTCTACATTAGGTTAGTTATTATTATTGTAGCCTATATTAATCTATCGATGCCTTATTCTGTATTAGAGTATATTAATCATTAGCATTGCCTTAATTATTCTAATCCTGCCCCTTTAGATATTACAGAAACAAACGATAACTAATATTATTCGCTGATTTAATAGTGCCCTTAAAACAAAATTCTGCCCGGTGGTTGTGGTAATCTGTAACAAATTTGCAATTTGTCACTTTAAATCATCAAATATTACCACAATTAGCCTTGAAACCTTCACTTTCGACTTAGCACCTGTAAATTTCAAAGAGCATAAAATGATTCATACTCACGGGGGGCTTTAGCGGCTTTCCCGAGAAAGTCTTCTGACGCTGAAAGCCGATTTAGCGGCTTTGGCATCCCGTATGAGCTATGCAACTTTGAAACCCTCATATCTTGCGAACCATATATTATATTTAGACAAGTTTTACATCGTGTGAAAGATAATCTACATGACTAGTCATAATTTAAAAATTGAGATAAAATATTGTGATCATCTTGTGAAAATTGGCAAAATTAAAAAGCATAAAAAAACTTCTGAAAAACTCCTAAATCTAATTGGAAAAACTTCAATTTGTTTTCTTTTTAACCTACTACATTATCGACAACATTTGTAGAAGTTGAAAATAGCTTTCCAGTGATACCATTAGATTGAAATTATGCTGCACCATTTAAATTTTAGAAGCATTTTTAATCGTGATTTTGTTTGTCGCAAGATCGAGGCGACGTCAAGGTGACTCGTAACGTTATTTACTTAAATCCGTACTCGTGAAGTGACTAACGACTTGTAAACGATACACCGGGGAATTTACGCATTACATCTAGCCACAAAATCTGTTCGACTAAAACACACAATATGCAGTGTTATTGCGGTTTTAATTGCATAAAGATATGAAAAATACGGATAGCAAAATTACGGATTTCTAAAAACGGAATGATGGAACATATCGATGGATGCATTGTTTAGCGCCAAGGCTGGACTTCATTGTGCCATATTTTCTTCTTCTGATAGATGAATACTATCCAATATTTCATCTGGACAAAGCTTTCGTTTAAAATCCATTGTAAATATAGCGATATCAGGAATGTAGCGTATATGCAGTAATTTCGAAAATCTAATGAGGCCGCAAAATGTAAAACACTGACCAGGTGAGCTACTGGTGCCACCATGTCTTCCGCGTTCCCGTTATCAGTTTTTTTTTTATTCAATTTTCATGATATCCAACGGTGAATTATTAGCCAAGATGTTTTCGGCGGAACCTCATAAATGCATGAGGATCAAATATTTTACTTTGGCCATTCATTTTCGTCCCATATTCAAATAATAAACGTATATAAAATGGCCTTTATATTCTAGCAATTTTACTATGTTCGATCAAGATTCGTCTGAATAAAAGGGTTATATCTGCGGCCGAGGATATGATACTGATGCAATGATGACACAATCTGAACTCAAGCTGTGAACGCAATTGCGCAATCTAGCTCACGCAAAACGTTAAGCACGAAACGTCACGTGAACGTTATCACGACAATGTCGTCGTCGCCCTTTGCGTCGTTACGCAAACTTGGCGTCAAAATAGTTGATCAATTTTGTTCGCAAACCATTGGAATCGATAGTACAAATACTGCAATAAAATGAGTTATGCGTATGTTAAGAAAGTCATCCGTATATTCACCAAAAGGTAATTTTGTATACTTTTCAATATTTTACTCATATTGATGATACATTTCTCAAAAAGGTATTAAATCTTATCAAAATACAAAAAATTGGTAGGTGGGACTAAAAATAGGATTACACATCTCATCGAAACATCTCGTAAAAAATAATGCCAGTTTAAAATAAAAGACTAAATAAGCTTTTATATGACATATTACAGACCATCTGATATCTAATGGTTTAGAAGTTTTGTTGATTTAAAATTAGAGATATTACAATCTTTTAACGCGTCAAATCGATGCGATGCCGTGGGAGGTCAGGGTGAGAGAGTAGCGTCGTTCTGGGGATTCAGAGTTCAAAGAGTTAAACTAGGTCATTTCATAACTTTACAAGATAATTGACCTAAATAACCATGCCGATGAAATGAAATTATCGTGCGCATCCAAAATTCCTCCTATCAAAAACGAGACAAACTTAAATTTGATTGGTCAAGAAAAACCTTCTTCCCGGAAAAGTAATAAATAAAGATAGACAAATTATCCTCTAAATTAGAAACCCCCAATTCAATATAAATAGACTTATCGGAACAAAGAAGTTAGAGAGAGGAGTGGTGAACAGTAGGAGAAAGGTTAGCTGTTCTGGCTAATCCAGCTGTTATCTTATGGACAATACTATTTAAGGTACAATTCTAATTATGCTTTACCTTAGGGACAATGCTATTTAGGGTGTAAATTGTATTTTATGCTTTAAGTCGTGTTTTATAATTTCTTGTTAATGTAAATTGTAATGGTTTAAACGGAGCAATAAAATAACATTAAAGTAAAGATATTGAGTCGATCTGTTATATAAAATTAACAGGAACTCCCAATTGATCTCGTATAACTTCTGATTAATATAATTGTTTCATATCGGAGTCTAGACAGTCATTATATTTGACTACGGAATAATCTATCTTGTCCGGTAATAAATAGCATTCATCCTAATATCTGCTGAAATCTTTTTAACATTTAATGTAGAACACTCAAATATGCGTTCCAAATACCTTCAAAATCGAACCTCAAGTTGCCATTTAGTCCAAGAGCTCGAAGACTTATTCTTCGACAGAAAGGAAGGATTGCAGTTGTTGACTGCTTGGTTATCGCTCTGTTCCATGTGCTCAGTAACTACAGTACGTTCGATTTTTTTTGTAAAGATTGAGCTCTTAGAAAACAACAATTTTAGAAGAATATTTTGATGGATTTAGCGCTTAATTTAATGCAGTTATTTGGCAATCTTTTCAGTAATTAGATCTGTTGAGTCTCCGCGAAGAGGTGAACTATTCATTCTTTATGGTAATCTTATAAGTTTGGTATGTGTGATTACTAAACAGATATACGAAAATAAATTGACCAAGGTTGGCCCAAAATTTAGTGTAATTGATTCGCAATGTTAACAATAATTCGATTCTCGACAACAGGGTTAATTATTTGGGGTTCGATATTATGAGTAGAACCTTAGCTTGTGTAAATACGAGAAGGCCTAATAAACAATATTGTTCAATCCTTTTGTCAAGGCTTATGTGATATATTGATAGACAGGATTTAGATATAAAAATATTGTCGCAGGTAGAAAATCTTGAAATTATAATGGCCATTCCACAGTGTTATAAGTAAACACCAGCTTTGACACGAAACTAAATGTATCTAAATTGAGGCCAGGTAAAAACGCTATCCAGTCCACAAGATCTCGTCGTAGGTAAAAACGATATTCTCATCAGTTTCTTCCTGTCAGAATATAAATGCGACAAAAAAGTTGGGTGCTCCCGAAGTATGCGAACCAAGATGGCGGACATCGGAACGTAACATTGGTAACAGGTTAGGGTTAGGCGATAATTTGTTTCCAATTTTCCTTATTTTAGTCCTATTATCAGTTCAAAGACTAGCCATGAGCCTCCCGTAGTATTTATACCTAAAATTATGGCCTAACCCCAACCTAGTACACACATTACATTCCGATGTCCGCCATCTTGGTTCGCATACTTCGGGAGCCCCAAAAGTTGAATTGGAATAATAAAATTTAGTGATGTATTTTGCGTATCACACAACTTTTGTTCAAAGACAACTGGCTTAAAAAATAAACAGTGTTATTTTGTGTCATTTTTTTTAAATATTTTTGAAAATGAAAGAAATGTGAGACAGAAAGAACTCTGATTTTATTCACAAGCAACCACGGATGACTACAGAGTAATCTAACTAAATAATAGTTTCTCAGGTTTTGCTGCAGTTTTGCTGCGGAATCAGATATTGTCGACAGTTCTCTATTTGTCCTTCTTGATTCAGTTTTTAGATCAAACATGGAAACCGGATTTGTCTATCAGGGCAGATATATGGTAGAACAGTCAAGACAACGAATAACGTGAAATCAACTAAATGACTCGAGTACAGAGTTTGCAGAGAAACTGTAAAATCAAGAAAACAAAACTTATTTGTAGTTTTCACATCAAACGCTAAAAATTTTCAGCAGAATGCTATTTTAGCATTTGATATGAAAATCGCAAATACGTTTTCTCCACTATATTTGAATGCTATTGATTCACTGAAAAAGTTTTCAACTAGACATAATCAGCTGTTAAATGTTGGCCAGGCATGGTAGATGATTAATTTGATAAAAAGGGTTTTGATGTCTCTCACAAAAGTAAACGAACCTCGAATTGTATTCAAAATCGCAGGTTATATGTTGTCGCGCAAGATAAATAACGATGTTTATTTTGAACAAAGGGTCTGATGTTTTGCATAAAAGTAACGAAAATACTATTTGTAGTCGAAATCGCGCGCAAAAAATTGTCAAGTATGATAAATAAATGTGATTACCGTATACTGAACAAAGCTTCTGCTTTTGTTGTACAAAAATAAACAAAGGCCCTATTTGTGTTATAAGTTGTCACGTATGATAAATAAATTTGCCCTTACTGGACAAAGGTTTTCTGTCTCGTTATAAATTTGTTATAAAATTTCAAGTGTTGATTGATTTAACTTTTCTTCATCAAGAAATTTTTTATTTTGAAAACTTAAGAACAAAAAAGCCTCAACTCTTATGGAATAAATATAATTTGTGTTGCGACTGTGTGACGAGGAATGAACCAAAAATAGTTTCCGTCAAACTAGTTGTGAAAATTACAGATACTTTGTACAAAATAACGTTGATCGTTAAAAAGTCGTGCTTGGCCAAACTACAACTCGGAGTTTCACGGCATCCATACTTAAACTATCAAACGTAACAGAGCAAGAGATAACGTAAAATCAACTAAAGTCAACACTGACATGAGTACAGAGTTTTCAAAGAGGCTGTAAAAAATAATGAAGAAAACAAAACTTATTTGCAGTTTTCACATCAAATTTGAAAAAATTTCAACGGAATGCTATTTTAGTAATTGATGTGAAAACCGCAAATACGTTTTATTTATTATTTGAATGCTATTGGACAAGTTCGGTTATTAGAAGTTGGCCAGGCATGGTAGATCAAAATGCTTATTCTAAACAAAAGTTTTCTGTCACTCACAAAATCAAACACAAACACTATTTGCACATGGAATCGTGTGTTGTAAGTTGTCAAGTACGATACATGAATGTGCTTATTCTGAACAAAAGTTTCGCTGTCATATACAAAATTAAACGAAAACTTAATTTGTACTCGAAATGGCGTGTTATAAATTATCAAGTTTGATAAATAACGATGCTTATTTTGAACAAAGGTTCGCTGTCTCGTACAAAAGTAAACGAAAACACTATTTGTTGTCGAAATCGCGAGATAAAAGGTTTCAATCATGTTAAATAACGATGCTTATTCATAACAAAGAGTCTGCTGTATTGTACAAAAATGAACAATAGTATGATATATGAAGGCACTAATGTATTTTACAAACGTGAACGAAAATTACATTCTGTTCATTTATTCTCTAAGAGAGATCAGTTGTGAAAATTTAGAGTGGGGTGCGGGTCATAGTCATTTCTGCACGCCCATAATATATCATTTGAAGTTAGACGAGCTTACTTCTTTCGAGAGATATCGCGTTTTAGCATGTTTGGACACATAGTAGACATAACGATCGTTTCAATGTTATGTTGTTGTTATTATTATTGTTATTATTTTTCGTCACCCTCATTATGAAATCGCTTTTTTCTCCGAATACTGGACCAATTGCTTTGAAATTTTCAGTGGTTAAAGTTTGATTTCTTTTTTCCAGAAAGCTATTAATTTTATTCATTCCCAAATTTTCTATGAATCCTAGGAGATCTGATATTTCATTCAAAATTTCGATGATCTGAAATTTACTCATGAGAACACTGTTTTGAAACTTATTTCAAGCGGTTGCGTGATCAAGCCTGCAGTTACGGTACTGCTAAGTTACCGGGGTTACCGTACCACAGGGAAATTGACTTATTCCTTTCACGATCTTACTATTGCAGTAATGTAGGTTTCCTAGCAAATCTATCCTACCGTATTTGTTAATTTTGATAAGAGCAATTTGAATTGAGTTTTTATATGCCAGAGAAGAACCGTTCCACGATCGAATAGCAGGCATACATACAGCAACAGGTACTGACTGGTAAGGTTTACGCTCTCATCTTTTCGTTACAATTCCGATGTAAACAACATAAATTTTGTAGCCTACTTTATTTTTTTTATTCGATAAGATGAAATGAATTGAGTTCACGGAAGAACCGTTCTGCGAACGAATTTCAGGTACTGGTAAGTTGGCGTACCGCATAGAATTATCGGGAAATCGATATTTTTTTTTCATTTTGCCTTGGTACCGTAATGGAGAAGTGACTTGGATCACTTGATATTTCAATTCACGTTGAAATTGGAAGTGGGACAAAACAGGCTTTTAGTGGCCCGGAGCAGGCTACCTGTCAATCAAGTCATCGAGTGGTGAGAAAACGTGTAGAAAGCCACGCCCACTCGTTACCTAATCCTGAAAAGGCGCTTTTCTCCTTCATTACTGGACCAATTGCTCTGAAATTTTCAGTGCTTGAAGATAAAAAATTTTATTAGAAGGCTGTTACTTTCATTTACTTCAAACGTGTCCTCCATATATTTGAGCATAGCTCTCTTGTTTTTTTCTCTTTTCTCTCGTTGTCGAATTTTTTAATAAATTTCAAGAACAGAAAAACTTCCGTCTCTTATCTAAACCGCGATAACAAGCATTGCAAAGTTATTTTCTAAATCCGACAAGCAGATCGATATAATCTGGGACAAGTTATTACAAGGAAGAACTTACTCAAAGGTAATTTATCAGCACAATTTGTGTTTTGTGAAGTTGCATGTTTTTGGTGGTAAGCTGGTAATTTTTTTGTACGCAAAAAGGCTCGACGTAAAAAGGCAGTCTGGTGCCTTTAATTATTAGTTTTTAATTTGTTTTTAAATTAGGGTGGCGTGCTAAAAAATGTTACCAGTTTTGAAATTTTTTAGAACAAACCTAAATTGCAAAACATGGAGAAAGACTAATACTACGGAGAAATGTATAAAAAAACGAGAATGACTGGAAATTACCAATACTTAATTGGGGGAACTACGAGAAAGTGACATTCACCGTCGTTTCAGCATTTTAGTATTCGCAATTTCCCGCATTTTAGGGCTGACTGTACTTAGTTTTGGAAGTAAAAATTGTTCAATTTTGAACAGGTTAACTATTTCTCATACAAAATATTACCTTTTGAATAATTAAAACAGTGAATACGGTGCAATGAATAAATTCGCCTGAAATTGGTTATCTCTAGCATTCACCTTAGAAAAAATTAAAACTCTGTTTTTGATTGAAAAAAAAAACGTTTTACCCTAACAGTAATGCCTTTTATATTTTGAAAGCGATGAGAAAATGAGAAAATCTGTATCGGATTATCTATTTATTGTAGATTGTTATTATTTTTACAGTTCAATGGCCCTTTATTTATCATAGACATGTGAAAGGAATGTAATCATAATTTAATTCACCAGTATTGTTTAATTTTTCTATTATTTGGACGACTCGCAACTAGAAACAGGTTTTACAAACTGTCGTTTTCTAGTGCCATGATGTTTTAGTATGTTGAAGTATGTTCAGAGTAATCACATTTTATGCAAATCAGAAAAATTAATTTAAGGCGTCATAATGCATTTTATAAAAGCTTGTATGACGCCATTGGAGAATACAAAAAGAGGCCTTACGAATGAAATAGAATACAGTATGGATAGACAGACTACGAACCAGGGAAAAGCATTTTATGCGCCCCGTGCTCGGAAGTACAACTGCATACAAAATTTTGATTGTGGTGGTTTATTTAAAATATTCAAGTTACGAGTTGTTCAAAAAAAAAACAGTATAGTATACTGAGCTGATACTCTTCTAAAAATTTCATTTGGTTTTGGCTCTTTCAATTCGATGTGTGAATTGATTTATATTTTGGCTGATTGAAATCGTGATTTTGTTTATACAGTTTCAAACACAAATGGCTTCAATAAAAATTGTTCAACTGCTCTCCTTGGCTTTGTTTATCGCTTGTACGACAAATGGAGTGAATCAACAACGCATCTGCATGCAACTGGAAACCATTAATGTTGAAGAAGAAGAATCTGTGATTGGACGTACAAGGTAGGAAATATAATGCGATCTTATACTTGTGGTTGCAATTATAATGATTGAGACATCTTAGTAGTCCATGGGTAGTTCAGTGTCTTACAGTCTAAGAGTTAACCCAATCGACCGAAATTAATGAGAAATAAAACTATAAGATCTCGAACTCCATGCGCAGCAATATGCCAGAGGTGTAATAAATTGTTTTAATCCTCATAAACCATTCCTTGTCTGCTTAAAAAAGATTATCTGTTCAGAGTAAATCATTTAGGCATGTAAACACTGCTGCATATACACAAATATAAACAGGTCTTGACATAAGTGCTTTAGAGTAACCCTTTAACCCTTTAATATTCCAATGCTTATCCTAACTAAACTAAAAAATAAGAAACTGAAATCGAAACAGAAAATATTAAAATATACTTCAATTAAACATAATGAATATTATTTCTACTTTTTTAATTAAAAAGTACTTTTTATTTCAGAAATCCTTATTCCTATAGACCAGGAAAACGAGGCACAAAAGGCGATATTAGCCCACCAGGAGAAAAAGGATCGTCCGGAGAAGTTGATTACGGAAGAATGAACCGAGCTACTCAAGAAAATGTAGCAACCGGTAAGTTTCAAAATGACTGGTACAAAATTCGGTACTCCCGTAATGTGTGTACCAGGTTAGGTTAGGCTTGAATTTTATTCCGATTTTCCCTACGTTAGTTGTATTACGAGTTCGGGGATGTCTGTGTTAGCCAAGTGAATATCCTCCCTGCAATTGGTTTCAGACCGTTTACACAACTTGATGTAAAGTAGACTAACAAAATTAGTTACCTCCATATCGGTACACACACTTCTGGAGCGCCCAAAATTAACCAAAATTAGAATAAACTCATGTTTTCAAATTTTCACAAATTTTTAACTCAAATCACAAAATTAAATATCACAAGGTCATAGTTACAGGTTATAATTGTATATGGTATAATTAAAACAACAATTAATAGAAATTTTTTTTCTTCTTATTTTGATTCGAATCATGGAATTAAATTTTACAAAGTTATAAATTATGTTTTTTTTCAAGTAAATAACAAAGCAATAACCCTCTTAAGTACATATATATACCGCAAGTGTACTTAAATCGACATAAGAACACGAGCTCTTAAATACTAATCGAAACATTGTTCAAAAATAAAAAATTGCCATTCAGTTTTAGACGTCTTCAAATTTTGTTTGCACAAATTATCTCTTCTGTTTGCCCAGTACATCGGTATAGACTAGGTGAGGCAAACTCAATATCCATAAGGTTCCCATTGATGCCCTGCACTCTAATACAACTTGATGTGTACGCCACGCGAATCGAATCTATTGTCTTATTTTCAGAATGCAATAGAGTGAACACGGGATTGATTGAAAGAATTAATAAAATGGAAGAAATGATTCGACAAATGAATAGCTCCATCCCCGATACTCTATTTTTGCTGAAGTTGCAATGTGAACTATTGAGAAAGAGTCAAAGTTACTTTTGATGAAATAAACACGGTTTTTATTCAAACAGTATGTACCAAGAAGTTCGACAGGAGAAGATACAACCATACACTCGATCACGATAACTGCACAGAACTTATTTTTTCCCAACCAAAATTGACAATATTTAAAATTAACCAGTCTTTGCTCTGGAAGAAGAAATAAGTTGATCATACTGTTTTTTTATTATAAAAAGAGCTATCGTTTTTAAAATTGTTCAGACCAAAATCACGATCCTTAAATTTGTAAAAAAAAAAGGGGGGGGGGGGGGGGGGGGGCTAACATCGTCATGTAAGTTTACCGAAGGACGAAACTCTATTGATTGTCGTTAGTAGATGCGTGATGCAAATGAAGTGTGCAATGCCACAAAAATGTTTAGTTTAACGAGAAATTCACTTTGTTTATTTTAGGACTCTGTGAAGTACAGTCTCGCGGTCATTGTTTCTGGTCAGTATTGCATTCATCTAGGGATGTCAATGTGAATGAAGCAAGAAGAATTTGAGAAAACAATGGGATTCCGGCGAACATTTATAACAAGCAACATATAAACGATTTGATGATTAATACCCGCCAAATGATGCTTGGCAGTTATTCGTTGGTATGGACTGGCATGACTGTCGATACATCGGTGAGTAGTCCACAACGACCATTTTCCACAAGGAAGATGTTAACAATTTCAGGTTGAACGCTTTTATAAGCATTTGTCACGACAAATCGTTAAATGGGTGAAGAAATGTCTTTTGGTATCGAAAATAAAAAAAAATTACTTTTACTACACTTTTTGAAAAATTGATGGAATTCAACTTTTGCTTGGAATGGCCCATACATGAACCTATCCCCGACCTCTACATAAACCTACTTGCCTCTACGGAAATGTAGTTAATTGATTCGACATGGAAACGGACATATTGTGAATCATAACCATAAATAGCAAACTTCCTTTTCATTGTTATATAAATTTGTCTCACTCATCACTGAGTAAAAATATAAACTTTTACCTTTATCTATGACAATTCATACCTCAACCCATGCTAACTATATCTAACATGACAATGTTTAAATTTCTTAAAAAATTCGCCACTGTTTTCCGTTTTTCCATTTGCGGCGACTTGACAGACTGAAGGTTTGTCAGAGTTAGTACGTAAGATATATTGAATGCCTGGTGACTTCCACCACCAACTTTTCAAAATCTTCACAGATATATTTCAATATATTAATAACTAAACTAATAATTAACTATAACTTGAAAATACGTAGCTAACTTTTTATTACAGTAAACCCTATCTCAACTCATATTTCACTCTGAATTGTATAGAAAACAATCACGACGGGACATTCACAAAACGGTTTACGTCATTGTACCATTAATTATGAGGAAATGAGAAATTGATGGCTTCGAACCATTATCAACCTTACTACGGATTAAAAATCCAACGAAAATAGAATGAAAAATGATCAGCTCTTTAACTGGCTTTTGTTTGTGATTATCAAAAGTTGTTCAAACCTGATGATTACGTTAAACTTAAGCAACTACCAAAGACCCAAATATAACCGTGTTATTATTTGTAAGACATTATCCTGAAAAAATGAATGACTCAAATATACAAACGAGAATTGAATTGTGAAGTTATTAAATATGTCATTTACAGAATTTTGAAAAATCGAATACAACTGACTATGTCCAATGTGTTACTTTTTCCCATAAGCGGAAGCAATTTTATGTGGATGTAGTAAATGTGAATATGTTAATTGAGTATTAGCAGCAGATTTGCTAAAATTGTGAATTAGCTAATATGGACAAAAAAATTGCTTCGAAAAGCGAAATGCGTTTCTACATAATTGGTTCTTATAAAGCCTTTTAATACTACAAAAATTATGTTTGTACTTTAATTGGGGACCCTGTATTTTGCAAACTTATGCAAAAATAAACGGCCAAATAAAAATCATCCATCAAAACAACTTTTTTATTTGATATACTGGGATCATGATTAGAAGCCTTCAAAAAAAGTCGATTAGAACTCATCTATCAGTTTTCACCCATATTTAGTCGAGATATCGTGAGGCTGTTTCGAAGAAACTTGTATGAAGTTCATGATACATTTCATGATTGTGTGTAGCCTGCTTTTATGATTTTACAGTCGTACTCTGAACACCTTTTTTATTTGATATGTTTTATACTCCGTTTCTTTTGTATGTAATATATCTATGCTAGCGACAACGATGTCATAACAAAAAAATCAAAATTAAATGTGATATTTCTGTGTACGAGTCATCGTACTGTTTAATAAAGATAAAAGCAAGTTGCGTTTCCAAAATTCATTTTTTTTGTTTTAACAAAACGCTTATTATTTTTTAATTTGTTGAAAGAGAGAAACAATATTTCTTTTTGTCACAAAAGTGGGGTTGCATAGAATATATTTTGGTGCAAACTCTGTTGAGCTTCATTATATTCTGAGTTGTCAAAGAAATCGACTTCCAACAACAAGGTATTTGTTCCTATAAAATCCAAACACAAGGATTCTAAAATTGAAGTAAAGTTAAAAAAAAATTTCTGAACTCGGTATGAAGATTCTTTCTCAAATCATCCTCATTAAACTTCTATTGATCATTGAAGTTTTATCACTTCTTAAAGGTTAGTATCATATTTTTTGCCACTAATTGGCATACTTTTGTCATTGAGTTTATGTATACATAACTAAATCAGATGTACAAGTTTGTTGGTCCAAATGATGATGCGCTATTTGTTTCCCCCCAAAAATATATATATATATTTGTTTCCCAGGGCTTCGCTCTATTCAAATTTACAAATAGGTCTCATTACTGCTTGATGTGGGTTCTTACCCAATTTTTTTGTGGCTTCTGATGCATTATTTCTTGATGAGTAGTAACTTCTCACCAAATTTATCCTCTCTTTGATATGCCCAACTGGAAAATTTCACTCAAGAAAAAAATGAATGCGTGCTTATAAAAGTGAATTGAACGCGTATGAAAACTATGGTAACCAGACGTAAAATAAAATCTAAAACTGAATGTTTTGAGAATGAAGTATGATGATTAATCTTTCTATCTCAAGAGTTTTACTGGAATCGCTACCTGTGACGTGATTCGTTGCGACGACGAAATATTTCGCGTTACATTTTTGACTTCCAGCAATCGTGCCTACTGTTTAATACAATGCAAGACTTATATTTTCATTCTTATACATTCGAAAAATTTTCTGAGGGAAGCGAAAATATATTAAATTGTCATATGACCTTTCTTTTTGTCGTGTGACTGGTGATTTCATAAATTTGTGTAGCATTACACAGCATACCAAAAACAATGTTGTTTTTTTTAATTTCGATTTTAGTTTATAATTGTTATAATTTCATCATTTGGAAATTAAAATCTACTGTTAATGATGTCGCCTGAATTGATGCAACAAGTTTTAGAGTAATGACGTCATAGGTCACATGGGTTTAAATTAAATTTGCCTGAATTACGCAATGGTTGCTAATCAGATGTTTCTATAAAATAACAAAAAATCTCTCTATTTTAAAAAACAATTATGTCATTATGCCTGGAAGAAAACATTATATTTTGTTCAGAAAGAGGCCCTGCCCCTCATCATTTTTTAAATGATTACTTTGCGTACTTTCATCATTGTGAAAAAATAAACTATTGACTTCCAAACAGAGGCGAGGCAATACTGACTTTATTTACCCGATCGTCGTTCTAAAAAAATGCAGGGACATCAGCTGACTAGTAGTGTGAATCACAATGCAACTCTGATAGTACAATGTGTCAAAGCTAGAATAGTAAAATAAATAGCTTTTGTTGATTGCGTACTATTAAAAATATTCGCCAAAATATCTTCTTTCTCTGTTATCAAATGAATACATGTTTCTGAAGAATTTTTGAGACATTAAAAAACTTATTTGAATAATCCAAATATCGTGTTAACAGGAGAGAAATGCATGGTGCCTAAGCTGTGTAATAATAGACCAGTATGGGACACATTCCGTGGTCATGAAACGGTGAGGTTTTATACTTGTTGACTGCATTTTTTTTAGAAATACGTATATAGATAATTCAAATTCTATTTAATAGCATCGATAATATATTTATTTATTACTTACTACTAACTCACTCACACCTAATGTCGTTTTCAGAAATTTTACAAGAAATTTTCCCGGGTGACGTCACAGTCATTGTTTGTTTAATATTTTTAATATAAGGCATTTTTATGATTGAGTATTTCATTTACTCCTTCAACAATATTTGTAATACATAAGAGAAGACTATGTAAGAGACTATTCATTTTTATTTGAGATTCATTAATTTCGTTTCAGAATGAAGACTGGGAAATAAGGGAAAATGCTATAAAAGGTTTGCGAAATAAAAAATGCATCTTATGGCTCACAGCATCTTTTAAAAGTTTTCGTTATCAAAATTAAACTTTAATATTAAAATATTAAATTTTAGGTTTTATTGCAAGATTAAACAAAAAAACGATTAATTACAACAAAACAGCCTAAGGTTGATGATGTCTATTATTCTAATTTTGAAAAAAACATATTTTCGAACTGAAATAAAACAAATGATATTTCTTTGACTAATGGTGGCAAAAAAACTTTTAGACTAATGACGTCATAGGTCACTTGGGTTTAAATTAAATTTGACTGAATCACGCAATGGTTGCTAATCAGATGCCTTCTTTAAAAAAGTAAAAACAATCTCTCTATGTTTATCAACCATTCTAATTTTAAAAATACCACCAAACTGAATTGGAACAAATATTAACTTATTGACTAATAGTGGCAAAAACAGTTAACTTTATATCAGTTTTTAATTTCTATTCTTGTTATTTCAGATCGAATTGATGAGTTGGCTAACCTAATAAATCTTCTACAACTTAAAGTGGAAAAAATGGACACAAGAACCGGGGCGACTACCGTAACGGATGTAAAAGGAACAAACGCGTCACGGGGTAAGAGTCAACAACTGTTATTTGCAGTTTTCTTTTTTGTATTCAACTGACAAACAACTATTGTTCAAGAAAGATTTGCAGTTGTACTAAATTAATATTAAAAAAGGCTGTTTGTTATTGGCGATAAAATACTGAAAAATTTTATATTAAGAATAATCAGTATTCAATAATTTATTTTTTCACCATGCTGAAAGTACGAACAACATAAAAATAATCGCATTCCAGGGTGAAAAGAGACGCTGAAAACCAAGTATGGTTATCGAGCGGCGGCACCCTTGGGGAAGTTTAACAGAAACGTAATAAAAAAATAAAAAAATATATTATTTAATAAATAAATAAATGAATAAATAAAAGAAAAAATACGTCAAAGCAACCTGGTACATATCAAGCAGTTGTCAGTTCAACTGAAGAAAATCGACTCCATGCTACACAGTCTAGGTAACCATGGGAATAAATGGAATAGCATAATTTTGTTCAAAAAATTATCGAGTATATTTGTAAGCTTTTGTCGGATTACTATAAATACAACCACATACCCTCTTAATAAAATTCAACTCCACGATAATGGACTTTGCAACACTTACTCGAAAAATAGAACCGTCGAACATTTATAATTACTGCTGCTATGACATCCCAAGATTATTTTTAATCAATCTTGCAATAAACTGTAAATATATTCAATTTACCAACAAATCTTAGAATAATATATTTTGTTATAGAATACGTTCTCATAACGGGAATAGGCATTTGAACACCCAACGTATAATATCATAGTCCGCGATGCACAAAACTACGGCAGGTATAACTGAAAATATTAATATTAAAAATAATAATAACATACGGACACAGAGTAGGAGGTAAGCAAGGACAATATGCTAGTATCACCAGTATTCGATTTTGACCACCCTTTACTTGTCACTCTATTTACTCAATATCACTACAAATACTACACACATCATCCAAGTAAATATTATTTCTGATTTAAATTATATTTTCATCAGAATATAATAATAAGAAGTCTTCGTTAGTCACAACTCCAACTGTACCTGCAGTGGACGTAGGACAGCAGCTGATGCTCTTTTTTCTACATTTTTACGAACCACAAGAGCAGAAATTCTTGAATTAGACACAACACAGATTTAGAATTGTGTTTTAATTAGTTTTTTTCCCATTTTAAAGTGGCTTCAATTTCAATTACCATATTTAATAGGCTAAACTAGTATGGCATGTTTGCTTTTACATAAGTAATACTTGATTACTTGATTAGAGGCAGAAATCGTTATTTGTAATCATGGAATATTAATAAATATTATAAATACATTAATTTACTCGATGTTTTAGTATATATATACCATTTTTCATAATTCGAATTTAACTCGATTTCGCCCTTTAAATTTTAGATTTATGAGAAATAAAAGCTATAAAAAGCTTCAAATACTACTTTAAATACTCCTAATTACAGGAAACGCGGGTACGACGAGTTCTCCAGTTGCTACTTCGACCGCGTTCGCAACAATTCCTGAGGCTCACCCTTGGTCATCCACCGATGCATCGCTTCCCACTATGATTTCTGAAACTAGGAATTACGAGAAGCTGCAGTTGAGCACAATTAAGGGTAAGCGTCCTTCATTGTGTCTAAATGCTCATTTAATTCATATTATTTGTCTTGTTTGATCTGAATACGTAAGCGAAACAAGTGGATAGATATATATTCCAGGTTATTCCCACGCTGTTGGTGTGCAGAGTTGCTACGCAATGAATAGAGTTCTCCGATTTTTGCGTTCTCTGTCAGTAAACCAACATTCGGTCCGATAGGTTGATAGAGAGCTATTTCCCGATTGAGCTCGCAAGAATCAAAACTTATCAGTACACTATAACTTCGTAACAGAAAACAAAAATAAACAGATTATTTCTTCTATAGAACTTGAACACGAAGAGACTAAAATTCCAGATACGCCACAAGAGGATATGACTACAATCTCCTTAGAGGGAGAACTGTTCGTTACAGCAACTGCAGGTACATTATAATTTGATAATTTGAGTCATATTAAGCTGAAATGGTAGAAAAATAGTAACGTGCTACCATTGATGTCGTTTTAGCTGCATTCCGCTAAATATTAGAAACGTACGTTTTTGCAATGTCAACGATAGTTGACAGTCAAGTGAATATACCCCTGCCCATAGGTTTCAGTCCCTTTACACAACTTGATGTAAAGTAGAAACACAAAATTATTTACCTTCGTATTGGTACACATACTTCTGGAGCGCTCAATTGATACATTGCGCAATAATGACAAGATCTAAAACAAAACAAAACGAGATAGTATAACAGAAATTCATTTCTACTGTCCATTGTGGAAGTTGATCTTATAACAGAGTATACTTCTTGCCTTTACATAGCGGTTCACGTAATCGTTTGTCGGTTGCCGCTTAATCTATTAACCCCGCCAAAAGGCTGTCTTTAAAGTCGTATTATTGGCCAATGAAATCCTAATAAAGCCTTTGCAATATGGGCCCAACCAAATAGTTATTCTCATCCTGACAAGTAACATGTCATGCGGTCGTGTTCAGCGGCATAAAGCAGTGAAATCAAAAATTCCGAGCTATCGCAGCCGGAATAAAATTTTATAATTAAAAAAAACTAAATATTTTTTACCTGTTCGACTTCAAGCTCTGTTGTAATTTATTTTAGAAAAATGTGGCTTCACGTACAATTCAAAATGCTTTCGGGCGATTGTCTATAAAACATGGAATGTCACTTTCAGCGATGCCCAATCGCTTTGTGGAAACAATCTGGCTAACATTTATAACGCCGAGCATTATAGGCGGATGCAAGATTATTTACGCTCAATGATTCCCGATGGCCTGACATTCATTGCAATTTATACCGGAATGACTTACAAGAACGAGGTAAATTGAAATATTATTGAATATAAATCACGTTTCATATGTGATCATGAATATTAAACTAAGTTAAACTTGTAACCATTGGAGTTAACAACATTTTAAGTTAAGCATGTTAAGTTTATCAATTTTTACGTGTCATTGTCGTTTAGTTTCGATGGCGATTATAGGTCCTCATTTATATTCGTCAAAGACGAGTTCATTTTAACGACGAACATATAACAAAAACTTTGACTCTTTATTAGAAATTTTTTTATTAGAAAGTATTTAGTCAGTAAAGTTAACATTATTCACTTAGTATAGTGGCCCATCGTTGTCACTAATAAAATTTGAAAAAGATTAAAAAAGTAAAATAAAAACTGAAAAAAAAATTTAAAATTTTTTTATTTTATTTCCGGTTTATTTCCTTTTTTTTATTTTATTTTTTTTAAATGTTTTCATTTTATTTTTACTTTTCAATTTTTTTATTTTTTATTTTATTTTACTAGTGACAACGATAAGTCACCATAACTCAGTATTTTATATGAAAAATCGCTATTTAGTTTGGTCTTTCAACGGTATAAAGCAATTGGTAAATTCTGAATTCACACACACACACTTTGCATGTGATGAATATTTAGTCAAGAGTCATATTTCAGTCACCAGATTTTATATTATTTTATATAAAAAGTAAATTTAAATATTAGTTTATACCTAACTTTACAAATATAAAAAACAATCTCTCTATCGTTGTTAGGGCCAATTACTAACGACGTCGGGTGAAGGTGTAGATTTGTCAGAAGAATTGTGGCATCCTGCTTTTCCGTACCCGTCGGCATCGAATCTACGTGTTGGTATTGATGTCAATCGATTGCGCACTAATCAGGGGATTATCAATCGAGAACCAACCTACAAACTCAATGGCGCCATTTGTGAATTCAACTTATAACTGAACTTTACCAAAGCATCGATAAATAAACTGGGGCCACAAGAAACTAATTTGAGAGTAATTATTGCTCAACCATGTATCTAGGTTTATACTTGCCGAATCTATTGCCCATCAATGATTATGGACATGTATGCTACACTCTATAAACCATTTCTTGTGAACCGCTAAAAAAGCTTCGCAGACCGTCATCTGTTTGCATCTGTTTGCGAATTCTAGACTAATACTTGAGCAATCTATTGTCCATTGAAGAATATTTATGCTACATTTTATAAATCAATTTTTTTATCTTTAATATATAGATATAAAGTTCGGTGGAACGGAATATATTCTATAATAGAAACATTTTGTAAGAGTACATCGACAAGGTCAATTTCATCGAAACTTCTCATACATGTTTATTTGATGAATTTGACTACTGAGGCAAAGTCAAGCCAGAATTTTTGTTTCATTTTGTGTAATTAAATAAGATAATAACGATATCACAATATTATTTAGTTTTTACATTGTTTTTGACGATTTTTTTTTATGAACGAACTGTATCTTTTACACTTTTTCTCGATTTATAGCTTAATTCACAATAGTGTTTTATACTCGAAATTAATGAAAGGTTCTCCACAATCTTATTCTAATGACTAATTCTAAAATACATTTTTTGTAGTGAATTTGAATGTAATGTTAAAATTGAAACAGTATTTTGCATTGAATCTAAAATTTGTTGTTGGAGAAAACAAGTGGAAATTTTATCACTCGATTTTTGATTTCAAATGAAAAATTCAATTTTTTTTTCTTAAAATTCAGTGCGGTTATCGGTATGCTTTTCTTAGGAATAAAGTAAAGTTGAAAAATTTAAAATTTTTTTTTCAGCAAGATTCATTCTAAAGTATGATTATTTGTTTCTGTAAGATTACTTACTTTTATTTTATTTGTTAGACGTTATTTTTAACAGATTTTTTAATGGATGTATTTTTAAACAAACTGTTTATTGCAAATTTATTTTGATATTATTCAACAATGTAGGTTTTCGACCGGGACACCGTAGCTCCCTAAGAGAAAGCTGTAGAAGGGGGTCACAATGAAAAGAAAACTCCCCGATATTCATAGTTTCATTGCTTTATAAGGATTTTCCACAGGGTGTTTTCATTTTGTTGAGCATAAATTGTTTGAACATAATGGGATTTGGAATCTACCAATCCAAATAACACTATAAATAACACTGGAATGATAAACAAAGAGGTCATGAGTACTGAAAATATTCAGTAGAGGGCCACGGGCCATGAAAGGTTGGGAGCCACTGATGTAGGTAATTGATTTATAGAGCAAATGATTCCAAAATTTACATGTTTTGCAAATAGTATTTCAAAATTCAGTATAGGGTACTGTTTACTAATGCTTTCGTAAGTAAATTAATTTCTTTGGTCATCACTAGTTTACTAGTAAGATGTGTTTTAACACGTTCTGTTAGAATAAATTTTGCGTTTTACACTATCATTATTGGTTTTATATCGGAAATAAGTTTTAAATATTTTTGTCGCAATAAATAAAATTGTACAGTAAATGTGTTTTTAATTACTCAGTGTGAAAATTAAGTTAAATGAAAACTGACTTACATAATAAGTGAATACTTATTTAAATTATATTGTCGCGTTATAGAAAAAATCACCCAAATCAGAAAATAGAATTTAGTTGAAACTGCCCCAAAATATTTGACTCGTTGATTGTATAGGTTATAATTCTTCATTTTATTTACATTATTAAGTCAATAATAGGACTCGGCAACGCCAAAAAATTTAAACCGTCATAAAACCTGAGTTGAAGTTGTTTTTGAAAACTCTTACGGCAAACGAAAAACCGTATTTCAAAACTGATTATCAAAACTAGTAATTATAATCAACGAAAATGGATATTCGATTTACATGACTTATGTTAAATTTTATAAATGGAAAATTTAATTATGATACAGACATTAGCATTGAACTAACCCCTAACTAACCCTAACCCTAGCATTAGCATTACAATTTCTTAAACCACAGTACATAACTAAGATAAGCGAAACTTTTGAGAAACTTTCAAGTAATAATTCGATTACCTATTTAAATACTAACCCTCAATCAGCTTTGACATCTCTCACAAGAAAGTTGTTTTTGTGTAATATGAAATCGTTTTTTTTTGTCTAGATCAGCACGCCATGTAACTTTTTTAATTGTAAAAAGGAATGAAATACTCTAATCAGTAGACTAGAGTGTATAATAGGTCTTTGTGCGATCCGATTCGTTTCCTATTTTCTTAAGTTTCAATTGTGTTGTAACTTATGGTAGATGACAGGGCAACAAATTAAACCTTTACTTTTTATAGAGCAAATGAATTTGTTTCTAGTTAAAAGTTTATCTGATTTTATTTTCAATTCTCTTCGATATGAATACCAAAAGCCTGAATTAACGGGACATACTAAGAAGTTCCCAGTACCCCATTATGAGGTCTTTGAAAAATAATCCTGTTCAAAATTAGACTAAGATATCCGTTCTTTAAAACCACTTCCATCTATGTTTTAAAACATGTATATCAATTGGCAGATGCCTAATTGGAATTTAATCTGTATCGCTCCATTCAACTCTTCAATAAAAATCTCTTCAAAAATATAATTCCAGTACTTGAAGTTAATATGAATACAATAAATTAATAAATACGTCAGTGTATAAGATGATGAGGCACTAACTCTAAACTATGTTTCTAACGATGAGCAGAAATATTGCTACATACATAAATCTTTAAGTCAAACAATTATCACAAAGTCTAAGCCAGTAATCGGAAACAAAACTAAACTAGATTTCGAACGTTTGCTGCTGTCGGAAATTACAATCACAATTTTTCTTTTTCCCCTGGTCAAATAACTTATAAATGCGAATTGTGTGCGATTCTAGCTGTTTGCAATCCTACAATTTGTTTTTCATTAAACATCACCCAACTGAAACGAGTTGCAAGTAGCTGCAATATTAAACCTATCAACATGCGTATGTATTCTTTCGGCGTATCAACCCATATGAATACCCACCAAATTTGAAATCATTTTCTTGTAATGACGTAGGAACTCTCGATCGTCATGAAATTCGATCCAAGTGAAGAAACATAGTGAACTCCAGTGAACAAAGTCGCGCCAGATTAAAGAGTTGAATGATATTTACAATCTATAAAGTTGGACTAAAACCGAAAATTTTTCTAAATTTGACACATTTGGAATAATAATTTTTTGAATATGTAATGTCGAATATATTATAAATTAGGTGATATTCAAAAAATATAAAATTTATTTGTATGACCACAATGCGTTCAATTTTTAAAATTACTAATTTGAAATAAAATATTCTATATTATTGTTAAAATCAGAGCTGAAGCAAATGTAACCAATTCCAGTTGCATTCGAATTTTCAAATCGTTTTGGTCACCGCCACCATCCCTCTCTTGGCCAATTAGTTTCTGAGAAATCGTATGACATTCATAATCGTATGACAGAACCCAATATTGCTCTAAATGTCCCTATTAAATTGGATTTTTTTATGTTTAAGCTATTTTTGAAATATTTCAATGGCACAATGGTTCAACATGACGAGACATTAATAAATTAACGAGTTTCCATCATATAATTTAATTTTTCTGCATTACTTTAGTGAAAGAGATGCTTCAAAACGTCGCTTATTTTTATTCCCTGTCTGGTTTTCATTTGAGCAATAGAGTCAAATAAATTTCAAGCGATATAAAATGTGAGAAATGGACGAAATATTAAAAATTAAATTTGACTATAAACATATCATTTATACAAAGAATTCAAAAACATACGAATATTTATACAATATAGATGGGCCTTAGAATCGAAGGTTGGAAACCACTGCCTTAGATAAATAACACAATTTAATTTTATTTTTATTTTTTGATAGATTCGATGTTTTTAAAAGCTAACTTGAATGAGAAAAAAAGCTAACATGAATTTGAAAATTATGGAAGACTAGTCATATAACATAAATAAATCGTACATTGGGACGCATATAACGTACAATTGCACCTGCGAGCGATAATGTATGAGTACACATCTCCGTGGATGCAAATGTATGTGGGTGCAATAAAAAGTCACGTTTTGTCATTTTGTGATATTAAATAGTGGTAATATTTAGGTTTATTTATTGACACAAAATTTAATCATCCTTATTTGTAATCCTTATCAATTGAAAATCCTGGTTTGAAATTCTTACTAAAATTGGACAACATACGATATTTTGTTTATACCGAATGACCAATGGCACCGGGCCAACTGTTGGACGTTGGACCAAACTTGACAGTTGACGCGCTTAGAGACGGACGTATTTTCTCTTCTCTCGTTTGTACAATTAATGAGTTGCTAAAGCGCCAGTAGTCTAGCTGACTTTGATATCTTAATACTGTATCAGCATATCGTTGCATATCGTCGATTTTGCCACTCAACGCTTTATAGTCAGTTAGTTTATACCAAATAAAATGGCAGAAGTACAAGGAATCAGCTCAGCTTCCGTTGACACCAGTATCCTGCAAAAACTGGACATTATTCAAATGAAGCAGAAATCACTTGAAGATAGATTTCCGACGGAGGCAAGCCAAACACCTATAAGTAAATCTCCTAAATCAAAGCGAAGAAGCAAAGCACGTCATCTACATCATCACCATCATTAATAGGAGAACTAAAACAATTCGCATCCGAAATCAATGTAATAAAATCGTTAGTTGAGAAAATTAATAGAAGATCCAAAGAAAATGAGATAAAAATAGACAACCTCGAGAAAAACGGTAGACGGAACTGCCTTATTCTCCACGGATGTAAGAACATTCCGCCGTCTAAACCGTATCAGAGATTTGAGATGTTTGTAGCGAGGACTCTAAATACAAGTCTGAAACTCAAATACCCTGTTCAATTTGGCGACATTGATACAACACATATTCTACCAAAGAACTTTAAAGGAAATATACCGATCATTGTCAAATTTATACGTCGATGCGTTGAACACCAAATTTATGCTGCTAAAAAAATATTGCTTTTGGATTTTTAACTTTTGACATCTTGGTAATAATTGTTATTTTGCAGAATACAGTTATTGAACTCACTGGAGAATGTGGCAATATCAATAAATTAAAATGCAGAATAGCTCGTAAGAAAAGTTCCACTTCAAGCCGACAAAAAATATCGTATCTACATTAAACATTTTGAAAAAGTTCATCTATTTTTTTAAAAATACCTTTGTTCGTTTAATACTACCGTTAATCGACCTATTGAGTATGTGACATACATCATTTCAATATAAGCATTTTAGACAAACAGTTTTAGAGACGCCCGTCTTACATCACAAATATGATGGTATGATATCATTGATTTTGAACCGATTTTGATTGTAACTTTAACAAGTTCCATTGATATGTGTTAAAAGTTAAAACAAAAGCTTACTTATATTCCAATATTATTTGAAGTTTTAACGATATTGAGAATTTGAAGTACGGAATATGATGCTATTTTTGATGATTGGTTTAACTTATGCAATTATATCAACGTATTTTTACTGTGATAAATTGAAATTATGCAATAATTTTAATATATTTTCACTATGGTTGATTTAAAATGTGCAATAATTCAATGTATTTTTACTGTAGTTGATTTAAAATGTGCAATTATTTTAATTAATGTATTTCTACTGTGGTTGATTTAAAAATGTGCAATATTTTTAATCTATTTTTACTGTGTGCAATATTTTTAGTATGGTTGATTTGAACTTATGTAATATTTTCAATGTATATTTACTGTGGTTGATTTGAACATTATATGCAATTATTTTAATGTATTTTATGAGTTTAGCACTTGAATGCCGAACCTTTACTCAACAACAAATTTTTAAAACATATTAACGTTAAAAAGGCTTTTCCAAACCAGGCTCACACGGATGTTTGAAATAATCTATGTCTGAGCGAATTCGACGGCAATAAATAAAATTCTAATAACGGAAAACAATTAGAATTATCGCAGAGCAAGAATAGTCTAAATAGCGCTATTGCATTGGAAAGAATATTAAATAACAGAAAATTCCTTGTGTTAATTTTTAGCAAATTCTTCATTTATGCGAATCCTCCACGAAGCTCACGTTTCATAAGTAGGCTAAATTAGATATTTGATATGTCATCGTAATATTGACTGGCTATTGCAGTGAAATGTACTGAAATTAAAAACATATTTATTTATAATTTCTCATTAGCAATTTATCAAAATGCGTGACACTTTTTATGCTTACATCAAAAGAATTTTGTTTATACAAATTAATAGCAACAATTCACGTATCCTATGATTAGCTGCTTGATTTATTTGTAACTGCCACATATGATTCTAATTTACATAATATCAATAAACTGGGTCATTTAGGATTTGAGTATGGGTCTTACCATGATTGAAAATGTTTCCTAACACGGTGGGGTCTGAACCTTATTTTTGGGTAAAGTATTATCAGTCTTGTGTAAATTTATTGAGTTTTCATATTCGCCTAAACCTGCATTTTTTTTTTGCTGTCGTGCTGAAGTTGCCTTTACTTTATTGTTTTTAATATCAAGTAATTTTCTCTTTTTTTTTAATTTTTGTGTTAGAAAATCAAATCTGTCATAAAAATGCAATACTTGTGTTAGTTGTTTAAAGGGGTTCTAATTCATATATATATATATATATATATATATATATATATATATTGACTTCAAATATATAGGTTTTGTAATATATATTTAAAAGTCGTAATCCGTTCAGAGTAAACTGTGATTTTCAATGTTTTGTCAATTTCCAATTCAACTTTTAACATGTTATATAGCTTGAGATGCTTTTGACAGCCATATTAATTCATTTATTAGATGACTAGGTTAGTTTAAATAGTTCACTGTAAATTCTGTTTGTGTAGGATGGCAATACAACAGAAAGAATCCGGATGCTAATTTGTCGCTGAAAGCAAAATAATAGGTGCTCAATATTAAAGTTGGTCTTTCTGGTATGGAAAATGGTCATTCCACAAAGAAAAATTACGTCAAAACTGACTCAAAGTTCGGTAAATGTTGCTTTTCACAGAGCTTGTAACTTTTTTAATGAAAATGCTGACGAGTCCTTAAAAAATTGGGTAGGAATGTGCAAACTTAACGAGGAAGAGTTGAAAAATATTAGGGAGGAAATAGAACAATCAGAAGAAAACTTAACAGTAAATGAAGTAATTATTTTTGACCTTATACCTACAAAGCACAAATTAGACAAAAAGAGTCAACATACTTTCGACCTGTTAAAATTCTTTCGAAATCGATATGTTCATTTTGACGAAGCTAACAGAAAAGTACAGTTTTGTTTTGGAGGGAAAGGCGGATTCTGGAATTTTTTCTCGTCGAAATTCCCTAAATTATTCATGCACATTTTTAACCGAATGGTTGCATACGATGCTGGAAAAAAAATTTCGCCCTTAGTACCAGATGGAATAGCTTACCTAAAGTCGATTCCTTCTCCAGAGTAAAGCTATTGTTTATTTCTGTTAGTTGCCAAACCATTTGATTGAAACTTATTGGCGCCAATGTCATACTTTTAAAAAACAACGTTTTAATTAATTGAATGCATTGTAGCCTACTTTATGAACTAAATACTGTTATGACAGTTAATTTGCTTCTGAATAAAATTTTAATTAATCGAGTAAAAGGGGATACATTCTTCATAACATACTCAGCTCTTTTATAGTTGATATCAATTTTCCGTGCCTGCCACGGTAAGTTTTCGAATGATGTACATTACAATTTTATCAGGTATTATTGTATAACACGTACAGAAATGCCACTCGTGTACGACGATATCGTTCGGTGGATTTCGACCTTTTTAACTGGAAAGTAGACTAAACCAATTTAATGACAACCCAACCTGGCCTGTCATTTTGATACAAATCAGATGTTGTCAAATTTCAACATAGAAAACTAAATCATTTTTAGTACAAAAATATTTCTTTTGTGTGATGTATAAATATCGCAGTAAGGAGTAGATACTAATTACACCGCAGGAGCCAAAGGGCGGTCATTGTCAATTACAACTAATACACATTGCATAATAAACGTGGCAGTCACATTGCATATTTTAACAACCGAAAGAAATATGTAAGTGAAAAACGTTTTCCTATAGAAATTTTGCCTGAATATAATACCGAACTTTCATGTGGGCCCAGGAGGAGACGTTGGTTTACCCACTCGTTAGGACTTGTAAATGGGGTCCATGTCTGTGTTAATTCCTATATCCATGTCTATATGTTAGCAGGATCTATTAAACTGATAAATTGAAAAAGTGTGATATCGAGTCAAAAAGACTCCAAGAACATCGCAACCTGTATTGCAAATATCAATGTTTCTCTTCTTTGTTTGTTAGGGTTATACCTCGTCGTTGTTATGTTTTTAGGGAACAAACCATTAGGTTTTTCTTGGGTATTCCCGAAGTATGTGAACCAATATGGCGGACACCGGAGGTAGTATGTGTACCGCGTTAGGGTTAGGCCATAATTTTATTATGATTCAATGATTTAATGAGCTCTGATATTAATAACTTCAAAAATTCACATTTTTCAGACTTGCTGCATGCGGTTCTTATACTAAAAATTTTTGCCTACCCCTGTTCTATGTTATCAGAATTTTTTTGTTTTTTGTCAATCACATCCAATCAATTGAAATAGTTTGATTTTTGACCGGATCAAGGCTATAACAACAGCTGGTCAATACAATCATCATTCAATATCGAAGTAACACAAGTGTAATTTCTCCCGTATCCAAATATATCGTTCGCATGACAAAACAGTTCGAACATAAGACTCAACGCAATGAAAATAAACAATAAATCTTGAATTTTAACATTTTGAAAATCATTTAACCCAACATGAGCTCTATTACGCTGTTTACCCTGAGATGTTCCGAAATTGCGAAGGAAATTTTATAATCAATATTTTCATAATATAGAGTTTGCACTTCTTCAGTTATGCACGAGTCTCAGTGAAAGTAATAAACCTTACCAATGAAGGAATAATTAGATTTTCAAGTGACTATTAGGAAGGCAATGAGTCGAACAGAACCCATGTTTCAATGTTGGTAGGTCATAATATAAATTAATTAAAGTATTATATGGACACTTAGCAGCAGGTCTAGTTTTTGTGTGTTTCGTGGACTTAGTTTTCGTAATTAGAGAAACTGGAGTGAAACAACGAGCTTAGATAGAACGAAAAACGGAGAAATATATTTGTCTCTGACCACTTCAAATTTGGAAGTAGAATTGAGCGGAATAAAAAGTAGCACTTATTCGTCACTGCGCTCTTTGTGTATATGCTCTGCTTTTCTTGTCAACATTTGGATCGTGCGCGTAACGCAGTACGCACGTACAATACCCAACCATTATAAAACTATTATTGCTGCTCAGGCTGTGTTTTATTTTACGGAATCAAACACTAATACAAAAGAAAATGGTACATTGTTAAAAACATTAAAACAAGTAAACGCGTATATTTTCAAAAATAATTTATTTATGTCTGTCTGTTTTACATAAAATATAAATCGTGGTTTATTCAAATTTGGCATTGGATGAAATAAAGCTGAACATATCCTGATGATAAAATTGAATGATGTGCACTTTAACATTGTAGAACTCTGTGTTCTCACAATCAATAATGTCATTTGGCTATTTTTATTTTCAAATTGTGTTCATTTTTCCAACACGTTTTTGCGCCTTACTCCAAACAAGACTCGGTACAGGAAGTAGTGGGTACTCCCGAAGTATGTGAACCAAGATGGCGGACACCGGAACGTAGTTTGTGTACCAGGTTAGGGTTAGGCCCTCAGTTTGATTTCAATTTTCCTTATTTTAGTTTTATTACGAGTTCGGGGATTAGCCAAGTGACTCCCGTAGTATTTGTACCTGAAATTATGGTCTGATATGTACGTGGGTGCAAATGTACGGTCCCGGAATGAGGGGTACTCGTGAAGTATGAGAACCAAAATGGCGGACACCGAAACGTAGTATATGTACCAGGTTAGGATTAGGCCATAATTTCATTACAAAGTTTCCTTATTTCAATTAGTTCGGGGACTAGCCAAGTGACTCCCGTAGTATTTGTACTTCAAATTATGGCCTAACCCTAACCTGTTACACATAGTACGTTCCGGTGTTCGCAGTCTTGCTTCACGTACTACGGGAGTACCAAATAAGTAAATTCATTTCTTAATACTTTCATTATGTCAAAACTAGTTAAGTCAAATTGGTAATTTTCCATACGCCTGTTGGAATCGTGAATATTGATGAATGTTTTCACAAAGTATGTCTTCCTCATTGTGACAATCTGTGTGCCATTTATAAGATTTGTCCATATCGCACGAGTTTACTAAGGTTAACCGCATGCAGTTCTCTACCTATCCCTGGACACCTCATGGAATCATATTTATTATTCATGACCATTTTAAATAATTAGTTTAGACCAGGGGTGTGCAACCTGTGGCCCGCGAGCCAAATGCTTTCCTCAAGTGAAAATTATGCGGCCCACAGAGAAGTGCCAATTTTGAATGATGTGCGGCTCACGAAATGAGTTTTTAATTCAATTTGGTACGTGCGAGTAATTCCAATCCCTTTGCGTTGCGAAGCCTACACTCGAATTTTAATTTAGAAATTTAGAAAAATTTAAGATTCGCGGGCAGAAATTGCAGAAATTAAATGAAAAACAGAATTATTTAGCCACAAGGAGATTACAAATATTAATAAATATGACATTCAATTTTATTAAAAATAACTTTCTAGGTATAATATATATATATTTTTCAGAATTCACCTAAAAAAAATGTTTTTTAAAAATTTATGATTCGCGTTTAGAAATTGAATAAAAAACCGAATTATTCAACCACAACGAGATTACAAATATTAATAAATATTATTAAATATGATATTATTAAATATATTATAAAAAATAACTTTCTAGTAATATTATATATTTATTTTTCAGAATTCATCTAAAAAAAAATGTTTTTTAAAAATTTATGATTCGCGTGTAGAAATTGAATAAAAAAACGAATTATTTAGCCACAAGGAGATTCCAAATATTATTAATTATTATTATTTATTATATTAATAACAATATTTAAAAAAGAATATTTCTGGTTGTAATTATTTTTTCCAAGACCCGTCTGTCAGGCTAGGCACAATACTATCAGACTTTAGTAGAGTATATTCAAATAATCAAATTCTCACAAAAATAATTATTTAACAAGATTTTATTTTCCAAGTTTCAATTAATGATTTCAATTGAAAAAATCGATAATGCTCAGTCATAGCCCATTTTCCGTTTCTATTCTTAAACAGTAAACACTCAATAAAACAGCATTCATTACTTTTGAACAGGCGTTTCTTATTTGGCAATGTAAAGTCGTGCGACCTACATACTGCTTATATGTAAGTCCAGACAAATAATTCACATAATTATATTTAATATAATCTGAAGATAAAATGTTGAAGTAAATGAAATAATCGGACAAATATTTGAAATTATTTTCGTTATTTTCCTCGATTAGGCTCAAATATAATTACTACTGATGAATTTAATTTATGGCCTTACAAATGTATAATAATTTCACGTGAAATTTATCACCTGAGGTCAGAGTTTTATATAATATTCCCATTTGAACGACATGAATAATTTTACCGACAATTTGGTTTCTAATTGCGATCATAGAAAAGAATATTTTAACGACATAATTAAACTATTACATGTAAGAGAAAAACTATTACAAACTATTAAATAATAATTATTACAATTATGAACAAATTCATCTACCCATTATACAGCAGAACTGTAATTAAAGATCCTGATTCGTATTGCACAATGTCACAGTTTGCTTTTGTCCCTATGGTTGTAAATAAGTCAAAAGACTCAGAGGTTCCGGATTTGTTGTCTATTGTACGGCGACTTAACACAATATAACACTTAACACAGAAAAAACAGACACAACAAAACGCAGCCAACCTCCAGCCCAGCGTTCGTAGAAAGAGAACAAAAAATATATTTTATCTCGCACGTGTAATGGGTAGTCGGAGTCCAGACCCAGTTAAAACTGCCTGAATCCTAAATCCGCAGAGCATACAGAGAAATGCAAAAATTTATCAACGCAATACAAACACGGACATAACGGCCCGGGACAACCGATTTGTGTTGATATGGTCTTCAAACAAAGTGGTGTTTTACCAATTTCAATCCGAACAAAACAATGGCCAGCCAGACACATAGTAGGGACCTGTGGGTATGAAAAATTATCGGTATTGTGAGGTATATACATTTGTTTTTTCCGTCTCCAGCTTACCACGGTACTGCTTGCTTCACCCCTAATCTAGTAAAGAACCATAGGGCACAATATCGTCATTCGTTGTGTTGAAAATCAAATTATCTTCTATGTTGGTGGGTCGGATGAAGCCTCATGCTATTAGAATGTAATCGACTGGGTGGGCAAGGCCGAACCGGGAAGATGCTGGCCATCCAAAATAGTAGCTTCTTTCGTTTAAAAGACTGCCTGTTCGAATTCGAGACGTGGAAATTTTCTACAATGAATTGTTTCTCAGTTCTTATATGTATTATTGAAAGAAGTTCGGCACAAAAATGTCGGACGACAATTTCTGATTATCTGAGAGCAGACGGGTCGTCACTGCAAAGGGGGATATATGACTTAGAATATTTTGTAAATAACTTAAGTTTAAATTTAAAAAGAAGTCGAACTAGACTTCAACTAATTAGCAGCGCAATTATTTAACAGCGCAATTATTCATAATGTATCGTATAGCAAAACAAACTTGATTCACTCGATGGCGCCATTGCGCGGGACAACCGGTATCTAGTAATGATGATCTCGAAGTATGTGAACCAAGATGGCGAAATCCGGAACGTAGTATGTGTACCAGGTCAGGGTTAGGTCATAAGTTTATTCCAAATTTCTTTATTTCAGTTCTATTACGAGTTTGGAGACTAGCCAGGTAACTCCCGTAGTATTTGTACCTGAAATGATGACCTAACTCTAACTTGGTACACATACTACGTTCTCGTGTCCGCCATATTGGTTCACATACTTCGGGAGTACCCTAATAAATCCTTATGGTTCTTGACATTTCCGTATCTTAATTTATCGTTGTTGTGTGTTGTTCAGTATAATACTCAATACCTTATCTAAATCTGCTGCTCTAATTCCGCCCATAGGTGTCGCTGACACAATGACTCAATAGTCTTTCGCGACTCGTCGTCAATTGCGAAATATTGCTTGTATTTGACTTATTTTAATTTCTTATTATTTTACAATGTTTTTCATGCCTGACGAAATAAAATATCCGACTTTGGACACAGATTTTATTATGCGTATTATTTTTACACGCAATCCCATTCTGAACCTCGAACTGAGAGAAAAATCGGCTTCAAGTACTTTTTCATTTCTATGCTGATGAAGTTGAAACAGCGGAAGCACAGAATTGTGTTAACAACATCTCAACTGAAATCTCACCGCCTGGTCTTCAAAAAATGAGATATATTTAGGTTCGAACCCAGCCCAAAGTATATGTCCAACTGTTACTTCATAGTTTATGCCTATGGAATGAACACAGTTTACTAAATTGAGTGGGAAAATGAAGCACTGGTCTGCGATATGATGATGGTGATGATAGTGTTACATCATAATACCAGACATGTACAAAGATCATTTAATTTGAAAAAACGTCAAAAGAATTCATAATTTAAAACTATTCAAAGAAAACGTAGAACTGTTCAAATTCTTTCTTTCTAACTCTCGATTGAATCTGACTCCAACGCGGCCCAAATTAATTGACCTTCTAATTGATTACTTACGATGAGTTCGTACAGTTTTAATATGGACGTGCGTGGGGCGCTCAAGAAGTGTGTGTACCAATATGGAGGTAACTAATTTTGTTCGCTTACTTTACATCAAGTTGTGTAAAAGGACTGAAACCTATGAGCAGGGGGTATATTTACTTGGCTAACACAGACAGTCCCCGAATTCGTAATAGAACTAAAATAAGGAAAATCGGAATAAAATTATGTCCTAACCCCAACCTGGTACACATAGGGAGTTTCGGGCGTAAAGCATAAATATGATGAAATTTCTTTAGTAAACTTATTTACCTAATTTTTAAAAGTAAATGGCCAGTCATGTAAAATGAAAATCACTTATTTATTTTGTTTTTCAGTTTCCTCACACAGTAAGATATTTACACTATTACAAAATTTGCACGCATGTTACTATGTATATTAGGTAAATTCATTTTGTCAGAAACGACAACCTTGAATGATAGATATGTGCTATAGATATATTTTTTCAAAACAATTTTTTTATCAAAATTATTCGTGTGTTATAGGATGCATCAATTATTGGAAAGCGCTTCGATCTTCGTTTCGTTGATTTCAGTCATATTTCTTCTTTGGCTAGTAAAGGTCATTGAGATTCTCATCAATAAATTCGTCGATGTCTTCAACTGTAAAAAATTATAAAACGTTAAAATAGCATAACACGATCTCAAGACACAAAGGGACAAGATATTTGCCACTGTGAAAAATATTCTTTGTTTCCTTATCGCTATATGGCATCCAATTTTTTTCCTCGAAATGGCGCTAAAGAAAGATTCACAAACAATTTTCCAATCATGGCTAGGCCATAAATTATTATTATAAATTAGCAGCTAATAGTCCAAAAATTGTAAAAGAATATTTTCTTAGAGTTTTGTTATTTGTGTATAATAGGGGGTTAATATTTCGTTTTCATTTGTACGTGAAACGTGTAAACAGACTACAATTACACTCAAGTCTAGTCAAAGTTATACAGAAAACGTACATATATTTTTCTCGTCCGCAGATCTTTTTTCTCGAAATCCATATCCATACCGGTGATATCTACTATAGCCACCGCGATAACGACCATATCCCCCATAGCCACCATTTCGCCCGTAGGCCGCATCGACCCTGTTAACATAAAAAATTATTTTGACGTACATGTGTAAGGTATACATGGCCTATCAGGATACAACAATGAATGGATACGAGCAGTGATAGGATTCGGCGCCTTCGCAGGGGAATCGTAATCGTATTAATCTGACACATTTTCAACAACAAGACATCTATTAGTCGTTATAACCTATCGCCATGTATCAGTAATCTTCTTAAATACTTAAGAGTTTCTGACGGTGTTTTGGGCAAATTTAAAATACTGGGTCTAATGATCAAATATGTCAGTTTCATTAGCTGAAACCTTTATAACTTTGACCTGGAAACTTTAATTGCAATTTATAAATTTACAGGCTTTTGTTCTTGAGACAATTGAGCAAAACAATCCATGAAATAAAATACGAAACGTACGCCAAAATTGTATTTTTTATTACGCATCGACCAGAAAAGGCCATGGATCGCTTTTAAATATAATGTGAATCCTGTTTCTCATACTTATTCGAGAACATTGACAAAATCAAGTTTTAATACTTACTCATAGTTGATTGGCAAAATTAGAAGCATCACGAAACAAGTCATAAATAATGTTTTAGAATCCATCTTATTAAAATAAAAAATTATTTCAGTTAGCAAAGTCACAAATTGGGCTCAAACTGTTCTATCTCCGAAATGGCTTGGAGCGAGCAGCGTTTAAAATATATTCAAATATAAAATAGGGTAAATGAATGATGAAACAACGACTCATTATATTTTCTGAAGAATTTTAAGTCTAAAAACATATGAAGATAGCACATGAATCAGATGCTGAACAGAATACGATCTAAATGAGTGGTTCTATTTTTAGGCCGCGCCCCCCCGTTAGAAATTTGTCGAGTCTCGCGCCCAACTCAAAAATAACTTGCTAACAATAAGTTACAAATAAGGCGTAAGACCTATGGTGAAAGTATGTTTTATTCAAAAACATGTTGAAAATATGTGGATGAAACGTGAATATCCAAAATAAAAAAAAATGTAAATATTCAAAATAAGGCGGGAACGATTAAATTTAACAAATATTTTTATTTTTAATCAGTTTCACACTCCCTCAAAAAAGTTTTTTTTGCCTCACGCTTGAGAACCACTGATATTAATGATGGCACTTTTACATACACAAGCGTGCAATACATAGCGAAACGATTTTATTATGAGGTAGATACAGTAATTATGTGAATAATTATTTTAGCGTATAATGATATGCGTTATAAACACAATCGGACTTGTCCTGAGAAGATTTGTTTCAACTTAATAAAAGCACGAAAGATCATCCGCCGCGTCTCCCCATGTTACAGATACTGTAATCTCGATTCCGCAGAATGTACAATACCTGTATATATATGTTGTATGCAACAAGGTACTCCCGTAGTGTGTGTATCAGATTAGAGTTTATTACGAGTTCGTCCCTTTACACAACTTGATGTAAAGTATGCGAACAAAATTAGTTACCTCCATATTGTTACACACACTTCTGGAGCGCCTACAACGACACATACCGCTTTAATGGAAAGCGACCTTTAACAATTTTTTCTCAAAAATCAATCGTGCGCTTTATTAGCCGGTGCGCCTAATGTGTGGATCAGATAGTTTTGTTTTCTTTAATGCCTACACTCAAAATCTGTACCAATATTGCTTGGAAACCGTATCTTCTTATAACCCGATGTGAATAAAAATCCAATATAATCCAATTTTATTTGATGCCCGAAAGATACTCCTGAAATATGCTAACCAGGATGGCGGACACCGGAACATAATATGTGTACCAGGTTAGGGTTGAGCCTTTAGTTACAAATTCTACCGGAGTCACTTGGCCTGTCCCCGAACTCGTAATATAACTAAAATAAGAAAATTTGGAATAAAATTATGGCCTAACCCTAACCTGGTCAGATACTACGTTCCGGTATCCGCCATCTTGGTACGCATACTTCAAGTCATGGTCCGTAAAATACGGTAAAACAGTGCTCAATTCTCTATTGAACTAATAGCATAATTGGTATGAGGTTAATTAACAGAAACAACTCCATAAACAATCATCCACTAACTGTGAATCCAATGCATAACAGTGAATTTGGAGGGAGCCGACTCTGATGCCCCCATGGTCGTATCACTCGCTCCAGTCTTTACCGAAAAGAGTGTCTATTTATTGTATGTAAGCTTTCATTTATTTTTTGTTGTTGACAAATGCACAATGGTAATATATCACTAATAACCTCGAGGGGGTTAAAATCGGTTGTCTCTTCCAAGCATTTGGGCCCTTAGGGGACGTATACGTAACCGACGTATAAATCATATCGATCAATCAACTACGGGGCGAAAATAGTAAATTAGGTTGTAACTGGCATTTAATTGATCTATTCATAAAATACTGTTTTCATTACTTAGTTAATTAAGACCTAATCATGCGGTTAAAAGAGCGTTCTAAAAAAAAGAACGTTCATCACTACAGTGTCACGATTTTTCCACTTGCTTTTTCTGAATCAAACGAATGTATTTTCATGAGCTTCTAGCCTAGTCTAATAAAGTCAAAAAATATCAATCAAACCCGGCATGAATAAACGGCTAACTAAATGGTAATACGCCCATTCACTTCTAAAGCGTCACTCGAAGCTACAAAAATTAGAGAGTATTTTATTATTTTTTCCACCTATATTCATGTATTATCACAGGCTTATAGTCCTATTAGACGATATCTAATCTTTTTCCGCTATTAGTCTATTTCACACCGTGAGATTAGTACCTTTATGTCCCATGCTTCAACCTGATTTGAAGTTTTGAAGGCTTCTGAATTTCTGACTTGTGCAATGGTCCTTTGTGTACTGTACTGTATTGTAAATTTTTATACCATGGCGGATTATGGGAAAAATAACTTATTCTATATTATGGTATTAGTTGACAGGCATTGATGTTGTAGAACATTGGATAAGTTTTCTATTTTGTTTCGAGTGTTCTGATCTGATTTTTTCAGTTTGTTAGTTAATGAGCAAGTTCATTGTCTTTTTGAACTATTAATAAATTTTACTCGATTTCTTTGTTTTCTGCCGTGTTTTCAGCAATGTTGTTGTTGTTTATTTCCTATTTTTTTTTGTGTGTGTGTGTCTGTGTAATTTTATATGTTACATAAATATGTAAAATAAATTCTTTACTACTTATGTTTGTATTTTGTGCTGGAGAACGCACTATTTATCCGAAGGTTCTATCTGCTTGGTTTTTAGTAGGGAAATGTTTGTTCCAAAGGGGAATCCCCTACCTCGATACCGGAAATCCCACTTCGTTGCTGGTAGCATCAAAATAAAAGTTTTTTTTTATCATATGCAATGTTACGTCGAAATTTAGTTTATAGTCAAATAGATTAAGGAATCAGGGTTGCATCAATACCCCAATATCACCACCAAAAGTCGGCAGTGGCACTGTGTTTCCCCGAAAATAGGACCCAGTCTGATTTTTAAAATGATTTTATTATATTCCATACAGATATGTGCCTTGCCTTACTACTGCCTGACTGCCTTAAATACTGAAATAAGACTAGGTGTAGGTGCGAAAATTCAGTTAAATGAAATATTCATTGAAATTTATGAACCTGGCACGACATTCAAAAGGATGATATGGTCATTTTTAAATAATGACTGCTGAAATGTTTCGCATTTTTTTTTTTGAATAAAAACGTGTTACTTATAAGTAAATGGATATCAGTTTTCATATTTTGTATATTTGAAAGTTTCATTATTTTTTACTTTGACAATAAAAGATATCCCCCCAAAATTATCCCTAGTTTTCTGAAAGAAAATTGAAATTAGACCCTGTCCCATTATTGGGGAAACGTTTTGGTACATTACAGTTATAAATACGACTGGCTGATTACCGTACTTGCGTATAAGACAAGGTTGAAATCCAATCCAGTCATAACATATTTGTCATTGTTCAAATGTTGTAATTGTGACTGGATGGAAATGCTGTATCACTGTGTCAGGGCATTACTTTGGCTAAATTTTAAAATTCAACATGCTTATTCAAACATATGTGTTTATACTTTCAGTTATTCTGCTATTTCTATAACTGGATATCTTGTGAAAGTGTCAATTGCAACATGGGGGATAAAAATCAAATCGAGCATAATGGTGCTTTATCTCAGTCATTGGACAGGTCTGTTTGACATTCTGTTTTTATTACAACAATTCAATTGAGTATTATCTTTTCTAGTTGTATATCAAGAATTCAGTATCATCATTGCGGAAAACCTATGTTTAGGCTAATTCGAATTTTGTGCTGTGAAAATATCATAATCTCATGTTTAAGTGAAGCATTTTAAGTTATCTGCCCAATTCACAATTGAATGTTAAAAAGTCATTAATCTAAAAAATAGAAAATGTGCAACAGTGCTCCACAAACCAAACGAAATTATTGAGTAAAATCAAATTGAAATTAATTAAATAAATTGCATTTTACGGATGCTTCCTCGACCTTTGACCCCCAAAAAAATTCTCTCCATACTTTACCATTGTAAAATTCTGGAAAGGTTCTCTATGCTAATGATAACTACCATATGCACATATGCAACTGCACGATCAAAATTTCACGGTATACATTTGTGCATCGCTACTATTCACAAATTTATTTCTGACATCCATAGTATAGAAAAAATATTGAACTACTGGTATGACTAGATGTAGACTTCAAACACTGTAGATATTATTATAATTAAGGATAAGAAATCCTCGATATGAATTTATGAGAATAATTTCTATCAATTTCTTTATTCCGGCTATATGTTACTCACCTACCGTATTTCATATTTTTGTCATTCTAGTTTTCGGAAAAAAGGAATCATGTGTGATGTAACAATTATCATTGGAGAAGAAGAATTTCCAGCCCATAGACTTGTTCTATCAGCTGCTTCAGAGTATTTTGAAACCATGTTTAATGTGGAGGTATGATGTAACTTTAGTTTTTCTCCACTACATTAAAGTGATATTGGTGATGAAGTATCTTGCACTGATGGGAAGTCCAATGTTACTCTGGCAAATGAGCTTGATGTTATTAGAAAATTTTTTGTAAAATTTTTAAAACGAAGCGCCTGTAGGTATGACACATCATGTCACCATGCCTTTGATTACCATACATAGATTCAAATCTCATCGGGGATATTTATGTGCATAAGGAACGGCCTTCCCTAAGATTAAGCCGTCTTATCTCTTTCCCTCTTCCTCAAGATAAATATGGAAATCTAATTCAACATTGTTGCCAGAAATTACTGAATTGTTGTGAACCTAACATTAGAGATTGAAACTTCTCCTTTACCACCGCATGTTTTGAATAGTATTCGACTTATTCAGAGTAAAATATTTGACCACAAAAATTATGGAGTTTATGAAATATAAGCCAGTTCAAAATTATTCTTCTATATCTCATGTGTAATCCGTAATCAGTAGTTTATTTTCTCATCATGCTGAAAGCCCACTTGATATACAAATTGCAATAAATAATGAAAAAGCGTTTCAAAGTGAAGGAAGCTGCGGTGAACCAAATTTGGTTATCAAGTAGCGGCACTAACAAGAAAGTCTAACAAGAAAATAATAATTAAATATCGAACCATATTGTAAACGTTATTTGGAAAAAACAATAATTAATTCAAGGCATGTCGACCTGGAATGCCCAGTAGTTGCGGATTTCTACCACAACAACGAAAAATGACTCTGTCGACAAACAATCTAAGTAATCGTGACAAGAGAGTGATTCGCGTAACCGCTGGTTGGTTGCGACTCTCTCCATCGCCAAGTCCGAAAACAAATAACTAACTAATCCCATACCCGACATGGAATGGTAATGGTTCGCCTTATGGTTGAGCCGTCCTATTGGCTTTCCTCGCCCCCAGGATAAATATGTAAATCCTATCTTGTAAATCCTATCCTAGGAGCTGTGTTGTATTGGAAAAAAATTCCCATTTGTTGTTTCAGATGAAAGAGAATGTGACAGGCAGAGTTGAAATGCAAGATATTAGTGTTCCCATATTCAAAAGTTGCCTTGAATATGTTTACACTGGATTGATCAACATTCATGCAGATAATGTTCATGAGTTATTGAAAGCAAGTTCACTGCAACAGATACAAGGTGAAATTGTGTAGTAGAAAACTTGTGATTCAGATATTTACGGTATTTCCTACGTGCATGAAATAATGTACAAATAAACAGTGAAAATAAATCAATTGGGAGAAAACAAAATAACAGACCTACAATAATTTGACTGCAATAGGTGAGGAGTCGCAAATAAACTATAAAGTCATCGTCAGCGACACCTAAATTGCTGTATACAGCATCAGATGACGTCAAATAAACAGTATTTGAACATATTTTTTTGAATGAACACGATTTGGAAAATGTTGATGTAATTGAGAGAGCCATTCGGAGAAAAACAATGTTTAAATAGTCAGTGTCATGCTCGGGTTAGCGCGGTAACAACTGTCGTGCTTCTGACATGCATGACGCTACCTTGTGTAATTGACTTTTTGTGGACCATTTGTGTCTATTATCATTTGTCATTTCCACTTCAGGCAGTCACTAATACTATTTTAAAAGAACCCAAATCTTTCTGGTTTGCCTATGCCAATGGACGGTCCACGTAACCGCTGGTTGGTTACCTTACAGCTTCCCCCACCTTTAAGTCTATGCATCTGAAACAAATAACTGGATAACCAATCCCATACCCGACATGGACTGGTACTCGGACGACAGGTCATGGTTCGCCATAAGATTAAGTCGTAGTAGAGGCTTTCCTCTCCTCGGGAATAATCGGGATAAATATATAAACCCCCCTCCCCCCACATTAAATATGCTCTGGTTGAAGTTGCAGTCATGGTGTTTACCCTACATCCTCTGTATAGTTGGGCCTTTTACTCTCTCACCTTGGTGGTGAGGTGTAGGCTTGAACCATGAACTCTTAGTTTAACTGTGTCCATGTTCATGAGGACTCAAACTCGAGTTTGGTAAGTTGTATCATCATGGGGGAAGATTTTATTTTGAAGATATTTGTTGAAATCTGTCATATTTTGATTTAGGTAGTATACGATAGGTTTTTCCTTATTTATTCCAGGGGTGCGCAAAGTAGTATAGCAGTAGTTTTGCGAACCATAGTTTCTTGTCTGCTTACTAGTCGATGTTGAGTATGTGGATTGGTCACCAGTTAGAATAGGATAGGATTTTCATATTTATCCCGGGTGAGAGTAAAGTCAATAAGACGGCCCAATCACATGGCATACTATACCTCTCATCCGGTTACCCACACAGGGTGATCAGAGATGCGGTGGCAAGCGTATCCCTAACAACAGGCCAAGACTGTGCCAGATTCAGCTTTGTGGGAATTAAATTTGATTTTTGTTCAGATTTGAAAAAGCTTTGTCTGAATTTCATGCAAGAGAATTTGAGTGTGAAAACCTGCATGGAATCATTCAACATGTCAAAGCTTTATGAGAGTGATGAATTGAGAGAAAGTGTTGAAGGTTTCATGATAAAAAATTTTGAACAAGTCTCAAAAAGTTCCGACTTCAACAAGTTTATGGATGAGGCATTCTTGGGAAAAATCTTGGCTTCAGATAAATTGAAGGTTTGGAGAAGAATTGTTCAATGTCCTAGTCTTTAAATTTGGATGTATGTTTCCCATAAAATTTCTGGTACTCCCGTAGTGTGTGTACTAGGTGAGGGTTAGGCCTTAATTTTTTTCGATTTTCCTTATTTTAGTTCTATTACGAGTTCGGGAACTGTCTGTTAGCCGAGTGAATATACCCCCTGCCCATGGATTTCAGCCCCTTTACACAACTTGATGTAAAGTGGGCGAACAAAATTAGTTACCTCCATATTGGTACACACATTTCCAGAGCACCCTTTTTCCAGCTTAATACTATAATTTCCACTATTGCATCACAGATACCAAACGAGAAGATTTTGTATGAAATCGTGACATCTTGGATTAAATATGATGAGGAGAATCGTGAAGAACTATTTCCACAGTTATTTCAGCAACTGAGATTGAGTCTTTTGCCCGTTGAATATTTGTATGCTGTCATGAGGTTTCAAATTTTTTGTGGTATCTACATGCTAATATACAGTATACACTATAATATACACTAGGGGTTTTCAACCTGTGGAGAAATTGTGTGGCCCGCGAAGAGTGCCAATTTTAAATGGTGTGCGCCCCATGAAACAAGTTTTTAATCTGGCGAGTAATTGTAATCCCTTTGCGTTGCATAGCTAATACCTAGGTTTTATATCTGAGCATGTGCGTAGCAAACAGGCATGTCATAAGATCAACAAAATCAAATTTTTGGGCTTGCAACTACCAGAAAGCCTAAAGTGCGGCCCACGGTTCCACCCAGTTATTCGTATCTGGCTCACTTGTTTTGAAGCTTGCACCTTTCTGATATACACTATTAATATATGGGTGGGAATGAAAGCTTTGTCAGAATAGGGGGTTGATTTTTCCAGTTCCCATTTGTGATGTTGCACTAAATATCTTTGCAACTAGGTAGTAAAAGCTAGGCAAGCTAACTTGCAGATGAAAAATTAAATAATCGACTATTATTACAATGCGTTGGACTTTGCTGTCTAGGGAATACTTCCACTGTCTTATACCTGTATGTAGTTACATACCATAATTGAGAATCAATGATTCCCATACCCGGCATTGGACGCTAACCGATTGGTCTCGGTTTGCATATAAATGAGCCATCTTATCAACTTTCCTCTTCATTGGTAAAAATATGAAAATCCTATCCTATAGCGTGTACAAGCTAATTGCTCATCGCCTGACAAGAAAGAATGGTTCATGTAAGCATGGCTTACTCAATTAGCCACATGCATATACATTGATTAACTGGTAAGATATATGTGAGAGGCTTGTGTCATTGTCAATTCATGGTTACGTATTTTTTTCTCCATATAGCTCTTGTACCGTGTACATATTATGTTCATTGCTGACATGTTTTTGTGCTGTGTCCAGTATGCTCTCTAGCTTTTAATTTCATGGGGTGTTTCCTAACTTATATTCAAGTTAAGAATTAAAGTATGGTGGCACCTCAAAATTAGGGGGTGAAGGGAAATCACAGCCTGTAACAGCGGTTCTCATTTTTCATGTAGATGTAGTTTCTCACAACAGCAAACATATACTTTAAGTCTATATTTAATATATAGTGTTGGATGTGCCATTCACTTATCCCTTTGTAAACGAATGATAGTTGCAATACATCACACATTCTGCAAGTCTAAATTAGAAAAGATGTTGTGTTTCCTATTCTAATTGGTGACGCCGTAACTGATTTTGTAAAGCTTATCATATTGTTACCCGTAGGTATAAGTAAATTTTTTCAATTTATAAAAACACTTCAACAAATAAACGGCTGTTGGTTTTAAATGAATTTGTGTCGCGCCAAACTGATTGTGTACACAATGTCATAATTATATCATTACGTATTTTGGATAGCATTCATTTAGGCTTTCGTCTTCGCTCCAGGCCATGCACAATTATCAATGATATGCAAGTCTTTATTATTTTTGAAAGGATTGATATCTATCTGGATTAAAATTGTCAGCCAAATTTATCACACTATTATCACGTATCCTCTAACAAATGAAATTTTGAATTTCTTTTACTTTCTATATTCTAAAATAAATTAACTGAATGCTTCATTATGATGCGCAAAAAATTTTTCAATGGTGAAGTAAACATTCAAAATAACATCATTGACTACAATTCCCAGAAAGTCAACATCCTCACGTGTTTCAACTCCATTCAACACATACGATGTATTGTCATTTTTGTCCAATCATTTTCCTTACTTCCTACATACCAAAGAATGACAATCAAAAGCCATTGCTACATTTTTATATCATACTCAACTTCACGATTTAATGCTTTGCATGTATACTAATCTATAATGGAGTAATATATAGAATTTGTGTAAAAATTGTTTTGTAGTACATTATCGGTTATCCACAGGAAATTGTAAGGAAAAATGAAAAATATGTGAAGATGGTACAAGAAGCCATAGCACAGATTCATATGGGGAAAGTGACACATATGAGAAGATTGGTAGATAATTCAAAGGGTATGGAATTTCTAAATGGCATTTAGATTGAATCATTGGTTCATTTGCATCTCTATTATATTTTCGAATGTGGGATGTAAAAACTATTACTAGAATATCTTAATAATGATGAAAAGCTTAATATTGTTGGTGATAAATCGCAGGCTACACTGATATATATTCATTTAAATTTTGTTTTATCAGAATAAAGCAAAGTTGTGAGCCTCTAGATAAAATAGTTGAAGTTATTGATAGATATCAATGAGTCACCTTCGAGTGAGATAATCAATATAAAAATCGTGGAACATTTTCCTATTGTGCCAAGCTCACAAACTAGACAGTTTACTATCCTTAACATTTCCAGGGAAACGACTATTGATAATGAAAAAGGATGTGCAGTTGAGCGAACAAGAAGTTCTGTGTTTTAACACGGATAAACTTACATGGAATAGTTTTCCAAAGCCGGAAGTAAGATAATTTTCTGTATTCTTTAGCTGTTTCAAGTGCTCTTTCATTTCAATAATGGTGTAATATATCAACTGAGGTGTCAACTCACATAAAACATGCTTGCGACAATGTGATTTCTTCTTGCACAAACCATTCCTCGCAGAAATCAACCTTGTGGTTTTACAAATGGTTATTAGTTTTGCAATGGGAGCCGTATTTAAATAGTTAGTACGTTGTGCCAACCACCTTGCCTAAAAAGTTATCAAAATACTCCTAAGTTTTTATCGCCTTGTAAAAATTATTTGTTTGTATAATCTAAATTAGAGTTTCTCAAACTTTTTTAGCCCGAAACACCCAGACTTTTTATCTTGCCTCGTGTAAAAACAAGAAATTAGAAGGTAAATTTGATGGGTGGTTTTCAAAAAATTCAACTATGGTTAAATTAAAAGGTGTGCTGTAAACTTGACAATTTATAAATTTGGCTGACAGGAATCGATATTGAACGGTTAAAAATGCCATGCTTTCCAGAATGGCATGAGGCCCTTCCGCTTTCAGCCTGTTTAAATAGCAAGACTTGTCTGCCTGTTTGTCACTAGTTGGTAAACAATTTTCCTGCCCAGAGTTGCCGATGTACAACTGAACTCGCCATGGTGACCACTTCATTTGCTATTTTCATCCCTGTTCTACAGAACGCTCTGAATAAGCTCACGGAACACAGTTTGAAAAACGCTGATCTAGCTCATAGTTGTTGTTCAAAGTTTTTGAATGCTGAATGTGTCAGATAAATGTTAGGTATCATGCAAAGGCTAGTATTCAAATTCGTTTATACTTTTTTTAAGGAATCAACTTTCTCTGCTGTTGCATGTGCTGTCATGGATAACAAACTTCATGTTGTTGGATCCAATCTTGAAATGAGCATTTTGGATTTGAACAATAATAATTGGACCACTAGGGATGGGGTTTATTATTATGTAGATAGGAGAAACTTTGCTCTTGCCGTTCACCAAGGTGTTTTTGCTATTATCAACTGTTCTAGACCAGTGAATATATTAATACTGTATTTCAATTTGTAATGGTCTTAGTATATAATACAACCCATAAACTGCTCTAGGATAAACACTGAGCAATATTATATTTCCAATTGCCTACCCAATGCTCAATTGAACAACTAAATAGGATAATTTTCTGCTACATATCAAAGAAAAACTCCATTATTCAAACTTCTGCTTGCAGGCAATTTATATTTGGTTGGGGGTACAAAGAAAAAAGGTTACGGAACTTCTAGTACCAATGAAGTCACCAGATATTCTTTGATTACCCTAAAGTGGCAGATGCAATCCAACATGAAAGAAGCAAGACATTCTCCCACTGTGAATTCAGTAGGAGGTATATTTCATTTGTTTGAATTGATGTAATTTCATTCATGCAGCAATTTAGTTGTTAGATATAGCCAGTCTGGAGGCTGATAAACTTTGATACACTGTACTTTTTATTGTTTAAAATATTTTGTACCAGGAAATTGATTTGCAACAGTGTACAAATCTCAATACGAAATCACTGATCATCTGAATAACCAGTACAGTTCTCAATAATTTTACTCAGTTCCAAGTCAAGCAGTTGGTCTAGTTGAGTTTTGAGTTGAGCCTCTGCACGAAGGCCCTACCATACATTTCATATATATAATATGCATAATTATAATCTTCAATAATTTTATCCATTTCCAAAATTTTCTCCATGTGTGATTAATTTTTATCTCAAATAAGGTGCTATGTATGCATTTGGAGGTGGGAAAGCTCCTGAAAAATTTTTCAACAATGTTTGGAGTTCAATACAAGATTGTGACAATAGCGGTTTCATTAAAGTTTCTGCTGTAAAAGATGGCTTGATTTACACTATCGGTAACTATTCATTGACTGTGTTTGATTAACTTTGGTGACTCCATTTTCGAACTTTGAGAAGATAACTTAACATGACCATCTAATGTTGTTATCAGGGCTAGGGGGAAGATGGTGGAGCCTCTAGCCACAACATTTTGATGGAGCTTGAGTCGGAGTTGGAGCCAAGCTTACCATGTTAGATGGAGCTGGAACTACCGGAAATTTAGGTGGCTCCAGCTCCCAACCATCATATTTTTTTACACATTTATATTTTTCAATATAGTTTTTATATATGGTCAAGCTCCATAACCCTAATAGCCAGGGGCACAGCACAGATTTTCAGGAGGAGGGCTTTCAAAATCGGAAATTCCTATGCAACAGGTTCTCAAACAGCCGCTATGAATATGCGGGCATCAAAAGAGCTACCTTTTTCAGCGTATTATGATTTTTGTGTTGTGTAAAATATCCATCCATGACAACGACGACAATTTAAAGTGTCTTTCTATACTAATTTGTTTGTGTTCAACGTAATTCGCGGTTGAGTAGACTTACGACGAAATTAAGCATTACTTCTTCAAAATACCCAGACAATCCGTGGACATGAAAAATTGGAGATAAACTGCAGGATAATATTTAGTTTTGATAAGTATGTTTTGCGACCTTAGAAAATTTTGTATAAAATCTGCAATAAAAATTTCATTTTAGTAGTTCATAAGACGTTTACAGCCTAAATAAAACGCCATACTTAAGAAGCCAAACGGCAAAATGCAATCGCATGCACTATTTTTGAAGTTTTCATTATTCCAAAAATAACCTCTGACTTATTCTGCTGCGTCAATCGCTATGGAGCTGGAGCCCAGCTACGACATAAAAAAAAGCTGTGAAGCCGGAGCTGGGGCCACTGTTTGAATATAATTTGACTGGGAAGCTGAAACCGGGCCAACTTGACTTTCAACCAGCTCCCCAGCACTGGTTGATATATGTTGAGGATATTGCAACTTTTGAATATATATCATTTACAAATACAATTAGTTTGTTGCAAGTAAAACTAACTTTTGTTAATGTTGATTGACTGAGACACAAAGTTACTAAGTAGCCATGCATTTAAAACCATTTTAAGCCAATATCCCGTATCTGACTTATATGAATCAAAAGTATGCTCCCTCTTAGTATTTCAAATAGTATAATTTGAACAAAAACAGGCGAGCGTGATATTGATACCGATGTATTTCTGAACATCTATAATCCAGCTGAAGATTTTTGGATGTATCCAAAAAAGTTCACTCTCCCAGAGGGAATTTCTGGATTATGCATTGCCAATGGTGACTTTTACATTGTTGGCAGGTAAGTATTTTTGCTGATGGTTTGCTTCACACTAATCAAAGTCGCAGGCACTCACTTTAAGTTTACTTTGCTATATTCTAAAACAAAGTCCAATGTCTCTATGGTTAAGTTCACTAATAAAACTAGAATGGAAATATCTAATGCAATAAACTCCTATAGAGCTGGAGCCATTAACCCTGAATGTAGCCCTGTAAAATCTTGCAACCATCACTAGTATTGTCACAATATGGACTTTCCACAGATCTGCATCTTAATAAGGCTAAAGTAGTTTTCTCGTTTAGCAAATCAGCAGTTTTATGAACCACCCTGTAAGAATTAAGCCACCTTCTTACAAATAGGATTTAAACCTGTCCACATTGGATAATCATGCGATGGTAACGTTGTTGCTAATGTTCAGAAGAATTTGCAGACCATAAAATATTGTTAAAATTCTCTCAATGCTTTTAAAATCTTGTTATTCCGAATTCACATCTTTCTGCATTGTAATAAATTATTTAAACATTTATATTTTAAGTGATCGCGAGCAGAAAATTTCAATTCAAAGAATTGATTTTAAAAAGATGTCTTCTATCATTGTTTCACAAAGGTTCGAAGATTGGAGCAATGTTTCTTTAGCTGCCTATTAAATTTTTGTCCTCACAAATTGTTTAATCAGTCTGATATTTTTTTCATCCTTGAACTTCTCCAATATTATATTAAAGAGGATTTCTCTTGCAATCTGATATTTAGTCATTGTTTAGTTTTAAATCTCATTCTGACAATTTGATTTTTTGTCCAACATTAAGTAAAACTAAATTATAATTATCCCTAAGCCCTTCTTATTTTTTCTCTTTTCGCATGTTGTATTACTGTTGATAATTTTTATGAAATGCACTATCATGTGATATTCTTTTTCTTGTTATATTAAGCCTCAATTTAGTATGTTTTGAGGAATTGATTTATGAGGCCTCGTAACCGGGCTTAAAACCCCCAAATTGTTTTTCTTTCTATTGCAATTATGATGTCTGCTTCAAAGGGGTCAGCTGACCTTGAAGTCTTTCCCGCCCCCCTTGCGATTATATTTCATAATTATTGGACACGTTAAGTGGACATAACGATCGTTTCAATATAGTGTTCTTATTGTTCTTGGACACGTTTTTAAAAAGTCGCTTTTCTCTCCGATTACTGGACCAATTGCTTTGAAATTTTCAGTAGTGAAAGATGGAATTTATTTCCAGAAGGCTATTACTTTAACTTATTTCAAAAATTCCTGTGGACTCTTAAGAAATTCGTTTTTAATGTGTCAGAATAAAAAATAGCGACACCGTGTGACGTGTCCATATATTTGAGCTTAGCTCTCTTGTTGGACACGTCAGTGTACATAACGATCGTTTCAATATTATGTTGTTGTTCTTGTTAGTCTTATTTGTCATGATGAAATCGCTTTTCTCTTCGAATACTGGACCAATTGCTTTGAAATTTTCAGTGGTTAAAGAATGATTTTTTTGCCAGAAGGCTATTACTTTTACTTATTTCAAAAATTTCTGTGGACTTCAAGAGATTCGTTTTTTATGTGTCAGAATAAAAGAAAATAGCGGGACCTTGTGACGTGTCTATATATTTGAGCACAGCTCTCTTGTTGTTTATTCTACTGCAATATGTAATGAAATATTAGGAAATAAATCATTATCTATTTATCTAATATGAAAGGTTTTTATCAAATTTTGTAGAACTATTGAACAAAAAGGACAGAGACACGATCTGTCCTGTTTTTATGATTATTCCTATTGTTAGTATTTATGTTCAAGAGCTGTCTACCGCAGAACTGATTTGACATTTGCTAACCATTTCATTAAATATGTGTACACTTTTATTTTGCTCGTATTTTTACTGTGTTTACTTATCATTATATGCAAACCAATTTTGTAACCTACCTTTTTTGGCAAGGTTGAAACAATTTTTTTACCACTGTTTTCAAGCGCTTGTTAATAAAGCACTTATATCTTTTACATCATTTATTTACTTTCCACCAATGGTAAATGTAATTTGTAGTTTTAATTTGTAATTTGTTTTAGAAAATATTTCAATAAAATAATGGTGTGCAGCCTGCTAGGCAAAGTTATGTATTAGGAACCCGTTCTTGTTTTTTATTTCAGACGTCAGATGACCGCAGCAAATTGTTTAGCTTTGTATTAAATTTATGTATTTGCCTCATGTTCATGTAGCTGACATAGTGACATACATATGGTCTCTGAAATAAAAGAACCTGTTTTAGAAGCTCTTATTGAAATTTTAAATACCATACCCAAAACCATAAACACCAAATTACTATAACTGGATAAAGCCGAGTATTTGAAAAACAGAATGCGAACGTTATATCGAACAGTATTTACACAAGTGGGTTGGATCAGCTAATTATTGTATTTTAAAAAGCTCAGATTTCTGGAATTCCTATCTAGTGAGTCGGGTTCCCGGTGGGGTAAACTTGAACTTAAATATAAAATTAACCTTTCAGTATCTAACACATTTATAATAACAAAGCATCTGTGTTTCGTTTGTCACATGCGCCCTGTGTCATTAATCTTCCCACCACTAGCTACCAAATACATGAGAGTTCCTGACCTGTTTTCGGCAAATTTATAATAATGGGTTTAGTTTTTAAATATGTCAGTCTCTTTAGCTCCAAGCTTCAGCGTCTTGACTTGGAAACTTTTATCGCAAAATAATAATTTTCACAGTTTTTTGTTCTAGAAACAACGGAATAAAACCATTAAAAAAAATATACGAACGCAAGATACAGTTGTATTTTCATGATACGCATCGACCAGAAAATGAGGCCTTAAATCATGTTTCTCTTACTTATTCGAGAGAATTGACAAAAAAAATTTGATACCCACTTATAGCTGTTTGACAAAATTAGAAGCATCACAAAGCAAGTCATAAATAATATTTTAGAATCCATCTTAAAAAAAATAAAAATTGGTTCAGTTGATGGAGTTCCAAGTTGTGCTTAAATTTATAGGCGAATGTTTTCTCTCCGTTGGCTTTGAGCGAGCAGCGTTTCAGATATATTCAAATGAAATATATGGTAAGTGAATGATGCAACAACGACTTATTATATTTTCTGAGGAATTTTACGCATAAAAACATATAGAAGTAGCAAATGAATTAGATGCTACACGGAACACGATCTGAATCAGTAGTTCTCAAACCTTTTAGGCCGGCATTGATGTAGCACATTGTACAAAACTAGAAGACGCACCTCATATTTTCCTAGTTTTATATTTTGTTTCAAGTATTCTGATATTTTTTTTTTTTAGTCTCTTTTAACTATTTATAAATTTTACTCGATTTCTTTGTTTTCTGTCGCGTTTTCAGCAATGTTATTGTTGTTCATTTTTTAATTTTTTTGTTTGTGTAATTATATATGTTATATAAAGAAATAAAATAAATTCTTTACTACTTATGTTTGTATTTTGTGCTGGAGAACGCACATTTTATGCGAAGATTCTATCTGCTTTGTTTTTAGTAGGGAAATGTTTGTGCAAACGGGGAATCCCCTGCTTCGATACCGGAAATCCCACTTCGTCGCAAAGTAGCATTAAAATAAAAGTTTTTTCTATTATATGCAATGTTACGTCGAACTTTGGTTTATTGTCATATAGATTAAAGAATCAGGGTTGCATCAATACCCCAATATTACCACCAAAAGTCGGCAGTGGCACTGTGTTTCCCCGAAAATAAGACTTAGCCTGATTTTTAAAATGATTTCAATATAATGCCTTGCCTTACTACTGCCTGACTGCCTTAAATAAGACCTGGTGTAGGTGCAAAAATTCAGTTAAATGAAATATTTATTGAAATTTATGAATCTAGCACGACATTCAAGAGGATGAGCATGAGGATATGGTCATTTTTGAATAATGAGTGCAGAAATGTTTCGCAGTTTTTTTTTTTTTTGAATAAAAACGTGTTACTTATAAGTAAATGGATATCAGTTTTCATATTTTGTATATTTGAATGTCTCATCAATTTTTACTTTGATAAATAAAAGACATCCCCCCAAAATGAGTGCCAAGTGTTGTTTTCCGAAAGGAAATTGAAATTAGACCCTGTTCTATTTTTAGGGAAACGAGGGATTTTTGGTGCATTACAGTTATAAATACGACTGGTTGATTACGGTACTTGCGTATAAAACAAGGTTAAAATCCAATGCAGTCATAACATATTTGTCATTGTTCAAAGGTTGTAATTGTGACTGGATGGAGATGCTATATCACTGTGTCAGGGCATTACTTTAGCCAAATTTTAAAATTCAACTTGCCTATTCAAACATATGTATTTATACTTTCAGTTATTCTGCTATTTCCGTAACTGGTTATTTTGTGATAGTGTCGATTGCAACATGGGGGATAAAAATCAAATTGAACATAATGGTGTTTTATCTCAATCATTGGACAGGTCTGTTTGACATTCTGGTTTTATTACAACATTTCACATAATTATTATTCAATTGTAAATCAAGGTTTCAGTATTATCATTTTGAAAACCTATGTTTAATTAGAATTTTGAAACATTTTAAGTTTATCCTAAGTAGTCTGCCCAATTGATAATTGAATGTTAAAAATTCATTAACTTAAAATAGCATAGAAAAAGTGTAATAAGGCTCCACAAACCAAACAAAATTATTAAGTAAAATAAAATTGAAATTATTTAAATGAATTTCATTCTATGGATGCTTCCTCGACCTTTGACCCCCCAAAATTTTTTTTTATACTTCATTATTGTTTTGGTTTTTGATGCTCATGGAAACTTCCATATGCGACTGTACGAACACAATCTCACAGTATACATTTGTGCATCGCTACCATTCACAAATTTATACCTGGCAACTATAGTAAGAAAAGAAAATTGAATTATGATCGAATGTAGACTTCAAACACTGTAGATATTATCATAATAAAGGATAAGAAATCCTTTCGATCTGTTTATTCTGACTACATGTCATTCACCTATTCATGTTTTTGTCATACTAGTTTTCGGAAGAGAGGAATCATGTGTGATGTAACAATCATCATTGGAGAAGAAGAATTTCCTGCTCATAGACTTGTTCTATCAGCTGCTTCAGAGTATTTTGAAACCATGTTTAATGTGGAGGTATGATATATCTTCAGTTTTTGTCCACTACATTAAAGTGATATTTACGTGAAATTTTAGAAGATGTTCATAAATATCCTGAAGAGGTGAATAGATGGCACAATCATCTGACAGGATACAGCTTCTTGTTCGGTTACTCATCTATGTCAGATAGTATTATGTGAAGGGCTTAACCTATTAACTGCTTTAAATTAATGTTTCAAATGTACGTCTTCGGGTGGTGGGAACAGCAGCATCCAATCGGCATTTGCATGAACTATCTTACACTAATGAGAAGTCCAAATTTCTATTTATGACGCATCTTTGTAAGTGTTAGGAATACGCTTGTCATCGCGCCTTCGATCACCCTACATAGGTTAAAAACTGACAGAGAGATATTTATGTTGCAAGAGAAGAGGCTGTTGCCTGCCATAAGATAAATCATTTTATCTCTTCCCCTCTTCCTCAAGATAAATATGAAAATTGAATCTGACCTTGTTGCCAGAAATTACTGAATTGTTAAAACATTAGAAATTTACTTCTCCTTCAATGCATGTTTAAAATAGTATTTGACTTGTTTGTAGTAAAATATTTGAGCACAGAAATTATGTAATTTATGAAATATAAGCCAGTTCAAAACTATTCATCTATATCTTATGTGTAATCCGTAATCAGTAGTTTATTTTCTCCCCCTACTGAAAGCACACTTGATGTACAAATTGCAATAAATAATGAAAAAGCGTTTCAAGGTGAAGGAAGCTGCGGTGAACCAAATTTGGTTATCAAGTAGCGGCACTGATAAGAAAGTCTAACAAGAAAATAATTATTAAATATCGAACCATATTGTAAACGTTATTTGGAAAAAACAATAATTAATTCGAGGCATGTCGACCTGGAATGCCCAGTAGTTGCGGATTTCTACAACAACAACGAAAAATGACTCTGTCGACAAACAATCTAAGTAACCGTGACAAGAGAGTGATTCACGTAACCGCTGGTTGGTTGCGACTCTCTCCATCGCCAAGTCCGAAAACAAATAACTAACTAATCCCATACCCGACATGGAATGGTAACCGGACGAGAGGCCATGGTTCGCCTTATGGTTGAGCCGTCCTATTGGCTTTCCTCGCCCCCAGGATAAATATGTAAATCCTATCTTGTAAATCCTATCCTAGGAGCTGTGTTGTATTGGAAAAAAATTCCCATTTGTTGTTTCAGATGAAAGAGAATGTGACAGGCAGAGTTGAAATGCAAGATATTAGTGTTCCCATATTCAAAAGTTGCCTTGAATATGTTTACACTGGATTGATCAACATTCATGCAGATAATGTTCATGAGTTATTGAAAGCAAGTTCACTGCAACAGATACAAGGTGAAATTGTGTAGTAGAAAACTTGTGATTCAGATATTTACGGTATTTCCTACGTGCATGAAATAATGTACAAATAAACAGTGAAAATAAATCAATTGGGAGAAAACAAAATAACAGACCTACAATAATTTGACTGCAATAGGCGAGGAGTCACAAATAAACTCTGAAGTTATCGTCAGCGACACCTAAATTGCTGTATACAGCATCAGATGACGTCAAATAAACAGTATTTAAACATATTTTTTTGAATGAACACGATTTGGAAAATGTTGATGTAATTGAGAGAGCCATTCGGAGAAAAACAATGTTTAAATTGTCAGTGTCATGCTCGGGTCAGCGCGGTAACAACTGTCGTGCTTCTGACAAGCATGATGCTACCTTGTGTGATTGACTTTTTGTGGACCATTTGTGTCTATTATCATTTGTCATTTCCACTTCAGGCAGTCACTAATACTATTTTAAAAGAACCCAAATCTTTCTGGTTTGCCTATGCCAATGGACGGTCCACGTAACCGCTGGTTGGTTACATTACAGCTTCCCCCACCTTTAAGTCTATGTATCTGAAACAAATAACTGGATAACCAATCCCATACCCGACATGGACTGGTACTCGGACGAGAGGTCATGGTTCGCCATAAGATTAAGTCGTAGTAGAGGCTTTCCTCTCCTCCGGATAAATATATAAACCCCCTTCCCCCCACATTAAATATGCTCTGGTTAAAGTTGCAGTCATGGTGTTTTACCCTACATCCTCTGTATAGTTGGGCCTTTTACTCTCTCACCTTGGTGGTGAGGTGTAGGCTTGAACCATGAACTCTTAGTTTAACTGTGTCCATGTTCATGAGGACTCAAACTCGAGTTTGGTAAGTTGTGTCATCATGGGGGAAGATTTTATTTTAAAGATATTTGTTGAAATCTGTCATATTTTGATTTAGGTAGTATACGATAGGTTTTTCCTTATTTATTCCAGGGGGGGGCGCAAAGTAGTACAGCAGTAGTTTTGCGAACCATAGTTTCTTGTCTGCTTACTAGTCGATGTTGTGTATGTGGATTGGTCACCAGTTAGAATAGGATAGGATTTTCATATTTATCCCGGGTGAGAGTAAAGTCAATAAGACGACCCAATCACATGGCAGACTATACCTCTCATCCGGTTACCCACACAGGGTGATCAGAGATGCGGTGGCAAGCGTATCCCTAACAACAGGCCAAGACTGTGCCAGATTCAGCTTCGTGGGAATTAAATTTGATTTTTGTTCAGATTTGAAAAAGCTTTGTCTGAATTTCATGCAAGAGAATTTGAGTGTGAAAACCTGCATGGAATCATTCAACATGTCAAAGCTTTATGAGAGTGATGAATTGAGAGAAAGTGTTGAAGGTTTCATGATAAAAAATTTTGAACGAGTCTCAAAAAGTTCCGACTTCAACAAGTTCATGGATGAGGCATTCTTGGGAAAAATCTTGGCTTCAGATAAATTGAAGGTTTGGAGAAGAATTGTTCAATGTCCTAGTCTTTAAATTTGGATGTATGTTTTCCATAAAATTTCTGGTACTCCCGTAGTGTGTGTACTAGGTGAGGGTTAGGCCATAATTTTTTTCGATTTTCCTTCTTTTAGTTCTATTACGAGTTCGGGAACTGTCTGTTAGCCGAGTGAATATACCCCCTGGCCCACACATTTCCAGAGCACCCTTTTTCCAGCCTAATACTATAATTTCCACTATTGCATCACAGATACCAAACGAGAAGATTTTGTATGAAATCGTGATATCTTGGATTAAATATGATGAGGAGAATCGTGAAGAACTATTTCCACAGTTATTTCAGCAACTGAGATTGAGTCTTTTGCCCGTTGAATATTTGTATGCTGTCATGAGTGAGGTGAGGTTTCGAATTCCTGTGGTATCTACATGCTAATATGCAGTATACACTATAATATACACCAGGGGTTTTCAACCTGCGGAGAAATTGTGCGGCCACCGGAGAAGTGCCAATTTTGAATGGTGTGCGCCCCATAAAACAAGTTTTTGATTTGGCGAGTAATTGCAATCCCTATGCGTTGCAAAGCCTATACCTAAGTCCTATATCTGAGCATGTGCGAAGCAAACAGCGCATGTCATAAGATCAACAAAATCAAGTTTTTGTGCCTGCAACTACCAGAAAGCCTAAAGTGCGGCCCACGGTTTTACCCAGTTATTCGTATCTGGCTCACTTTATTGAAGCTTGCACCTTTCTGATATACACTATTAATATATGAGTGGGAATGAAAGCTTTGTCAGAATAGGGGGTTAATTTTTCCTGTTCCCATTTGTGATATTACACTAAATATCTTTGCACATTGTAACTAGGTATTAAAAGCTAGGTAAGCTAACTTGCTGATGAAAAATTAAATAATCGACTATTATTACAATGCTTTGAACTTTGCTGTCTAGGGAATACATCTACTGTCTTATACTTATATGTAGTTACATACCGTAATTGAGAATCAATGATTCCCATACCCGGCACTGGACGCTAACCGATTGGCCTCGGTTTGCATATAAATGAGCCATCTTATCAACTTTCCTCTTCATTGGTAAAAATATGAAAATCTCATCCTATAGCGTGTACAAGCTAATTGCTCATCGCCTGACAAGAAAGAATGGTTCATGTAAGCATAGCTTACTCCATTAGCCACATGCATTTACATTGATTAACTGGTAAGATATATGTGAGAGGCTTGTGTGATTGTCAATTCATGGTTGCGTTTTTTTATTTTCTCCATATAGCTCTTGTATCATGTACATATGTTCATTGCTGACATGTGTCTGTACTGTGTCCAGTATGCTCCCGAACTTTTAATTTCATGGGGTGTTTTCTAATTTACGGTGTAGATATTTTGCTATTGAAGATAAAACTTTTTGTAACCTATGAAAATGTTTTATATATTTGACTGACTATCTGCACTGGTATATAGGCCTACAGTACTTCCTGGATGGTCAAATACAATTATATTCGAACAAGAAATTAAAGTGGGGTGTCACCTTAAAATTCGGGGGGTGTAGGGAAATCACAGCCTGTGACAACTGTATTCATATTTCATGTAGTTTCTCACAACAGCAAACATTTACTTTGAGTCAATATTTAATATATAGTGCTGGATTGTGCCATTCACTTATCCTTTTGTAAAGGTAGATTGTCTAAATACATCTTGGGCTGGCGATTATTTAAACACATCCTGCAAGTCTAAATTAGGAAGATGTTGTGTTTCCAATTCTAATTGGTGACGCCTTAACTGATTGTGTAAAGCTTATCATATTGTTACTCGTAGTATAAGTAAATATTTTTCAATTTATGAGGAGAACACTTTAACCAATAAACACTTGTTGATTTTAAATGAATTTATGTCTCGCAAAATTGATTGTGTACACAATATCATAATATGTTATGTTACATTACCTAATTCATATATTCCAAAATATATGAATATATATTTATTAATTCAGACTTATTCAGGCATTTTGCTCAGAGCATGTCCATGTAGTGCAATCCCTATACTGCATGTCCATGTACAAACAACCACTAATATTCGATGATATGAAAGGAGCTATTAATTTTGGAAGGGATGGAATCTATCTGGATTGACATTACCAAATTTATCACACTATTATTATTTATTCTCGCCAGCTAAAATTTTTAATTTTTCTCACTTTCTATATTATAAAATTCAATTAACTGAATGTTTCCGATGATTTTTCTATTTCTATGCAATGATTACATGTCATTATCATGCGCAAAAAATTTTTGTTGGAGAAGTAAACGATCAAACTAACATCAAGTCTCAGAAAGTCAATATCCTCACGTGTCTCAAACCCATTCAACACATACGATGTATTGTCATTTTTGTTCAATCATTTGCCTTACTTCCTACGAAAGAATGACAATCAAAAGCCATTGCTACATTTTTATATTATACTCAACTTCACGGTTTACTGCTTTGCATGTATACTAATCTATAATGAAGTCATATATAGAATTTGTGTAAAAATTGTTTTGTAATACATTATCGGTTATCCACAGAAAATTGTAAGGAAAAATGAAAAATATGTGAAGATGGTACAAGAAGCCATAGCACAGATTCATATGGGGAAAGTGACACATATGAGAAGATTGGTAGATAATTCAAAGGGTATGGAATTTTCTGAATAGCTCTTAGATTTAACCATTGGTTCATTTGCATCCCTATTATATTTGCGAATGTGGGATGTAAAAAACTATTATTAGAATATCTTAATAATGATGAAAAGCCTATTATTGTTGGTGATGAATCGCAGGCTACACTAATATATATTCATTTAAATTTTGTTTTATCAGAATAAAGCAAAGTTGTGAGCCTCTAGATAAAATAGTTAAATTTACTGATAGATATCAATAAGTCACCTTCGAGTGAGATAATCAATATAAAAATCGCGAATATTTTCCTATTGTGCCAAGCTCACAAACTAGACAGTTTACTATCCTTAACATTTCCAGGGAAACGACTATTGATAATGAAAAAGGATGTGCAGTTGAGCGAACAAGAAGTTCTGTGTTTTAATACGGATAAACTTACATGGAATAGTTTTCCAAAGCCGGAAGTAAGATAATTTTCTGTATTCTGTAGCTGTTTCAAGTGCTCTTTCATTTCAATAATGGTGTAATATATCAACAGAGGTGTCAACTCACATAAAACATGCTTGAGACAATGTGATTTCTTCTTGCACAAACCATTCCTCGCAGAAATCAACCTTGTGGTTTTACAAATGGTTATTAGTTTTGCAATGGGAGCCGTATTTAAATAGTTAGTACGTTGTGCCAACCACTTTGCTAAAAAAGTTATCAAAATAATCCTAAGTTTTTATCGCCTTGTAAAAATTATTTGTTTGTATATTCTAAATTAGAGTTTCTCAAACTTTTTTAGCCCGAAACACCCACACTTTTTATCTCGCCTCGCGTAAAAACAAGAAATTAGAAGGTAAATTTGATGGGTGGTTTTCAAAAAATTCACCTATGGTAAAATTAAAAAGTTTGCTGTAAACTTGACAATTTATAAATTAGGCTGACAGGAAACGATATTGAACGGTTAACAAAAATGCCATGCTTTCCAGAATGGCATGAGGCCTGTCTGCTGTCCGCCTGTTTAAATAGCAAGACTTGTCTGCCTGTTTGTCACTAGTTGGTAAACAATTTTCCTGCCCAGAGTCGCCGATGTATAACTGAACTCACCATGGTGACCACTTTAGTCGCAATTTCCATTCCTGTTCTACCAAACGCTCTGTAAATGCTTACGGAACACAGTTTGAGAAACGCTGATCTAGATCATAGTTGTTATTCAAAGTTTTTTGAATGCTGAGTGTGTCAGATAAATGTTAGGTACCAGGCAAAGGCTAGTTTTCAAATTCATTTATACTTTTTTTAAGGAATCAACTTTCTCTGCTGTTGCATGTGCTGTCGTGGATAACAAACTTTATGTTGTTGGATCCAATCTTGAATTGGGCATTTTGGATTTGAACAATAATAGTTGGTCTACTAGGGCTGGGGTTGATGATGGTGTAGATAGAAGTAAATTTGCTCTTGCCGTTCACCAAGGTTGCTATTATCAACTGTTCTGGGCCAGTTAATATATTATTACTATGTAAAGCAGTTTCATTGATGTTTGTAAATATGATTCTGGTCAGTTGATCGGATATCAGATGAACAACAGAATACTGTAGTTCAATTTGTAATGGTCTTAGTATATAATACAACCATAAACTGCTCTAGGATAAACACTGAGCAATATTATATTTCAAATTGCTTACCCAATGCTCAATTGAACAACTAAATAGGATAATTTTCTGCTACATATCAAAGAAAAACTCCATTGTTCAAACTTCTGCTTGCAGGAAATTTATATTTGGTTGGGGGAACAAGGATAAAAGGCATTTACAGGAATTTTTCTGGCAGCACCAATGAAGTCACCAGATATTCTTTGAGAACCCTGAAGTGGCAGGTGCAATCCAACATGAAAGAAGCAAGAGTTTCTCCCACTGTGAATTCAGTAGGAGGTATATTTCATTTGTTTGAATTAATGTAATTTCGTTCATGCAGCAATTTGGTTGTTAGATATAACCAGTTTGGGGGCTGATAAACTTTGATACTCTGTGCTTTTTATTGTTTGAGATATTTTATCTTTTTTTATTTAATAACACATTTAATGTAATTTTCCAGATATTGAAACAGTGTACAAATCCCAACACCAAATCACTGATCGTTTGAGTAAGAAATAGAGCCATGGGTTCTCAATCTCAATAATTTTACTCAGTTCCAAGTCAAGTCAAGCAGATTTTCTAGTTGAGTTTTAAGTTGAGCCTTTGCGCCAAGGCCCTACCTACCTACAATATGTATCATATAATACGCATATAATCTTTAATAATTTTATTCATTTCCAAAATTTTCTTCATCTAGTGTGTGATTAATTTTTATCTCAAATAAGGTGCTTTGTATGCATTTGGAGGTGGACAAGCTCCTGAAAAATATTTCAACAATGTTTGGAGTTCAATACAAGATTGTGACAATAGCAGTGACATCAAAGTTTCTGCTGTAAAAGATGGCTTGATCTACACTATTGGTAACTATTATTTTTGAATGTATTCTCAGACTCTGTAGAGTTACTTCAGCATATGATCTGATTTGTGTTTCTCGATAAATAAAATAAAATAAAAACAATTAATCAGTATTTAGTTATCAACTCAGTTGCGCCACCTTGTGAAATGAAATTGAATGGCTAATTACAAATTCAAATTAATTCAGCGTGAAGCTAAGATGATATTCCAATTTGCGAGTATGAGTTACTCCGCTCACAAACAGTTTATTCGTGATGAGAAGAAAGTCACTACAGCAGCAATATATTCAATATTGTAAAGTTATTTACTGTCATTTACTCATATGCATTGAAATTCTGCTCCCTCTTGGTAATTCAGATAATTTTACTTAATAAAAACAGGCCAGCGTAATATACATTCTCAACCTGATGTATTTTTGAACATCTATCATCCAGCTGATAATTTTTGGAGTTGTCTGAATGGCTTCACCCTACCGCCAGACATTTCAGGATTTTGTAACATCAGTGGTGAATTATACTTTGTTTGCAAGTATGTTTTTTCAAGAAGTCTGCAATTACCAAATTCGCTGTCAGTACTTTGTGCTTACATGGGGTTTAATGGATAAAACTGAAAAAAAAATATTCAAATGCGATTTAACTGTTATTTTGTCAGCTGTATTCATTAAGAGTAGAAAGCTATGTTTTAATACCCTAACAAGGCAACTTTTCACAAATCTTAATTTAAACAAATGTGAATACCTTTTGCTTAATCAAATTGACGTAATTCATAAAATAGCAAAGTTGCTACCTAAAAATTGACTGGGGAGAGGAAAGCCTATAGGATGTTGCAGTGTGAAAGTGTGGTTCATCGTGCTAAGCTTTAGGAATACGCTCGACCCTGCACCTCTGATTGCTGGACTCCTCGTTGTCATAGGGTGGTTCACGTAACCGCTGGTCGGTTATGGCTTCCTCCACCATCAAGTCCATGCTTCCGGAAACTTTAACTAACTAATCCCATATATGACCTGGATTGGTAACCGGATGAGAGACGGTGGTTTGCCAAATGGTTGAGCCTAATTATCGACTTTCCTCTCCCCTGGGATTAATATGTAAATCCTATCGTAATCCTTTAATGGACCAAAGTCACAGACTGTAACAAGCTGAGATAGTTCAGCAGGTATTTGTTCATACATATATACTTTGGTGGTGAAAGAAGTAGCAACTGGGCGGTAAAGTGAACCAACTACAAGCTTTTTTACACAAGATTTTAACATGGGACCCACACAATGTAATCAACGGTACAAAAATATTTGTTAGGATGGGATTTACATATTTATCCCGGGGGAGAGGAAGCCGTAACCAGCGGTTACATGAACCACCCTACGGCGGCGAGGAGTCCAGCAATCCTCTCGCACATAACTATCTCCACATGGGATTCAAACCTGCGAACCCACCCAGAGCAATCAGAGGTGCGGTGGCGAGCATATTCTAACGCGTAGTACGATGAGCCACACAGCCGCATACATATAAATTTGCTCTTTATGAAATTCATTCATTCTGCAACAAAATATTATTTCTAAAGTTTCTATGGGCAAACTCGTTTTTTTTTAGAATCATTTTTAACTATTTCTATAATTTATATTTTAAGTGATGGTGAGCAGAAATGTTCAATCAGAAGAATTGATCTTGAAAGGAAGTCTTTTATCATCGTCTCACAAAAGTTTGAAAATTGGAAGAATGTTTGTTTGGTTGCTTATTAAGTTTTTGTCATAACAAGTTGCTTAATCAGGCTGATATTTTTTTTATCCTTGAACTTCTCTAATGTTTATCAAATAGGAATTCTCTTGCATAGTCTTGCACCTATATTTACTCATTCTTAGTTTTATCAGTAAATTACATTTAAATCTCTCTTAGTTTTAGCCTATTTTATAATTTTTTAATTCTTACATTAAGCTAATATGAAAGTTTCCATCAGACTTTATAGAACTATTAAACAAAATAATAGAGATATGATAATGCCAGTTTTTCTAATTGTTCCTAATGTTATTATTTCTGTTCAAGAGCTGCCTATTGCAGAAATGATTTGACATAATGTTTTTATAACTGATCAATAATACTCTTTACATTCTAATATATCATTTGCTAACCATTTTATGGAATATCTGTTTACTTTTACTTTGCTCATAATTTAACTTTGTCTTCTTATCATTATACGCAAACCAATTTTGTAGCCTACCTTACTTGGCAAGGTTAAAACAATTTTTCTACTACCGTTTTCATTGCTATAAGCGCTTGTTAATAAAGCACATGTATCTTTTACATCATTTATTTACTTTCCACCGATGGTACATGTAATTTGAGTCATGTTTCAGGAGTTAATTCAATAAAACATACATGTATATCAGCTCCAAACAACATTGATACAATCCTTGAGATTGATTTAACGATGTTGCTGAATTTTATTAAAACTATGTTCTTAAGCTTAATATGATTTGTGGTTATGTTGTCAGAAATGTTTAACATTTTTTAAAATTCTAAATTTCATTTACTATTTCCTTATTTTAAATTTATGTATTCAAAATGTACCAGTAGCGCAATGTAGATATTGGATGCAATTATTAGCATATGTCACACGAGTTCTCAAACTTTTGTGTTATGGATTCATTGAAAAGTATGACTATTATTTACAGAGCCTCTGAATAAATTTGTAAAATATAAAACAAGGAACGCATTGTTAATTAGGTACTGAATAATGTCCCAAAAATTTTATTTACTCAAATTCAAACTGCTGATAATTTGATTTGTTTAAATAAGTCTGGTAGCGTTTTTGTATTCTATTATGTCTTGATTCATTTTTGACTTAATGTAAAACAGATTGTTGTTGTTGTAATCTGCAAATTTGCAGACTTGGATATGTTTGGTACTGTTTTTAGGATGCTAGGGTTATTACTAGGGTTTTTCATATTTATGCCAAGGGAGAAGAAAGTTGGCAAGATGGGTTATTCATACAGTGAACAACAGTTTTCTGTCTGGTTACAAGTTTTCAATTAAAAATGTTTGGGTGTGGATGGTGGGGGGAGAGGTTTTTGACCAAGGAAACTGCAGTGGCGAGCAATCACTCATAGATAATCATGTTCAAGGTTATTTGAAACTGAAAGCTCACATTGAAACCATGATGTTAGGCTAAGATTTCTAACTTCGAATTTTTGAAAACTACATTGAAATAAATTGTCTTATATATATAGGTTGTTAACATCAAACACAAAAAGTTTTACAATGCCAGACCAAACAACAAATTTGGCAATTGGCTGATTGTAAATGTTGGAATATGTTTTCCATTGCACAACTGAATTTGTGTAAGGATTAACAGGTTCGAATCCCATTAACAATTATGGGTGGGAGCTTTCCAATATAAAGTCTATGCAACTGAAACTATTGACGGATTAGGTAATCCAATACAAATTCTCAACTTGCAACAATATTGGGAAGGCTAAGTTTCGCCATATAAGTTCACTGATCAACCTTTCTCTGTCCTCAATAAGTAGGTTGAACTCCAACTCTGGCTATTTGTACTGAAATATTGTCAAGTGCTTTGAGAATAATTCACTTACACATTCGCTTTATAGATACACTCAAAATACAATTTATTTTCAATTTCATTTTAGTTTCTTTTTGCCATGAACTAAACCAGTTTTAAATTGCTCTATATTCTTTTCTTAGAATAAAACTGTACATTTAGTTATAAAATTCTAGCATTCATTGATTCACTATATACGGTAGTTTATGCCATGGCTTCTGAATTTGAAAGTTCCGTGGAACCAACACAATCACAAAGACTGATGTCATCACTTGAAAGGTTGAGAAAAAGCAAATTTCTTTGTGATTTTGCTGTTAAAGTCGGTGACAAATCATTTCTTGTCCATCGCACAGTTCTTGCTGCTTCTTCAGAATATTTTGAGAGAATGTTCGCAAGTAACATGAGAGAAGTCAGTGATGGTTTTGTTATTATGAAGAACGTTGACCAGGATGCAATTGCGCATTGTATTGACTTTATGTATACAGGAGATATCAACTTTACAAGTGAAAATATTGAACCAATTTTGCATGTGTCCTGCATGTTACAAATGATTGGCCTGAGAAACCGTTGCTTCAAATATTTGCAAAGTCATTTGTCTCCTAGAAACTGTATTTCTGTAATAAACTTGGGTAAAATGTATCATCAAAAAGCCTTAATACAGCAAGCCGAGAACATTATTAGCGAAGATTTTGACTCATTTGTTTCATCAAAGATGTTTCCATCAGTTGAGAAATCTGATTTATTGCGGTATATTCAATTTTCGCATGTGACTTGTCAAACGTCATGGCGAGCTGTAATAACTTGGGCAAAAGCAAATAAAGAAACCAGGGTTGAAGATATTATTGAACTTATAAAATCCATTAATATAAGTGGATTTCCTTTCAAATTCATCCTTGAAACTGTCTTGAATGATTCTTTCGTTAAGAGGAATTTAGAGATAAAGAAATCAGTGATATGTTCGCTTTTTTCTGATGTTAAAAATGTTAAAAGAAATCTTAATATTGATAACTGCTTTGTTCTTGAACAATTAGCAGAAAATCAAGATCTTAGCAATGGATTTGTGATTCAAAATGTCATAAGAATCTTCATGGCTCAAAATTTTGAACTCATAATCAAAAAAGAAGAGTTTTTGGATATTCACAAAGATGATATTGTTTTTCTTTATGAGTCTCCTCATACTATATACTCCATGGAAACCAGCAAATGGTTTGCAGCTTTGAAATGGGTTAAGAAGGATCTTAAAAGCAGAAAACGCAATTTTTCTGAAATATTTGCTCTCATTAAACTTGGAAATATTTCATCTGAATTTCTCAAACATGAAGTACGATCTGAATCTCTGGTTACAAAGTCAGAAAAATGCAACAATCTGCTCATGAATGAATTGTTTTCTCGCTTAACATCTGGACAAAATATCCAAACTCAAACCAAAGACTCAAATACAAATGTGCATGTGGACTCTACCAGAAAAAGTAATTACGTTAACTTGGATTTGGCTATATTGCAGTGAGATCTTTGTCATATTTTACCCCAAACAATTTGTAAATATTATAATTTTGATTAAAAAAACTTGAAAAATTAAAAACAAAATGAATTGAATGATCTAACTCTATAATACCAATATGTTTAGATTAGGAATCATTGTTTGTATATTTTATTCTTTTATGTAGATTTTTCCTTCTTAATTAACTCATATCATAATATAACTTACCGGTAGGTATCTATCAGTTGGGGTTACGCGAGATTACCTTCGCTTGCTTTATGTCTTTGGGCCAGTAGATTCGTATTTGTATAATGCAAGGATGCTGTAGCAAAAATAAAGATGATCATTATATTTAAAATAAGAGTCTCGCTGCACACTAATGCAAATTTATTTCCGTAATGTTTCATCTGACGAGACTTTGACATATCATTTAGTTTAAATCAAATATCATAATATAACTAATGTCTAATTTACCTACTCTGTATTTGTATTATCTGTGTGTAAAGTTTCATTTGAATGATTTCTATTTTTTTTAGGAAAGACTCACAAAATCAGTAATCAACAACCACCCAATGGCACAATGTCACAGAAAGCATTATGGCATATTATGCCCGGTTATACAGCACTGGGATGTTTTGAATTAACCTTTTCTTTCCCCCATGGATGTTCACAGGTATTTTTCGAAATGAAATATTGAATGTGTAAATTAAACGTCAAATTATAACATACCCCTTTTTGTAATAATTTTTTATTACTATTTAATTGTTAGAACATCTAAAATGGTTATTCTAATAATAAATACTGATAAAAATACTCAAAGTGTATCCATATTTCAGGATTTATTATATCATGCTGATAGCTTTTGTGCTTATTTACCTGATGACCCAGAAGGGTGGGAACTTTGCAACTTATTAAGACAAACATTCAAAGCTGAGTTGCTTTTTAACATTGAGAATATTGATGGCCAGACGGGTCAGATTGTGTGGAATAAAGATATTCCTGTTAAAACCAGCATTTATGGAGGACCAGCAAGGTCGGTAGTCTTTGAATAGCTATCCTACGCTGATGTTACTCAGTATGCTGTGCACCGCTATGCTGTTACCGCTGGTTACCTCATCTGTACTTTCCGTTGCCCGGAGCGTGTTTTTTTTGTGATGGATTTGGTTTTTGAACATTATCCTTTTCAATTACATATATTTGTTCGACTTCTTTCTATTCTACCTGTATCAAAGTTAGACTTTTATCATGGTGTTGATGCTCGATAACCAACATTTTTCGTGCATCCTTTATTGTGAAATGCCATTGTCCTAGTTTTTGTTTGCATCAAGTGTATGTCTATTTTGGTGAAAAATAAACCAATGACTGACTGAGTAGTGGTCATGGATGGCTATTTTATTGAGTCTATAAATAGTTTCCCAGGACAAAAAAATTGGACAGTAATGTAAAGCAATGTATTACAATTTGTATTCCCGCTAATTGATTTTCTCAATTTCACCAATGGTTTGATTACATAAGAAGCATATACAGAGGTGGGAGCTTCCATGCTTGTTCCCAAAACAATATTATGGCTTTACACTTATCTATATATTATTCTGTTTATCTTTTTTTTCAAATTTACACCCCCTCGAATATTAATCTCGCTGATTATAAATAAAGCACAACCGGTGTTAGCAAAACGATTTAATTTGCCGACGTTTCGTATTTCTATATCATGCCCTGATGAAGTTTTTCTGAATTGAAATTTGAAACGTCGGCAAATAAAATCGTTTTGCTAACACCGGTTGTGATTTATTTATCATCAATATGAATTTACCTGGTTGAGAGAACTAGTTTATTAATTTTTGTTGTTTTTGATGTATTAACTTTTATTTTGTAACAAATATCTGTTTTTATTTGAATATTAAATTCACATGACTGATTGAACTTCTTGTTTGGTTTTAGAAATGGTTATCCTGATCCAGGTTACCTAGGTCGGTTACGTTCTTCATTGAAGGCAAAACTGTCATTCTTCAAACCAAGAACAACTCCAGAAGAAAACAGTGCAGTGCTAGTTCCTGTTTACTCAAGCCTTATCAACGAGAGCGAATTTATGTCTGAAGAGAGTGATTACGATGCTGATACTGAATATTGAAATCCTTGCATTTCTGCTATCATAGTTCCTTGATAATATATAAAGAAAACAGTGCAGTGCTAGTTCGTGTTCTTCCAGATTGGGATTCAGATATTTTATTCCGTCGTGGAATATTCTAACGACACAAGTAAACAATTATAATAATAAATGATCAATTTATATCAACAAATATTTCCACAATCGAAGAGGGGTCGCGAAGGACTACTAAAGTCATCATATCAGTGACACCTCCACGCTAGCTAATGAGCGTAAACTAATTTCCGAAGACAGTAACTATAATGTTAATATTGAATAATGAATTTATTTTTAAACTTTCCAACTGGAATTTCCCTCTAGTTATATATAGAATATGCGCAGCTAAAAAAACTTTATTTCAGTTTTTTATAATCTATGATTTTAAATCATTATTTGCCTTGTGTGTTCATAACTTATAATTTTACAACATCAATTCACTTTACCCTAATTAAAGAGTTTTGCTGCAGACCAACATAAATGTATTTTCTGTATCAGTCGACCAAAACTTTGCTTTTCTAGTAGGATATGATAGGATTTACATATTTATCCCGTGGGAGAGAAAAGCTGATAAGACGGCTCAATCATATGGCGAACCACGGCCTCTGCTCCGGTTACCAGTCCAGGTCTAGTGGGATTAGTTGGTCAGTTGTTTTCGCTAGCATGGACTTGAGGGTTGAGTGGTTACGTGAACCACCCTACGGCGGCGAGGAGTCCAGCAATCCTTTTGCACATGATCACCCCCGCTTGGGATTTGAACCTGCAAACCCACACAAGCTAATCAGAGATGCGGTGGCGAGTGTATTCCTAACGCTTAGCACGGTGCGCCACACCGCCGAGCTATAGCCATGGTCATAGATTAAAATGCGTGCCTGAAGAGATTGGTCAGACAAAACGTTACAGAAATACATTTGTGTTGATGTGCAGCAAGACTGTTGAATGGCATTTTATGGTATTTATTCCTGCTACAGCATCCTTGCATTATGCACATACGCATCCACTTGCACAATGGTATGGAGGAGGGCGACTCAACTGGCGGACCACAGTCCTAATCCGGACCCTTCGAGTATTAAATTTGAACCAAAGCTGCTTGATTTCAAATGCATTGTTTTTTCTGTTATCTCATAATCATAATTCTATTTTCGCTAAACCATTGAGGAATAAATTGTCATAGCAATATAAGTTCCTCAGATCATCTCCTCACTTGTTTACCCTACTCGCGTTGGCTAATCAGCAAGATGTCGATGGGGGCGTAAAACGGGTGCTATGGGGACGAATATTTCAGATCTTCTCAGCAAAGTCAGCTCTCAGCTACACAACTGAAGCCTTGCCATACCGGCACTGAAGCGCGATACTTAACATTGCTCTTGTACTTAATAGGGTATATTTTTAGAACGATCGGACCCCGGTAATTTTTAAATTTTGGACCTTCAGTAAAAATGGTTGAGTAGCCCTGATATAGAGCAAGAAATGGTAATTAGTCTTGTGTAATATAATTCATTCATTGCATATTTTTTTTCTTGTTGCGCTTATGTAATTCTAATGCCATTCCCTGTAAATATTATTTCTAAGTTTTGAATATGATTTTTTTTGCATGGATACAAGTTTTCAATTTTTTTTCAATAATGGTGACCTTGTAATGAAAACAATAAATCAAGTTTGACTTTTCATGATCTGTAATGCTGTATTTTTATGTTTATTCACTTTTAACTCGAAGTTAGGCCATATTGGATAGTTTTGTTTTCAAATTGTCTGTATTTGTCAAGTCATATCATAGGTATACAGGTGTCGCTGCACGATAACCAGTGTTGCTTTCTAGCACCTTCAGATTGAAGTACCAGTCTTGCTTCGTTTTATACTCTGTATTCACGAAATATATTTCATGTATTGTGGGAAAAAGAACTACTGATTGTACTACTGGGTTCAAGCCCTCCACTTCTCGATAGCGCATTTTCAATGCCAAATCCAAACCACTCCTCAAGTTTCATCGATGTGCTTTACATTTTGAAAATATGTGTTTTATTATGCTATATATACATGGCAGAACCTCAAACTTTTTTGAGGCAGGCATATATATCCCTCTTCAACTTTGTTTAGATTTATTATGCCAATTCAACAATTATAGAGGACCAGAAGTAACGCATCAAATACTTATCAAATTTTTATAATATTCTCAAATGTTTATTTGCATGATCTGTCAAAAACTGCCCTCACCTGAAGCCTATTTTCCATGACCTGCAATTTTCCCATGCAATTTTACTGTTTGCTATTTTGATCAATCAATCACATTGTTTTTTATTAGACATTCAGGCAAACAGGAATAATAAATTGAAAGTAAGATAAATTTGAAGAAAAAAATGATTTGGGAACACCAATCCAACCTCTTTCGGTTTCCTATTACCTCCCTTTTTACAGGAAAACTGTGTTTGTTACCATTTTGCTAATTTTTTCTGCGATTGTTTTCATTTTTCTTAAAAATGAACTGGATGATGTCCTCTTGAGGCTTGTGTTGTATGATTGCCACCCAACTTGAACCAAGAAAACGTTTAGTCGAATTTTTTGTCATATGTGTATATATTTTGTAATCATTTAGAATATTTATTTAATGAATTCTTTATTCATTCAGTTCTATGAATTCTTTCATTTCTTCAATTTTTGTAAAATTTATCATTTAATTTTAGATTTTTATTCAATGTAATTTATCTTAAAACTTTATAACTAAATCATCATAATTGTATATTGTAACAATGGAAAAAGAAACTCCTCTAGATGGAAATGCTCATTCATCAGAGATTCTGAGTAACCTGAATAGGTATGTAAATGTCTTTGTAAGGTATATTAGATTTATTGATATGTCAACCAAAAACAAATAAATGAAAGCATACATACAACAATAAAAGGCACAATGTTTTTTGGTAAAGACTGGAGGGAGCGATTCGACTATCCAAGTCAGCTCCCCCTTGTAATAGTCTGTATCAAATGCCGTCTAAATAAACAAAAACTTTACTTCTTCAATGGAATTTCCAACAAATCATTTATTATGAAGATGTGCTTTACTGTTTTATTTTTTAATCCGTTAGGTACACAGCTTTCAGAGATATTTTCTCGATGCTGATGTATAGTCAAATTTTTGCGCTCCAGAAGTGTATGAACCTAAATGGAGGTAACAAATTTTGTTCGCCTACTTTACATCAAGTTGTGTAAATGCACTGAAACCTATGGGCAAAAGAAATATATTCACTTGGCTAACATAGACAGTCCCCGTAATAGAACTAAAATCAGAACAAATTTATGGCCTCACCCTAACCTGGTACACACACTACAAGAGTACCCAAATTTTGGGATAAAATAAAGTATGATTATAGCACTGAAGGGAGGAAATAATTATCAGTGAGACAGCGCATATGTCTAACACTGCATTTTGCCCTAGTCTTAGTTAAAATATGGTATGGAAATCAATTAAATATTAGGGGGTTAAAGAGTGAAACAGGAGTCGAACATAGTGAAATTAAATAAATTACCTTTGGATGTCAGGATTGTCCTGCAAGGGTATTATTTTCATGAGAGATTGCTGAAATGAAACAATAACTATGGTGTTTTATAAGATTTTTAAGCAGTAACATTTTATTCACCATTCCAAACAGTATGAGGAAGGACAAAGGCCAATGTGACTTCTCAATAAAAGCAGGATCTGAAGAAATTTTCGCTCATAGGAATATACTCTCTGCTGGATCTGATTACTTTAAAGCAATGCTTTCTCACGATGTAAGTAAAATAAGTTATCATTTTTATCCTGAGGGAGAGAAAAGGTGATAAGACAGCTCAATTATATAGTGTACTATGGCTTTCATCTGATTACCATTCCATGTCGAGTTTGGGATCAGTTAGAACACCCATCCAATGATGTCTGTAACTCTATTGTTTGCATATCAGTATTGTTGCCATACTGCTTGTCTTTGTTATGAAGGACAGTGCAATGCTTTGTATTATGGCCAGATGGTTGGTACTTCTGCTGATTGTTCAAAACAGTCCATGTAGCCCAAGTTTGACATGTATAAACTAGTTGAAATTAGAAATTTGAATTCATCAGAATATTATACTTTCGATGATAGTAATAAAAGTCAATTTTTTTCAGCAGCTCAAAATAATATAAAGTTTACTAATTATTCTCAACAGTTTAAACAGGAGGCCTGCATATGTGAGTAATTTTGTTATCAAAAAGTAATTTTCTTTGAGTTCCGAGCTGGAGTCAGAAACAAAATACATTAGGGCTTGGGGTCAGGAATTGAGTTCAAAATTTTTTTAAGTTTGAGTCAAGAGTTAACTTTTTCTCAACCCAGCGTTGGGGTCGATTGTGATATTTTCGCAACCCACAGCTCTGGTTCGGATAAAATTGCTGATTCTCATACTTTGCTGGTGTGATTTCCATTCAATTAGGTATGAGAGGACTGCTGGACTCTCTGTCATTGCCAGGTTGTTAACTATCTACCATCCAAATTGGGAAGATAAATAATCGAGAGACCATGGTTCGGTATATGAATAAACAATCTCTATTTCTTCTTGAATATAAAAATCTAATCCTACTCGTCTTCATTTATAAAAAATGTCAAAATATAGTGCACAGCATAGTGTTGAATAAAAATGTTTACATCTTTCTCAGACGAAAGAAAGCCAGGCTGGTTTTGTTGAGATAAAGAAAGCAAGTCCAATTTGTGTGGAGAAATGTATCGATTTTATATACACTGGAACAGGATCTGTAGCTGATGGAGATCGTCAAGATTTGATGTATGTGGCTCATATGATGCAACTACAACGTGAGTTGTGAAATAAACTACCGTGTTTCCTTGAACAATGTCTTACTTCAATTTTCTTTGAAAAATGACCCTAGGGCCTATTTTTGGGGATGTCTTTTTTTTTCATGTATTATTAAAAGCAAAATTACAAGGTGGGAAATTATACATAACAGGAAAACCAATATTCATTTACTTATAAATAACTGCTAAACATCTATTATTGATCATTTAAAATGTGTAGGAGAGATTTTTTGCTATCAACTAGGTCAAAAAAATTTTCGCGCGATCGACTAGGTCTTATTTAAAAGGGAAGTAATCAATTTTAAAATCCAGTCTTAGTCTTATTTTCTGTAAAACACGGTAGTTGCTCCTTACTTAATAATATATATCAGTGGGTGTCTGGACAGGGCCTTTTTTAAACCAAAAGCTGAATAAGTGTCATAACTCATAATTATGGGAAAATGTGGCAACTGTTCCTTCGTAGTGGAATCCTCATACCATGATATGTTCACAACTAATACAATCCTCCCGATTGGAATAAAGATTGTTTGGCGATTGTGAAAAAATCAAAAATATAATTTAACCTTTGAATCTTGACTTGGCAGTATGGCCCATCATGCTAACTGTTAAGAATTTGCTTTCCATTGCAACTCTGACTCCCCTTTTGCAGGTTCGAATACTTTAGAAACAATTATGCGTGAGAGAATTGCTGGACTCCCCGCTGCCGTAGAGTGGTTCATGTAACAGACACCGCACCTCTGATTACTCTGCGTGGGTTCGCATCCCGTGCGGGGATGGTCATGTGCGAGAGGATTGCTGGACTACTCGTGGGCCGCCATAGGGTGGTTCACATAACCGCTGGTCCGTTAGGGCTTCCTCCACCATCAAGTACACGCTGCTGAAAACAAACTAACCGGACTGGTAACCGGATGAGAGGCCGTAGTTCGTCATATGATTAAGCCGTCTTATTGACTTTCCTCTCCCAGGATAATTATGTAAATCCTATCATACTGTCTCCTAGTCTTTCTTTCTCTAGGAATATGATAATACTATCCTATTCTCATAATGATGATCTGTAAACCAAGTTTGTTGCCTACTTGTATGATAAAAGTGAAACATATTTGAATATTGATAAAGCAAATCGCTAGACCCGTTTAACTCTTTGAACTCTGAATCCCCAGAACGACGCTACTCTCTCACCCTGACCTCCCACAGCGTCGCATCGATTTGACGCGTTAAAAATTTGTAATATCCCTAATTTCAAATCAAAATAACTTTTAAACCATTAGATATCAGATGGTCTGTAATATGTCATTAAAAAGCTTATCTAGTCTTTTATTTTTAACTGGCATTATTTTTCACGAGATGTTTTGATGAGATGTGTGAGCCTATTTTTAGCCCCATCTACTATTTTTTTGTATTTTGGTAATATTTAATACATTTTTTAAAATGTATCATCAATATAAGTAAAATTTTGAAAAGTATACAAAATTACCTTTCGGAGAATATACGGATGACTTTCTCAACATACGCATAACTCATTTTATTGCAGAATTTGTACTATCGATTCAAATGGTTTGCGAACAAAATTGATCAACTATTTTGACGCCAAGTTTGCATAACGACGCAAAGGGCGACGACGACATTTTCGTTCATGCGAAGTTTCGTGCGTAACTCTTTGCGTGAGGTATATTGCGCAATTGCACATCTGGTCGTTCACAGCTTGAGTTCAGATTGTGTCATCATTGCATCAGTATCATATCCTCGGCCGCAGATAAAACCCTTTCAGACGAATTTTGATCGAACATGGTAAAATTGCTAGAATATAAAGGCCATTTTATATACGTTTACTATTTGGATATGGGACGAAAATGAATGGCCAAAACGAAATATTTGATCCTCGTGCATTTATGAGGTTCCGCCGGAAAGATCAAGGCTAATTATTCACCGTTGGATATCATGAAGATTGAATAATAAAAAAAAACTGATAACGGATACACGGAAGACATGGTGGCACCAGTAGCTCACCTGGTCAGTGTTTTACATTTTGCGACCTCATTAGATTTTCGAAATTACTGCATATACGCTACATTCCTGATATCGCTATATTTACAATGGATTTTAAACGAAAGCTTTGTCCAGATGAAATATTGGATAGTATTCATCTATCGGAAGAAGAAAATATGGCACAATAAAACTCAGCAATGGCGCTAAACAATGCATCCATCGATATGTTCCATCATTCCGTTTTTAGAAATCCTTATTTTTGCTATTCGTATTTTCATATCTTTATGCAATTAAAACGGCAATAACACTGCGTATTGTGTGTTTTAGTCGAACAGATTTTGAGGCTGGATGTAATGCGTAAATTTCCCCGTGTATCGTTTACAAGTCGTTAGTCGCTTCACGAGTACGAACTTGAGCAAATGACGTTACGAGCATGCGAGGAAAAGTGTTTCTCGTATGAAACGTAAACGTGCTACGTGCCAACGTAATTGCTTAACGTCGCTGCGTAACGGCGTAAATGTGTTAGGTCGTTATTTACGTCACCTTGACGTCGCCTCGATCTTGCGACAAACAAAATCACGAATAAAAATGCTTCTAAAATTTGAATGGTGCAACATAAGTTCAATCTAATGGTATCACTGAAAAGCTATCTTCAAATTCCACAAATTTTGTCGATAATGTACTAGGTTTTATCAAAAACAAATTGAAGTTTTGTCAATTAGATTTGAGCAATTTTCAAAAGTTTTTTATGCTTTTTAATTTTGCCAATTTTCATAAGATGATCACAATATTTTATCTCAATTTTAAAATTAAACTTAGTGCTGTAGATTATCTTTCACACGATGTAAAACTTGTCTAAATATATTGAATGGTTCGCGAGATATGAGGTTTCAAAGTTGCATACCTCTTACGGGATGCGAAAGCCGCTAAAGCGGCTTTCAGCAGCGTCAGAAGACTTTCTCGGGAAAGCGCTATAGCGGCTTTCAGGGTTCAAAGAGTTAATTAGTTTTTCATAACTATATGAAATATATATTCAGGGCTATGTGATGGAATTGCTGTATTTCTGGAGAACGATTTGTCACCTGAGACCTTTGTCTCAACGAAGCAAATAGCAAAAATGTTTAATTGCAAAAAATTGGAAAATCATTGCAATCAATTTGCTATGGGGAATTTTCGATTAATTGCTGTTTCGGAGAATTTTAAGGACCTGGAAAAGGATGATGTTTCTTTTCTTCTGACTTCCAAAGAGGCAAAGGTTCGTATTATTTCAATGATGTGTTTAGCATTATAATCTGATTGAATTCTTGTGTATCCAGCCATTTAGATGTAGTATGTTGAAACTTGAAACAGATGTTGAGAAGACTGTAGTGTTTTGCATTTGGCATGAACTATTGTATTTCTGGCGTTCCAGAAGTATGGTGGTTGGTGGTAACTAACTTTGTTCGCCTACTTTACATCAAGTTGTTTAAATGGACTGAAATCTATCGGCAGGGAGCATATTCACTTGGCTAACACAGACAGTCTCTGAACTCGTAATATACCTAATGTAAGGAATAAAATCGAGGCCTAACCCTCCCTAGCCTGGTAACCACACTACGGGAGTACCGCATTTGTTAGGTCAGGTGTAGAGCTTGGGCGTGAACCCAACAGTATAATCAGTAATCAGTAGTTCCTTTTTTCACCATACATAAAATACACTTCATGAATACAGAATGGGAGACGCCAGAAACCAATACTGGTTATCGAGCAATGACACCCTTATACCTATAGACGATATTTTTATACTGTACTGTTAGTTGTTATGGGAACATTTACCATTTCTATGTATCTAGATGTTATATGGTCAATTTTTTATGAGAGGTCGCCAACTGGATGTGAAGTTCATATCAACATATTACCTTGCTGGAATTAGTGAGAAGTTTTATGATTTGCTGAAATAATGTATAATATGAAGTTATCAAGAGCAAGACTGCAAGCATTACTACAGAAGGGAAACAAAAAGCGACATATGCTTCTTTATAACATTATGCGATTTGTGTCATATTCCTTCATTTCTTTTGTTATCTTACCTATGATTACTATAAAGAAGAATCATATTTTTCAGGCAACCGTTGATGATAAATGTAAAGCCTTAATTCTATGGGCTCAATACAAATCAACTGAAAGAGCTTTGGTTTTTGGAGATAATTTTAAAATGCTTGATTTGAGTAAAATGCGGACTAAATACATGAGATATTTGCTAGAGAATGAGGTATTTATTGCTGTTTCTTAGATTGTGTGTCACGATCAATTGCCTTGGTGTTGACCAACCCGTGCAGGTTCTGTGTTTGTGGTTGTTTATCACGTTTGAGACTCTTGACTCCACATTGTTGCTGAGAGGGTTCAATGTCTGCGCATGCATTCGAAAAATAGGCTTGTTTCTTGCTTACAAAATTTTTCGCAATTTTTCTGTTAATTTCACCTGTCAAATATAACGAGCTATATTTTGTACCCTCATTCCCTCTCCCTCCCCACTTCATAAAGATTTCAAATCTTTTTAATACTTCATGAACAAACAGTACATCTCCCCAGTGATTTCAACCTTTATTCTGACATTCCATCTTTCAGAAACCTCTCTTTACCTAACTGTATTACTGTAGTACAGTTATTACCGGTAATTTTTTGATTACACTCTTATACCCAGTGAGTGCCCGGAGCTCCGCAATCAGTTATCTAATTCTTGATGAAACTTGGCAATTCTTGCTTTGAGCCTACTCATTATTAAAGTAGAACTTTCCAGATATCCAGTGTAATACAATTATCCCCTAAACAAGACCCAGTTATATGACAGCTCTTCATGACAAGAGCCTACTTATCATTTAAGATAAAAAAAACTTAACCCTGCTTGAGACCCAGCGTTATAAAACCCATTTATTAAAATAAATAACTTGTTGTTTCTAGCCACTTGTCTGTGACTCGAAACCATGCTGGAAAATCCTTTTTGCTGCACTGATGGACAAAGCGAAAATAAAATCTGAAGACCATATCATAAATGGTGAATGTGAGATGTTAGAGTTTTCTAGTTGCTGTATATCCTCACATATAAGCCAATGCCCTAAAACAGTGAATTTATAAATATTTGCATATTATAAGCTGATCTTACAATGGTACGTTCTCATCGTGAGAACTTGCATGGTTCGAGTTTTAGCTGTTGGAATTAAATTGGCATAATGTAATTTCATTTGAGTGTTATCAGAGTTGGCACGTATAAGCCGACCATTTAGTTTTGCAACTCGGCTCATATTTGAGGATATACGTCAAATCCATAACTTTGATTGGGATTGTAAACAATCTCAATCTTGTTTTTAGAAAAGCGCACCATGATTTTTTATTTGAGCTGTGTTAATAGCTTCACTCCAACCAAGCTGCTAGTAATGTTTGTAAAGATCAAAATATTACAGGTTCTGTATTTACTGCACAATTTAATTCACCTTGATGGTTGATTTTTGCTTGTGCAATAACCTGTGGTCTCGAGTTAAGATCTTGAGTTCCCCATGACAGTCACCTTACCAATTTGTAATAATTTGTATTGTAAAAGTATCTGGTATGTTCAGTGCAAAGTTTAGGTACCTCATATATGTTGTGTATCATGAAAAGAACAAGTTTTATTCTCAGCCTATGTTCAAAAATATGCATGAAATTACCTAAATACAATGTTCTTGTATGTAACTTTACATGGAATAGCATTTTACTATAATCTGTGGAATGAATAGTTAGAATCGGTACTGCATGTTACTAGGTTAACTTTTTATTGTAAAAGTTTCTAAAATGATGTTCTATTTCAGATAAACCGAAAAAAATGGTAAGCTCACTTCTATTATACATATTGGGTTGGCTTAAGGGCGGTCCAGAATTATGTGTCCCAATATGGTGGTAACTAATTTTGTTCGCCTACTTTACATCAAGTTGTATAAAGGGACTGAAACCTATGGGCTAGGGGTATATATACTTGACTAACACAGACAGTCCTCGAAATCGTAGTAGCATTAAAATACGAAAAATCGGAATTAAGGTGTTTATATAAACTAAAGCACACAAATATTATAAAAATGTTATCAGTTAAAAGAAAAGTAAAAACATCAAGATATTAGTAACAATTTAGAAGGATAGAAGCGGAAGGATTTCACCATCACCCATATACAATAGAACAAATTGTAATAAGTTTAAACAAATTAAAACCATTATGCAAAACACTTTAAGGCTACTTTATATCTTCTAACTGCAATAACCTGAAACTCTGATTTGTCGTCATAACTTTGTTCAGTTGTTGCTGTGTTTGATAAAACTTCGAAGTCAATTCAAGGTTTAAATCTAGAAAACAATCAGTTGGTGGAACTGCGGGTACCTGATAATGTATTATCATGTTTTTCTTTCAACGGTGTAGGACGCAAAGTGCAAAGCATTCGGGATACTCTCGCCACCGCACCTCTGCTTACCGTGTGTGGTTTAAAATCCCATGCGGGGATAGTTATGTGCAAGAGGATTGCTGGACTCCTCACCGCCGTAGAGTGGTTCACGTAAACGCTGGTTGGTTACGGCTTCATCCACCATCAAATCCATGCTTCCAAAAACAAATGACTGGCTAACTAATTCCATATCAACATGAACTGGTAACCGGACAACAGGTCATTCTTCGTCATATGATCAAGCCGTCCTCTCTCTCTTTTCTTTCCACTGGGATAAATATGTAGATTCAGCAATTACAATGGAGATAGCTTCATTGTAATTGCTGAACCGTCCTGTGCTGGTGTAGATGCCAACAACATGTATATACTTGGATATGATAAAACAAGCTATTGCTTATCCCTGCATGGGATTCGAACCGACACAGGGTAATCAGAGGTGCAGTGACGAGCGAATCCCTAACGCTTAACACAGCGCGTCACACTTCTGAGCCGAAGTAGACTTTTGTCTTGATAAATTCAAAGAGAAAAATTACTGTTATAAATTTCAGTTTTATGGTATTTTAGAGCATTACAGATGAGATTGCTAGTAAACAATTTGTGGCAGTCGTCATTGATAATGATATTTATATTCTTGGATATGATAAGACAAACTATTGTTTAAAAAACTATTCCGATCCTGAAGCAACTTGGGTTCGAATCTCTGATCGGAAGTCAAATGGTAGACTGCGTGCAGTGACTTTGAATGGTGAGCTTAATTTAGTATTTACATTTCATTCACCAATTCCGTATGGTTACTGGTTCTGAGCATTAGGCATTAGGAGTATACTTGCCATTGTTCTTCTAATTACCCTGGGTGGGTCCACAGGTTCGAATTCTATTGAAAATAATTATGTGCGAGAGGATTACTGGACTCCTCACCGCTGGAGGATGGTTCAGGTAATGGATGGCCGGTTACGGCTTCCTCCACTATCAAGTCCATACATCTAAAACAAATAATTGGCTAACAAATCCCATACCGGAAATAAACTGGTAACAGGACAAGATGGCTGTGTAACACCATGTGATTAAGCCATCTTTATAAGCTTTCCTTTCCCTTGATAAAAACCCTACCTTTATATCAGGTAAACCTTATGTTCCAGATAATGTCATATTGGGATAGTAGTGGTCTGATCCTTGTTCTCCCATTCTTTAGCTTACAAATGACAGCATAGAACGATTGTATAGCACTGTTGGAAATCCACTGAAGCATTACTTCCTGAGTATAAATACTACCTACCGCTCGCCACCGCATCTCTGATTACCCTTCGTGGGTTCGCAAGTTCGAATCCCATGCGGGGATGATTATGTGCGAGAGGATTGCTGGACTCCTCGCCGTCGTTGGGTGGTTCACGTAACCGCTGGTCGACTACGGCTTCCTCCACCATCAAGTCCACGCTTGCGAAAACAAAAAATAACTGGCTAACTAATTCCATACCTGTCCTGGACTGGTAACCGGACGGGACGCCGTGGTTCGCCATATGATTAGGCTGTCTTATCGGCTTTCCCCTCCCCGGGATAAATATGTAAATCCTATCCCTATCCTAATTCAGTCTTCCGGTTGAGTAGAGGCAACATGTAGCTTATATCGCTTGTGCTGAATGAAACAATAATTTATACCAATAAACATCCATCCCCCTCTTGCGGTGATCTATTCGAAATGTGTAAGAATGTTGGTTTTTTGTTATTACTCATTATTCAGATGTATATATATATCCCTATTCCTAATTTGATTCGAATTTGTTAGAATCGGGCTCAAGCTAAGTACCATTGGATGCAATCTGTATATAATGTATTAAAATATGTTTCAGGCATAATTTACGCTTTCGATGATTCTAAGGATTACAGTTCAGCTGTTGAAAGTTTGCGAGCTCCAAATGAGACATGGCGGCAGGTGACTGAGAAACCAGTTCCATCCTACGAATGCTCAATTGTGTCAGCAAAAGGTTTGTTAACCTTACAGACCAATTAACCCCGGTTTGCCATATAGCAAGGAGTGAAGTCCTACTTGGATATTTTTTACTTGTTATAATAGGGATTTACAGTCAAATTATTTTTGGAATTTTTGGTCTTTTCAGAACAGCAGCAATATTTCTATGATACATTTTTTCAATAACTTCTTATACTAAATTTGGCATCAGTGGCCATTTGAAGGTTATTTTTCTGCTTTTGGACAAGTGTTGGTATTTTATTTGGATATTTGGTTGAATTTAACCAAATTCTTCCTGCACTTTTTCCATAAGTCTTGAACCTCTAGTCAGTGGCGCAACCAGGCCGCTTTCAACGGGGGTCCGGCCGGAATTGGCACAGTGCAATCACGACGTAAGTCGCAACGCTACTAGGTTTCGCCTCAACCGTCGGAAACAAGATAAATTGCTCCTGGTTGTATGTATGTATGTATGTTTATTAGTCTCGTAGTAGTAAGCAATATAAAAAATTGACAATATTCATATTGGAGACGGGACGCATGTACAAGGCCGTACTGGCCTAAAACAAAAATGTTCGACATGCACCCCTTTTGACAAGTACAGAACAAAAAATATTAGATTGAATGCATACACTGTTTATACAAGATAAGTTTATAAGACAGGACAATATATATAAAATATACAATATATATTTAATAGGGATACGCCATCGATTGAATCAATTGGTGATCAATTCAACGGTGAACAAATTGAAATTCTTCATTACCGCAATTTTTCATGTTTAGGATAAGTTATCGCTGTAAGACTGCAATATTAATTGTGCTATCTCGGTATATATGATTATAATATATGAGATGCGTATTTTAAAGGTAGATGCCTGGATATTACACGCTGTCGATACTGAGTGACAGCGATGGCACAAGATTCAGACTTTAAATAATAGACAAAATAAGTTATTGAAAATGCACAGTTTGACACAAGAGAGAGAGAGAGCGTGATACCATTGCCGCATTCAATTATCATCGACAGCGCATGATTTCTACTCTTAAGGTAACTTATCACATCCTCGAACACAAAAATATACGCAGGCTTGCACGTCATTTACGAATTAATTTTCAGTTACGTCGGCAAATTTGGAATTACGTACAGGCGTAATTATTGACTAACGTGGTGGCTACATGTCTTGCCATTCTGGAATACTTACATCGAATTCAGAATACCGAATCATATTCGATTTTCATAGTTATTTAAATAGTGTAAATTCCGCACCTAGTTGATGGATAAAAATGTAAGCAAAAGTGTAAATGTATTACTCGCATTATATATTTCATACTATAGTAAACTGATATGATACAAAAATTAGATATGAATCAGCATTAAATAATTGGTAATAATATACCCACCGAGAATTAATTAAAGGCGGGGCCAGCGGGTACCGCACTTTGTAAGGATCACGTTAAATATTGCTGTATAATATCAGATTCAACCACTATCAATTATAATAATCAAGTATGGGTCAGCGTGTTTATTCTGTGCGAGCAAGACTCGTGAAATAAAGTTGAAGTAATTTTGATTTTGTAACGCAATATGAAAAGATCCATTTTTTATCACAAAATCTGAGGCGCAGTTCTTACCACTTCATGGCAGCTCCTGCCACGAACGAACCGCGGCAGCTCTTGCCATGGTTTTATAGCGCTATTCTGTATTCAGTAATCAGTATTAACGGTATATTCACAAACTAATGTACCAAATTCTAATTGATCATGCGGAATTATATCTACTTAAACCCTAACCCCAAATCCATCAAGACTGTATCCATAAGAAAAACGTTCTAACTTACCCAATATTTGTCACCCTAAGGGACAGCCCTGTCCTTACGGCCCACCTGCCGAGGTTACGGCAGCAAAATTTTACCTGCCATTGGTTTTCAATTTGCTGCCGCGGTAACGGCAGCTCGACATTGGTTTGTGGCAGCTAAAAAGTCAGTCGCCATAGGTTTGGCCGTAGCGGCCATGGTATGGAAATACCGCCATGGTTTTGCGGCAGCTGCAGACGCCATAGAATACTTAAAACTGCACTTGCAAAATCTCGATTTTCCGTCCTTAACCTTCTATCGGATTATATATACCTAGACTCGGCCCCACTCAATACATGTTTGCGTAATGCCGCTAAATAGTTGGTACGGTTATGATTAACTGTTTTTACCAAATGCATAAACTTTATTTGATCTATCCTCGACTAAAATACCACAGACACTCGACCAAACGTGTGTTGATCTTGGAAGATAGGACCGTTGACTTGGATTCCATAAAATGTAAATTTTTGGGAGTGCTGATTTGCGATATAACTTTGTATTTTCGGAGAAGAATGTCATAAAAGTATTTGAAATTGAAAAAAAAATATGCGCAAATAATATTTGATCTAAATTTATCGCAAATAATTTAATAACATTTAACGCCTGGCTTTTGATTTCGTGAAGTCGGAACCAATAATTAATATATATAAACTAGAAAGTAAAGAAAGAAAAATTTTTGTTTTGGATTGACGAAGTTCCGCATTCTGAATATGTCGGGTGAAGTTGTCGTTCCTGATGTCTCCCGCTTTTATGGGTTCTTTAAGATCACCGTGAGAGATTTCGACGCGCGCTAATACGCTCGTCTTTGATTAATTTGAAACCCGAATTACAAAAATTAACCATTGGCGCCAAGCAGGCGGAAACCTAATCCTGTTATCGGATCCTTTTGAATTCGGTATTTTGAATTGCCCATCTCAATATGTGCAGAGAGATATTTGTGACGCAGGGAGAATTTGCACAAATAGAGTTAATCGACACAATGGATGTTTACGTTCTAAATAATCTCGCAAGGCTGACAAAAACAATCAGACATGAAATAAATTGTGCCCAAATATGTTTTTAAGTTGAGCAATGGAGAACGGAAACGTTCTTTGTTACCAATGTCGCAACAAATTATGAAAAACAAACGCATTTATTCAAAGTTGAACGAAAACAACGTTCATTCAATCGTTTTTTTGCAAATAATTGTTGTTTATTCTAACGCAAATTTTTCAGTTTCATTTTGTTGTTTCTGATTAGTATGGCTATTTGTCCGTTTCATTTTGTTCAGCCAGTATCAGCTCATTCAGGTAATTTAAATATACATCCATGTCTTAATTTTCTACCTTTATGATTAGAGAAATCGGCGCCAATGAAAATTAAGGTCACAAGCACGTCATTACATAGCGATTTTCCCGTAATTACGTAACTGATTTTGGTCGATTACGTGCAAGTCCAGCGGGGATAGCGTCATTATTAGGTAACTAACAGCGATCGATAAGGCATGATTGAAGTCGGGCGGTGTTGAATTAAGTTGAGGTGATAAAGCACTGAGAACCGGAGTGTTATGATCGCGTAACGTCGTTGTTGAACGTGGAACAATATAAAAAAAAAACGAATTTCAAACGATGGGACACGACCCCGTGACCTCTCCGCTGGTTGCGCCACTGCCTCTATAGTATTGTATTATCTAAAAATGAAAAATAAAGGTTTTCAGGATTCATCTTCTGTCTTGGAGGATACAAAAAATTATATTCTATTACCGACAATCTAAAATTTGATCCAGTTTATTCAAAATGGCACACATTACCCAACTTGCCTGCTGGAAGATGTTATGCTGCAGCTGTTGAGTTGAAAAAAAAAATCTATGTGCTAGGTATGTAATCGTAATGACGACTCGCGTAGCTCTCCGAGGTTACTTTTGCCTAATACCAATGCCAGTTACATTATTTCTGGTGCTTACTCATCCAAGACATAATTATGCATCAACGATTTTCATTAAATAGATAATAAATCACTCATTGTTGTAATCTCTGGAAAACTAATAATAAAATGACTGTCCATTACCAACATAAATTTACCTAAACTAGGCGAATAACTGCAACAGCCTTGTCATATTAATAATAATTTGAAAAGTGGGAGTTTTTGTGCCCTCACCTTGTAGTTCTCTTTTCTTTATCTGAAAAATTAACCCGATGAACTTGTTTTTTCATCACTGGTTTTCATATCTCTATTTTAGGAGGAAGCTTAAACGCGGACTACCTTAACACCACATTATGTTTTGATATCACATCGGAAACATGGACAAATATGGCATGCATGCATCATGCAAGATGGCAACTTGGGGCTTGTATTGCACAAAACAAAATTTATATTATCGGAGGGTGAGAGTCTTTTCATCCAATATTACTGATATACAGTGGCGGCGCGTGGTCATTTTGACAACCGGGGCAAGCTACTGCGGGACCAAGTCACCCCCATCTACGGGGACAGGATGAGCGCTGTAAGTTCTCCCATCGTTTTATGAGTATAAAAACCATTCCATCGGTAACAACCAATCGGCAAAAGCGACAATTTTTAACGATAAGAAAGTGTCTTTAAAACCGGTCCAAGTCAAAGGATTAATAAATATAGACATAGTTTATTTTGAAACCTCTTTCAAAAGGAAAGGCAATATTTACCCAGATAAATACAATGACATATTAACAGAAACTTCGGGAAAGCAGACAAAACCTAAAATAAGGTTTAAAACGTTACTATGAAGAAAGGAAAGATAATGCAAAAATAAGGACATGCGTCGCTCACTCATAGATATATATGCTGCTAGACTTCTACTACTTGAACATATATGCAACACGCCGCGGTTTCTTGGAAGCAAAATCCTCAATAACGCGCTGATTAAAGTCATGCATCCCAGAAATAACGTCTCTGTGAATGGATAAAACAGCCAAGGAATTTAATCTATCTTGCTTCATTGTGTTTCTGAGATACGTTTTAATACGCTTCAGCGTGCTGAATGTTCGCTCTGCGTCGGCGGAAGAAATAGGCATCGTCAAAATGATGTCCAGAAATTTTGCCGCAAAGGTAGTTACTAGAGTGTTATCTATGAGGAACCCATAGAGCGCGCAAGTTGATGTGATGTTCAAAAAAGTTTGATTGGTGTATATACATCGCAATTCATTTTCCAATTTACCCACGTTTATCATGTGGTAAAATTAGGAGACAGTAGCCAACAAATGGATGGGAAATTGACGTGCAAATTTTGAAAAATTTTTGGGGTTCATCAAAGAGAACGCGGCAAGGTGTTCAGTGCGCAGACGATCGCCTATTTGATTCACCAGAATGTCACAGCATTCCTATGCAGACAAAATCAAACGCTGCGTTGTTTGCCCGCGGCGTAAAGAAGCACTCCATGTGTCGTCGTATTTTATTGTTTCCCGGATACGAGATACAGCATCGCAAAAGTCTGAAATATACGACTGCACAGACGCTCCATCCATTAGCCTTGACTGCAATGCGCCGTATAATACATCCACGTGATAGAATATTGTGGAGAAAAAAGCGAGAAAAAATGAAAACTCACCATCTTCTAGCAGACGCTTTAGACCTGCCGTATCCCTCACAGAGCGTTCGTCCCAAACCGGAGAGCTCTGAATGCCATTGAAACACTCAATGAGCTCAGGCCTAATTTCGGACACGCCCTGCACCACGCGTGATTGGAAGTTCCAACGTGTTGGTGCACAAGCTGGGAGACGGCGGCTACATATCTGGCGAAGGAGGTCAGAGCGCTTCGGCGAAACGGAAAAAAATGAAGAAAACACCGAAACATTTGCAAAGAATATACGGACGAGAGGAGTATCAAGACACATATTTTTAATAACGAGGTTAAATTGGTGTGCATAACAATGTAAAAATGCGCATGAGGAAAATCTCCTTTTATATAAACTTGAACACCATGTTTCGACCCACTCATGACTGCCGCGCCGTCATAAGTTTGAGCTATCAATTTTGACTTCGCGTTGTAAGGCTGTAACACTTCTTTCAGTACAGCCGATATCCCGCAAGCCGTGCGATCAACGATTGGTACAAAGCTGTGAAATCTCTCGGTAGGTTTACCATCTTTCACAAACCGAAAAATCACAGCCATTTGGGAAACGCACTGATGTCAGTTGTCTCGTCAGACTGAATCGAAAGGAACTGGCAATTCTCAATTTCCAGAGCCAAATGTTGTAAATAAATTTTATACATTGAGTCGAGCAAATCATTTTGGATATCCTTAGATGTCCCTTTCGAAACAGTTGCGGCATCAAGATGATCTCTCAATACTGTATCTAGGGATGCGGTGTATTCCACCATATCCAAAAATACCCCTCTATTAGAAGAGCCAGCCCGTTCATCGTGCCCACGGAGGGACAGCTCGTGACAACCAATGAACTTCAAAACATCTATCAATCGACCGAGAACGTGGCGGTTTTTCTCGACGTTTTGGTTGTGCCGACGAATAGAAACCGCGCGTCCTTCATCCAACTGTGCTGCAATATTAACATTTCCGAATGTTCGGTATTTTACTGCATTGTCCAGATGCTCCATAGAAGATTGATGATTCCTGGCACGCTCGGAAAGATGTTTAAGATCTCTAAAACCAAATTTACACCAACGTGAGTCACGGGCGGTAGCAAAAAGTAGGCAATAAAAACAAAAAAGTGCATTTTTGTCCTCGCTGTAACACAACCATTCGTGTTTTTTATACCAAGTTTCTGCGCAGAATGTACGCCGACGCTTTCCTCCGTCATGGGATTGTTCCAGTGAACAATTTTTTGGTTGATAAGGCCCAAGACGTTGTACCTCTAATTTTTGTTCCAGCGGCAGCTGCGAAAACGGAATGCGAAGTAGTGCATCAACCTTATTCATTATGAGGTCTAAGGCTAAGAAATGCGAAGCCGGAAAGAAGTGAGGAGCTCAAAAGAAATGTGGAAAATCGAAAGCAAATGGACTAAAGGTCTCTAACTGATTCAAATAGCGAAACAAGCGACAAAAACGAAGGCGAGGAAACTATCAACTCTTCAAGCAACCAACGAACGAGAAGGAATGCGTGAATATGTCAACACGTTGTTGTAAGAAACGTCGGCATTGTGTCGTCATAATTTCGGGGCTAGCCCCGATCGGCCCCGATGATTTAGTAAAAGAAACAGAAAACAAACGCGGCGAGTGGAAGATAAAAGAGAGAATACGATATACAATGAGCAACTGGGGCAAAATCGGCGTCGCCCCGTCGACGTTCGGCGAAGGCTTTGCGAGCGAAAAATGAACCATGTCGGGAGAATATGGCTAGTGTAGACAGTCTGTGCAACCGATATTGAGGTATTTTTCGAATATTTTTTATTATACCGAAAAAACAACCGGGGCAGTGCCCCGGTTGGCCCTATTGACGCGCCGCCTCTGCTGATATATCTATTTGAAATGACAAATGATTTCCTTCGGCACCTCTGATATCACAATTCTTCATTTACTCTGATATAAAAGCAGCAAAACTTTTACGGCTCGGCAGTGTGGCGCATCGTGCTAAGCGTTAGGAATACGCTCGCCACGCATCTCTGATCACCCTTCGTGGGAACGCAGGTTCAAATCCCATGCGGGGATGATCATGTGCGAGAGGATTGCTGGACTCCTCGTCGCCGTAGGGTGGTTCACGTAACCGCTAGTCGGTTACGGCTTCCTCCGCCATCAAGTCCATGCTTCCAAAAACAAATAACTGGCTAACTAATCCCATACCTGACCTGGACTGGTAACCGGACGAGAGGCCGTGGTTCACCACATGATTAAGCCATCTTATCGGCTTTCCTCTCTCCGGGATAAATATGTAAATCCTATCCTATATTTGAAACCATAACACTCACTGGCAGAGGTGCCCATAAATTCCTTGCTGACTTGGAGTTAAGTCTCTTATTTGTAACAGGGCTGGTTCTGACAACAACATTGAGGAGTATGACCCAGTACAGAACACTTGGAAAGTCGTTAGAAAAACTACTGGGAAGAATATTGAAGCTGAAGCCTCACTTTCATTAGTTCATATGATGTAGCAATATAAACAACCACTGCAACTTATAAATGAAGACCACGCCAAACATTAGTGCTGTTTTGTTGAGAAGTCTTCTGTATGATAATCTCTTGAAAAAGTAGGTTTATTTCGATTACCCGCCCATGCTCCCGAAACCAAATAACTAATCCCATACCCGACATGGAATGGTAATCGGGCAAGAGGCCGACTTTTCTGTCTCTCGGGATAATTATGTAAATCCTATCCTATCCATAAAGACCTAGCCAACAAAACGCATGGGGAAATGCGAAAAAGAGACAATAAATGTGCAATGCGTGGTCTCACCGACACAAAAATATTACTACATGAGACACATAGTAAAGATAAGAGGGTGATGCTGTATATGGACACGAAGACCACAAAAAGTTTCGAAATAAATAATAGGAATAGTCTTCTAGTGGCAAATACAATCTTTCACCACTGAAAATTCAAAAAATTGATCCAGTAGTTGAGTAGATTTTTTCATATGGTAACAACAACAAAAATGCTATCTACAACATATTAGCAAAATGATACATAGGTCCAATTTGTGTCCAAGTAAAAAAACACGGTCGGACGCCGTCAAATTGGACGAATAATGCCCTCTTCTTGACTTAAATTATATTATCTAATAATCTGTAGTAATTTTTATTGGAAAAAAATATACATATGTATTCAATAGTGTGGTGTCGAATGTTTTAATGGTATGATATTGTGGTTGCCGCTTAAAGTAAACGCTGTTAGACGATAACTGCCTGTTTCTTCGGTTATCTGAAAGTTGCATCCATGCCCGATTGTGGGTCCTATCACCGTGCTTTACCGCTTCAATCATACTTCCTTATACGGTTACCAGTAAAATTTAATATAATTTGGTAAATCAGGTGGTCTAGCCCAGTGGTTCCCAAACATTTTCATCCAAATGTCGAAAACTCTATATATATATAACAATTTGCTATTCTATTGTCTTATTTTTAACTTTCAAGTGTTGCATGCGATCAAAAGCAACACACCCACTCAATAATGTGAGACCTCGCGTATATTTTTTTTTGTGCTATTTGTTAGTTCAATGTTTTGTTGTCGGTCCGCGAGACCATTTTATTTGATATTCTTTGTCCGCCGATGTAAAAAGGTTGGGAACCACCGGGCTACTGGATCGCCTAAAAATCTTCTTAGGTCGCCCATTTTGGCGACAAAAATATTTCTAGAAAATTCTATTTTATATCGGTTATTGAGGTATTGCTCAATTTTATCTGGGGAATATAACAGCGTCTTTACTGCTTACATGCTGATTAGTACGCGAGTATATCATTGCGTAGCGAGATTTAACAAAATTCATTTCCTAAAAAATTCGCGTTGCTGAAGAAAGGGTTTTGGGAACAACTGGCCCAGTAATAATAGACGATAAAATAATTGATAAAAAATAAATAAAACTGATTATAGAGTCACGAGAGCAAACAAAACCTTAGATAAGGTTCAAAACTTACAGATTTTAGATTGAAAGATGTTGTTAAAAGAGCTGGTATATATTTGTTCACCTCAGAGTATTAAATTAATCGGCGTGGCTTATCGTGCTAAGCGTTAGGAATGCGCTCGCCACCGTACCTCTGATTACCCTGCGTAGGTTCGAATCCCATGCAGGAATGGTTATGTGCAAGAGGATTGCTGGACTCCTCGCCGCCGTAGGGAGCTCACGTTACCGCTGGTCGGTCACCGCTTCCTCCACCACGCTTCCAAAAATAAATAAAATAACTAATTGATACCCCCCCCCCTGGATCAGCGATTGTGGAGTCGTAGTGCCGTCATTTTTGGTTTACATAGTCACATGGGGATATAGAATAAAATATGTAAACATGGATAAGCCACGACTACTAAAAGTACCTGTGGTACTAAATAATACCCATCGCCATACGTGTCAGATTGTTCTAAAGTGAATTAATATATCCCGCTCATTCTTTAATCAGCTCTATTGAGAGATATGACCTACTTTTTGAATGACCTTGTCATGTATGGGGAAAGAATGATATATGAAAAAATGTTACGCACAACCACTAGAAGTTACTGTGGTATGAAACTACACCCATGTGAATGTAAATTAATATGTCCGTTTCTGCTTGTCTAAAGCCTTACTTAATAAAGTGAAAACGTATAAAGCCTTATTATTATTAAAGAGTGGCACAATACATGGTATATCGCAGGACATAAAATAGCAAGTCTTTAGGTGTAAGGTACCCAACTACACTCATTACGTAAACGTAGATTAATATGTCTGTTTATGCTTGTCCAAAGCTCTGGCTAGACCAGTGGTTCTCAACCTTTTTCCGTTCGTGGCCCACTTTTTGTTGCACGGAAGTTCCGGGGCCCACTAATTTTTTTATGCTTGAAGAAACTACTAACTTAAAAACAAATAGCAACAGATCATATTCCCGATAGAATTTTTATTATTATGAGCATTAGTGAGATACTTGCTGCTGAAAATTATCGACTAATACATTAATTTTTGGTGGCGTTGAAGAGAGCGCACAACGCATGCCATTCTACACATCAAGTCGGTTCCGAGCCTTCGTTTTGATTTGCACCAATGTGGAAAACCCTGCTTCACATAAATACGTGCTACTGAACGGCAAAAGCACTTTGATGCATTCTTTACTGATGCGCGGATAAGTAACACACACCTTTGCCCAAAACTCACAGATTGAATAAGTCTCAAACATATCCTTACCAGCAGGGTCATTTCTAAAGTCAATGAGTTCATCTCGTAAATCATCAGCTTTTTCCACTGGTAATGTAAACGGCTTTCTCACCAGCTCCAAATCAACATCAGATATTTCAGGGAAATAGGCCAAAAATTTTTCCCGGAGACTGACAAGATGTTGCAATATTTCAGACAACAATTTCATGTCCAAGTTTCTTTCAATCACAGATGTGAGGGCATTCGTTTCGTTTCCAATTTTCAAGCTTTTCCACAAACGCATTCAGGGCGTCCATGAAGTCAGGTACAGTTGTATCTTTCATTTGTAGCTTGAGATTTAGGCGGTTCAATTGGTCAAAAATATTAACTAGATAAACCCTTCTTGGTCAAAAAACGCGACCAACTTTCCCATGACATCCACAGCTCTCGTATTGGCCTCTAATGCAGAGCAAAAGAGGATATTATCTTTAATGTTATTTTCTGACATGTATCTGCAAAACACCAAGAACTGAGAGCAAGAGGCAACATCGGTAGTTGAATTGAGGAAAATCCAAATTGTGAATTTCAAATTTCTGTAATTACCTGTTTTTTCATATTGTCCGACAAATCAGCAATTCGTCGCTGTACAGTATCGTTTGAAAAATGATTTGTTGCAGTTTCATTTTGCTTTCGTGACCAAGTACAATTCTAGCCATTTCCGAAGCACATAGTTTAATGAGAGTTTCGCCAATTGTGTACGGTTTACATTGCTTTGCGATTATAAAACTCGCTGCATAAGACGCTTCAACAATGCTTCGGGAATGTTGTTTAAAATGTTGAATGTTTTTGAATGTTGAGTTTAAAAAACTCACATCTTTATCCTTGTAAGCTGGATGAACTTTTACCAGATGAAGTTTCAGTTTTGATGGCCCCAATGAATGAGGTCCAAGAACTTTATAGCATAAGGCACACTGTCCTTTTTCGTCTCTGTTTTCAAGAAATGATGTGAATCCATACTTAATGTAATCTTCGATGAACTTTCGTTTTGCCATTTCAACTGATTCCCAAGTTTCAAAATACTATACGATTACTATCCCCCGTACAGAGCCAACCGACAATAGAATGTGTTTGTTGCGTCACAATGCGTTTTGCAATTGAATATACAGTATTGTTTTCCAAGACACGTGTTTCTGATTATGTTAACGAATCAATCTTTTCAATTAACAACCCTTGCAATCTATAATTGGTCTGTGGCCCACCTCAAAATATCTCTGTGGCTCACCAGTGGGTCATGGCCCACTGGTTGAGAATCAGTGGGCTAGACTCATTAATAAAGTGTGGCACAATACATGACACCACTGTGAAACTAGCAGCAATTTCAGCCAGAATATTTTCACACAATGAATATAGTTTCCGCGTGCATATAGTATTCACTTATAGTTACACATAAAAATTGAAAAGACTGATAAAAATAAAATTTTACCACGGAATTACATGAAAAATCTCTAAACTGATTAAATACAATGTATTTGACGAGAAAATAGTGTTTAAAAAAGACTAACTAAGCGAAAAATGATTGTTCAGGTACTTCGCAAAATACGAAGTTTCAAAAAATTATCGTTTTTGAAAGGGCGATTTCTCGAAAACCGCCAATAAAAGCAGCACCACGACACATACCGAAAAAAGCAGATATAATATAGATTCGATTTCACTATACCAGAACAGTAGCAGCACGTTTTCACCTGGCCATATATAATACCAAACATTGTGTGTATTCTTAATTTTATAAACAACGTAAAAGTAACAAATTCTAACAGGGTTTACATTTTACGCACCCTCGTGAATTTGTTTTAAAATTTCGAAAATTATCGTTTTTGAAGTGGCGATTTCTCAAAAACCGCAAATAAAAAAGAGAGCACTACCACACGTTCGAAGAAAAACAGATACCTTTTAGATTCGATTTTATTAGACCAGAATAGTAGCAGCACGTTTTGACTTGGCCATATATAATACCGAACATAGCGTGTATTCTCAATTTTATAAACAATGTTGACGAAACAAGAAGGCGTAAAATTTCGTTATTTTATTCTTTCCGCAATCCATTCCAAGTTTAATAGATGTACAGTATTAAAGTGTGACAAAGAAAAAAATGTATTTGATCGATTATCCAGCAACTTTAGTCGAAATACAAATCCTTTTTAAATTTGTTACGTCCACATGGTTTATAAAATTGAGAATACACGCAATGTTTGGTAATATATATGGGCAGGTGAAAACGTGCTGCTACTGTTCTGGTATAATGAAATCGAATCTATAAGGTTTTTTTTCGAATGTGCCGTGGTTCTGCCTTTCTTGGCGGTTTTCGAGAAATCGCCGCTCCGGAAACGATAGTTTTTCGAAATTCTAAAATAAATTCACGAAAGAGCATAAATGTTTTTATTATTTTATACTTTCTGCAACCTTTTCCAAGTTTATTAGACGAACGGTATTAATGTATGACTAAGAGAAAAATATATTTGATTAATTAATCAGAAAATTTAGTTGAAATACAAACCTTTTTTAAACATGTTACGTCTACATTGTTTATAAAATTGAAAATTATACACTATGTTTGGTATTATATATGGCCAAGTCAAAACGTGCTGCTATTGTTCTGACATATTGAAATCGAATCTATAAGGTATCTGCTTTTCTCCGAATATGTCGTAGTGGTGCCTTTATTGGCGGTTTTCGAGATATCCCTTTTTCAAAAACGATATTTTTTTAAAAATTTAAAAAAAAAATCCACAAGAGGACGTAAAATTTTTTTTTGTTATTTTTACTTTCCGCAACTTATTCCAAGTTTAATGACCGTACAGTATTATTTTATGTCCCAGAGGAAAAGATGTTTAATGAATTATCCAGTAAATTTAGTTGAAATACCAAACTGTTTTCAATTAAATATGCTGCTATTTTAAAACGTGCTGCTGCTGTTCTGACGTAATAAAATTCAATCAATAAGGTTTCTGCTTATCTTCGAATGTGTCGTAGTGCTGCCTTTATTGGCGGTTTTCGAGAAATCGCCTCCTCAAAAACGATAATTTTTTGAAATTAGTTATTTTATATTTTCTGAAACTTATTCCAAGTTTGATGAACGTACAGTATAGATGTATGACCAAGAGAAAAAAGGATTTGATGAATTATCTAGTAAATTTAGTTGAAATACAAAACCCTTTTGCGTCTACATTGCTCACAAAATTGAAAATTATACGCTATGTTAGGTATTATATATGGCCAAGTCAAAACGTGCTACTATTCTTCTGACATAATGAAATCGAATCTATGAGGTTTCTACTTTATTCCAATGGGGTTGTAATCATGCTTTTTTTTGAGGTTTTCGGGAAACGACCGTCTTAAACGACGGAAATTCAGTCATTTTTTAACAACTCTTGAAAAAGTATTTAATTTTATTATGCACTGTTACAGTCGTTTTAGCTTATTTACTATATATTAACAAGACGAGCAGTGTAGTTAATGATGTTTTGCTTTATTTGCTATTGTAAAACTAATCAAAATATATACAGTACTTTCTTTTAAAAATTATTGGGAACATTTAAATTTACGCGTGGGTATTTTCTGCGATTCCGTGTTTTGCTGCTGGCTTCACAGAGGTATACATGACATATCGGTGGACCACTGTGAAGCTAGCAGAATTTTCAGCCAGAATATTTTTACACATTGAATATCATTTCCACGCGCATATTCACTTATAGTTACATATAAGGATTGGAAAGGTTGATAAAAGTATAATTTTACCACGGAACTACATAAAAAAATCTCTAAACTGAATGAATACAACGAATTTGACTAAGAAATAGTGTTTAAAAAAAGACTAAGTAAACGAAAATTGAATTTTAAGGTAATCCGCAAAATAAGAAGTTTTGAAAAAATTATTGTTTTTAGAACGTCGATTTCGTGAAAATGGCCATTAAAGGCATCACCATGACACATCGGAGAAAAGCAGATACCTTATAGATTCGACTTAACTATACCAAAATAGTAGCAGCACGTTTTGACTTGGTCATATATAATACTAAACAGAGCGTATATTCTTCAATTTTATAAGCAATGTGGACGTCACAAAAAAATAGATTTGTATTTCAACTAATTCAGCTACGGTAAGTAATCTAAAGCAACAATGACGTCACACGAACATTTGCAATTTATTGAATTTTGATAATCTGACGCAAAATTGAAATACCCCGCATATGGCAATTTTGGTGATTTTCAAAGCCCAGCAGCATGTTGTCGGTCAAGAGGCGGTTGATTTTATTATTTTAAATTAAAGATATTGTCATATAGAATGTGAGCAAAGTCAAATGAATTTCAACAAACACTTATAAATTTTTGAATTTTTCGATTGAGTTTTGAAAATCTGACGCAAAATTAACTTAACTGGTATATGGCAATTTTCAAAGCTTCAAAGCTCAAATTTTCAAAGATTTTATCATTTTAAATTAAAGATATAGACTGCAACGTTTAATTTTTTTTTCCCAAAGAAATATATATTCCAATTTGCCAAATTTAGTGAATTTGTATTTAATGGGGAACCTCAGAATTTGATAAACAAATTTTCTCCGCTTCTAAAAATTTAGGATCTGAACGCAGTGGCGGAATGCTTGGAGAAAATGTGATTGCACTTATAACTTGCGGAATAATGCCGGCGCCTCATTCTTCCACTCTTATAATAAATTTCAATCGCATAAAGAATTTCTAAGAACTATTCTATCTACTGAAAAAAAAATGTTTCGATAAAATTTTTTTAGTAATAATTGTTCTTAATAAGTATATTTTTTGTGCTTTTTTATTTCAAAGACCAGTGGAGAATATTATAAAGAGATCCACGGAGAAATTTAATAGTATGGTAGACGTTTCAGATATTAGTAAACCTCGAAATTAAACCAAGGTTCGTACAATCTGCCTTGTCACGGATTTTAGTTTCAGATATGTGATAACACAGATATGGTACATCTATTATCACAACTACGCATATTAGTTTTTGTTATCAAACGTTGAGCGAACAATAAACTATAGTCACTAATGTTGTCTATGGGAAATGAATATGGCTTAACTTGTTGCACAAAGAGCGTAAAGGCATCGTTTTCCCTCGACTTCGTTCATACAACAGCGGTCCAAATATTTTGTACTTCATCATCGAAGTCAGCACGCCATTCAAGAACGCTTTTAACACGACAATCGTGGAAGTATATTCTCATTTAACGTGTTACCATATCACCAGGCCATGATTCAAACTACGTTGGAAAATGTCGCAATTATCAATACTCCTAGATGCTTTGTGATGTCACAATAGAAATATATCACATGCGCCGTGATTCTCTGACTTGATGTTTCATTCATCTCGTGTTTATCCCGAGTAAGCAATATCATGGATCTGAACGCAATCAATCTTCACCAGCTATACGCTAACGGCATATTTGATAATGTCGATAGTACGATCGATTTTTGCAAAGAGCATGGCCTTATTTCTCGCAACATGGCTTTCCACGGATGTGGTGCTGCTATGAGTGAGAAGCGGATGGCCGCGAAAAATAACGGTAAAGTTTGGCGATGTCCCGAGCGGGTAAGTTGAAATGTTTGCATTAAAACGTCTGTAATCGACTGATGTTCACGTGTTGATTTTTTAGAGTTGTCGCAAGACAACTTTCATTCGACAAGGCTCCTTTTTCCAAGGAAGTCATCTAGAATTGTGGTTCTGGTAACTTTATTGTACTACTGGACGAAAAATACAAACCAGGATGATATTATGCACGAGTGCAGGATTTCCAAAGCTACGTGTGTTGATTGGTGTAATTTCGCGCGTGAGGTTTGTATTTATTAATTGCTTAAAACAAAGGTCCAATGTCAAACAAAAAATGAAACGCTGCTGCAGACATGCTCATCTGATCTAATGCGGCATTGGGCATCTAATGCGGCATTGGGCACATCGTAGCCATCGATGAAACAATGGTGGCCAGAAGGAGAATGGGGGTCAAATGCCCAAGCGAGACCCATTCGGGAGCAATGGGTTTTTTGTATGAGTAGATTTGGAGACAAGGTTGTTAGCAGAGTTTTATTGCAATATATATCATGGACACAGAAACATAATTCAAAACAATATTTTTTGTTCCAGAGAATGCTTCCTCCAGCTTGTGCCGAGTCGCGATTGAAGCACGTTTGATGGAGTTATTACTCGGCTCATTGCTCCTGGATCTGAAAGTGGCCTACAGCAATTTGTCTAGTATTTAATATTATGTTTATTTTAATTAACTTGAATGGGGTTCTTTCTTTTTCCTAATCGGGTTAGCAACAAAATGGTTCATTGGTAAAATTACCCTAGGTATTCAATAAATTTCTAGAAAAATAATTTGATCATTCTATTTTGAATCTCCCACAGAATTATGTCCACCGGACTGTTAATCATTCTCGTCGATTTGTGTCCGCCATTGGTGGCCATACAAATGATATCGAAAGTTTGTGGTGTGACTGTAAACGCAAATTTAAAAGAATGAACGGCGTCAGCCGGGATTTCATTCCATCTTATATTGATGAGTGGTTATGGCGGCGTAAGCGGGTGAAACCCCACTATTTCGCCAACATTATCCGTGCCATAGCCACAAATCTAAGATATACAGTGTAATTTGCGTAACCATTCTCATTTATTAAGTTTGGTTGACCATTTTGCATATGCAGTGTGATGGACTGCTATATGAAAACCCTCATAGAGGGGACATTTTCAATGCGTTCGTTTACACATACCGAATATGGTTGATATAATGACTTTGCTGAGCATAAGTCATGTATTTTGTCAGAATCAAACGGACACCAATTTAAAGGGTTGAATAAAAATCATGAACATCGACTAAATTTTATTAAATAATCGTATTTGCTACGCCGACTTTATGCATTTGTACCCCCACAACTAATCGACCGACTAACGAAAAAGTAATGATCCTCTGTTGCCCACTGACGGCTCGTTGGAAAGCTTATTTGAAGAGCTTGCAATTGGCGATTAAAAAATTTTTTTTTTTAAAAGGGGTGGTCTGAGTCACAAACCGGATAGAAAAAAGGCATTTTTTTTCTTGGGTGTTGAAACTTCAAACCGTGATGAAAAATAGAAATATTCGCTAAATCATGTACTGTTACCGCTTCTTGGTTGGCAAACAATAGCATAATATTGCTGTAGCAATTTCGTTATTTAACTCAAAATACTTTGGTAGATGGGAAGGATAATATGTCTTCTATTACCACCCAAAAAACACCGAAATTTGCATAAATTTCAAAAACACTTCCTCGTTCCGCCGCAAATAAAATTCCCATGGTAAACGAAAGCGATATTTACCGTCGCTTATGTTAATCTCGAAGAAGACTTCTCATCAATAAACTAAAACCCGGAAAAACTAGACCAACATTTTGCGACTGATTGCTAAATAAAACAGTGGAGTACATCAACGTACCCGCCGCAATCTAGCGAGTTTTGTCGTGGGTACGTATACGTGCCCACCGCACGGAAAGGGTTAATCACCTCTATTGCGCGGTCGAGACGTCGCAGTGATATCATTTTTGGAAGGCGTAGTCACATGGAAATTTAGAATAAAATATGTAACGTAATTTTTGAATGACGATATATGCGAAAATTCCTACGCCACACCCACTAGAAGTTATTGTGGTGCGAAACTACACCCATGTGAATGTGTATTAATATGTCTATTTCTGCTTGTCTAAAGCCTTACTTAAAGTGAAAACGTATAAATCCTATTTACTATTAAAGTGTGACACAATATTTGGTATATCGAAGGGCATCAAACGTAAATTAATATGTCAGTTTCTGCTTGTCTATGGCTTTTGTTAGAGCTAACGTATAACGAATAAAATAAGAGGTATTTTTATGAGATTTACATGATTATCCCGGGGGAGAGGAATGCCGATAAGACGGCTTATCCATATGGCGAACCACATCCTCTCGTCCGGTTACCATTTCAAGTCGCAAGTGCAGTTTTAAGTATTTTGTGGCGTCTGCAGCTCCCGCAAAACCATGGCGGTATTTCCATACCATGGCCGCTACGGCCAAACTTATGGCGACTGACTTTTTAGCCGCCACAAACCAATGACGAGCTGCCGTTACCGCGGCAGCAAATTGAAAACCAATGGCAGGTAAAATTTTGCTGCCCTAACCACGGCAGGTGGGCCGTAAAGACAGGGCTGTCCCCTTATGGTGACGAATATTGGGTAAGTTGTAACGTTTTTCTTATGAATACAGTTTTGATGGATTTGGGATTAGGGTTTATGTAGATATGATTCCGAAGGATCAATTAAAATCGCGGTTCGTTCGTGGCAGGAGCTGCCATGAAGTGGTAAGAACTGCGTCTCCCAAGTCGGGTATGGGATTAGTTATATTGTTTGTTTTCGGAAGCATGGACTTGGTGGTGGAGGAAGCCGTAACCGACCAGCGGTTACGTGAACCACCCAACGACGGCGGGGAGTCCAGCAATCCTCTCGCACATAACCATCGCTGCATGGGATATGAACCTGCATGCGAACCCGTGCGTGTTGTACCCAACTATATCCATTGCGTGAACGTAAATTAATATATCCACCCACAGAATCACACTGTTGCTCAGATGAGGCATTTGTGAATGTTCGTTGTCGGAAATTGGCGTCTCGCTTGTGTTTTATATTCATTTTGGGCTCTGCGGAGCGACCATGAAACGAGAGAGATCGCTGGCGTTAGGAAGTTTATGGACATGGATGTAATATGTATATATATGTGATTGATAAACTGGTATTGTATGATTTTATAATTCGTATATACAATAAGACTTTTTTAAATGGTGGTAATTAACCCTTTCCGTGTGGTGGGCACGTATACGTACCCACGACAAAACTTGCTAGATTGCGGCGGGTACGTTGATGTACTCCACTGTTTTATTTAGCAATCAGTCGCAAAATGTTGGTCTAGTTTTTCCGGGTTTTAGTTTATTGATAAGAAGTCTTCTTCAAGATTAACATAAGCGACGGTAAATCTCGCTTTCGTTTACCATAGGCATTTTATTTGCGGCGGAACGAGGGAGTGTTTTTGAAATTCATGCAAATTTCGGTGTTTTTTGGGTGGTAATAGAACCCATATTATCCCTTCTATCTACCAAAGTATTTTGAGTTAGATAACGAAATTGCTACAGCAATATTATGCTATTGTTTGCCAACCAAGAAGCGGTAACAGTAAAGGATATAGCAAATATTTCTATTTTTTATCACGATTTGAAGTTTCAACACCCAAGAAAAAAAAATGCCTTTTTTCTATCCGGTTTGTGACTCTTACCACCCCTTTTGAAAAATTTTTTTTTTTTAATCGCCAATTGCGAGCTCTTTAAATAAGCTTTCCAACGAGCCGTCAGTGGGCAGCAGAGGATCGTTACTTTTTCGTTAGTCGATCGATTAGTTGTGGGGGTACAAATCACAGAGATATATAAATATAGAGTGTGCTTCTCTCTCGTTTTCGCGGGACCATTTGAAGCCTCTCTCGTTTTGACGTTAGACTTCCAAATTTTGCGTAGCGCGTAATGTATTTCATATGGGATTTGACAGATACCAATTATTTGCGTCGATTTTTTTTGTATATTCGCTTGATCTTGATTCGTTTTTTATTAGGTATGAAACGCTAATACATCCAAGCTCGCCATACCGTGCTAATTTTTCATTTGCATTAATCGTGGATGAATAATATTGCCTAACCAATCACACAGTAGGCTACATTGCTCCGAGTGGCTTACCGGAATCGCCAACCCATTTTCTTGTATTTGGCCATAGTTTACCTAGCCCGGCTTCATATTTTGTGCGCCTTAATACCATTTTTTGCTAATTAAAATGTTATCGGAGCTAAGACATTAATTATTGTAATTTTCCAAATGAAGTTGTTTCCAATTTAGAATATATTCGATTTCCAATGTTCAAAAAAACTTTTCATAACATACCGTATATGCTCGTTTAACCGCCCGGTCTTGATTAAGCGCCCGTTTGAATAGCCGCCCGTGTGAACAGGACATAAAAATAAATACGGGCCCGGTGTGAAAGCTGATTTTTCAGTGGTAGAGAGCAATAGGAAATAAGAAGCGTAGTATGAGGGAATTACTCTTAAGACGTGAATAATTTGCGTTTGACATGGAAAAAGGATTAATGTCGTCAAATATTTGTCTTCAAAGATACCGGTACCGTAATTTTTGTGTGTAATTTTACTTTAAAAATAACAAGCTCCCCTGCTTGAATAAGCGCCGGTTTGAATAAAGGCCCGGTTAGTGAGTTTGTTTAAAAAAATAAGTGCCCGGGCTATTAAACAAGCAAATACGGTATTCTGTATAGCCTATTCAGTTTTGGCCACACCTCTGTAATATAATAAGAATCAGAAAACTTGGATAGATAGCGAAGTTTATTTAACATCCAGTCATTAGCCAACAAACCAAACAAATAATAACACACACTAAGTAAACATCTCCCCCACATGAATAAGGTTGGCGGTTCACATTTTACATTATACCTATAATAAAGCATGTTAATTTATTGTAACTAATAATCGTGAAACAAGAGTAATGACACAAATAGGACAAAATTGAAAACAGTAGTGGCAAAAAAAGCGTTTCATTTTATATCGCACAAATGAAAACGTACGAGATGAAAGGTATGAATCAGTACTTGTTCAGAAAAGACTGGAAATACTTCTTAAAACAAATTTTAAACTTAAAATTTATTTTAGGTTTTTGTTGATAGCATTCCAAATTATCACCCACATTACGTAATTTCGGTCATGCCAGGATGAAAAATGTGATACAAATAGACAATGATTGACCTTGTTTAATAACTTTATTTTAAAATTATTCATTGCCAAAGCATGACCTGTTGAGAAAATGACGAAAAATTTTCCTCACTGGTGCTGACATATAATTAACTTTGACAATTTTTTTCTTATATTAACTGCAGAAGCTTGGTCATTAAACTCTCGTGCCATATGTTTGGCCCTTATGCCACAATATGCTTTAATAATGGCCTTCACCATCAAACTAATATGGCAATCACCAAACCCTGTATCGCGCCAGTGGTTTACAAGGTCGGGAAAAATAGGCTTATCGATTAAACCATCTTGCACTGCAATAACGATAGCATTGATGAGCCCAGTGGATTGGGGCAGTCTACCTCCAGAGGTAGCTAATATTCTTTGAAAACATTTTTCAGTTTCTCTACAAACTTTTATAACACTTGCTGACGGAACTGTTAATCCTCCACGGTTTTTAAAATATATTAAACTTGAAGTATGATCAGTAGATGATACGAGAGCCTCCTTGCATTTTATGCAAAACATGGTATCTCGCAGCCTCTTTGCAACAAATCCTGCAATATATTTGATTATTTGAAGCTCGTATTCTGACAACCTGATTGTGTTAGGTATGTCAGCATAGTCATGGTCAGAAGTTAGTGGAGTCCGTGGTTCAAGGTCATATTTCTTCATAAAAGATACTGAGCTTAAACTCATATTATGATTAGTCAGACTGAAGCTGTCCAAAACATTCAAAATGCTTGTTGCATCCTGGGGCTCACAGTTCCCTCCTGTGCCTTTTACCCCACTTCTCATAAGCAGTCGTTTATAGGCAGAAGCAAATTGTTGCACAGTTGGATTATTATTGAATCCCCCAGCACCTCTTACAGCACAGAAAAAGAGTTCCAAATGATCTTGACTAAATTTGTACATTAAAAGATATTTTAAATATTTTGAAGTGACCAAGTCATTGAACACGCCTTTTGCACTGGATACAGATAACAAAAAGCCAATAAAGCCAGTTTTTTTTCTTGACATCAAGATTGGTCTTCCTGAAGAATCCTTCAACTGTGCAATGTATGCACATGCCTGATTCATGAATGGTTCCCAAATATGCTTATTTGAAGGTCTTAGTGGCTCCTTAAATCGTTTAGCGAAGAGATTTCTGGAATTTAGCACATCAAAAAGCTGGTCAAAAATTCTGATAAATTTTACAGTTGCTTGACTTCCACTAAACTGCTTGAATTTCAGCACCGTATCAGAGTATTCGATCGCATCTGCAACACTGCTGCTCAGGGTTTGAGCAGCAATATCAACTTTCATCTTTTGTTGATACCAGTGTATATGTCTTTGCTTCAACTTGTTTGCAAGCCTAAGACCTTCAGTTGATTGGAGTTTTTGCAACTGCACAAAATATTCCCACAAAATTTTGTTCCCATTGCCATCACGCAAAACACCCCACTCCGCAAGGGTGTTTCGGACTAATTTAAGCATGTGACAAACGTCCATGAAAACATAAATCCGCTCAGATGGGCACGAAGGATGAGTAAAATATGATTGCATGCTTACATGCGAGGCAACAACTCCTAAATGAGAGAGCATTGAAAAATGACAAGATGGCCCGTCACAAGTTAAGGATACCACCTTGGCTCCAGTTTCACTCAATCTTTGAATCCCAATCTTTATGATGTTTGCTCTTTCTTCTCCGGTCAATCCATTAATGAGAAAATATCCCAAAGGTACTTTCCAGGACCCATTCACACAAACAGCCATCAAAACAAGAGCTTCCTTGGCAAGTGGAGCAGAATCATCCTGATTTTCAGCATTTCCCAGGTCAACAAAGCCCCGATACCTTTCTCCATCCCAAGCAACATGTTTCCTAATTGCCATTTCATCAATCATCATAGCACAAATCAATGAGTGCGATGCAGCACTCACCTTCAGCCGGATCGCATCAAATGCAATTTTTGTGAAACCAGGCTCAGCTGGAAGTTTCTGGTACCATTTTTTTATTACGCTTGGATGTGGTAAAGCCAGATTTAAGACTTTACGCACTTGAGATATTTGACGCCTTTTCCAGTTTGTAAATTCATTAAAATTCTATTGAAGATTGATGAAAGTATAGATCGCTGTAGACTTTCTTCACATGAAGCACTCACCAAGTTTTTCTTTCTCAGGGACTTTAGCACCGTTTCAAGAGATTTTACATGTTTTTGCAATCGATATGTTTTTTTTTGACAAAGCCGGAGTCGTTTTCTTACTGCTTTTAAATGTTGTAAGCTGAGATTTAATTTTTTTAACTTTGTAGGTGAAGCAATGACCTGTGAATATGAGTGGTCATGGAGCACATTGTTAAATTTCTCCTGCACTGACCACTTCTGCTTTACACATGAATGAAATTTTCTTTTTGTCGGTGACTTTCGCTGTTCGTTGACCTGCAAGAAATTTTGATGATCATGAGCATGTCCCACTTTAGATGCGTTGAACCGAAGCATGTGGCAAAAAACGAGAATTTTGAAAATTTAGAAGGCATTTGTCGTAAAAAAAAATCTCTCACATCACATAAACAGATGATTTTATATAGTTATTCCGATAAACTAAAAATTAAAATACATAACAGATCAAGTCTATTACCATAAGCTAAAATACTAGGTATCTGCATGCTATAGTGATCTTAATTGCCTGATATATGAAAAAAACACCCATTAAAATATGTGACAGGATTTTTTGTCGCTCTGGGTACAACATTTAAAGTTATTGAGGATTCAATTTGTTGTTTATCTTATGCATACCTTTCTTAAATATTTTGGAAATGCTTTGAATCGGGTCGGAACAGCATTGTCCTTAATTCTTGTGCGTTGCCCGGTTCTCTTAATATCGCTCTCTTTAAAATGGTCAGAGCATAAACGTGAAGAACTAGTTGGAATCCAATTCGCCCTCCGCAAAGCAGTTACCCACTTCTCGCAAAGTGCCTTATTCAAAGGAAATCTGAGAAAAATATTGTTAATTATGTATGAGCAAAAAAGAACTGATAATCATTTCATGCAGTAAGTGCACAATTTATTCGGATTTGAGCTACTTGAATTGAAGCAGGCCAGAACCAGAATTTGGATTTAACATAGTCTATCTGTATAGTCAAAAACGCTCTTTTCTAGTCAATAATAGTTTTATGCGCTAAATTGTTGACTACTTTGTATGTTATAAACTTGCTGTCGCCTTCAGCCCAAATGATTTAAATGCTTATACAATTTTTCCAACAACTTTGACTAAATTACAACTTTACTACAAACTGACTTCTGACCTTATAGTTACAGAAGACGAGCCTCAATACTGTACCGAGACAGCTATACCTGTATCTGTATGCATTTACTCTAACATATATCTGTATATCATGATAATAAAACTAGCTTTATCTTTTACAATGTTTAGCAGGCTATGAACAAATTGCTAAGACACACACTGGCAGACAACTGAAAACTGATATTGTTAACACAAACTGCTGGGCTATTTTTCTTACTTATGAAATGTCCTTATTTTCGTTTCAGCACACTTTCCTCGTCATCATCTCCCTCGCTATCACTTCGAAAGTCCTTCTTTTTAAAACGTTTTTTGCAACCATATGCGGAGCACTGAGTACCAATACCGCTACTTTTTCCAATCATTTTCTCCGCCTCAGATTTTTTTGGCAATGCCATACCGTACCTACCTTTAGTTAAACTATTCCGTAACTATATCGTACTGTCAGCCTAAAATATAAAAAAAAATACTAACTAGCTAGTGACAAATACTAACCTAGCCACCTATACTTAGGGAAGTTTGAACGTAAATACCCAATTATGAAACTAGCAGCTTTTAAACACGAAAAACAAGCCAAAACCAGCGAACTACCCTACCAGCAGGAAGAAAGTTTGGAAGCATAAGTGCCAAGATGGCGGCGATCAAATTGTCCCGCGCAGCGACAACGCAAAACGAGAGAGAAGATCGTTCCATATATTTCCAGTTCAGTGGTACAAATGCATAAAGTCGGCGTAGCAAATACGATTATTTAATAAAAAATAAAAATCGCATGGAGAGGGTTAAAACCATGATATTCAAAATTCTAAAAAAATGATTAAAAATCTTGATCTAATTCGGAAACTAATAATAAAAAAAAAAATTATTCTATGTCAAGAAAAAAAAAATAGAGCAAAACTAAAAAATAGCATAAAAATTAAAAAAAAAAAAAAAAATGAACGTAGTCGCAGGCGCCATTACGAGTGACGTCGTTATACTTTGACAAGCTCTATTTCGTGATTGTGACGTCGCAGTGACGTAATTTTTGGATGCCGTAGCCAGGTGGGGGTTCAGGAGTGACATATTAAAAAAAATTGAGCAACGCCCACTAGAAGTATATGTGGTACTAAACGTGGATTTATGAGAGAGATCGCTGCCGTTAGTGAGTTCTTTATCGTCGGCGCAGATGCCATTTCAGGCGATCGTAGGCATACAGAATACGAAAATTCCGTTTGGCATTGGAATTTATTTGGCAAAAAAAAAAAAAAAGGTACTTTGGCAAGCTCTATGACAGTATGGCGTGATGGTGCCGTAATTTTTTGATGGCATAGTCAGGTGGGGTTACAGTACAGCACACTATCCAAATTCCAAGAATTTGGCTCAATAAAACAAACACTTCATGTGTCTCACAAACGAGGGGCCTCTGGGACCACGTCAGATGCTTCATATCATGCCGTGCTTGTCTCAATAATAATCTAAATTAATCGGAGCCGTCACATGATCAAAATTCCCATTTGGTCATTTGGTTTGGCCATTTGTCCAGACGTCTCCCCAAAGGAGGGGTGTCTGATCATCTGTAAAATGGGTTTCTCTGAAACGGGACAATGTCACCCGATATGTATAGTGTGCCGTACTGGGTTAGAATTGACATTTGCAAAAATCATTATGCTACGCTCACTAGAAGTACTTCTGTACTTGGGGTACAAAACTACACGAGACCCGTCAATCTTAACCCCCATCTGACTACGTCATCCAAGAATTATGTCACTACGACATCACAATTATGTCATAGAGCTTGCCAAATATACGTAGAATCGCCCGAAATGGCATTGGCGCCGACGATAAAGAACTGACTGGCGTTATCGATCTCTCTCCTATTGGAATCGTTGCGACAAGAAAACGAGAGAAAATTACGTCACTGCGACGTCACAATCACGATAGGAGAAAGATCGATAACGCCGGTCAGTTCTTTATCGTCGGCGCCAATGCCATTTCAGGCGATTGTACGTATATTTGGCAAGCCCTATGACGTAATTGTGATGTCGTAGTGACGTAATTTTTGGATGCTGTAGTCAGATGGGGGTTAGGATTGACATATCAAAAAATTGTTATGCTACGCCCACTTGAAGTAAGTTAGGTACGAAACTACACGAGACCCTACTTCTTCTTTGTTGTATGTATGTTGAAGTTGAAATTCAATGTTCAAAAGGTAATTTTATTATTTTAAGGGTATGTGATTTATAAAATTTTTCATTTTCGTGGTACTCTTTATTGCTATCAGTTTTCATAATTTCGGGTCAACACTTTTTTTATGGTACCTTTTCTAAGGTTTTGTTGCATAGTTTTAAATCCTAATAAAGTCCTTATAAAAATGTAGCAATAATATTTTTTCACAGTGAATTATGTACGATTGTATTTCAATTATTGGTGTAGTTTTTGAATGAGTTTATAATTTATTTATTTAACTTCTGATGTAAAAAAGTTACGGTAGTTTTCTGAGATACAGTCAACTTGTTTTTCCAAGATCATGTATCTTTGCTTCTTTTAGTAATTATCCAAACTCAATTACCTGAAATTTCTTCATAATACACTGCATTTTATATTTGAACTTTCAAGTTAGAATTCCCACGATTAGTCACTTATTAACTATGCGCATTTATGCAGTCAAAATTTATAGTATAATCTGAAATGAATTTACTTTTCCCTAAATTACTTTCTATACAAATAAGTTCCATTTTCATTTTACCTATTAATTTGCTAAAACTTTTTATGAAAATAATGCTGTTTGAATTGTTCACCTATCCTTACAAATTTATTTGTAAAAAAATTCAAAGTTTTACGATTGTGGTCAAATCTGGCTTGTGTGACAAGCTAAAAAAATTAATCTATACTGGAGCTTTTGGACTAGTCAAAATGAAATAAGGACCAGGCCAAATTCTTGAATATCAATTTTTTCAAATATAGACTTCCTTCAGAGGTCACAGCCATATTCGTTCTGTTGAATGTTTATATAAACCTACCTCGTTCAGTTAATATAGTGGAATGCTTGTGCGATATATGCAGACTGTCTTTTATTATTTTGCCTTTATCCTATATCTTACTGCACTGTATTTGTATTAAAGTACTGGTAATCAGCTAACACAAGTAGCTACCTTTTACTATCTTGCCTTCCTCATGTATCTTACTGCACTGTATTTTTATCAAAGTGATTAGTTAACACAAGTAGCCCAGCTGACAAGATGTCTGTAATACAATGTGATACAAAAGAAGATTTCGATAAGCAACTTTGTGATGCTGGTCAAAAACTTGTTGTTGTCGACTTCTATGCGACTTGGTGCGGACCGTGTAAAGTGATTGGTCCCAAAGTTGCAGCAATGAGTGGGGAATACAAAAATGCTGTTTTTCTAAAAGTGGATGTGGACGAAAATTCAGACACTACTGAAAAGCATGGAATAAGTGCTATGCCTACATTTCTGTTTTTCAAGAATGGTCAAAAAGTTGATGAACTTGTGGGAGCAAGTGAAGCCAAGCTGAGAGAGATGATAGAGAAGAATATTTAGAATCTTTTCAATATAGTTTTGATTTCCTGTAATTGATCCAATAGCGATAAATTATCCCAAAAATCATTTTGAATTCGGGAATGCACAATTTGTAGTCAATTTTAATATTTGTAGTGTTGTAAATTGTAATCTGAGGCTAATTTTTTAATACAGATGTACTCAGTGAAGATGTTACCTGGGTTTAAATAGTTGAATACAGAATTCCGATTTTGAACAAAGTTTGATAAATGTATTTATAAACGGGAATGGGTTTGATAATTTATTTTGCAGTTCTGATTTAAAAAAATTAGTTTTCTGCGATACAGTCAACATATCTCTTCAAGATCATGTATCTTTGCTTTTTTTAGTAATTATCCGAACTCATTAGAAACACGAATAGTCACACAATTTGCTTATGATGAAGTCAAAATTTGTTGCCCAATCTGGATTGAATTTACTTTCTTAGAATTTCTTCCTATATAAATATGTTCTATTTGCACTTTTCGGTATTACTTATTAAATTTGCCCCAAAATTAATGCAATTAGGCTTGAGCACCCATTCTGATATTTTACAACCAGTTTCTCGTAAAATTTGTAGTTTTACCCAATGCGGTCTAATCGAGCATGTTATATCATGATTTGCTAAAAAATATTCTTGAATATTAATCTTTTTAAATATGGACTTCCATAAAGCTCACATGCATATTTGTTCTGTTGAATGTTTATTCAAACGTTCTAGTTAATATAGTGAAATGCTTGTACGATATATGCAGATTATCTCTTGATTTTGCAAATTTTGATGATAATAGGGAATATTCAATATTGTGATAATACATTATTCAAATTTCAGTTTTTTCGAGTGACTATTTTTTATAAACAAATTTTCAGGTATTCGAATTGTAGTACTGACAATAATATTGGTTCTGTTTTATTTAGCTTCGGGATATTACTTTTAAAAATTGAACTTTCCATAACATGTGAAAACTTGTACGATATTCTGAAGTCGGGATATTTTACATTGGATTGAACAACAACCATGGGTGGATGTATAAGGAGGCTGATCGGCCCTCCACAAAATTCAAATACAAATGGAAGTAACCGGCAACCAAAAATGTCACAGGCATCATTTTCAAATATTCAACAACAACAACGATCTCAAAGTAAGAGACTACCAGAATTTTTTTTTTATTTATATCTGCTTTTTTAAATTTATTTATCAAATAACATATCGCCGGATGAGAACAGAACAGGCCTAAGTCACAATTTTGAGTTTTGAGAAAAACGCAAAAAACAATTTGGAATTTTTTTATTTTTGAATATCTAGATATTCACAATTAGTAAAGTCCTGAGCTCTGGTTATTTTAGTTTGGATGAGAATATCTTTGTAATCAATATTTTTTGGCACTTCAGCTTCAATTTCTTTCTGCTTTTTTACCTCCATAAGAGATTTAGGCCCATTCTGTTCTCAACAACTTCTGAAATTTTTTGTATGGGATGCAAAGTAAAAAAAGGTGACTTAGGCCTAAGTTGCACTGAACAAATTTTTAGGGATGTAAGTTTCAGACATTTCATTGCTGATGTTCATGCCCATCATATTGGAACCTATAATTCTTCAGCATGGTGAAGAAATAAATTACTGAGTGATAGACCAGTGATTGTCATTACCAAATAATGTATGTAGGCCTTCTGTTACGAATACATTATGATTAGGGCGAGCACTCAATATGCTTCTAGACAAAAAGGCACACTTAAAACCATTTCTTGCGGAGAAAAACTATCAAATAATGTGCCGACCAAAAATTAAAAATGGGTTAAACATAAAATAATACCATATATTTGCGTAATGAAATGCAGTGCTGGGCACCCATTATGCGTAAGAAAGGTACGCGTAAAATATCTCACATTAAAAACAGGTACACGCCAAATCATGAGCAAACACAATTAACTCCTGTGAGAATTTTGCTGCTGTTTTGTTTCCAATATAAGATTACAAACGAGGCCTCAAAGAAGTTTTTGCAACACGTAGCTCTGCAGCCGCGTGCAGCCGATTTCTTTGCTTCGTTGTAATTGAATCTAGTGATGATAATGTTTTTTTCGCATAACGCAGTAACTGGCTGAAAAGACGGACAACAGTTCGATTGCTCGATTACTTGGCCATGAGTATTCGTTATCAAGAGATATCTAAAATTGTGATAAGTAATTCTTTTTTAATCGGGACTGTAAAGTAGAATCGCCATTTTAATCAAGCCTTTTCTTTTGCAATGGGTTCATCATAAAAATCCCTCTGCAGTTGATCGACGCCTCAAACGAAATGAATTTGCATTACAATGCCAAAGTCGTCGGTAACTTGGCAACAGGCTCAAAATCCTACTGTGTCTGGAAAAGATATCTGCGGCCCATGCTTTTTTGGGCGTGTCGTGACCACCTGTCGCCTGTGGGGTCTCAACAAGTTCCTCTCTTACTGGAATATTATACTGTTCTTGACTGTTTTCTGGTTTGAAAAAGAAGATATGCATTACGTTTTATATGGATGGTCATATTAAGCAGGCAAAGCACGCAGAACAGAAAAAGCACGCATGCCGATTTTGAGGCTTCTTAATTTTGCGAGATTTGATGGAGCGCATTCGCGATGAATCGGAGGCGAAAAGTGTGAATGCTCGGCGCCAAGATGTCGCGTAAGACGGCGTCAAGATGTCGCAATATGACGGGGGAAGAGAATTGCGTAATGAGCCAAAGCAACTTTGTATACGGTAGGCTACAAAGTACAAAAAAAAAACTTTGTATACGGTAAAGCGATTGAGACGGCATAAAAACAACAAAACTTCTCGCGGACCGTCAAAAAAGCTTCGCAGACCGGCACCGGTCCGCGGACCGGCGGTTGGGAACCACTGTCTTAAATGAAGTAAAAATACTTTAACAATTACTGATTAAAAAACAACAAACCTGGTTAAGATATATTGAAAACTGACTTCATATCTAAATTGAAAATTGTAAAGGAACTTTATGAACACCCTGTATATTCTAAAATTGACAGTATTCATTGTAGAATTTTACACAAATCACTGTTAATTTATAGTATTTAGATTTGATCATATCGAATGTGGGAGATAAATTTCATTTTAGATTGATTAAGACTTGCTTATTATTACAGAGAGTGAAGTGAAATTTAGATTCTTTTTATCTGATCATCAGATGCAAATGCCTGAGATAACAAATTTTCGAATGAAGTTATTTTAAATTATTCTCGAGATTAAGATTTGACAGTTAAGTAAAACGTAGAAACTATAAATTGTGTATGTGGGTGGTTCATGAGTAGAAGTCATTCAGTCAGTAGTTATTTTTTCACATGCCGATAGACGATAGTACACATTGTACATATAGAAGTAAAAAAGATTTCGGAAAGACGCGATAAACCAGTTATGCGGTTAACCAGTAGCGCGGCGGTGTGGCTCAACGGGCTAAGCGTTAGGAATACGCTCGCCACCGCACCTCTAATTACTCTGCGTGGGTTCGCAGGTTCGAATCCCATGCAGGGATGGTTATGTGCGAGAGGATTGCTGGACTCCTCGCCGTCGTTGGGTGGTTCACGTAACCGCTGGTCGGTTACGGCTTCCTCCACCACCAAGTCCATGCCTCCGAAAACAAAACAATATAACTAATCCCATACCCGACTTGGAATGGTAACCGGACGAGAGGCCGTGGTTCGCCATATGGATAAGCCGTCTTATCGGCTTTCCTCTCCCCCGGGATAAATATGTAAATCCTATCCTAATGGTTATCGAGCAGCCTCACCCATGAGGGAATCTAACATTAAATCATACTGTATCATAAGTATTGCTAACTTAGTCGTATCTATTAATTTGACTACCTAAATACATTTTTCCTATATTGATTTGGGGATTAACAAGGTTTCTAAATAATTGTTTACTCTCTCTATCTTTTGGAAACTGTTAAAAACAGGGTAATTAATCGGAACTACAATAATTACCCTCTTGAGTTATTATTCAAACAATTTTTTCAGAATGTATTCATGGTCTATGGCTGTTTCTGTAATTGTATTTGTTAATATAACCGTTTCATCTTGACCCATTTTGAAATTGTTCGAATATCTCTCATTTTGGTTTGTGAGAAACACTATTATTAATATTTTTATTACAGTTGTCTTATATTTATTCTTTTTTTATTGGTATTATTATCGTAGGAACACTTGGAAGGACATTTTCATTTTTTCCTAATTTTTCCCGCCACACACAAATAAGTATGACATCATTGTTTTAGGTTTTCAACAACCCGCCATGAATGATATGGAAATATTTATTGCTCTCTATGATTACGATGCTCGAACTGAAGATGATCTAAGTTTTCATAAAGGTGAGTCAGAGATAATTCATGTGATTTTTAGTTCTTACCTGCCGTCTGTGAAAAGATGACTAATTATTTGTACAATGTGGTCGGGAGAGATAAGCCCCCTTGTATTTAGTAGTGTTCAAACCCTTTTTATTGTTTGTGTAGCATGGACCAGAGTTCGATAGCACATTCTTTCTATTGCTAGTACTTGGATATACTTGTTTTAACAATGTACTACCGGAGGAGTGTGTTAACCACTTCACATTTTTTTTATCTGACAAATTGACCAAAAATGACAAAATTTTCAAAAAATATTATTGTTGAAATTGTTTGTTGTGTTGTGCACACGTGCTGGGGTATGGCTTAGAAATTAAGTATAGGAATTGATGGATAGTCACAATTTTTTCGATGTTGATGGCTTTACAAGACACGCTACTTAGTTTAATGTGACAAGTGTTTTCAAGAGGTTCGTGTTTTTTTGTGACCTATTGACCTTATTTGATTTGAACTACCTAATTATAAATAGTAACCTATTCTTGTTGTTAAAAAGTTAGGACCTCCTGAAGTATGCGCACCAAGATGACGCACAACCTGAACACAGGTCGTGTACCAGGTTAGGGTTCAGGTTGTGCGACATCTTGATGCGCATACTTCGGGAGTACCAAAAGGTAGCTTACTTTAGATTTTGAGAAATCTGTTTTTTCCTTCTATAGGCAAAGCAAAGTCATTTATTATTTTTGACGACCTTATTTCAAGTACTCAGTCTATAAAGGAGATAGGGTATAATATTTGTAAATTGTAAGACTCGGATTTTTTTAATTAGGCAATGTCTACTCAGTTGTAGGCAAGGGCCTAAATATACCCTGCTGCCCAACATATCACAGGCAGCTGGCTACTTGTGCTGAGAATATATATGTATTCACACAGGGTGGCTCCAAAAAAAATCAGAAATAATGAATTTTTTTTTGTTCTACCAAAATTTCTATTTAACACTTGAACTTCTGATTGTGATTCTACCAAAATAAAGAAAATTTATTCACCATTTGAACCTCAGTGTTTCACTACTCGACGCAAGAATTAGATGACTCGTGACTCGGTTTATGATTGTACCCAAAAGTTTCAGTAATCTAGAATGCCGCTTCGCTCAAAAGTTGTGCTCTCTTCAGAATATGTTTATTAAATGACAATGATTATGGTTTTTGGGTCTCTCTGTAAAAGGTAGTAACTTGCTCTAGGTGACTGTTTCCTAACCTTAAATTAGGGGTTCATTCTTCGATTTTATATTGGTTTAAAAAGCAGTTGTTCGGTAGTTAGAAAATCAATATCTTCATTATATTTTTAGTTTGGTGAAAATGCTGCTTTATCAATTTAAAAGCATATTCCTAAAACATGGAATTCAATATATTCATGGAAAGTAACTTTTAATAATATGTATAATAGCACTTCAGTAACTATTGTTAGTTTAATCTTGCATTCATATGTCTTTGAATGTTCAAAGCATCTATGTTGAGTTGTCTGATAATGAGGGATCCAAGTCAATAAGAAACCATATTATATTTTAATCACAATTTTATTCAACACTCGAACTTATGTTTGTATAATTGAACCCATAAGTTTTGGTAAACTACAACGCTTTGCTTAAAAGTTCTGTTCTCTTTAGGATATGTTTCAAATGGCATGGGTTCTTTTTTTTGGTCACCCTTCATCACAAAGTTTTTATTTGATATATTGCTTTTACTAATACAGCTTTCAAACTTACTCGAATTAATCCTAAATTTATGCTACTGTAAGTTAAACTGATTTATTGGTAACATTTTAAGAAAATTTCCATGGTTTATCTGAATCTTTGTTTTATATTTATAACCAATGAGTCCAACGATTTTTTTTTAATTTTTGATGTTTTTCCAAGATATCTTTATTTTTCAAGGTGACCTCATGGAGGTTTTGTCAAGAGACCAAGGCGACTGGTGGATGGCAAGGCATCTCAATCCTCCGCCTAATGGCAGACGAGAGGGTTACATACCATCAAACTATGTTGCTAAACATAGATCTCTTAATGCTGAAGTGTAAGTTTTTAATGATTGCCCTCAGAAATATTGCCTTGGGCTATATTATCAAGTTACGTTTTATTGTATGTTATGTGTCACAGCCATAAATAAATAACTTGATATGTAATAATTAATTGTAGATGGAATTCCCGCTTTTCTAAATTTTAATAAGCCAAGCTGACAATTTTTTCTCAAACTTGAGTTACAAAATTCTGTCATTTCACTCTGATTTTGGCCAAATTTTTGTGTTATTCTTTCTATGTTTAATTTATATGACCATTCGTGATAAAAGCTGTAAAATTTATACATTTATATATGAAAAACATTGTTTTTTATTCTGCCTGAAACTGAAAGCCAGGGATGGTTGTACCAGAATAATTTATTGTTTGATCAAAACATGAAATTCTGCCATATTTGTGAAATAGGAAATTTTCCACTCTTTTCATCAAAAATTTTTAAACTGTTAACGAAATTTATCGTCACCACATAATATAGTTTGCTGGCTTCTACAGGGGGATTGAATGAAAATACCTTGAATAAACACTGATTAAAATAAAACAAACTTGGATAAGATACATTGAGAACTGACTTCATACTAAAAGTTTGATTGTAATGAGACTCTTTGAACACCTTGTATATTAAAATCAAATCTCCTTTGATTGGTTTTATACAATCTGGCGGGACTTTCAGAAAATCTGCTCCTACCAGTTTATTAAATAAAAAACTTTATAGTATTCCTCAAAAATAAAATTTTCTTTAAATAATAGGTTTTCTACAATTCTACAAAATATTTAGATTCCGCATGGCTGTCTGTTATTAATCTGTTCTTACCAATTTTTTGGATATAAATATTGAAATTGAGAACTTTTACTCCTATAGCAATTTTTTAATCTATTGAAGTGTGGATTCCATTTGAACTTCTCTGCTTGATATCTTTACTTTTAAATTTAAAACCTTCAATCAGTTCTACACCCGACCTAATATTTTGTGTTGCTTTTTTCAGATGGTTTATCCGAAATACGAAACGTTTAGAAGCCGAACGACGATTAATGATGCCAGTTAATGTAACTGGATCCTTTCTAGTTCGAGAAAGTGAGAGTAAACCTGGGGATTATTCTTTATCTGGTGAGATATCTATTTGCAACAGTACTGGTTGGTCTTAATTAATTGGGCGCTTCAGAAGTGTGAGTACCTATATGGAGGTAACTAATTTTTTTCGCCTACTTCATATCGAGTTGTGTAAAGGAACTGAAACCTATGGGCAGGGGGTATATTCACTTGGCTAATACAGACAGTCCCCGAACTCGTCATAGAACTAAAATGAGAAGACAATAATATTATGGCCTAATCCTAACCTGGTACACATGCTACCGGAATACCAATTTACGGGAATACCAATTATTGTGCTTGAAGAGTAATTTTGTTAAATGAACAAAACGAATCGAATATTCGACTACTTTTGTTATATTCAATTTAGTCAATCCAATGCTTTAGGAATAATTTAAAATATTTTATTCAAAAATGTCTTTTGAAACATTTATTATTTTATGATAGACAAAAACAGAATAAAATCGACAATACTAATTAAAAAAATATTTATCCTAATTATTCTGCATGACCAAATTTGTTTCTATGAAATTACAATTGTCTTGAAGAATTTCTCACAAAGAACACCTTCAGAATTGATTAATTTAATATTCTAGAAAATTATTCTAGAATATATTCGCAATACTAAATTATTCGTTTTTGGTCATCCTTGTCTAGTACACATAATAAAGCAAAGACCTTTTTCATCGTTAGTTAGACTTCAATTGCTTACAATGATAATTTTTCACAATTCTAAATCCTAAAGTCAAGATATAATAATAAGAATAATTTTTCATTCCATTAAATTTGAGTATCATTGCCATATTGGCCAGTCGAAATATAATTTATTCGTTTGATAGTAATGGGATTATCAATTAATTTGTGAAAGATTATTTGTGAGAAAATAAATCATTCAACTTCTGATCAATATAACATTCACGACACCACGCTTGCGGAAAAACCCTGATTCAAATGTTGTTGTTGTACAAACAGTTAGTGTACATACCAAGTCTATATATAGCTAATATATATTCAATTTTTATTGAAAAATTAATGGACATAAGTTGAAAATGTGGAATGATTTAGGATCGAATAAACATGAATAATTACCAGTTTTCCTTTTCCACTTGATAATTGGTAGTGTATGTCGTTTCCTATGGTTTTTGAATAATAATAAAAATTGGAATCATGTTCTACGCAAAATAGCAAGTATATTTGGGAGTAATGTTATCACTGTTTGATTAAATTAAATCTCGTTTTGTCTGAAAACGTAGGCTTATTAAAAATATACTTTTGTATTTCATGGAAAGACGCTGTGTTAATAAATTTGTGAATGTTATTCGGTGTTTGTTTAATATTTTATATCTAGTTTTGTCCAAAGAACGAAAAGTTATAAAAATATGTAATTGTTATTTATCCCTATAATACTATCTGATTCTAGTAGAGAGTAGACAATGAGAAAGGATCTTTGATACGATACAAAATATCCTGGTACAATCTATATTCAAAATTGTCAACAAATACGGTAGCCAAAGTTGAAAAAAAAATTATCTGATTTCTGCTTACTATTGTGTTACAAAAGCATGATACAGCAAAATTTATTTTATTGCCATAAAAATATGATATTGCAAATTTATCCAAATAGACATGTTTATGTCTTAGGTAATGATAATCTCAGATTAAAAACACCTTCATAAACAAAATCTTAATTTTATAGATCACAATATTTTCAGTCTGCCAATAAACTATATTTATACCAATATATCATGTTTAATGATATAATTCTTGTCTCTTGGTGTGAAATTTAAAAATAAATGTGACAGGTTAGTCATTACCTTTTCGTTAACCGTAAAATATTTCTAAATCATCTTATAAATCATGGCAAGCGTAAACATAGAGAACAAATTTATTGCGTTAGTATATGGTAAACTGGTACTACGGTAGTGTGTTAGGGTTAGGGCATAATTTTATTCCGATTTTCCTTATTTTAGTTCTATTACGAGTTCGGGGACTGTCTGTGTTAGCCAAGTGAATAAAACCCCTGCCCATAGGTTTCAGTTCCTTTAGACAACTTGATGTAAAGTAGGCGAACAAAATTACTTATCTAGTACCTCCTTATTGTTACACACATTTATAGATTGCCGTTAAACTTTGAGAATGGTCAAAACCGATTATTCCACTTCTCTGAATACATTCTGAGAAAATAGTTTCAAATATGGAATAATTCTTAATTGGTGGCAAGTTCAGGTGAAAAATTACATGAATCACTATATTTTAATAACGTTGATCATATCTATGAAGTCATTTTTTTCACTGTGTTGTTTGTTACCAGTTGAGATATTGTATGTAATTGTATTACTTGTCTGGTGGCCCAAAATTTTTATTTAACTTGTTCTAAATTATTCCTAAATTTGAAAATTTACCGTATGAATGAATGTTGAATGTATTCGATTCTTATTGACAACCCTGGTGGTAATTTTATGTCTCATCCACTGTGGGAATTTTATTTTGATTATTATTACTCAGAAGTAAAACGACTGGTTTACAATTTCCCAGAAAAGGGCTTAAGTTAGAATTATTACTATATGGTATGATCCTTGAGTTGTAAAATCCCCTGAGGGTGCGTTCAATTGTTGTTGTGTTTATTTTACTCATTGTGGTTAGAAAGATAATCAGAATGAATAATCACCGGCATTGGCTGATGGAGTATTGACAATGTATTATAATTTACCTGTATTTTATGAGCTCTACCTGTCGTTATGACATGATGCTGACGAAAACGATAAATGCTGAGATTTTTTCTACAAAATAACTGGAATAGAACAGCTAATATTGCATGCATTACTGTGAGCATTTCTGTCATATTTAACAGAAATTCTAACTTGCCTGCTATTAAATTATACTATACTTGCGTTTTACCAAACATGTTTACTCTGTGCATAATCTTAAACAAGGAGCGGAGTCAAATATATGAAAAGTCATAACGGAATGTCATGAATATTTATACGGAATGCCGTAAAAGTTTGGGTGAATTGTATAGCCCTATCAGACTTGCTGTGGAAAAAAATAAGAGTAAAAACTTTCTACTAAATTTTCATCTTTAAATACTGGAAATATGAAACCAATTGTTTTTTCCATTACCCCAAGAATAACTAAAACAGTTTATGGAAAAACTTTTCACAGATTTGCTTCGAGTCTATTTAATGTCTAATTTTTACCAGATGTTGGCTCAAACAATAAATATGAAGCTTATCTTCTAAAAGTTAAGAGAAGTAGAAGAGCTAATATTTTATGCATTCTTGCTTAATTTAATAATACCATGATTTCCAACAGGATCATTATTTACCTTGTGGAAAAGCTATTCATATTAAACACATAAAAAGTGCCATGTTTTTTTTATCTTATTAGGTAACTATTTATATTGGGGAAGTCAAATGTCTATGACTGACTTGTTTAATAATATTCCAGGATTCAGTGTTCGAATTATTACCAATTCCAAATCTTAATTTATTCATCTGCATTCATATGGAATCTTTGCGTGGAATAAGACTGATTAAATCTTCCTGATTTCTTTATACTCAATTTTTGGGTGGCATTAAATTCTAATTTTATTTTCCCTGGTCATCATTAGTCGCAGGGCTATTCTATTAAGATATGAAAAGAGTGATAATGTTTACAAAAAGATTTGAATATTTTAGAGGGTTATGTTATTCGTTTTAATAACTTGAATAATATTAATTGATCTTGCGCTGGTAATAATGACATTTATTGAGCATAAAATTTAGAATCCTCTTTTCAAGTATTATTAAACAGGTAGTTCGGACATTTATACACTATTTTTAATGCTTCAAAATGCTTTTTTATCGAGGTCAATTTTATTTACTATGTTTTATTTACATACCATTTCACTTTTTTCACAAAATTTGATTGTTTGCTTTATAAGCTGGTGTGCTCAGGTTATGGATCAGAAAGTGTTTTGGGCTTTAAAAACCGCCTCTTATAGCCCAGCGAGCCAAAAACTCAATCTCACAATTTGTTGTACGCCTTATGGTCCATGAAATATGGTGATTGTAATTTATATCTAAACACTGCAAAAGCAAAAAATAACTAAGTTCATGCTTCCGAAAACAAATAACTGGTTAACTAATCCCATACACAACATGAACTGGTAACCAGACGAGAGTTCGTGGTTCGCTACAAGTCGTCTTATCGGCTTGCCTCTTCCAGGCATAAATAGGTGAATCATATCTTAATTAGCTTGTGAATTTTACTTTTAGTTCGAGATGAAGATCATGTGAAACATTACAGAATAAGAATGCTCGATGCTGGAGGTTATTTCATCGCAAGAAGAGCAGTGTTCGCCACCATACAAGAACTCGTTGAACATTATAAACTAAGTGCTGATGGATTGTGTTATAACTTGAGAATGCCTTGTATAATGGTGAGGCTTATTTGTGTCTGTACACTCATTAAAATGAAGTTTTAATGGCACTCAGTGAATGCCTTTCAATAATCATTTCTTAGAAATTGCATCAAAATAAGCTATAGTTCTTGAATTTCCTAGAAATTTGTCATCGTTTTCTATATTAGCTCATCAGCTCTTGAAAATTTGTTAGTTGTATAGCATATTAGTTATCAAGTGATGGCAGCTGTTCTCAAACTTATTGTTTGTATGTCGCCAAATTATCACAAACGCCCTACACAAAAAAAAAATTTGGTGCCTTCAAATAAAATTTTGTGATCGTTAATGTGTATTTTATACTTTTTAAAAAGTTTGTAAACATCTAGGCTTAAAGAATAAAAGCAATATCACCAAAACAACATAACTTCATAACATTCACACTTATTTATCTAACGAGGGGTGTGTAGCTGCTGCTCTGAACACACATCATTCAATCATATATTAGTAATGTTTAACAAAATTCTGGTAATTTTCGGACCGCACTTGGCAAATCGCCGTGCGCCTTGGCGGACCCCTATCGGAACCGCAGATGTAAAGTTAACAACCATATCTTTTGTCTAATTCAATGGTTCCTAAACTTTTTCGTTGACGAAGTAGTTTTTAGAGTTGTTGCTAATATCAAGATTATTTGGAATAATTTTATTTCCAAAATTGTATTGTATCTTTTCAGTTTTTGGAAACTGTAGAAAATAGAGATCCAATCAAAACATTACTATTTTTTTGATCTATTCAGCCTAATTAAGAATATTATAGCCTATTCAATATTTCATCCTGAAAAATACCATTTGAGAGCATGTAAGAAACGTATATCAAGTATCGCTATCCCTGGTGCCAAGCTTACATTATTGTGTTTGTTGTTGGAAGTTGAAAAGAAACCTATTCAAATGTATTTCAATTGTCGCTATGGTGTTGTGCGGTTGCTGGGTTACCAAATATTATTATTAATGGATGACTTGAATCCTGAAATTACTTTATAAGGTGTTTACCACAAATGATTCTGCTAGACGGCATAGGGTGATTTTGGTGCATGCATAAAAGCCTTAAATTTTTGACCTGGAATTAACCAAATTATTATGACAATATTACATTTTATTATTATTAGGCTACACTTTATATGAGGTTGTGGGAAATGAGAATTCAATAACATTCAACCCAATATTAATTAAGTCACCTCGCCTATTGCGTCTGAATGTTCATCTCTTAAAATTATTTTATTGGATTGCCTATTTTCTAAGAAATGAAGTTGTGTATGAATTTGATTCCCACTATCCTGGTTTCTAGACCAAATAATTATTTTTTTATCAACATCCCTAATTAGACCAACCCGATACTCATTAAATATTAAGCCACCACACCTACTTTTTTTTGTGTGCATTTCTACTCTTGTTTGATTGCCTTGTGCACAGAATTTGGGTTTCACAATGCTGGTTCTTTCGGCCAAATATTTATTCCCGCCAATAGATAAATTAAACAATTCCCGCCAAACAAAATTTAATTTTGTTCAATGTTTGCCATTGTTGTTTGTTTTGAATCATCGTTCGCTACATATTCTCCGCAGAAACATTCACAAGAGTTGTTTGTTCGCAGGTTTCTATAAAAACGTTTACGTTTACAATTATTTGCCTGTTAAAATAGTTGGAACTGCTGTTCTAATAAAATATAAGCAGCCATGACTTTGCAGATATCCACATCTTTAGGTGGAATGTGTCACAGTAAATGGTAATATATGCTTGCCTTACATTTAGTTTTGTTTGCCAAGGAAGTGACTACTTATTATGTTGTTAATGGGCTTTTCAAGACCAGTCATGTGAAACCCGCGAGCCAATGCGTTATTATATATTTTGAAACCCTACTCGCGAGCTACATTGTCCTATATTATTACCAACCAAACCTTTTGAATGAATTGCTTTGTGTTTTTTATATGTTATTAGTGCATTTTGAATTCAAGAATTTTAAACAAAATGGACCTATGTTGTAAAGTAAAATGTCAGATAGGCTAATTTCACCGCACAAATTTTAAATATTGCAAAACCTGGCTACTTAACAGGGCCATGTCCAGTGTGGGTGTGGAAGTGAAGTCATGTAAAAATACTTTACAAAAGATAAAATGTAAATTTCAAATTTAAAGCTTCTAAAGACTTAATAAACTAATCATATTAAATTGTGTCCATTGTCATGTAATATTTTCGGATGAATTGTCATTGTTTTGTTATTAATTGGTAATTTATTTTATTCTATTCAACATAATATAGTGATAACTCCTGATATGTTCATTCAAAAATATAAACTTTATGTTTTATGTTAATCATTAACATAATTATACATACTGTTTTTAAAACTTTATGTTACTGGATACTGGTTATCTCACTCTATAAACTATTTTTTCGTTTCTTAACCCTTTCAGCTTGAAGCACCAACTACAGTCGGCCTTTCACACAACACAGTAGATGCTTGGGAGATTGAACGAAGTTCACTTGTTAAAACAAGGTTATTGGGTCAAGGTCAATTCGGTGAAGTATGGGAAGGTCAATGGAACGGAACAACAAGAGTTGCCATCAAACAGTTGAAACCAGGTAAGATTGAATGAATATTGAGTTGATGTATTATCACAATTATCCCAAACTTAATTAATATCCGATTTTGAACAATCTCGCCATTTTTTTTCATATACTTTTGTAATTTCATAGTTAATGAACTTTTTATTAAAGCCTTGTTAGACAGTATTTCATCATATTTTTTCACTGATATTATATGTCACTGAGATTGCCTGCCTTATTTGAAGTCTTGGCAACATTCCTGAATTTTCCTTCTGTGTGTATTGCAATTTATCTAATCCATCTCGTTGCTCTTTTGGTACTTTTGAACCCTTCTGTCAATAAGAAAGATCAGTACATCCTTTTCATTGTAAATATTATTAGAATTGATTTGCAATTAATTTTATTTTTGTATATCCTGGGTAAATCTGATTTATATTATATTCACAAGTATATGCAATTTTTTTTACAGAGTAATTTTGCTGTGATAATAGATGATTCCATGTTTATGATATTGAGTTTCTCATCTTTTCAAATGAGATTTATTTTGAATTCCATCTAACCTAGTTTTTTGCACATTTGTGAAAATATAACCTATTTTCCTGTGCGATATTGTCTTCCACTAGGTTCCACTCCAGAAAGTTTTGAAGGAGTGTTAATTGCTCTTAATATTCATTGAGTGGTCTGGTCTGATACTACAACACGTTTCTCTATTTTCAAATTTTTAGCTTCTTCGTAAAATAAGATTACTGGATCAAATTTGTATTACCTCTTTGTTTCAGCTCAATAATTTTATTATTACTTAAAAATGAACATTTATATTTTATACTGACGCTTTTGTGCGTTTCATCTTTTATAATTTAGCTTGTTTATTAATAAAGACGACAAAGTTGATCTATTACCTTCTTGGTGTTTTGATCAATTTCCTTTGAAACAGCTAGGTGTCTCTAAATCAGTTTTACCATACTGTTTTGTTAAGTCTGTGTACCGCCTCTTCCGCTTCAATGGAGCATAAATAATATTAATATCTGTTCGAGACATCGTATAGTGTTGAAAATGAAAAGATAAATTAGCTCAATTTTCAATGTAAATTGATAATGGCTGTGTGCGGCATTGCTGGGCTCTTGGCATCGCAATAAAAATCACATAACTGTTGATAGTTTAACATTTTGTTTGTACAGTAATTTGTTCGTGACAGTAGCCTAATTAATTGTTCGAGGAATTTGCTATGCGATCTTTTTTGGTTTCAAAATTGATTATAACCCAGGTTTCAGGGATTGTAAATTTTTTTTTGTTACCTCTGGCTTCATTGTAAAGATCCGGATTTTCAATGTTGGGTTTTATATGAGATCTTTATGAATTCTTTATCAGCTCTTAACATTAGCATAAGAATAATAGAATATATATTTATTGTGGATCAGAATTTTCGCAGTTGGCTTTATTGGGTATCATTGTGTTGATGACAATGTCCCTAACCTGTTCAGCACACAGATTATTTTCCACAAATTTTATACAAAATTTGTATTCGCCTGTCATACACATCTCACTTACATATTTTAAACCCAATTTTATTGCCTGAGTCAATAACTTTTTCATGTCAGTTTTATGAATCGGCATTCTCGCTCTAGGCATTGATGCTTAACTGAAATACAGTGAAAAAAGTAACCAAATTTTTTTCACATTTTCTATTAGGGGAATCATAGAGACACCCTCATTCTTAGTGCGAAATATTGACCTCATTTTGTTTGCAAAGTTGGCTTATTAGCCAGAATTACAGTGTTAACTTGTAACTTTATCATTTGCTTGTTACTCAGGTACAATGGACGCTAAAGAATTTTTACGAGAAGCTCAAATTATGAAGAAACTTCGCCATCCTAAATTAGTTCAATTATATGCAGTTTGTACAATTACGGAACCTATTTATATTGTTACTGAGCTTATGTGCAATGGAAGCCTACTGGACTATTTGAAAGGTACGTAGGTCTATCAGGATTCTTTAAAATAAATTTATTGAAATTGAGATGTGAGAAATATCTCGCCAAATTATAGTTACCATTATTGGTACTCCTGTAGTGTATGTACGAGGTAAGGGTTAGGCGATAATTTTATTCCGATTTTTCTTATTTTAGTTTCATTACGAATTCTTGGACTGACTGTGTTAGCCAAGTTAATATACCCCCCTGCCCTTAGGTTTCAGTCCCTTTACACAACTTGATGTAAAGCAGGCGAACAAAATTACTTACCTCCATATTGGTACACACAATTCTGGAGTGTCCAATTATTTATCTTAGAATACTGTACATTAAATAATCCCATATCGGTGGAAAAAATCGATGGTTTCCCTAAATTGTTTGTCTGGTTCATGATGTTATTGTCTTTTGGCAAAACATTACTTTCCTTTCGACTCCTGGAGCCATTTCTTCAAAAACCGGAATTCGAACCTGCTAACACAGTGATTCCCAAAGTTGATTGACCAGGGGTCAAAATTAGAAACGGAAGGATATTTATGGGTCGGTAGGGGGAGTGTCGCAACACTCTCAAGGGGCACGATGCTGGGCCTCGTATGAATAATTAAGATATCTGTATAATTGAATTGTTAGGAATACACATGCTTAAACTGTGGTTATGATGCAACAATTGGTTTGAGAACTACTGTGCTAACATGTTCAGAATCGGAAAGAATTTTTGAACTAATTTCTTACTAAAATAACATTTCTTTTTCATATTAAACAGGCAAAGGTCGCGGAATAGATTTCCAAGTAATGGTTGACATGATGGCTCAAATAGCAGCAGGAATGGCGTACCTTGAATGTCAGAATTTCATTCATCGGGATCTTGCAGCAAGAAATATACTTGTTGGTGATAATAATACATGCAAAGTTGCTGATTTTGGTCTTGCCAGATTTATTAAGGTAATGTTGGAATTTTTTGGTTTGCGATTATAAAGCTCTTTCATTATTGGCTCTTTTATGCTCTAGGATTGATCAATTATATTCTTAAACTATCTGAAACTAGTCTAGAAAGTTGACTTTTGCCGAAGTGTGCTTTGAGCTCCTCGCAATATTTTAGTCTTAGAGAACTAGATCGCATAATTTGTTTTTGCCTAATAGCCTACTGTTGTTGCAAGAATTTATTTTTTTTTTACAATTGTTTTGATTCCCCACGGCTTCCCTTCCTCAGTAAAATTATGTTCTTGAATTTTTGCTTATTTTTTGCATCATTCATTATTTTACTGGTTGGAAAAAATAAACTTGACTATGACTTGACTTTCTCTCTGCATAAACTGCTGTTAAATTCATTGCTGTGGATGTACCCATGTCTACACAAATTTTTTTCATACATCATACCGAAAGGCAGAATTTTTTTTATTTGAATTGTTTGCTCATAATACGAACTAGTGTTGAACTATTCTGAATGGAATGAATTTAGCATCCTATGTCAAAACTAATCAAGTCTGTGATATAGGCCTAAGTAAAGAGTGAAATGTTAGAATACTATCATGACAAAATATATGGATAACAAAATCTCAATCTTATAATGTGCTTTCGATTTGGCTTCTGCCGTTCTGCGGGACTAAATACTTATCCTTCTTCTATTTTTTTGTGCCGCTGGATACATATGAATATAATGCAAGGATGCTGTAGCAAACGTGAAGATAACTATTCTAAGTATTCCAAGTAGTACCAACCGTAAAAATATTTCTGTGATGTCTCGTCTGACCAAGGAAAAGTTACAGAAATACATCTGTGTTAGTGTGAAAGAGACTCTTGAATCACTTGGGATTTCTAAATTATAATTTTCAATTAACATTATGAACAATCTTGGGATTAATGTTGTTTTATAAAAATTAATAAATGATTGTGAAAAACCTTGAAATAAGGTCAAAAATCACCCAAAACCTCGCAATAGTGTGCAAAATCACTGGAAAATTGTGGAAAACCACCATAAACCGTAGTAATGATTTCAAATAATACTTATTTTTGTCTCCCTATCAGGACACCGAGTCGCAAGACAATGAAGGAATCTACATGGCCCATGAAGGAGCAAAGTTTCCAATCAAATGGACGGCACCAGAGGCTGCCTTGTACAACAGATTTACTGTCAAGTCAGATATCTGGTCGTTTGGAGTCTTACTTTATGAAATTATTACCAAAGGAAAAATGCCCTATCCAGGTTGGTAACTAATTTTTTTCGCCTATTTTTTGTCAAGTTGTGTAAAGGGACTGAAAGCTATGGGCAGGAGGTATATTCACTTGGCTAACACAGACAGTCCCTGAACTCGTAATGGAACTAAAATAAGGAAAATTGGAATAAAATTATGGCCTAATCCTAACCTGGTATACATACTCACGCGAGTACCTGACTCTAATATCCCTTTTTCTTCCATCCTCAGGTATGACTAACAGAGAAGTTTTGGACCAAGTTAGAATCGGTTATCGCATGCCACAGATGACTGAATGCCCCGATCAACTTTACGAAATAATGAAAGAATGTTGGAATGCTGACGAAGCGAAACGACCATCATTCGAAACATTGCAGTGGAAACTTGAAGAATATTTCTTCCAAGACGACGGAGATTATAAGGAAGCAGATGCCGTTATTTAAAATGCCTGAAAATAATATAGTCAAATTGATTTTGTAATTGTTTTTAAAAAATGAATAATTTTTTGTAATCATAATAATTGTTAATGGCTCAATAAGTAGATTATTTTGAGAAGTTGAAACATCGTTTTTCGTTTTTATTCGGACCTTTCATCCAACTCTATAGGAACTCTAACAATGACTAACATATAATATGGGTATTTTAAGTTGCATTTAATATATTAATAATATGGATGTAATGCTTGAATATAGCGCTTCATTGAATGTATTTATATTCTATTTAGTGATAGGCGGACCAGTTTTTATTTTGGTGTTTGTGTGTTGAAAAAAGTTATTTTTTAGCTTTCAAGCATTTTTTACAGTAGCGACTCATTGTGTGTTGTTAATCTGATTTACCATCTCTTAGTCAATTGTGTATTGTACATTTTTTTGTGCCTTTTTTAATATTTTATACCAAACATATGATCCTGCTTAATATGTAAATGCAAAACTGGTATAAAGCAAATTATAAAAGTTTTCACCAATGGTTTGAATGTTCATACAGATGCACTTTACCAAGCCAAGGAGGAATAGAAAAATTGCGAAGGTACATTCATGTCGAGTAAAATATTTTGCCAAATTACATCGGTTTTCTAACATCAGTTGAGCGGTATTTAAATTCAACAAATATGGTGTAACAAATATGCTTATCCTTTTTTTACAATGAAAAACGTTTCATTTTATCAGTAGTTAACTTTTGTGTATTGCTACTATAATAATGTCTCAAATTTGCTAAAGTTTTATGTAGCAAAATATGATCAATTTTTGTACTTGCCATCGTGTATAAACAAGTTCTTTTTAAAATAGGCTTTCTATATGAACATGACGTTTCAGATTTCAGTGGATATTGTCATAATACCATTTTCATCATGTAATAACTCTTTTGTTTTATAATAATTGTGAGATAATAATAATACTAAGTGCACTTTATGTAATAATAATTGTGACAATTTTTCATAGTTTTTAATTTCTAGCATTTTTTTATCTTGAAATACTAATAATACATTCAGCAATTGTGAACCTACATGAATTTGAAATCAAATGTGCCTTTTCTCAGATTTGTAAAATCAAATCAGTCTAACTGAAAACTATTTTATTACTTTGGGGGCAAATATTTTCCAAAGCCATATTTTTGTTCAACATAGACTTCCAATTAGCCATTGAGCTATTCTAAAACATTCTTTTGCTATTATTTTAAGATATCATTAATAGAATGCAAAAATTTTAGAAACTGCTGTTTTGCCTAATGGAGTGTTGTTTTGTATTACTAACTGTTCGATTACGGTTCAAAATAATATACCAGAGTTCTATTTTGGAAATAATATATATGAACACGAAATGATTTTAAATTATTCAAAATGATCACAAGCTCATTAGGTGATACTCCCATAGTATGTGAACCAAGATGGCGGACACCCGAACGTAGTATGTGTATCAGGGTATGGTTAGGCTATAATTTCAGGCACAAACACTACGGGAGTCACTTAGCTAGTCCCTGAACTCATAATAGAATTTAAATAACGTAAATTGGAATTGGTACACATACTATGTCCCGGTATCAGTGTTGTCAGAAGTATTAGTGTTGGTTCCGTTCCACAATCCCTAGCCCTCAGAATCTCTAGTCGATCGAGCCAATCACTGAATGAATCTCACTGGTGGTTTGTTGATGCCAAGTGAGTTATTCTATTCAGAACAGTGCTTCCCAACAGTGCTTTTTTCAGTTCGCGGCCCACTTTCATTGTCATTTTTTTGCAACTCACAATGAGATATTGATATATGAGAAAAGGAACAATGTATCCCCATGCTATTTACTATTAATGCGAAACTTGAGCTTGCATATTGGATATTATCAGATCAAGTAGTAGGAGACACGCTCACATGCAACGTAGTATTAACACTCAACACATTGTGCTTTTGGCTCAAAATTCTAATTGTTACATTGTTTTTTTTTGTCATAATTGTTATGTAATGATAATGCCACAATTTCCCGATTCAATCGAAAACTGTATGTCACATTTAGATTTCAGTCAATTACTTGAGCCTCACCTCTGGTATATATTCAGGTATCAAGTACTTTTAGAAACTGATTGGTGCAGTAATAATCCTATTGCCTAGAAGAAAATGCCAAGGTTTTATACCGAGTACAATTGAATGAATATTAGGTCATATTTTTGTGTCCATATTTTGCCTATTATTTTTTATATGTTTTTACCTTGACAAATACACTTTTCAATTTTTAGATTATGGTACAAGGGTGCTGTAGAGATTTTTAACTGGGAGAGGATTAAATTGGTCTTTGGATAAATGTTTTGTTACAAATGCATTTGTGTTGGGGTTGCTATTTTTTTTTAACTTTTTGAATCTTGTGGAGTGCTTGAACCTCAACAATTATTATTATTTCTCTGAAATCTATATTTGACAAAAACAAAAGATAAGCATATATAGAAAAACATGTTATTCGAGAATGATCACAGTCTCCCTATTGTGTATGTATACAAAATTTCTATATTTTTTAATTCCTCAACTGAAACTCCTCTCTTTACAAGTAGAAAATTATTGTGATATCCATTACACCAGCACAAGTTATACAGACATTCACAATTTTCCTGTATTTGCCAACTGGGCGAGTATTTTTATTTGCAATTAAGAGTGTTTCATGGCGAGAAGGCAGATGTTGAAATTCTTATTAATCTAACACTCAATTTTATATAAAGTGACAGGAATTAAAATCAGAATATACGTTTTCCTCAATACAGTTTTTTCAAATTTTGTCCTTCTGAATTAAACCAAGGGTGTGCAAATGCGGCCCACAAAGAAAAACTGTGCGGCTCGCGGAGAATAGACAAATTTTAATGGTGTGTAGCCCGCAAAACAAGTTTTTAATATTGAGTTTAATCTGGCATGTGTGAGTAATTCTGATCCCTTTTCCCGCGGTTTCACCCAGTTAAATGTATCTGACCCTCCTGTGATAAATGTTGCACACATCTGGGTTAAACCACTGAATTGTATTATTCAGTACAGCAACAAAATGATAGCAACCTCATTATTTTAGTACATTTGAACCGATACACATTGTTATATATGAGATTTTCATTCCTTAACGGTTAGTTTTTCATATACTATTATTGAGAATGATATTTTTGTAACAAATTATGAGTTACTTTGGTACAATATGCTACCGAACAAATTTATTTATTTTCAATCAGAAAGTGTACGTACCATCGGCTTTGAATCACGACTATGGATTAAACAAAATTTTGGCTCCCAACTCTGGACTAAACTAAAATTTAGATAACAAAAATCTTTTGGTTTTTGCCTGCATTTTTTATTATAATGTTAAGAAAGCATTTTAAGTTTCTTACTTGTTTTATCACAATCGTAAGTTTAAAATTCTGACCCAAAGAAAATTAGACTCCAGAAAATTAGAAAATACCAATCAAAACATGCCGAACTTTGAATGTAAAATCTCTATAGTTCTTTGTATGCGGTGAATTTTTATCCTGCTTTTTGATGCAATCTTGTTGTTAATGCGGCATTGTGATAAAGCGTTTTGTACCATACTTTATCAGTTTATCTCATGACTTTAATCTAAAGTGGAATGCTTATATCAGCAACTGTTAAGTTGGCGATCTTTGCGAGTTCAAAGATGTTTTTATTTTTATTTCATTGTTTGCGATTACTAATTGTGCTTTTGTGAACATCATCATGCCTGCAAGAATCAAATATTTTTATTCGCATATTTTCAGCAGCGTACTGCACTTTTTTTTATTTTCATTTATGGTTGAATAAATTTCAGCATCTAATTTGAAAGTCGTTTATGAAATTATCATAGAGAAGTAGATTAACTGGTTGGTTAACTGTAGTTTCAAGAATGAAAATTTAAAAACAGTTTCGCTCTGTATCGGAGTCAATAACAACTGGTCCCATCATTTCAAAAAATCATGCGGAACTCGTAGCTCTGAAAAATAAGATCGGGATCGCACAGACCCTTGGGTTCCACCTCCATGCTATGTGGACAGTGTTGGGTTTACTACAGTACCCTGGACTCCTAGCATCTCTGTATCTGGGATGATTAGCTGACCAATCATACCAGGATAGGACTAGGACTTAAATAGGGAAAGGAAATCCTAATCTGTACTGGTCCAAAATTGGTAATTTGACATGATATCACCGCACCATCACATTTCTGTGCCAAAGCTAAACCTGAAATATTTTTAAAACAAAATAGTTTCAAAGCATAAATGTTCGTCTCTCTTCAAAGTGTTCGATCGTTTTAGTTGCCGTTAGACGTCGTGAAGGAGCAGTGAGAATTGTTTGTTGTAAACATTGACATAGCGTGGTCTAATAACCTACTTGTTAGGCACCTGTTTAGCTGTCGCGGTACCGTACCTTACAGTTTAGCTATTATGCATGATATTCTCGTGCTATCTTTGCCTTTTTATTAGTTATGGTCAGATTAGGTTCTTAGTTACTTTTTAATCCGCATTCAGGCACAAGTCAATTACGGGTACCGGGTAGTCTATTAGATACAAAATGTTGGTGTCCTGACTTTTGCAGTGATACTGTGATATGCGTTTGTAAAATAATTGGGTTAATGGCCAAGTTTGTTGGACTGGCTGAATATTAAAAACAAATGCTGAAATATTATTTTTTCCAATATTCAGCTTCTCAATATTATTATATTACTAATATTCCGAATATTTGAATAATTTAACACCTTTTTCTCTGGCAGTTTTAAGACTCACTAATACTGTCTGAAGTTCATGACATTGATTTGTTCAAGTCAACAATGGCAATTTGTTTAGTCGCTCAGACCCTTCTTTCATTTTATTATTTAGTTGGCTTCCTCCAACATCAAGTTCATGCATCTGAAAACAAATACTGCAATAACTAGCTAACCAATTCCATGCCCGACATGGTCTGGTTATTTGACGAGGGGCCATGGTTGGCCATATGATTACGCCTTCTTATCGACTTTCCTCTCCCCCAGGTAAACTATGTAAATCCTGCTCAGACAGATATTCAAGCATGGTTGTCTGGTTGCAAACATTGCTGAATTTTCGTGGTTTCGCGTATTATTTGTCAGTTTTTGGTTGTCTTTCTGAAAATTGTTGTAAATGAAATAATTTAGTTGTCATCAAATTATTAAATAGTCTCAAAAACTCAGCGATACCCTAGGCTAAAATTAGATATCAATACCTCTAACCGTTACATCACTTACATGGTTGAATATTCAATCTAGAGCAGTGATTTCCAACCTTTTCGACGGGGTGAAATCCGAATGAAACATTCAGAGGTGCAAGGAATCCGTTGTCATACTCAGATACTTGAGAAGAAATGCATAAACTATAATTATATATAAAAGTAAACCTAATACAGGCAAAATAAAATTGTGTTTAAATTTTAGCAAGTTTAATAATAAAGGTAAACCTATTGTTTAGTTATTTGAATATGTTCAAACAATATACATGTAATAAAATAGATTTGAATTCAAAATAGGTAACCCCTGGTTGGTTGGTTTAAAAAAACTATTTTAGTCAATGTTATGGTGAAAGCTTGGGAATATTTAGAACAATATTCTGCTCTTCTGTTGCTATAGAGCAGTGGTTCTTAAAGTATGGGTCGCGACCCAAACATGGGTCGCGGAAGGTTTAAAAGTGGGTCGCGACAAGGTCGTCAAAGCAAGGGCAATCTAAGAGGAAAAGGACGAATTTTCAGCTTTCCCAATGTTTCAATTTAGCTTCTAAACTCTGGTATTTAAAAATAATGGAATATAAAGTTTCATTCACGGAAAGAACTGTCTTGAGCTCATTGTTACATCACAATTCTGATATGCCAGTCACGTGTATTATTTTATGGCATCCGTAACCATGCACGTCGCTTGTAGTTGTGTTGACCTCGCGGAATGTCGTCTTAGTGGATTAAAATAACTAAAAACGGGTGTCTTTTTGGTAATGTAAATTGTAATAGACGACGCAATGAAAAAGCTCGCATCTCAACATTAAATTATTCAATATCTAGAGAAAATGTGACTTCATCTCGAGTCACCATTTATCGCGAACGAAGCAGTGTGTGCACATTTGATGAGTAAAAAGTTGTATATTGCGAGGGATATCAAAAGCCAGCTAGGATGTCGTGTTTGCGACGGACAGCGGACGAGGTTTCTGCTACAATTCGCGACAAGGCACTTGTTCGAGCGAGGATTTTTGGCTCGCAATCGCATCGATTCCCGTGACAACTTGCGTATTGCGCTCAGTAAAATAGAGGTGTGTATTGAATATATAATGAAAAGAAAATTTCAGTTTCATCAATCTCACTGAGTCAATGGACTGTTTCTAATACATAGTTGTCTGTATTTGAGTCAAACTGTACTAACATTAAAACACATTTTGCGTTATTTAGGATTGGGTCGCGAGTATTCGTGAAACTCTGATTTGGGTCGCGCTCAAAAAAGTTTAAGAACCACTGCTATAGAGTATAAGACATTATTTTTAAGTATTCTTGTGAGTCGTGACGCATATACCAAATGTGTTATGAATACACAAAGAGTCCCACACAACCACGTGAAAATGTCTATTATTGATGCAATTTGCAAGTAGGTGGAAATTAGCATTATAACTTCCCACAAACCTCATTTTGAGCAAGGTTATGTAAAAAGGAATAGCAATATGGAAATCATTATTCGTATGAATGGCTGTTTGATTGTGAGCTTTGTTTTCTGATCACGTCATGCAAATATTTTTCAATTCAATTATATTTTTTTTGCATAGTTTAATATGAATTGAAACTAATTTTAATATATTAATCAGATGTGTCAAAATTCTTTTTTTGCCATGAATATGGCTCTGAGCAAGTTGCCACTTCGTTTCGAGGGGATACTGCTTCAATAATTGTACATTTGTCATTGTTAAATATAAGTCAAATAAAGAAACAGATTTGGGATCATATCAGCTTTTTATGAAAATGAAAAGGCAGCCATGACAATTTTATTTTTTGTGTTCGTTTTTTGGTGTTCTTATACAATATTATTTTGAATGTATTCAACTTGTCTTGAGCATGGCTACATTAGATATAGTTGTGTTATAATTGCAAACTTCATTTTAAGTTCGGTCTCCAAAGTTTTTGGTTTCTAAATATCCAAAGCAAACTTTGGCATGCAAATTCCATGTTATTCAGCAGAATTCCATTGGTATATTTAGTGTGTTTTTCAAAACAAGTTATGAAGACAAATTATCCATAGCTTTCTTTTATCCAGTGTATGTTGTTGAAAACGAGATGTACACATGGATTGTTTTGTTAGGTAAATTATTGTTGATAAAATTTACTTCATGTTATTACTGTATGAAAAATTGCTTGGATCAATTGCTTTGAAATTTTCTGTCGTCAAAGATTGTATTTTTCGCTAGATGTCTATTTACTTTCATTTATTTCATAACTTCCTATGGGTTATATGAGATTAGTTTTTTATGTGCAATGACATCTTCAAAAACTGCTGTAGTTGTACTGTGACAGATTACAAACCCGCACTACTTCGCTTTGGCCCTCAATTCCAACATCACTCTCTTGTTAATAATAATCGGTATCCTGGCTAAAATAATCATAAAATTGCCTCCCATGTATTAAACCAATGTTTTTGATTAAGTCTGTGAGAATATTATAATATATTTAAGGAGTAAAATAAACCAATATTATTATTTTATTTATTCCAAGTATGTCATATCAAGCAAGTTATCACTTACCGATAGTTAGATTAACCTTGTTTCTGGTCTGAGCCATAATTAGCCATGCATACTAATATTTATTTTTTCTGTCCATGTAGATGAAAATTTGTAAAATCAAGGAGGTTGGCTGATATATTTATTTGGTGTAGGTCTGCATTTCAGCTTGTTGGAATGGTGCTTGGTGCTATTCAAGGTTTTACTTATGCAAATGGATTTAATCTGCTTTTAAATACAGTTTGGCCATTTGTAAGAATAATTGTAAATATCAGAGTTGCTTCCCTTTTTCGCTTTGATGATACAAGATAAATTTGGATTCAGACCAATCTAATATTGAATGAATATGTTGAAATTTATTCCTTTATCTGGTTATGGATAGAAGTTTGCCTAATTTATTGTTGCATGTTAGATTCACAATAATACTGTAGTCTTTTCATCTGCTCATAGTCTCCCAGTCTAGTCTTCTAGTAAAATGACCTTTTGTTAATAATAAGTTAGGCCTATCTTTGTATGGTGTTGTCAGAAGTTAGAGACATTATCAAAGTTATGCTCCATATCAGCTGTTTATGCATAAACTTTCAATTACTGTATGACTTATGCTTATGAAAATTTATAGCCTTTCCAAGTCACAGTGTTTCCCTTGCAGTGTTAAGTTTACATATTTTCAGTTGATGTTGATCAAAGTTAATTCAAAATATATTTATTAATATCAGTGGTGCTTGAAAGTTTTCTATTAGTACTGTTTCCATCTTCATTTGGAAGAACCACGGCTTTATTTCGATCAGACTTATTTTTTCAAAACAGATTAACTTAACTGTTATTTTCAGTAATTAAATTATCCTAATTGACTCGTATAAGGGAAGGTCATACCTTTCGTCACATCACAGTATGCCGTCATTAATAGGACTTGTGGGAATTGCTTCTATAATGTTCTGTGGATTGTCACATTGTGGAATGTACGAACATTTGGTTTACGTCATTACTTATCTGTTTCTGGCGAGTCTGCTTTAATATTAGAATAGATTGTGGTATTGCTTTCCATTAGGAAATTGTTATTTTGATCATGGTATAGTACTCCCGTAGTATATGTACCAGGTTAGGGTTAGGGCATAATTTAATTCGGATTTTCCTTATTTTAGTTCTATAACGAGTATAGTAAATATCCCTGCCCATAGGTTACAGTCCTTTAACACAACCAGATGTAAAGTGGGCGAACAAAATTAGTTACCTCCATACTGGTACACATACTTCTGGAGCGCCCGTTGTATTGATATGACAGCAATGTTGGCAATGAAATTTTTGTAACAAAAGTTTAATATTTATTCAATAATTTTTGCTTTGAGAAATAAATATGGGGATTTAGATTCGTGTTATTCAAAGAGATTTGGACAGTAATTTATCTTTCATTAGATGACTTGTCAATGAAAACTATGAGTTTTTTACACTGGGAAAAGCTATTCTTAATATCAAATCGATTTTGAAAGATGGGTATTTATAATGGTTATTGGTAAATGTATATAGATAAGTCTGCATTAATATTAGTTGTGGTATTGTTAGTTTGTTGTTGCATCTCATTGATTATTTAGATTTTCATTTAGCTAATTTAAATATGGTAATCAGCAGTAGAGTAGTCAAATTTCGAGGAATATTTCATGCGAAATGGACAGTATAGCTTATAAAATTCCAAATTAATGGTTTATTAGGAAAGGCATTCATAAGGGATGGTTATAAAGTTGCTAGAAAACTATCAACAACACATAACAAAATTTAGATATTGAAGATATAATTTATTTGTTGTGGATCCTAATGCTAATGCAAAACATGCTGATAATATCACCAATTTCCTGACTTGTTTCTGGTACCAAGTATTAGATATATTGTTTGAATGTAATACATCAGATGAATAGGCTTAATAATTCTAAGAAGCATTGATTTCATAGTGCCAGCTTTTAGAAATGTGCTAATATGGTACATACCATAGTGATTAGAAAATGATTGATATAATATGATTCACCCAAGCATTGGCCATTCAAGGTGCCTACTGATATGTATATTCCATGCTTGGCCTATACAAATATATTCAGGAGATTTATTTGTTATATATATCTTCATTCATTCGGAAATTTCTGGGTGTCTCGTGGGTGTGTCTTGTTATACTGTGGATTTTGCTGTAGTGCATTAATTGTTTCCTGTTATTGTATTATTAAGTTATATTATATCGATAAAACCTTCTTGGTTTTATGGCCCTGTATGAAGATACTCCATTAGTTATGATACAGCAGGATTTGTTTACTTTCCTTATCATAGTGTGCTGGTAAGGTAGTTGGCAGAATTTGTAAAGTAGGTCAGTCGTCCATCATGTGATTTATACCTATGCTGATAGGTATGGCTGTATGCCTGAGGAATTTTGTTGATTTAAATTAGTATTATACATGGTTATGAAATTTTTCCCAAGGTTTTTGTACCTTTGGTCATAATTGTAGAAGTGTTGTATTTACTGTCTTTGCCAGTTATCTATGAGTGCGAATGCAATATTATGGCTGTATCTGTTTGCTTTTTAAAAAAGTTGAATTTTGTTGATTCAAGTGAAGATTGGATTATTTTTTTACAAGCTTTTTGGGCTTGTTTATGTTTTGTAGTTGTTGCTATGGTTTGTTTAATCTTCTCCTTGTTTATATTAATGTCAGAATCCATTTGATATGCAGTATTCTAAACTGGAAAAATTATGACTCGGTCTATAACAAATTTTCTCGAAAGCCATCCATAGCATTGTTACAAATTCAAGATTCATCTAATATCTTTGATTCTCCAATAATTGCCAATTATTTTAGAACCCACTTTCTACCTTGTTTTAAATTTTTTTCAAATCGAATCCTTGGTTTTGATTTACTGTGGTTGCAAGTTGCAACATTTCTACCATTCCGTTGCAGGAAAATATAAAAATTTTCCAAGATCAAACATAGTGTTGATTTCAATTTATTCAAACTGCGCCTAAAATAAATTCTTTAGACATTGTGAATTTCCACAGATCAGGACAAATTCCACCTTCCACTATCAGCAATTAAAATATTAAAATCACCCCTAATCCTTCGTGTAAATTTATTATAAATTAAGTTTTTTTTTCTAGTTAGATCTAATGTTCATCCAAAAAGTAAATCTGAAAATCTCCACAGAACAAGACAAATTTTGTTTCTTCGACTGCATATTGAATTTACGCTACTCAGTAAGTTTATAGCAATCCATAAGTTCATAACAGTATAGCATTGCCACCAATGCCTTTGATTCCTTCTCTATTTTTTTAAAATTAAGCACAAATTTTTTTTTTTATTCCAGTTATTAGATCTAATATTCATTCAAAAGTTCCAATTTGGCTTCAAGGTAATATTTTAAAAATCCTAATTCCTAAATCTTCAAATAAATAAGATTTCTTTTAATACATGCTTAAATTACTTCTCAGGCAAAGTTTATATTACTGATCCTTTTCAATTAGTCATTGAGTATGTGCTTTGAATATTCCTGTATCAGCGTCAGACGTTATTACAGCAGTTTGTTTTCCATTCCCGGCATTTGTTGGTGGAAGATGAATTACTTTGTTGTTTCCGGGACCTTGTAATATGATCGAATCACAATTGTCTTGCAATTGCATTTCTTGCATAATCTCGATTTTTGACATTAGCAAAGATATTATTAATGCTATTGTCTGGTTCATATTTCTAAAAACAGCCGTTTGGGTGATAGTTAAGTAAAGTTTTATTATAAAAATTATCGTATATCATCGCATATAAGTCGAGTTTGAAACTCAGAAAAAAAAGTCACCAAACTAAACGGGCGGCGTATACCCGCATAACTCTGATCACACTGATCGACTTATTTGTGAGGATATACATTAGACATGCTTTGTAAACACACAGTTGCAGATTGTTATTGGTGAAATTTTACACCACCAAATGACATTATTTGTACAAATCAAAGTAGCCAGGTTCCTGCATTGAATTTGCTCATTTGAATGAAAATCTGGATAAACAGACATAGATAGATAGCTATGAAGTTTTTGGAGTGAATAATATTGTCAGGGTTTTGCTGTTATTTGTGAGTCTAGTTAAACTTGAAATAACATATCACAAATGCTTACTGAATAAAAATTAATTTTTCCTATGCAGAGATATTTTGTGCAAGTTTATAAATATTATTGTTATAATCTTATTGTTATAGGCTACTCTGTATTCAAAACAAAATACAAATTGAATATTTCGTTCATTTTTTCTGTAATTATTGGGTTATTTTTGGCCATTTCTCCATATCTGTATCAAACATGTTCGTGTTATTTTCTATTTAACTGATTGGAGTATTTGGTTGTATTAAGATCAGACTTACATTAGGTTTAATATTCCCCAACCCCCTATTATAGGCTACAGAAAATGTCCATCACTAAGGGATTCTAATGTGTTGGGCTTCATTTGTAAACATTGGATTTATACAAAGATACTCAAGTTGGTGATCTGTAAGGAATCTGCTCATCAGACTTCCCAACAGTTATCAATTCTTCCTAATAATTAAAGTTGTCTAATTCTAAAATACTATTATTCATAGTGAAAATATGTTAGAGGAAATTTTCTAAAATGTTATCTACTTATTACTCTAACCAGCTGTTCTCTTGCTAGGTAGATATATAATGGAATTCCAATTTTATGATGGAGGCAATCCCATTTTAACTACCGTATTTTCTCGCAAATACGCCGAGTTTAAAACACAAAAAAAAAGTTGCCCAACTAAGGGACCGTCTTATTCTCGCATAACTCAGATAGCACCAAAAAAATCGGCTCCTTCGCGCATGGAGACTTTGATCACGCAACGAAATGATATCATGCTGACCTGCCGGTAATTGCAACAGCTACCAACCATGCTTAGTTCTCACGATAAAAGCATGCAGGCACACACGCGATCCTTGTCGAGGTGTGATTGTCTGTCATAAACGTGACGCTTGTATTTGATTGTATCTTTTGCATAAGAACAACAGCATTGATCTACGGCCAGCCGTCTCGTGGTCAAAACGTTATCATTTGTGCGCAATCGTCGTAGCAACTAACGCCTGAATTTTAATCACATTTACGATATGTTATCCTTTTTAGTTGCGCTGATAAGCACTCTTATCTCTTTCCGTTGTAATTGAAATATTTACTGGCACATCATGCATGACATCGCTCACGCTGTTGAAGTAATGACACAATAATAATTATTAACAATAAAACTGTAATTCCCATAATTTTGAACAACCACTTACGGTAACTGAAAGGTTGAAATAACATATGAATATGGTGTGATAAATACTGTGCTGTACGTCCATGGGTTTGGCAACAGCTGTGTTTTCCGTTTTTTCCTGAATCAGCAAAACGGAAGGGTCATAAATCAATCACTTTATTTCGTGGTAGCCGATTTCTTTCTGAAGTGCCGTTATCGGGCAGGAAGTGGTTCATTGCACCGGCCACGTTTTTGTTTTTAAAAGGATTAAGACAAATAACAGCTGGTATACAAAGTCAATTAAATAATCGGCAGACACTTTGGCATACATTATAAAATATATCAGCCCATATATGAAGCTTACACAATCATGTTTGAGAAGACTTGCGAAAAATAACCAAATTTATTGCCCTTGCCGCTCAGAATATCTCGACTACGTTAATATAAAATATTTTCAATCAAAAATGTCCTCATGTTATACGTTTGGTACTTCAAGTCGGCGCTGATTTAATTCCTTTCATGTTGGCAGTAATTTAGTTAGAGCCGCAAAGGGCTGTCTTCCATTACGATAAAACAGAAAATATAATAATCGAAAATTGTTTTAATCAAAATATGGACAGCGGCGCTAGAATGTGTGTGCCATATACAAGAAAGTAGTGATTAGCGATATTTGAATATTAAATTTGAATTGAACATTGAATTGACTGTAATAGATGCGTGCGCCGTGTTACGATTTGTAGAAACGGCGTATATGCGGATTTTTATAAATTCACTATTTTAAGGCTGTTATTAGGGAGTCGGCTTATTCTCGTGATAGGCGTATAGTCGAGAAAATACGGTAAATATATTGTCACTTTATTCTTACTCATATTTTTATTAAAGTAATTATACTTATTCTAATATTAGTCTTTGCATTCTGTGTGTATTTAACTTATAATGAGATTCAAGAACGATTATTACTTCTGTTAAGTTTTTGATTTTCAATGGACCATGCAAACAATGTGAAATTTTTGTTCTATTCATGTGGGAAATTGTAGAAATTCCATTGATAGGTGGAGTTACCTAGCATCGATGTTGAATATGAATGGTTTTTATGATTAATGCTGACTAATGAATTTGAACTTGAATACATTGTAAATAATAGCAGCAGACAGACCACTGTCTGATATATACAGTTACTATTTTTTCATTTCCTGTGTGTGACATGTTTCCAATCATTTCATAAATGCAACATTTTATGTGCAACATGACTACTTGCAACATTATATTATATATTATAAGAGGTAAAATTGGCAGTATTAGCACAAAATGGACAAATAAATTTCATTTTGATGAAGGCAAAGAAATTCTATATTTCCAAATAATTGAAGACTTTTTGTAATTATTTTGAACAATTAAAACATAAATAAAGTAGAATCATCTCTAACAATAAGATATGCTAAACCGGATAGGTTTATACTTGTCTTAAGAAATTGCTTCGAAAAGTTCATCATTTTTATTTTGTTGTGAAATATTCTTCCATGATTTTTTTTTTTTTTTTTTTTTTTTTGTAGAAAGTAAAATAAACATCAAGCGGGCAACATTATTTGGGTCTAGTATAGTTTAGTACCACAAGTACTTCCAGTGGGCATAGCATACCGGTAACGATTTTTGCATATGCCACTCCTAACCTTCTTCCATGATTTTGATGAAACGGAGAATCCCCAAATTACAATTCCCTTTTCTATTTTTCCATAATTAATGCTTTATTTAACTTTTAGCAGTTACTAACATTATAATATAAACCTGGAATATTCTGGAGGAATAAAACTTTCAACGAAAGGAAAAAGGCAATTTAGGATCCTGCTAATGTTCAACAGATTCTTCAATACATTTTGTTCAACTTACGAATGACAATTTTTGAAATAATAGAACCTGAAGTGATAATCACTTGGACATGAATATTATTTGAAATATCAGATTTACTGGTATAATTTCATATTTTGCTCATTTAAATAGCTATATTATATTTAATACTTGATATTATATGACTCGATAGCCTGTGAACAATTGAATATGTAAAAATCGCTTCGTGATCTAATTCAACTTGTTTTTGACGGAAACAAATTATTCATGTAATATAGCACACACCGACAAAAAAAAATTAGATTTTTGTTCTAATTTTGTCTTGTTTTTTTACTGAAACATATTTTATTGATGTATCATAGGGCTTACCAGTATGATTTCACGTTTTTTTTGTTGTTTTGCTAACAGCATTACTCTTAAAAACATCCGCCTACTATGAATGAGATCAAATATTTATTTAGAGTAAATATTTTTCACGAAGTTGGCATATTTGGTCACGCTTCAAGTGTTTAAAGTTAAAAAAAAAAACTAATCGACAACATACTAGAGAATAAATTGTGAAACGTGGCTCAATAATAATATAAATTCCCCCTTTAGGTACTCAGTCTGGTAATTCTTTGCAGTAAATGCTTCTTAAAACCACTGTAAATAGAAATTGCGTAATATCACATGGGTATGGTGCAACATTATGGGTATTGAATGTTGTCTCTTATCTATATTGCCAATCAGCAAAAATGTATTATGTTTACTGTGGTATCTTGATAATAGGTAATAAAGCCTATCATTTTATTAACAAGGTCTTATTTCAACGAATGTTCAAAAATTTTTTAAACTTAGGTTGATGAAAAATTCTTGCTTGTATTATAAGAAGATTTTCAATTGACAGTTTTTGCTGAAGTTGCATTTTGTTTGTATTACTGTCATAGCCATTTATATTCAAATATCCTTGTTCCATTGAATTCTTGATGCTTAAATTGAGAAGGCTTATAATCCACAGCTGTAATACTCGTAGTTTATGCATGATTTTGCTTGTAGGTTGAATTTGGTTGTCTTTAGTTCCACTGTTACTGATATTCCTATCCAAATAGCTTTGTTCTATTGGATTCTACATACAATTATTATATTTCAATTGTATATTGTATGTATGAACTATTTTTAACTACAGATATATCTTAATAGTTGTCTATTAATAAGTCATTATTTCACTGTTGAAACAAAAAATAGTAGTTTCTACTTCTTAAAATAAATGTACATCATCCAGTTAGCGTTTATTCTTGATTCAATTTAAGCTTAATTCTATTAATATTCTTTCCAACAGTTCCAGGGATTTAACCCTTTTATTATTTGAGTCGATATCTTTCCTGCATTAATACTAGTGTGATATGTAAAATAGTGTTATCTAAAATTAAATTGGGAGTAGTTCCTGTCTAGTGGTCATTATTATGGAGGAATACACGTCTCACAGCTGGTGTACTTCCACTGTTATCTTTGTTTCATATTTTGGAAGCAATATATTATGATTTGTCTGAGTTAGCTTATAGTTTAGGTCACCAAAATAAGAGAACCCATAAATTTTTTTAATTCCCAAAGAACAAAGTAAATTCTTAATTTTGTATACATTCTGTTTGTGTATGATCGTACCTTGAAGTTCAGTAATCTAGTAGGCCTTGCGCAAAAGTTATGTTCTGTCTAGAATATGTTCAAATTGACGTTCATTCTATTATTTTGCATCACCTTTTACTTTGTCTAGTTTTAGGTTTAGTTGAAATAATATCAAATAATTTTGTTTCGTTTTCTTCTTGCTTATTTGTGTTCAGTAGATTTAGAAGCAAATCAAATTACTTTACAGCTAACTTATATAAATACACCCACACACTAATGCAGATGACAGATGCTTCATTAAAAACACAGACTATTGCATGAGAACCATAACTTATGATAATAGTGATATTGTGTCTAATTGTGACTGTTTTTTATAATGATTATGAAATCGGACATGTTTCATTTGTTTCATATTTTTGTGTGTTCATTCTAATCATGCCAATGCCACTTCCAATAAAATTACCTTTTAAATTGTAGATCTATGTTAGGGCAAGAGACTTATAAATTTAACATGGTAAATTTATTGTAAAGTCCATTACAGGCTTCTATTACCTTTTATATTTACTATAAGGTGTTATTCAGTAATTGATTGAATATGTTTGCCACAAGTCATAAATGGAGCACTTATATTACACTTTCTATTTATAGAATGTTGATGGTAGTTATGTGTTACTTGATAAGCATTTTCTAATGTTCCATATATTGCAGTAATATTGGCTGTATTAACATTATCTAGCTTGTAGCTTTCAAAGCAATGGTTGCCAAGCGGGGCCCAGTGGCCCACTGAAGAGGCGGCCCAGTGGCCTACTGAAGAGGCCACAGCGCATTTGGAGGGAGGCCCAATGCTAGACATAAAACTGATTTTTTGTTTCCCTTGGCAAGAAAACCCCCTGTGCTTCCTAGTTTCATTGCTTGATAAGGTTATTTCACAGGGTGTTTTCACTTTGTTGAGCATGAATTGTTTGAACATATTGGAATTTGGAATTTATCAATTGAAATAACACAATAAATACAACTGCAATGAAGGGAAGCCATGAGGGCCAAAAACCTCCGGAAGGGGGCAACAAGCCTTTAAAGCAGGGGTGTGCAACCTGCGCCCGTGGGCCAAATGCAGCCTGCAACGAAAACTTATGCGGCTCGCGGAGAAGTGCGAGCGAAGTTTTTAATATAGTTCAAGCTAGTACGGCACCCACTAGAAAGCCTATGTAAAATAAAGGTGCGGCTCGCAGTTTCACCCAGTTATTTGTATCTGGCCCTTCTGTATTAAAGGTTGAACACCCCTGCTTTAAAGGTTGGGAACCACTGTTTTAGAGCCATATTTGTGAGTGTTTATCAAATTTCAGCATTTTTCTAAGAAGAGAAAAGCCGGTTCGATGACATATTTGGTATATCCGATAATAATGCCCATTTTAGTATTGGGCCATTGTATCTTTATAACATGGCAGTTTAACAGAATTTATCTATGTTGTATGATATTGACTAAGTATGGTGTCACAATAGTAGAACAGTTCAAAGGTCAAATAATATTTTTAAACCATTGTGAACAGACAATAGACAATTTATCCATGTTGTCTAGTCCGGTATGATTTATCTAGAAATTAGAATATCGAATATTTTGTGATAGAAAATTTAAATAATACTGTAATTTTACAGACAATTTCATTCTCAACAACATCAAAGGTTAAAAATAAAAAAAATGGGAACAAAGACTATGTTTATCTTGTGATATCGCAGTCCATTGGTATTACCCTAAAAATACAATGGGATTTACCCAAATTTCACCTATATAATATGTATGAAAAGAGATTGGATGTTAATTAAATGGATTTTGCAGTGCTCTACTGTATTTCAAATTTTACGAGAGGTGTCTAGTCTGCTCCAATTTATTTATTACCGGTAGATAAATTTTCATTTGTTTGCTCTGAGTGATATTTGAAATCAAGGTTTAAAATTAAAAAATCTAAAATTATGCGTTCTTTCATTTTTTTTGGCAATTTATTAGATAAAGTATTACACTTGAATATTTCGGATATTCGTCGGTTTGCTGCAAACTCAAATGTGAAAAAGATTAGTAAATCTTTTATTAAGTTACTTATCAGGATAGTATTAACTAGACTGTACTTCTATATGTCCAGTACTGTCCCATTGAGCTAGACAGTGTTTTTGTGTTCAATGTAATTGTCATTTTTTCAGCACTTTCGGAAGCACTGGTATCCTCTAGTTTTTTCAAATTTTCATTTCAATTTTCAAGTATGATATACTTTTTCATTGTCTGACTGAGTTATAAAATATAAATAATTGTAATTTTGGTAATAAAAAAATTGATTTGATCAAATTAGCAAAATTCTTGATTAATAACTCTCATTAAATTAAATATTTTTATTTAATTAAAACCATGTTTTAACTGGCTGGATTTGGCCCGAACGCCTTAGTTTGCCTATGTCAGGTATAATACTTTGTTCTCCATTGCTTAAACCAGTGGTTCTCAACCGAGGGCCGGTGGGGGCACAAAGCAGCCCGAGGAGGCCACCATACGAGGCTAGGAATTGATTATAAAGCAACTTTGTTTGCATACATATCTTTTGAAAAAAAAGGCTTCGTTCATGCGTTGTTTGCGATCGCAGGGTGTATACACTTTTTTGTGGGTGAATTTTTTGATCATAATGGAACCTCGAATCTACCAAATCAAAATAGCTCGCCGGTAGGTCGTCTAACCTATAGACGGGCAGTTTCACTAGACTGCGAGATAACCTTCGCTATCGTATTATAGTTTCAAAAACCCATTTGTAAATTTCTAATGCAGAAAAAATACGAAAATTGAACGACAGTTACGTAGGATTTGGCTTTATCAAAGTAAATCAAAATGACAGAGAATGTTATCAATGCTTACATTGCTCTATGTAATAACAATAAATCATTACGTCCATCAAAACTTAAATCCACCATGACAAAAATCATCTCCAGATGAAAGACGTTATTATCGGTTTTCTTGGCTGTCAAGCGAGTTAGATTGACAAGACAATTGCCAAGTCCAGTTTTGTCAGAAAAAATCCGCTCTTGAATGAAGCTATGAAGTTGCATATCAGATTCTTACCCACTACTTGGCAAGAAAGCTTCTTCACTGCTAGTTCGATTTGCCGCAACTTATATATGTGTGCGATTGTCGTTTTTCTGATCTTGTTACCATTTTTTGAAATCACGAACATGGGGGTCACGAGTGAAAAACGGTGCCGGAAGGGGGCCACGAGCCTAAAAAGGTTGAGAACCACCGGCTTAACAATACTAGCAGCCTTTTGGGAGTTTCATTCGCTTCCCAATTACGTTCGGCTAAGTGTAATCGATGATGGATATGGATTTAAAAAGAGACAATTGATTGGGCGAGACAAAGCCGAGGAATTTTATTGTTGCTTTTATTGTCAATTGAATCCGTTTATAAAAAACCTATTTACATTTCTCATTCTAAGAAACTGCATTTCGAGCTAATACATTGTGCTTTTGAGGATTTTTTTTTGTAATTTCTAAATTGGTTGGGTTTAAAAAAGGACAAAAATAGATTACATATTGATTGAGAAATGCAAAGTGTAAGGATTTAAAATAAAATTTTAGGTTTTTTTCTGTTCATATACTAGGTAGTAATTGCTTCAATATTTTGAGAATGAATTTCAAAAGTCTAAATTCCATTAAGACTCGATTTTTTTTTAAATTGTTCAGTGTATTTATCGATACCATATATTGTTTTGGCTCTTCCAGGTGTATTAAATGAGATAAAAATTCAATTACTGATTAGAAATCAGCAAACCTGGTTATTAGGATATTGAGGACTGACAAAATTGAAATTGTAAAGGGAATACTTTAGGTACAAGGACATCCTTTTGAGTAAGGTAGAGGAATTTTCAACTACATGGTCTGGAATACAAGATGCATAGCGCATTGAAAGTATGTTTTAAATGCTTTGTAATATTGGAGTCACTATTTTTCGGTTGTAGAATCTTTTACTCTATAGTTTATATCATAATTTCTGTCTGATTTTACAGCAAAATTTAGCACAATTTCTATGCGATAAATACGGTAACTGTTTGCAAAACTACTTGTACTTCAAATCCAATTTTTTTGCAATGTAGAATCATAAAATAGTTTAATTCTGGTAGTTTTATGCAATATATTTCAGCTATGGACATTCCTGACAATCTCATTGAATAAATACCAGTTTAGTAGCCTATTGGTATTTCAATTTAAATTCATCTATACATTTCAGGTTATGAAGACTGGCAATTATTGACATATAATAATATATACAGTCAGTCTAGAGTTGAATTTAAATTTTTTTTTTTAGATATATTTCTTAAATATTTAAGAATAAGTTTTGCACATGACATGTCACGTTTCTTGCAAGGCTGTAATTAAATTTAGGTAAGCTTTGAAAAGATCTAATAAATGTCACAACCTATGTGGCTGAAGAAAAACCCCAAATATGAATGCTATCCTTGATAGGTGGTAATGTGCAAATTCCTGATATAGGCTATAATATAGTTAACTCATGGAAGGTTCAAAAATATTGCATACCAGATGATCAATCAAACTGAAACCCCATATTGATGCCATTTGCAAGGTTCAAAATATGATCAAATTGTGTTTTTCTTTTCGTGATTTGGAGGGTATTTGTGTTGTTTTTGTCATATTTCAGTGATGATGAATGTGATTTGTCTAATCAGCTGTTTCTGTTTAAGCTAATCAAGTTGATATGCTATAACTAGTCAAAACCAGATCAAACCGGTAAATACAGGTATAAATAACATGAGAGCCTATCAATCAATAGATTGTTTCAACTCCCCTTTTTCAAGTAATAAGTTTATTATGATTCTGATTCTCAGACCTGGCCATTTGTTGTATGGTCAATAACTTGTACAGGCAGCCTTACTCTAATATAACAGATAATATAAAATAAATTAAGATGATTCTTACTTGTTTGCTCAAAACAAGGCTCTAGAGAAAACTGTTGTCCCTTCTAAAATGCCATAATTTGGAACACTCTTAGTTTGTGAACCAGGTTAGGGTTAGTCAATAATTTTATTCTAATTTTTTTTTATTTTAGTTCTGTTATGAGTTCGGGGACCGTCTGTGTTAGAAAATTGAATATACCCCATGCCCATAGGTTTCAGTCCCTTCACACAACTTGATGTAAAGTAGTCGAACAAGATTAGTTATCACCATATTGGTACACACACTTCTGGAGTGCACATATTTATCCGGTTTGCGGTAGCGTACCAAGTTAATCATACTCTGTTCTTGTTGGTAGACTGGGGTATAAAAATGAACAGAATTCCTAACCTGCTCTGCCAACATAGTTAAGGCTGATATGTTTGCTACCTACCATTATTGATTCAAATTAAAAGCTTGCCAAACAAAAAATGGCTGCTATTTTGCGCGGGACATGCTTGCACAACCTTTTCTTAATCATTTGGATTCATCCTGTTTGAATATTTTGAAGAGATTCAGGAGTCTCACTGCACACAAAAACATATCTTTGTCTGACTAGAATTAGACTTCTCAGAGTCTTAGAAAAGATATTTTTACTCATGCTACAGCATCATTTCGTTATACAAATCCATCCGATTAAAATTATAGAAATAGGATAAGTAGTTGGTATCCGAGCAAAACAATCAATAGCCAGAGTAATTTGAATTCTGAAAATTGCAATAATGATAATGTATTCACAATATATGATTGTTTTCCTGTGTGACTCAATAGTCTGGCACAAGCCTAAAGACATAGATAAATAATAGTTACCGGTAGTTTGTCTTGCGTAACTTCTGCTGTGAGCTATAATTGCTCAACACTGTTTATGATGTCTATATAAATATTGATGAAATAAAATAAAAAATGGATTCACACAAATAAAATTTGAGGAGATATTTCATACGCTATTATAAGTTGTAACATTAACATGACTGTGTCAAGAAATATTGTGTAAGAAAATGCATGTTATGACTTAGGTAAATCTTATAGTTATAATTGCACTAAAATCCCAATAACAGGGCATTTTTTAATTTTATGACAAGTGAAGATTTAATGCAGAATTTCAGTAAATTTATTATTTATTTTTGTATCAAAATGTAATTTCTATTATTAATCTTCAAGGTGATGGTACTTTTTGTTTCTATTGTTCCAATTTTCATTGTCTTTCAACCGTATTCAGTATTCGATGAATGTTTTGTTCGCACAACCGAGTTTCAAATTACAATAACAATTATCTGACCACAGGGTTAGAAATTTACAAATTTACAAATCTTAGGAGAATTTATGGCAGTAGCTGATGCATATACCTAGATGGCTTTTATAGGATTCTCGTACTGCCGTGTTTCAAGAAATACGATCTAACCTGATTTTTAAAAATTATTTTAATATAAGCCTTCTCTATAAAATAAGACCTATTTGATAGCAAGAAATTTCTCATACACATTTTAAATGATTGTTAATCTATGTTTTTCAGTTATTTTGATTAAAACGTGTTATAAGTAAATGGATATCGGTTTTCATATTTTGTATATTTGGAAATCTCGTAATTCTCTACTTTGTGATTTTGTTTTTGACAAATGAAAATATAAGACATTCCACGAAAATAAGCCCCAGTGTTATTTTTCGGAAGAGAATTGAACTAAGACCAAGTCTTATTTTTGGTAGATTGTTATATTGTAAACAGGTGACAATCCGCATAGAATTAGTTTGAGATTACATGACGAACTTGTAATAATTTTGACATACACGGGGTGTTCTTGAACTACCGTTTGTGTATGATTGTACCCGGAAGTTTCAGTCATTTAGACCGCTTTGCATAAAACTCATGTTCTCTCTAAAACAGTGGTTCTCAAACTTTTCAAGTCGCGCCCCCCTTTTAGAATTTGTCAAGAACTAGCTAACAATAAAATACAAATAACAGATAGTAAGGTGAAAATATGTTTTGTTCAAAAAACACAATGAAAATACGTGGATGGAATGTAAATAATGAGATAAATGAAAAGTTTTGAAATGTAAATATTTAAACCTTATTTTTGAGCAGGAATTTCTCCAAATTGAACAATTCCATTTAGACTCTTTAGAGACAGCTAAAGTAATATTTTATAGCTCCTATTGAGCTTATTAATTTTTTTTTTAAATGGGTTTATAGCACACCTAAACCTTTTGCCGATTTACAATTCATAAGCCATCTTGCAAACTTTCATTTGATTGGTCTATTCTTGTTGCAGATAATCATAAACGACGTTTGCAATTTGAATGATTTCTTCGTGATAAACTGCGGATAAAAATAGAAGTTTCAGAATAGGGTATTCCCCTGTGTTGAGGCAGTAAATCTTGGCACATTCACAAATTGTCATGAGAAAAATGTCATGACACTTTTGCGGCAAGAATAGTGACGTGTATGCATGTAAAAATATAGTTTAGTGCAATAACACCTGCGCGGGCTCTTGCAATATTACTAAGACTTGATATTAGAAATTAAGCAGAAAATTAGTTACCGGTAATAAATATTAATAATCCTTACGGTACATACAATTCTTTTTTTTCAATCTTTTTTTTGAGCAACTGCAGATTCGGCTTGAGAATTTGAGTATTTATTAAATATGTTGAAATTGATTCTTTTTAAATACATTCAGTTGTTAGATCTCCAAGCAATATGCTGATTCCACCCTTCAACATAGTCAACACAACCAAACAGAATATATCATAAAATTCAAAATACTTTTCAAATTCTCTGAAATCATATTATTATTACATCAAATTATTAAATTCATTTGAACTTGGTCCTCACATACTTTTTGAGTACTGGGTTGTATTAGATCATGTTTTTTTTTCCAATCGTTGAGGAATCGTTTCTCAATTGTTGTATTTAGTATAGCTTTAATTATATTGTTTAGATATTTTATAATTATGGACACATTAACTATATGAACTGCGTATAAACCAGAGTGTGACTTGCATTTAACACTGTCTATTAAAGTTTGGACAAATAAAGGAAACGGATTTTTTTATGCATAGTTAGAAAGGAATGAAGAGTTTTAAAATTTATAAAACGAGAAATTTATTGAAAAAGTTTGGTAAGCACTGTATCAAGCAATACACGAATGAATTCTGTGCTTTGTAAAACAATAATACTCACATTACAGAACCCTCACAAGGCAAGCAAATATACCGTGTATTTAAATATACAATGTATTGAATAACAATATGACATTGCTATGAAATGTCATAAGCGTGGCTTAAAATCCCCATTCCTTGATTATGGTCAGTATAAATAAATCTTGCCTACCTTTTCTCAATTTTGTGTTTATGAGTTTTCTTTGCCACAGGCTATGATTGTTTTCAGTGTTTACAAATAGTCTGCTGCTACTCTAGTATTTTGATTCTACCTGTTTATGAAGGCAATATTGCTGTATATTAAATCAGAAAATAAGTAATAAGAATTTTTTCATGTCAAAGAAAGCCATTGCCTATATTTTTTTTTCCTTTTTGAGAATGCTAACACTTCCTCAATTTTCTGTTTTTATTTGGTCAATGCAATAATTTAACTCTTCGTTATAGAATGATAGAGAATTGTATGCTGTTGCATATTCATACTATTGTTTGAAGGATGAGAATTTTTGAATTTACTCAGTGCAATTAAGTTGTGATTATTGTCAAATTTTTATGAAGTTGAATGAATTATTTTGAAAATGAAAATCAAGGTTAGTCGAAAGAAACACGAGAGACACTATTGGTGCTCAAATGATAATCATTTTGTCCTGTTTTATGTCATTTACGTGGGTACATTTTCAATATTGGAAAGTAGTGTTTGGTGGTTATTTTCATAAGGCATTCTTTTCCAATTCCAATGTTTTTCTTTGGTATCTCTTATGAGATGAAACTGTTTATGAGTATGACATAATGGAAACTCCCGCAAGTGCATGACTGAAATTTGGATCTAACTAAGAGAATTTAAATTGTTTTGCTCCTAGAGTTTAAGAATAATTTTATAGTATTGAAATTATGTACTTTGAGAAATATTTGTGGCTCGGTGATTGAATCGTTATACCTTACTATGATGAAATTGAAAGATAAAATTTTAGGTTCAAATCTCATGCCCACCACTTCTTCCAAGGTAAAATAAACTAGGTAGATAATGGTGATTGGTGAACCAGAAGAATTTCTGCCCTTCAAACTATAGTAACTTCTTAACAATGGCTACTTGTGTAGGGCCTTGTTCGTATAAAAATGATGTTTAGGTATATTTTATTTTGTTTTTTAACCAAACTGAAAGTGAAATAGTGAAATTAAATAAATAAAGTTGAAATGATTAATTGTAATAATATGTGGAATTGTTCAGTAGGCCTACTCAACAAATCTTTTAATTAAAGTAAACCGACAAGCGCAGGTGATTTCACCTCGCTTTAGATAAATCAATATTGGTCTCAATTCATCAATTAGAAAAAATCAATACTGTAATATCTTGGAAAGTTAATTTAGAAGTAAGCAGATTCTCTTCCGTCGATTACCACTAATGAATCTAGCAAAGTTTATTTACAGGATGACCCAAAAATAACAGAACCCAGGTCACTCGGAACATATTTCAGCGAGAAAACATAACTTGCCAAGCGTCCTAATCACTGGTTCTAAACCTGTGGGCCATGGCCCACTGCTGGGCCATAGAGACATTTCAAGTGGGCCACAAGCTCATTAAAAATTACTATGGTTATTGGAAAGTTTAGTTTCATCATGCTGCTGCTTTTCATTCTAATTATTAAAGTAAAAAGATATTCATTTTTGCATAAAAGTCTTGTTTTTCTTGTAGTTTTTCCCTTGCATGAGAAAGTTAGTGGGCGACAAAAATTTTTTTGCGACGGAAATGGGCCAGAAAAGAAAAAAGGTTGAGAACCACAGTAACCTAGATTATTGAAACTTTTTAGAGCAATCATACTCAAACAGAGGTTCAAGTGTAAAATAAATAAATCATTGTCATGGAAGTAATTAATAAATTTATGGGTTTGGTTTTTGGGACACCCTGGTTCCACAGACCTCACTGTTGTTGTTATTAAATATCTTAATACAACCAAATACTCCAATCACTCCAAATGCCCGAGCCACATTGTCTTTATTATTAATAATACTTCTTTACACACAAGAATAAGCGGCATACCGGCATCTATTCATAATAAATCATGATTGTGTTGTCATTTGTCATATTATTAGACTACTGGAAGTATTTGAGTAATGTGTGAGCTTTTCTTCTAACTGGAATAATGTGAATGAAGTTTCACGTGGTGATTTGCTTTCATTTATGACTCGCTAAGGTTTATGTTTGTCTCGTGAATGGACCAAGCTATAAAGCAGTCTGATCAAGATGATGAAATGAGAAATCCACGTGCGGACGTTCCTTATTTATGAAAGTTCTATTTTGATTATCATGGCTATTTTGTCATGGGAGTTTCCCTGTATTATTCGCTCAGTTACTTTACTTACAACTATTACTTTCTTTATTGGTTGCGGTGCTATTAAAATACGTACGTAATTGTTTTTGCTTGTTGATCTCAATGCTTTGTTACACTGGGTGTTTCAGTACTGCTGTAGCGTTGTTATTTTTAGTAGTTCATATTAAATTTATACGAAACTTTGTAATGTTCAACAGAGACCACATAGAAGTATATTTATATATTTAATGAGCATGAATATAGAAATTTAGAATGTTGCTTAATTACACTTAATGCTACTTTGTGACGTTCTTAATCAGAAGAAAGTTAAATTTCTATTATTGGTATTCATGAAACCCTGGCAGCAATGAGGTGACGAGAGTAGGGTGGCGTACGTGAACTACCCTACAGCGGTGAAGAGTCCAGCAATCCTATTGCACATAATTATCCCTCAAATGATTCGAACCTGCGAGCCCACATGGAGTGATCAGAGGTGCAATGGCAAGCGTGCTTGTAACGATTATCACAATGCGCCAACTGCCCCCAAAGCGGTACTCAATCTTCGTGGCTGTGAATTTGAGCATTGCTTTTCTGTGTTTTAGATATTTTTATAATTTATTTTCTCTCATGCTTTATATGTTTACAAATTATATTTTTTACCGCCGTTTGACCTTTTTGACCAGTATAAAAATTTTCCTAATTGTTTTACCTTGGTATGACTATGAAGCCCATTGTGTTAGTTGGTAATGTTTAACACAGGAAGGGCAAAAGTTTCTGGCCGTTTGAACTTATTTGTAAGGGGGATGTGAAATTTTTTTCACCTTTATTTAGTTGAGTCATGTCTAAAGGTGATGTAATTATAGCTAGAATGAATGAAACCTTATTAATCAGAATTTTAGCACTCTAGAAGTACCAGTATGTGTACCAATATGGAGGTAACTAATTTTGTTCAACTACTTTACATCAAGTTGTGTAAAGAGACTGAAACGTATGGGCAGGGGGTGTATTCACTTTGCTAACACAAACAGTTCCTGAACTCGGTAAGTCGTAATAGAACTAAAATAAAGAAAATCGAAATAAAATTATGACCTAACCAACCCTAACCTGGTACATATACTACAGAATTACCAGATTTTTTTTATATACAACACATTTTCGCGCCTTTTGTTCCGAACAAGGCCCTGTGCAAGTAGCCACTGATATCTTACGAAATATGAGGAGGTATTATTTTTTAAAGACCGGTATCTTTTCTGGTTCGGCATTGCCTACCCAATTTATTAAATCCCGAGTGAGGCCTGGAATTTGAATCCGAGATGTGTAAGCTGCGGTGCCAACAAAGTCGAGCCTAACCTGTAATTAACGGTACTCTTGAAGTATGTGTACCAAGATGCTGGACACCGGAATGTAGTATGTGTACCAGGTTAGGGTTAGGTCATAATTTTATTCTGATTTTTCTTATTTTAGTTCTATTACGAGTTCGGCGACTATCCAAGTGGCTCCAGTATTTTTGTACCTAAAATTATGGTCTAACCCTATCCTGGTACACATAGTACGTTCCGGTGTTCGGCATCTCGGTACGCATACTTCAAGAGTACCGTTAATACATTCCGATGTCCGCCATCTTGGTGCGCCTAATTAACTATTTTTATTGCACCGCCAGAACATACCAATCAAAATAGACGCCATTCAAATCCATTTTCGTCCTTGGCATTATTATTAAATTCAAATTCATACAGAATTGTATATTTTAGCATCAGACATTGATTGATTGATATATGGTTTTTCAGATTGGAATAATTTTTGCTAGGAGTAGTGCACTATCAATATTATATTACCAATGGAATTTCCTAAAACAACAAAGTTTCAAAAGGGAAAATTTGGTGAAATGAAATCAGCTAGAAAAACATTTTAAATAATTTCAGTCGGACTGTATTTGAATCATTTGTATTAACATATCTCTTATGATCTACAGAATATACAAAATTAAATGTTACCAAATTATCATTTTTTATTCCTTTAGGTAAATTTCATGCTAAATCAGAGTCAGTAATAGCTAACTTTTCATGCCTGGCCGACTTGCTGTTCCGCTCGTAACAGTTTCGATTCTGTCATGGAATTTCAATTGTCTTAAAGAATCGTGACCTGCAACACGGAAGTATTATTATAATAAGCACGAAACAAGGTAAATCGATACTGCACATTATTACTGGTTCAATATATCACTGTCAGCGTTTATTGTTCCACACTTATTACAGTATCCTTTTTTCGTAAAAGCATTGTACTATTGATGTCTATATCTGAGTAAGTTTCCTAATTTAAAATCAAACTCTTATTCTGGAATATAAGTATGTCATCTAATAGAGTCATGATATATGCAGGGTGGCCCAAATAAACACAGAACCATAATTTCACTGACAAATTGTTGAATTTGGTACGGAAAAAAGTACTTTTCATATAAGATGAATCTTATTCGCACTCATACTTGTTTATCCAAATTTATAATTTGGTACTTTCCTGAATTTTTGAATCGCATCTCCAAAATTGCAAACTATTTCCGGTACTATCTACTTTTTTGGAGAAAAATATAACGATGATTTTTGTTGTATTTTTCACACCATACACCCATGTTTAGTCAGTTTTTTTAATATAAACTTGAGAAAGCTGCAGCAAATTTAAAAAATAAACCAGTATGTTACTGATTATTTCTGTACATTTTAAAATTGATATGAGTGCTCGCTCGCTCTTTGCTCGGAAACATTATCAAAATCTATATATTGGATAAGGTTTGATATTTTTGATAATTTTATTAATAAATTTTTAATTGATTTGTCCGATTTTACTTGGAAAATTCAGTTTCCTGTATAGACATTGTTTTTCCCACCTTGTTATTTATAGCAAAATAGCAGTCTGGCAAACAGATCCACAGTCCAATCTGTCACATAGATGTTATCATGTAGTACTTAATCCCATACATATGTGTACTGAGGTAATACATATTTGGGCGATCCAGAAGTGTATGTACGAATATGGAGGTAACTAATTTTGTTCGTCTACTTTACAGTTGTGTAAAGGGACTAACACATGGGTAGGGGGTATATTCACTTGGCTAACACAAACAGACCCTGAACTCGTAATAGAACTAAAAAATGGGAAAAATCGGAATAAAATTATGGCATAGTTTGGTACACATACTACAGTAATTAGTACACCCTACACCCTTAATGTACTGAGATGCTTCAAATTTGTATCAAAGTGTATATACAGCAATATATGTCATTTGATTTGTTTATACTTTATTCGAAATTGTGTATTTCAGAGTGAAATGGAAGCATGTTTATACTTGTCTGAAATTTTTTAGTTTTGAAAACATTTTTCCCGTCACACTTAATCTTCCCTGGGCGTTGGAAAAAGAATGTCATTATGTGCTAGTCAAGCATATATACAGTGTAATATTTATTTCGCGTTTCAATCAGTCTTTAGCGAGATATACATATTGATTTTTGTGAGCAAATTGAAAATGTCTGGATTGGAGTAGGTATGGTGGTTTTGCGTTTTTGGAGATTTTGATTTATTTGACACTTAAAAAATCATTCAGTCGTAATCTGTGTTATAAGTGCTTTGCTTATTTGAGCCATGTATGTGTATTTAGTATCTGAATTTTATTTAAGATTACCTTAAATAAAGATATCGCTTAAATATTGGCATTTAGAGTGAATCTGTGCAATCAGATATTGACATTTACAGTATAAATCGGGATTGCAATCACTAATATAATTTAAAAAAATCGATTACCTGGTTGTAATATTTTCGTTAATATTCATGAAATATTTACCGTCCGTCTGTGTCACCTTAAAAGACAATTCTGAAATACTATTATTAGGAGTTTTGTTAGGAAAACTGTACAGTATACAATTTGAGTCTTTATTCAATAGTTAATTATGAAATTACTTTTGAATAGTCATCTTCAAGTTTAAAATATTTTAGATTGTGGCTTTAATATTTCTTGATTTATGGTCAGTTACTTATTTTTTTCTTGACTATAATTTAGTTGATTCATTTACCACCACTACCATAATTCGATTTATTTAAAACATTCTGTTTTCTCATGTTGTGCCAGTTGAATTTTGTAAATATTTTTCATTTGGAATTTTGAATCATTCTATTTTGTAAGAAAACTGCATCAGTTTAAATCGATTTGAAATAAGCCATAACAATGCTATGTGGTTTGTTTTAACAGGAATTCTAGCAGTCATGATACCATAGTCCGGAATCATTTTAGACTAGGGAGGGTTATTGGTATTATTTTATGTTTGCATGATTTTCAACAATCAGAATGCATAGGCATTTAGGAAGTTCCGCAAATGGTGAAATATATTTTAATGATGTTGTTTAATTGAGGTGCAATAGTAAAATATGCATCACATTCACATGTTCTGTCTCTCAGAAGTTTGGTGTTCTGAAATGTTTAAAAACTCTTCTTTTCCAATGAGGACAAAAAACATCAGATCTCAGTTGCAGGGAAATTGTGATTTATGTTTTGTCTTTGCATTATTAATTCTTGTGCAAAGTAATACTTCTTTCGCTTTGCTGTGATATGAATATTACCTGTGAAACGGTGAAGTAGTGCTTTCAATTTATATTTGAGTGTTGCAATATGTTTTATTTTGATATTTGTGGTTCTAATAAACATTTTAATCACATGACAGAATCAGACACCATCAACATTTAATGCTGGTAAAGCTATTATTAAATCCCTTTTGAGGTTTTAGTCTTTTTCTATTTTTAATTTTGGTTTGCTTTCTTATCAATTATTCATTAACTTGTGAAGAATTCCATTAACCAACATTTTTGAAAATAAAAAATATTGAAAATCAGAAGGTAGAGATAGAAAATTTTATTTTATCATATTTTTTTCAGTCTGCCCGTAGTATGTGAACCAAGATAGTGGACACCGGAACGTAGTATGTGTACCAGGTTAGGATTAAGCCATAATTTCAGGTACAAATACTACGGTAGTCGCTTGGCTAGTAACTCGTAATAGAACTAAAATAAGGAAAATTGGCCTAACCCTATACTGGTACACATACCACTTTCCGGTGGGCGCCATCTTGGTTCGCATACTACAGCAGTACCTTTTTTTTCTATGACGCTCATTCATGTCTTTCTCTCTGAACAAGGCCCTGTACAAGCAGCCACTGATACTGATCTTCCAGGTCGGCTTTGCCTACCCATCTCCCTGGGGGAGGTAGTGAGCAAACACTGGCAAACTAAAATGATGTTTAAAACAGCAATTTTAATATATAATATTGGCATATCTAATATTGTAATGGGTATTCATTCATGTTTGAACAATATACATGTATTAATAATATAGATCGACATAGGCAAACTATGGACCGCGGGCCAAATCGGATCCTCTGGGTAATTCAAACTGGCCTGCCTGATGCTGCCACAACCAAAATAAACCCAAATTGTGATGTCTTAGCTAAAATATAGCTGAATGAATCTGTTGAGATTGCGATTAAATTTAGTTTTAGTACAAGGCTTATTGATTTATACTTTTGCTTTTGAAACACTGTATATAATATTATTAATAGAATGTATTTTCTTACTACACACTTACATGTCCCGCCATCCCGTTCTGGAATGGAAACTCGCGGAACGCCAGGGTGCTGCCAAACCCCGGTTGAAACCATTGATTTGAAAAAATAGAAATTGAGCAGCTATGGATGGAAACATCGTGGATGTATGACTTTCTTAGACTATAGAGGTGGGCAATATCAACCCCCTTGTACTAAAGATTATAAATAAACCCAACTAGCTTTTCATGACACTCCAGGTGTCTGAAGGACTTATCTATACTTGAAATGAAGTTGAATCTTTAACTTCAAAAACTACTTAAGCAGGCGGCTCTTGTCACATCTTGAAAAGGGCTCCTAAAGACAATAAATGTGAATGAGATTACCTTGCTTACATAATAGCAGATTTGACAAGCATTTCTTTGACCAATTATCAATAAAAGGCTCATGATAGATAACATTAGCAATGACAGCTGATGTAAACCAACCTTGTTATCAATATTTTTTATCAGAGCATGGTAATTTATAACAACTACTTCATAGGTATTCCTGTATTATGAGAGAAATTTTCTTACACTTCCTAATGATTTCTTATTCTGAATTGTGTTGAGCTGTATTACATTTTATTTTAAACTGTTATTACTAATGAGAGTCTTTTTCCTAATTAAAATCAGCTATCATCATTTTTTCTAATAGGCATACAGAAGAAACATGTTTCCCCAGGCATGAGTTTGTCATGTGATCGAACTAACTCATTGTATTTTTTTTTTATGAGGTATATATAAAAGTACGTTGCTTGCAACGTACGTTGTACGTTGTTATTCACAGGTATTTAACTGTAGGTCTACAAATGAAATGTATAATTAAAAATGTCACTAATTAGCCAACCAGACCCCTCAGATTTGGGAGAGGAATCCCATCTTAGGGGAGCAGTGGATGACAATGTACTCAATGAGGATTATTTTGCCACAAATAATTTGGACACTTTAAGTGATATAAATAAGCAGATTTCCAATGACACTGTTAGTATGACGGGAGAAAGCAGAGATGGATTTGAAACGATTAAGCCAGAGAAACGATTGCCTGAAACTTGCGATCCTCAGGTTTATGTTGATGAGGAAACAAGAATGTTTTGCAATCAGAGTCCGGATGTTATTAACAGTCCCAGGGATATTGTAAGCCCTGCAGATCGTGGAGAATTAAGCAGCCCGTTTAGCGCTAAGGAATCTGATGATATGGAGACAGGTTTTGATGATGCTAGTTTATCTGCCCCAGGAGATGCTGTGCGAAGACCAACAGGTTTTTTTGGTGCTTCAACTCCTCTGGAGTATACCACTACTCCTGGTGCGTCTTCAAGTGCTTGTGATGACAATTATGAATCGAGTGGGAGCAGAAAGAAACGTAGAAAAACGCGGAGAGACATGTATGCATCTATTCCTAGTTATGGCAACACAAGACTGAATGGCCCACTAAGATTTCCCAAACCAGCGAATTCAACTCAAGCGGGAGAAATGTGGTACCATGACCCGGACACGTCTCCTTTCAGTCCACCAACTTGTCCAAAAAACATGAACTTTAACTTTGGAGAAAGTAGTAGCCGTAGGAGCTCCAGTGGAACCCCTGCTATACCAGCATTTAAAGCTGAGTATGATGTAGAAAATGCTAAACGATCTAAAACATGCGGAAACGAGATTGAAATTCTGGACAGTAATAATATTAAAACTGAAGCTATGTCGAATAATAATGATACACCTGTTACAAGCAACACAAACGGCACGAGACGGAGGAATACGCATCACAGGGCAACTGGTATAACAACTGAAAGTGAGCCTATCCTATCAAGACAATATCCTCGCAAAGCTGAACATTTGGAGTTGAAAATTCTGGTGCAACCAGAATCACAGCACAGAGCGAGGTATCTTACAGAGGGCAGTAGAGGTCCTGTTAAAGACACCAGCCAACAAGGGTACCCGAAAGTGCAGCTTATTGGGTATCGAGGATCTGTGATGCCGATTTTGCAGGTTTTTGTCGCAAATGATTCAGGAAAAGTGAAGCCTCATGGATTCTACCAGGCATGCCGTGTTACTGGTCGGAATACGAGTTCTTGTGAAGAGATGGAAATTGACGGCACTCATGTGATCGAAATCCCTTTCAAACAAGATGATGATATGACATTAAATGTTGATTGTGTTGGGATATTAAAACTCCGAAATACAGATGTCGAAGTACGTACTGGCTTACGTAATCAAAAACGAAACCAAAGTGTTAGACTTGCGTTTCGTGTGTCTGTAAAAAATGTAATAACGAACTCCACAAAAAGTATGGTGACACTGCAATGCACTTCAAAGTGTATTAGCTGCACGCAACCACTTGGTCAGCCAGAGATCACAAAGAAAAGTATAGATCGATGCTCAGTTGAGGGGGGCACAGAAATGTTCATCATTGGTAAAAACTTTCATCGAGGAACCAGGGTGATCTATCAAGACCCGGAAGAGCCAAATGGAACTCAGTGGTCTGCGGAAGGAGAGGTTGATAAGGACACTTTCCATCAATCTCATATGGTAGTCAGAGTTCCCGCTTACCATGACCTAAACATAGTTAAACCAGTTAATGTACAACTGTTGGTAGAATTTCAAGACAAAAAGTGTGAGCCACATATCTTCACCTATACACCACGAAAAGAACCAGAGCTTCCGAAAGAAGAGCAAAAGAAACAAACTGCAGATAACTCAAATCCAGCTCTTAATATGAGTTTATTGGATGGGCCAATTGATCGAAAATTCCTTGCTGCATTGTTTTCAAAGTTACTTGCTGGTGGAATAACATCTCAAAGTGATTTGCCAAGTGCAGATACACATGAAATCCCCAAACCAGAGGTGCAAATACCTCAGGGCAATCCACCCCTGTTGACCGCGACATCATTATTACAAAACCAGTTATCCAACCATATTTTACCCAACGCAGCTTTACAATCTAACACCATAGAGGCTAAACCTACTATGTTCAATCTTCCCGCCGGCATTTCTCCGATGCAAAATGAAATTATTTTGCAGCAAGAAGCGGCATCAAACCCTACTCCTCCCCAAAATATTAACCCCAATGCTCTAATTAATGTATTAGGTTCTATTTCTAATGCTAACACTAACCCTGTGCAGATTAATACAAATGTGACCATTTCGGACCCAAATTTGAAAGTGAAACATGAACAATATGACAGTGCACCAATCCCTGTGGCCGCGATCACACCGCAAGTCATCCCACAAGTTGCCCAAGCACTACCCCAACCTGTGCTGCTTGCGAATATTTTACCATCTACAGTACAAGTGTCACAACCGGTCACTTTTATATCACAGATTCCAACGACTTCTCCACTGGCTATGGTGACAAGCCCCGTTTCAAAACCGAGCATTGCTCAACCACTTTCGACTCCTGGTGTGGTTATGTTCCACTCATTTACCAATGCAGACAGTGTAATGCAAGTAAACATTGAACCAGCTTATACAAAACCAACTGCATCTTTAGTCGGTGGAAACATAGTGGCTGCAAGGATCGATGCCCAGAACGAACCACAGCCAGCGATACAGCAGACCCACCAAAACTTATTCTCTGTGCGAGTTCCACAAAATGCAACTTTTGGGTCTGATGCTACAAAGCAGAATGTTTTTGGAAATATATCAACTGAGGTATTACAACAAAACTCGTTTAAAAATCCAGTGCAGTCTGCAGCCCCACAGCTGGTAGCTTCTACTGGTATAGGCTTACAAAATGTCACATTCGGAACTGCTGGTACTGGATTGCAACCTGCTAGTCAACTGGGATCTTTCTCTTATCCAACAACATTCAATAATGGGAAAGAATCTCAGAATGTAATTCACAACCAACAAAATGTAGATGGTAATGTTAACATGCAGACATCACAAGACACAAATCAGCCAACTTTTGGAGACGTTGGACAAGGAATGCAGCAAATAGCGCAGCAAACAATACCCACTTTCACCAATGTTGCGCAGCAGAAGTTTTCTGCTGGTTTACAGCCACAGACTCAAATACACCAAAACCAAGCCTTCACAAACAAAACAGCTCAGCAGTCTTTGTACGATGAAACAACACAGCAGTTTCCTATCAATGAGCAGCAGATTCAGTCACACTTCACTGACAATCCTCTACATTTTACTGCTGGCACTCAAGAACAGACCAATTTCAATGCATCTACTCAACAGTTTTCAACTGGAAATCAGCAACAAACGAGTTACGAGGCTCCAAAACACCAGTTTACAGTCGGTGGAAACCAGCAGATATTCAATCAACAGCCACAGCCGGTATTTAGTGATCCAAAACTCCAATTTACTGTTGTGACACAGCACTCTACTATTTCTCAGAATTGCTTCAATACTAAACCACAGTTTTCAGTTGCAAATCAACAACCAGAAATGCAAACTTCTACTGCTTTTAGTGCTGTCACTCAGCAGCTATTTCAAAGCAATACTCAACAGAATACAATGTTACAAAATCAACCCAGCTTCAGTGTTGCCAGTTATCAACAACAGCAGAAACCGCAAACTGATTTTACGATTGAAAAGAAACAATTTTCGCTTGACCATAACCAACATTCGCAACACGGAATTAACCAAAGTAAACAGCAGCAAGCATTGATTACCGATCAGACCATGAACTTACAGCAACAACAGCCAGTCATGCAGCAGCAACCCCAGATGACAGACATCATGCATGGTATTCAGAACCAGAATTCCCAGACTCAAAGCAATCAGTCTCAACATATATCATCAGATACCAAAATGCATGTTGATATGTATGTCTCTGATGTTCCGAAGGATGTAACCATGCAACTTGCCCCAGCGGCTTTGCAACAAACTGACACATTCAATGCTCAAGTCACTTCACAAATGTCTGGAGTTGCAAACGTTATTGAAAACCATCCAATGGAGGATGTTGGGTCCACCCAGCTTAGCCAAATAGCAACTGGTCAAACGCAGCAGGCATCTACTGCACAACCTGTTTTTCATACAGATCAAGCATCCGGTTTATTAAATACTGAAATACCGGTACAAAACCAAACATTTCAAAGCCCACAACAGTCTACCACCAACATACAAATGACCAATGCTCAATTTACTTTACAACCACAAGAAGTTAAAATGATTTCAACTTCAATAGCTTTGGGAAATTTCTCTAACACGAATACGGAGTCTATTCAACCAGCTATGGTTACAATGTCAATGCCGTCTCAGGTATTCCATCCTCAACCAGTTGTTGAGACAATGGTGACCCAGACAATGGCAACAGCAAACACAATGCAGACACAAAATTATACCCAACAGATCACTACACAGCCTTCTCAAGACATGATGACAAACCAGGTAGGTCAGCACCAGACACAGCAGCAAGTTTACCAACCACCGTCCCAGGTCCAGTCTCCGCATCAACAGACGCCAACTCTTTCACCGTTACAAATTCAACAAAGTGATTATACATATTCCCCCACTAATCCATCAACAATACAGACGTGTAATAACAATGATAGCGGTACTATGTTGCAACCGCAACCCACGAATTCGAGTCAAGGCTTGGAGCACGGACCAAATTTATTTGCAATGGACCAATTGCTTCAGTCTATAGATGCTGAAAAATTGGCTTCGATAACAGGAGAGGACGTTCAACGCCAATTCCAATAGGTTTGGTTTCCTGTTGTCCATTGGTTCCTTCCCTAAGAATCCAAATTCTGCTCATTTGAAAATTTCATAGTTTACTCATACAGGCTCATAAATTCAATGGTATCATAAAAGTTTCTGTACTCATTTGATTCGACAATTACTCATAAAATCTTGTGGTATTAACACTTGTGGAATTAAAGTACTGATACAACTTATTAATGCAAATAACGAATTTTTGAAAATAGGATCATATTATGGGGTGACCCGAAAAGCAGAACCCAAGTAATTTGAAACATTCTATAGAGAACAGAACGTATGAGCAAAGCGTCCCAGATTACTGGAACTTGTGAGTTTAATTATGCACGAACAGAAGTTTAAGTGTTAAATAAATTAGCTTTATTTCCATAGAATACGAATTTCATGAATGCTGTTTTTTTGCGATCACCCTGTATATGCGCAAAATGGTAGAATTTAATATATATTCGATTTAACTTTCAAATACTTTATTTCCAACTTTGATAAAGAGCATTTTATGCAAAAGTTTGACTTTGTTCATTTTTGAGGGAAGACCTTTGGTCAACAGGACCAATTTACACTTTGAGTTTGATAATTATATTGCATTATTATTAGCGAGCTTGCTATTTTTTATTAGTATTTTGCATTATATTGTTTATTGTTCCATTATCGAGCTCTTGCCATGTGATAGTGTTTCGTTTGAGCAAGCAGCTTCACTTTTACTGCTTAGAAATATATTGTCAGACCATTCTGAGGGAAATCTGGGTTGCAGCTGAAGAATTGATTTTACCTATCTATATTTTGGTAAAGTTATTTTCGAGTTTGGTTGCTCTTCCTACGACAAAATCCTGGTTCGTTGATTTTAGTAATTATATCTGGAAACATTGATTTTAAGAAATTAAATATAATTAATTGAAATAGAATGAAAAGAAGAATTCTAGAACAGCACAGAATGTAATATTTTTATCTGGGTAGCCGGTCCGATAGCTCCTCTATCAAGGTTATGCATCTGAAACAAATAACTGGCTAACTTAACCCCATACCCAACATGGACTGGTAACTGGACGAGAGTCCTTGGTTCGTCATTATGATCAAGTCTTCTTATTGGCTTTCCTCTCCCCTGGGATAAATATGTAAATCCAATCCAAAATCTAATTTTACTTTGGGTAAATCGATATGCCATAGGATAAGATTGAGACCAAGTTCCAGTTGATTCAATTGAACATTTTCAACTCCTGTATTCATTGGGCATGTATATATTAACACTTCTCAAGTAATTTAATACTCATGGCTTATCATTTATTTATCGTTAACAATTAGTTTAAGATCGTTGTTTTGTATTAGGACTAGTTAGTTTAGTCACTGCTTATTTAGGTGAGTGTTGAATACTAAAACACTGACTCATGTTGGAATATAAAAACATAAATAAGAGGGCGCTATTCTGGAAAATTTTACATTCAATTCCTGTGTACATCAGCTTGTCTAGTGCCGTGTTCATAGTTTAAATGAGAATCCAGAAAGATGTGAATAACTTAGATTGTTCTTGACAATATATTTCTTCGCAGTTATTGTTGCTTCCAAAATTTTGATGCTCCATTTGTCAAAACCTTTTTGTAGCTTTTTTCTCTTTTTTGCCAAATTTACTGCCCCGATAATTTTTGTAGTTGTTGCGTTTCAGTAACAACTTCAAACAATATTAAAATGGGTTATCAGAATCTCATCCTTTTTAAATGAGGGATATTTCAAGTTTGACGGTGAGTGGTAAAATGTTCCAGAAAAAATTATGATATGACAAGATTAGAAGTTTCAAATAATTGGTCGTTAAAAATTGATTAAGAACCACAAAGTTTGGTTATAAATCTTCTGCTTTAGAATTTTATGTTTTATTTCATCTTTTGCAAAATATTTTTTCTACTTGATTTTAATATTCTATTTCTTGCTTGAGTTATTAATGTGCCCCCGTGTCCACATTTTATTTTACTATCAGGGTTGGACAACTCGTTGGTGCTAGTGCTAATTGAGAAGTCCTTTATACTTGTTTTGTTAAAGTTGATCATTATTTGACTCCTGTTGAACCATATCTATGCTGGGGATGTCCAAAGGCTTTAGTTTGATTATATATGAAATAACGCCTAAATATAATAATATTCAGATCAAGTCCATTCATTCAAAACAAATAACTGGCTAATTAATCTCATGCCAAACATAGACTGGGAACCAGGTGGGAGATCATGGTTTGGCGTCTTAACGACTTTCCACTGTGAGAGATGAATATAAAAACTAAGATAGTTATAATTATTGTGTAACTTGTCGCATTTTGGCAGTGAAACCGTGGTTTATTTTATGATTTATAGGGTAAAATTTGGCATTCTAGAATATCAAACTATTTTGGAAATGGACATCTCTAGTATAAATATTTCTAGAACTCGAAAACTGAAAAGGATTCCTAACACTCTTACAGTATTAAATTATATCTTTCAGGTAGTAATTGAATTTCTCTTGTTTTCAATAAATTATGTTAAATACTGATTTCAATTCATAATATGTGACCTAAATCATGATTTGATTTCCCTGTTGGCCAAATGCTGATTTACCAATATTTTCAACTTATTATAGACTGCATCCATTTGAATAGGCGAACTGATAAATTATGCTGGCTGGTTTTACTAGATCTGGTAATATTTTTCAAATATACATGTCATAGAATGGTCCCTTTTCATAGAATTTGGATATTCAATTAATTTTGAAACAATTAAAACTTCCCATATTTTTATTCAATCTGATTACGGTAATTGAGTTCATTTCAATAAAGAATTTATAGAATAGCAAATTACTAAAGTCAAAATGCGGGATAAAATGTCAGGTTGTTTTGTGAGCACATCATGATTAGGATTGTCATACTACAAAAACCTAACTGAAAATAAAATTTCTTAAATTTCCATAAAAGAATCAGTTATTGGAACCAATTATCATATTAGAAATGAATTCAAACGCTAGAGATGCAGAATTTTTTTCATCTCTGAAATTTTATTTGCAGAGTAGCTTTAGGTTTTTAGCCGAAACTACTTTTCAACACTCCCTACATAGTTGGATATATCTTATTTCTCTACATACCATGTTTGTCATAAAGCCCAAAATAAGTTTATTTTATCAGAATAATATGTTAATTAACAATATCACTGAGCAATTTTTGTTGTATTTACTTATCATTCATAGCATGAAAAACTGTTGACTTTACTTGATCCATTTTTTCTTCCAATTTTGTTGAAATATGCACATACAATACATAGCGTCATTTATCTGGAAAGTTGGGTTTACATATATTTTCTCAGAAATTTGTTGTTGGTAGGGCTGGACACTTCTAGTTAAATTCTAGAATTGCAGTATTCTTGTTTTGTGGTCAGCACCCCTTTATCAAACCTTTCGGTACTCCTGTTATATGTGTACCAGGTTAGGGCACAATTTTATTCCGATTTTCCGATATTATTGCTTGGAAACATAAATAAAAAAATTATGGTTTAAAGCAGGGGTGTGCAACCTTTAATCCAAGAGGGCCAGATACAAATAACTGGATGAAACCATGGGCCGCACCTTAATTTAACATAGACTTCCTAGTCGTTGCGGAAAATATATTTTAATTAATGATCTTATGGCATGTGTTGTTCGCTTCTCACAGGCTAGTTGTTAGTGCATGGTCACGTCATAAATATAAATAATAAAATTGCATTCAGGATTGAAATTACACAATTACTATTAAACTAAATTAAAACTAGTTTCGCGGGAGCATACCATTCAAAATTGGCCCTTCTACACGGGCCGCAAAATTTTTCTCGTGGGCCACATTTGTCCCGCGGGCTGCAGGTTGCACACCCCTGGCTTAAAGGCAATGACATGGCAGCATAATGTTTACTGAAAACACTGACTTTAAGAACATTGACTCTTTCCTAAAAACAATTCAGTTCACACAATTTTCAGAGCAAGTTTCATGTATTGGAACCTTTAAAGTAGTAGTAGTAATTATATCGGTTTTAGTTATTAGACAAGTTTAGGTTGTGCAAGAAATTCTTCGGCATAAACTTCCTTTTTTGTCGTGAATTCGAATTTTGATGCTTGCTGTGATCCTTATCTGATGTATTATATTTTATACCTATCCTAATGCAGAACATATAATCAAATCTACATACAGCTACAGCTGTTCGCACTGCTCCCCTTTGCAGAATGGTTCACATGTTCAATAAGTCTGTTAATGCTTTCTCCAACTAAAATAATTTATTCGTTAGCTGAATTAAACTAGTAAACGAAATAGATTGTCTTATCAGCTTTCCTCCCTCCGAATAAAAAATATAGAGAAAATCCAATAGTTTTGTTAACAAATGACAAGTGTCCAATCTCCAACTACATTTATCTGAGAAAATCTTACAGAATTTATATGTTTTATTTATTGATGTGGAAGCTTCATTTTAAAAATTTTACTCATAACAGTGTTGCCAGTTTTCAGAATATTATTTCTCTGTGCTATTACGATTTGATCATTTTTATACAGTTTAAAATTTACTCTCTAAGCTTTGTGATCTTGCTCCGTATTTGCCACCATGTGGTAAAAAATAATATGACTTATGGTAAATTGCTAAACCTGAATCTTTTTTAAGGTGCTGTTCTAAATGTTAATTCTATGAAATATTTTTGGTATTTGTCTTATTTCCCCTGAAAATCCTTTATTTATCAAAATTTATCAAAAATCTAAGAAAAGCATTGGAAGTTTTTCCCCCATTTCTAACAGTTCATGTTTTATTTGAAACAAATTTTTGTCAACCTGATGGAGTCGGTGGATGGTTAAGGTGCTACTTGATTGACAATGGCTGTGAAATTTTTCTGATAACTTTTGATGAAAATTTGTTTGAAATGGCACCAAATTTTAGCATGTTCACAAAAAATGAGCCAACCAAAATTATCACACGCACCATGCAAAAACAGTTGTTCATACAATTTTATAAAACTCATGAATTGACCTAAACTTCCAGATCTTTCTCTCACATAACATGTTATCATTTGAAAATGTATCCTTATAAAGTTTGCAATGTATCTGTATTTTGCCTGAATATTTAAGTAAAGATTAAAACCATTTTTGTGAAAAGTTGATACGAGTAAATTGATACGAGTATCGGTTTAAAGATTTGTGTGAATGCTATGTCTTTCTTTTTAAATTCACATTGGACCTCTATAAATAAAGCATAACAGTTTCCTATTTGATTCAATGCGAAAACAGTTGTTTTGGGCTGGGAATTTCAAATAATCTTATTGTCTGAAATACTCTGAATCTCACCCAAAAAATAAAAATAATTTGATTGCAGGTATTTGTCAAGTAATTTGATTCCTAAAATTTGATTTGATATTTTACTTATAATTTGAAGACTAGTAGTAACCACGAATCAGGCATTAGCTGTACTATTTCTATTTGCTTCAAATATAAAATAAAAAAAAACTATGAAACAGCCAAATTGAATAATTTATTTGATTCAGATTATTTACTCAAAATTTGGAGAAATGAATCACGAAAAAGATATACTACTGCTATTTGCTGAGGTATAAAAACAGTCAATTTACGGAAATAAGGAATTATAACGATCAATATGAATAAGTTCAACAACATTAACCACAACGATTAGATTATTCCTTTGCCATTCCCAGCCCTGATTGTTCTAAAATTATCCTCTTTCGAAGGCTTTTAACGCTTACCAAGTATTTTTGCTCTTATTCGTTTTCTCACATTCTCTTTTTTTTTCCACTGTAGGTTTTATACAATGTTGTTGTTGCAGTCAAATTTGTTTATGTTCTTGTATGATCTGGTCTTTATCGGTTAAAATGATAATAATGTGTAAAAATTATATAAGAATTTGCATTTGTTATGTCATCAGCCTTCGTAACCCTTATGTCCACAAGATTTTTTTTAGGAATTTTGATAGTTACCAGGTGTATATCTACATCAATGTTGCAAATTTAGTTCTCACTCCCTATATAAGATTACGAGACTTTAAAATTTCTAAAACTCAAATTTTTGACGGTTAAATATTTTATTTCCAAAATACAATAATTATTTTTACGTATTGAGATGATTTTCAATAATGGTAAACTCATGGTAGTATTCCCAATTAAAGAAACTAATATTCAAATTTTCAAATTCAATTGAATTTGAAACTAATTCAATTGAATTTGAAATCATTTCCCGATGGATTTTTGCAATCAGCTTTAATGATAAGGCTTACTTAATTTATTTCGGCTTCTAAGCACAAGGAAATTTGATATTTATTTTTGATGTTTGGCCAGATATTTCTTTATATGAACTATCCAAGTGTTACTGATATTCAGTCAGTCTTAAGAAAAATTATAATTACGGTAGTTTGCATATATAACGGAAATATGTGCTGATTATTACGAACTGTGAGTTATTAAAAAACATTGATTAAAAATCTCCCATAAAGCACTGTATACATATTGGCAGTCAATAGCAACAATCTTATCAATACAACTGTTTATTATTAATAAATGGATTACCAAATAACATCGTTTCAGAATTCTTATTAAACTTAACACTGTATACATAAACTGAATTCATAATAAATATGCATAGGCTGATTGCATTAAATCCCAATTTTAAGATGCTTAGAGATAACAAAAGTGATCGAATTTGCAACATTGAAAGACTAACTCTGGTTGCCTAAAACATTGCCTGTATCCATATAGTTTCATACCCACTGTTTATTCCACTGAACGATAAAACCCCATGACCATTATTTCACCCAAGTTGTAATAATTTGGGTGGCTACCCCAAGCTTGAAAGATTCCGGTCCTTTTATAACAGCGGTTTCCAACCTGAGGCCCGTGGCCCCCAAACGTGGCTACTGAGAAGTTAGAAAGGGGCCACAATGCTCGGCACAAAACTGATTTTACTTTACTTGTCAAGAAAACTCACCGTTCTTCCTAGTTTCATTGCTTGATAAGGTTATTTCACAGGGTGTTTTCACTTTGTTGAGCATGAATTGTTTTAACATAATGGGATTTAGAATCTACTAATCAAAGCAACACTATAAATACAACTGGAATGATAAACAAGGGGGTGATGAAAGATTCCACTAGGGGGCCACAAGCCATAAAGGTTGGTAACTGCTGTTCTAAAATGTGGTAAATTCTTACCTAGCAGGGCCTTGTTTCGAGGAAAATCGGTACTCCCGAAGTATGTAAACCAAGATGGCGGACACCGGAACTTAGTATGTGTACCAGGTTAGGCCATAATTTTATTTCAATTTTCCTTTTTTTTAGGTCTAGTACGAGTTCGGGGACTAGCCAAGTGACTTCCCTAGTATTTGTACCTAAAATTATGGCCTGACCCTAACTTGGTACACATACTAAGTTCCCCTGTCCGCCATCTTTGTTCACATACTTCGGGAGCACCGGAAAAGCTTTATTTGCAGTTTTACAATACCAATGAACATTAGATAAATTTACCTGTCAATAATTATTTAGGCCTATACACTTTTCAGATATCTCTAGACAACATATCTTGTCATATTCCAATAAAAATAGGCAGAATTAGAATCGCTCATCCATGTCCATATTTACTGAGTATGCTTAATGCTACAGCTTTCTCGATATTTGTTTGTTTTTTGTCTTTGTAAACATGTTCCTATTTTTGTATATTTATTGCCCTGTGGGAAATAAAAAATAAAATAGATTCTGATCTGATCATGTTGCCCCCGGTTAGAATTGGGCCGTCTATACTCAACAGTGACTTATCAAAACTAGCAGAAGAATGTGAACGCATGATAGAATGTGGTGCAGATTATCTACACTTGGATGTAATGGACGGTCATTTTGTTCCAAATTTAACATTTGGGCATCCTGTCGTCCAAAGTATACGAGATAATCTTGGTGATCGTCCATTTTTTGATGTCCATATGATGGTTTCAAAACCTGAACAGTGGGTGAAACCTATGGCTGATGCAAAGGTCAATTTGTTCACTTTTCACTTAGAATCAACCGACAAACCTCAGGTGAGATTTGATATATTCGTGAACTATTTTTCCTTTCCAAGTTAGAAAAACAGAAAATTTGACGAATATTCTGTTAGTCCTCATCCTGATCATATCTCATCTGAATTTCAAATTTTCTATTCTCTGCTTTTATAGCGACCATCCTGTTTCCTGTATATTGCTATCAGAAATTTTAACGGGCATTGTTTTACGTGGACAAGATGAATATAATTTTACTTTCCAATCATTTTTGCATGTATAAATAACCAAGGATGTATAAACCTTTCTTATTGTAATTTATACATGATCGTAGCATACTGATATAAATAAAAAGGCTGAAATATTTCCTCACAACAGAATAGCTTTTGGCATTGTTCTCTTAGTAGAAGTATGACCAGAAAGCATATTCTGCAATTTTATAAAATGGTGTAATCAATTTACATGGAGCTGTTGGCATAGTTTCCTTAGAAAGCCTTTAAAAATTGTCTACAGTGGGAAATATATGTATCATTCGTAACATTACAGCCAATGTGCAATAATGCATCCTATGTGGTTGAATAATCATTCACTTTCGACTCATTTAGTGGCGATTTAAAATTGTTTTTTGAGTATCGACATCAACAAGTTCAGTTATTTTTTTGCTTAATAATTCAATGTGAGGTAATAAATTATATTGCAGAATTCTGTAATAACAAACTGCTCAGATATTCTGCAGACCTTAAATTCAATATGGAATGAGTTGCAATAAATTGTATCGCAGAATTCTGTACTAACAAACTGTTCAGATATTTTGCAAACATGAAATTCAATGGGGGATTGCGCTGCAATAAATTGTATTGCAGAATTCTGTAATTACAAACTGTTTATATATTCTGCAGACTTTAATAAAATTATTTTGGTCGGATGCCAAGTTCAGTCTACAGTGAACTTTATAGGATGAATAATTCATTACTAAGCATGGATCCATAACCTCACAGCTTGTTGGTTTAAAAATGCGTGTAATAATGCAATAATACAAGACTGCTCAGACAAATATTGAATATTGATTGAACCTGGGAAAGCTTTAAAACAGTGGTTCTAAATCTTTTTAGAATTTGTTAAATTTAGTGCCCCACCTCAAAAATAACTAGCTAACAATAAGCATCAAATAACGAATAGTAAGGCGAAGGTATGTCTTATTTAAAAACATGTTGGAAGTACGTGAATGGAACATAAATAATGAAATATATAAATAAATATCCAAAATTAGGCGGGCAAGATCAAGCCTAATAAATATTTTCAATTAGCTTCAGGTCCCCTTCAAAAAATTGTCTGTGCGCCCACCGTTTCAGAAATGCGCCCCGACGGCTTCAAATGATGTACCCAACATTTTATTGGGCAATTTCCTTGCTGATATTTGAGGCTGGATCAGTTAGCCTACATATGCCTGGTATAGAGAGGAAAAATGTTATTTTTAAGAGAAGTTTAAAAACAAATAAAATTTCGTTTTTGAATATTGAAATGGCTACATTCATAAGTTCCAGCCTTTTTACAGGAAATAGCAACTTATTTATTTAAATTTTCCTTTTCAGAATTTGGTGGGAATCCTGTTTATGTTGTACAATAAGTCTGCTAGGAACTTTTGAGTTTAAATTGAACCAGAGATTGCCACCTATCTTACATTGTCATTCAATTAAAAAACCATTTTTGTAATTACTTTATTTGTCAGAGCTAAGACCTTCTATTCATTATTTAAAAAACTTAACAGATTAATCTGAAAATTGATGGTTGTCAAGTGGATTAATCCATTTCTAGCAGCGTAGGCTTCATTTTAGAGAAATTATGTCTTAACTTGACCATTCTTTTAATTCCAGAGTGACAATAATGATAAGGTGACTGTAGATTATCACTTGTACATGTTTAATTTTCCTTGAAAGCATTTAATGTCCTGCTGTTTAAACCAGGCTTTGGGCAAGCTGCCAGATTATTTTTGACATTAAAATAACATTTTACTTGTTACTGTCCAATATAGGGCATTTCATAAACAAACTGCCATAGCCCAAAATAATTCCAACATGGCCGAACTACACACCTGACAAACGATGTGGAAAATAGATTTGCATAAAATAAATGACCAATAATCGAAATTACATGTCCTATCTCACGCTATCGCATCTTACTTAGAGACAGATAACCGCACATACATAAACTAAGTAGTATCTTACCTCATTCGATGACTTTTTTTATTCAGCAATTGTTAAGTATTTTAACTTTGTTTAATACATCTGTGTGGTCCATAACAATGTATGGTATTGATATTTTAAAAAAATTAAAATTCATGGACACCCTATATGTTTTCCAGGATCTCATCAAACAAATTAGAGATCACGGTATGAAAGCAGGATGTGGAATCAAACCTGGAACACCGGTGTCACTGTTGACTGAACTTCTTTATACTCAAATGTGTGACTGTGCTCTAGTAATGACAGTTGAACCAGGGTTTGGAGGACAAAAATTTATGAAAGACATGATGCCCAAGGTGTGAATTTTTAAACGAGTCAAGTTAATTTTTTCCCACCAGTAGAAAATCAATCATAATATACAGTATTCGCGAAAAAGCATATTTACACAGTTTTACTGTAGAGCAGGGGGAGGCAAGTTTTTTGGACCAGGGGCTAAAAATTTTGACCACCTAGACTGGCGGGCTATGTAAGTGTGACGTTAAAGTTGCATAGTTGTTTGCTCATGTCAGCTGTAGAATTATGGAACTTCCATCTCTTACTACAGATGGATAATTATCGGAGATTCATGCTTCAGTCCCATAGTATGTTGCCAGATGTTATTATTGATAATTTGATAATGGTGTATAAGGAATTAGCTGAAAAATTCTCGTTGAGCAGATTCGTGACATTTTGTATCAAATATTTCAGTGACATAAAACGATGTAATGATATGGAGAATTTGAGCCCTTCTCAATTAGTCACCTCAAACCAATCATTTCGAATGCCAGATTTATTATAACATAAAGTTCTCGGAACGTAATCGAAAAAGATTTGTTTTAGTTTATGTTCTATTGCAGAAAATTATTCATTATTATTCAACATTGAAAAAAGCCCAGTGATGTCGTTTAAGTAAATATGTCAGGTAAAAAGAGAATGTTATTGTCCACTTGCCCATTTTGTTCTCAACGCCAATAAATAAAAATAAGAAAGCCAAAAATATTTTTTATTTCAGGTGAAAGCACTCAGAGATCAATTCCCAGATTTAGACATTGAAGTTGATGGTGGAGTAAGTCCCGACACAATACAATACTGTGCAGAAGCTGGCGCAAATATGATTGTGTCAGGGTCTGCTATAATGAGAAGTTCTGACCCGAAAGGCGTCATTAATGAATTAAGATCTGTAGTGGAAGAGTTTTCAGTACCTAGATGATACTTTAAACTGGGAAAATTTCTCTAAAAATTGCACTGGCAGCTACACAAGTTTTAATAGCCGAGCATCGGCATTACACACATAAACTTCCAATGCCTACTATCTTGAGTGTCAACTGTTAGATCTTCAAAATGATCAACTTGGTAAATTTTCCAATTTAAAATCATTGTTCATGATTTGTGTATTGAAGAATTGGATCTTGTAGTTGCAATTCTTTTTAAACTTTTTTAATATGCCTGAGTCCTGACACAGGACAATGAGATAATTTCCTGCCAATTGCTAACTAATTTTACGCTGCTGAATACAAATACTCTCATTTTTCATTATGCGAGTCTCATTTACATGGTAGTCACAAAAACAAGGGTGTATGTGAAGTGGCAGTGGTTGTAAAAAAGGTAACGAGTAAAATCAAAATTTTGACATAATTATATAGGGTGTCCATAAAGTCCCAAAATTATTTAAAATTGCAAAGGTAATTCATCGATACCATATATTGTTTTGGCCCTCACGGATGTATTGAATGAAGCAAAAATACCTAAACAATTACGGATTAAAAACAGCAAACCTGGTTGAGATATATTGAGAAGAACCGACTCCATAACAAAATTGTAAATGGACACCCAGTATATGTGGTTTCTGGTGACTGGGACTCATTGGGGAGGGAGATTTTAAACAGTAATGGAATACAATGCTTTCATTAGTGTAGCATCCCGAAAAAAATATTCTTGCTATATGCAACTTGGTACTTTCCTTGAGAAGTAGATCAATCGCTTTATTGCAATCTTAACAAGTCTATAAAGAAATTCTTCGCGTAGACTGATTGCATACTATGAATGTTCCTGTCGTTCACCGAATCTCCGATACCAATGAAGTCGCCCAGTTGAGTACAGGAAGAGACTCAGGCTTCCTAATGCTTTGTTTCTGCAATTTCAAGACTGACAAAGACTTTAGAAGTGGAGGATATCCTATTCAAGTTGAGCATTTTTTGGATCAACTTGACACCAAGTAATTGAACATTGGCAGAAAGACCGACCCAATTAATAACTACCAGTAGAGATAACGCGAGACTGATTCTAAATCCTTCCTCAATGTCTTTGCGCTAGTGGAATCGTATGCGTATAACACATTGGGCCTTTTGTTCAGCGTATCGGATATAGGAATCCTCTGCAACAAGCATTAAGTAAGAGTTCTGAATAAGTTACCACTATGAACAGGACCCCTCTTGGTTTCAAAGGGTGGGTTGTCATTATTTTTAAGACTTGCATTTTCTGTAATATATTTTTCAGTCAGTAATTCAGTTTTCATCAATGAGACAAAAGTTTCAATATTCATAATCCGGATGTTAAATATGCTGGGGATTTACTTGTTTTCACTGCCACCATTATTACTTATCGATCTTGATCGGTAAATGTTGATAGGACTGTCTGTTAGATACACGCGATACCTCACGAAAGCGAGGTTGAATCTGCTCCAAATTTTGCATGTGCATTTATCATATCTCGACCAAAAGCCTATATAAATCATGTCGTATAATTAGCGAGATTTTAATTAATTAGTGATGAGACACGCGGTGTCGTTATTGAGTCAGAAGGATACACGCTGCTAGATCGATAAGTCTGCGGTCTCTGATCGCTATCTTGCTTATAGTATCAGGGCAACTGAAGCAGCCTCCTGAGTCAGTGGTTCCCAAACTTTTTTACTATCGTTGTCCCTAGCTCAATCACCCCTTTCAAAAAATAAAACTGACATCGAGGGCATTTTGTCACATTGAAACCAATCCAAAATGAACCATCATCTGGACGTAAAAAATTTCAATAACAACAGTTAAGCCAAATGAATGAAGCAGCCTCTAAGTCGGGGGTTTCCAAACTTTAAAAACGCTGGGATAGGTTAAGGCAGTAAACGTCTGAATTACCCCAAATTGCAACGGACCACTGTTCTAAGTTGTGGAGACAAAATTCCTAACATCACTGAGCATACCAACTTCCTTGTATTGCTGCCCATAAACACGCACATATGAAGGCCACCACCACGTCCATAATTTTATTTTCAAAAACATACAGTAGCAATAATTTCAGAAGTTGGGCAACATTGTCTCTTTCTCCGGAACTTCCTCCCCCACCATCTCAAAATAGGCGGTAAAATATAGTGCTGAGCAAAAGCAAGCAAAAATTTTATACATATGTTAACATTCTATTTGATAATCGAAATAATTTTGATCAAATTTCTGCATTCTGACAAATCCATCTTCAGCTCCACTGGAATAACTGAAAAAGGAATAAAAATTAGAGGAAAGCCAATAGGGCGGCTTAATTATATGGCAAGGCCTCTCGCCTGGTTACCAGTCAACCTGGGTATGGGATTGGTTAGCCAGTTATTTGTTTTCGAGTGCATGGACTTGATGGTGTAGGAAGAAGTCGTTTACATGAATCAGCAATCCTCACATGCATAACTATCTCCGCATGGGATTCGAACCTGCGAATCCATGCAGGGTAGTCAGAGGTGCGATGGCAAACGTATTCCGAACACTTTTAGCATGATGCGCCGCTGCACTGCTGAGCACTGAGCATGCAGAACTTAAGTAATGGAACTTCGTACTTGCAATTCGAACTAAAGCATTCTTGACATAAAGTAGACAGACATACAGGATGACACCTAACACAGAACTCATAAATTTCCAAATTCAATTAAAAAGAAGATAATTTATTTAACAATTGAACTTCTGTCTGCGAATGATTGCACCCAAAAATTACAACAAAGGTTAGATGGAACATGTTCCTAATGACCTGGGTTCCATATTTTCTGAGTGGGGGTAACAACTGTACTATTTGTCTTTCACTTACCTTTTACCATCTGGATGGAATGCCAGACTGTTAATAGGACCGAAATGACCTTTGACCCTGCCAAATTCTTCTTCAATAACCATATGAAAGAATCTGGCATCAAACTTTCCAACTCTTGTACTTGTTGTTGTGACCTCCATTGCTTCTTGACCACCTCCAAGCACAACCTGTAAGTATATGAAATCCTCAGTAAATTTTCTTGGTTTACCAAGGTGTTTTTTTTTTTTTAAATCTTCGTTTTGTGCCAGCTTGTTGGTTATAAATTGAATATTAACTCCAATTTACTTCAGAATTCACATTTAGCATGATATGAAAAGATGGAAATTTCGATAGCATGTAGGCATGAATCGCAAAAGGCCTGAACTAAAGATCATCATGCGAGACAAGCCCTCCCTATATATATATATACCTCATTAAGACCTAAGCTATCAGATTTTCCGTGTCTAATACAAAAGGTATACTTAGTTAATTGAGAAACTAGATATCATTGTTTCTCAATTTCCAAACTGACTGAATGCTACTGTACAATAGTTCAATTTTCAAGCAAAAGATTGTTGTCATTGAAAAATAAGTTTGATCTCACGTGCAAAGCAACAGGAGAAATAGCTGCTGAGTTTACAGGTCGGTCTGTCTTGAATGTCTTTAGTGGTCGCAGACTTGCTGTGTCGAAGAGCTGCGTAAAGAAGGATAATAATCGTCAAACAAAAATACTAATCTTTTCATATGCGGCTCTTTCACGCTTTACACTTCAACAAAGGCCCTGTGTAAGCAGACACTGATATACAAGGGATTAAAATCTACTATTTTCGGAATGTCCAGATTCGTTTCGACATTGCTTACCCAATTTACTACACCCTGGCCTAAATGGTGGGCACGAGATTTAAACCCAAAACGAGTAACCCCCGATGTCAACAAAGTTAAGTTAAACTCTTTAATTGCCAGGCCATCACTATATTATTGCAAAGCCAATAAGCGCATCCAAGGGCGCTCCAGAAATGTGTGTACCAATGTGGAGGTAACTAATTATGTTCGCCTACTTTATATCAAGTTGTGTAAAGAGACTGAGACCTATGTAGAGTGGGTATATTCACTTGGCTAACACAGACAGCCCCTAAACTCATAGTAGAACTAAAATAAGGAAAATCCGAATAAAATTATGACCAAACCCTTGCCTGATACACATACTACGGGAGTGTACTGTAGAGCCTTGTTCAGAGCAAACATTAGAAAAATATCCTAAACAAAAAATATTGCCCTGGTAAAGAAGCTCATGTCGGAATTTTCAGATATTAATTTTTTCAATCTGCTGTCATTATGGACCAGGATCCATCTCCAGTTCTAGTCCTGGCTGCATTTATATGAAAACTCCAAAAATGTGATTTTCTAAAAACCTGAAAATGTGACCTTGGTTATCATCCGAGTGAAATCAAAGTAGCTTATGTCATATTTTTCATAAATGGACTTTTTTGAATCTGTCATTATGGACCAGGGGACATCTTCTTGCCTGGGTTTCAAAGTTGTACCAGTTATAGTTTTGATTTCAGGTAGCGCCTTAGCCCTTATGTCTATTTTTGGGCGCTCCAGAAGTATATGTACCAATATGGAGGTAACTAATTTTGTTTGCCTACTTCACATCATCAAGTTGTGTAAAGGGACTGAAACCTATAGACAAGGGGTATATTAACTTGGTTAACACAGACAGTGTCGGAACTCATAATATAACTAAAATGTGCCATCTGCATAAGCATACTTGGATGGGTACTCCCGTATTATGTGTACCAGGTTAGGGTTAGGGCATAATGTTATTTCGATTTTCCTAATTTTAGTTCGAGTTCGGTGATTGTCTGTGTTAGCCAGGTGAATATACCCCATGTCCATAGTTTTCAGTCCCTTGACACAACTTGATGTGAAGTGGGCTAACAAAATTAGCTACCTCCATATTGGTACACACAATTCTAAAGCGCGCAAAAATGTGGTGTTCCCAAAACCTTAAAATTTGACAATATGCGAATTTGATTCTGCTCTGGCGATATACATCCATAATAAACTCCCATGATATCCCATTTCAAACTTACTTTGGCAGTTTTATCTTTGCTTGCTGTAATCAACATTGTTTGATCAGTGTTGAACTGCATGTCTTTTATCAATGCAGTATGTTCCTTGATTGAATGAAGTTGCTCGCCAGTCTGTGTAAAGGATATTCAAATGTAGGCGTATATAGGGTGTCCATAAAGTCTTGAAAAAGGGAATTTATCGATACTATATGTTGTTTTGGCCCTCACAGATGTATCAAATGAAGTAAAAGTACTTGAACAATTTATTAAAAACAACAAATCTGGTTATGATATATTGAGAACTTATTTCATAACAAAATTGAAATTGTAAAGGAACTTGACGGACACCTTTTGTACTAGCAAAGATTCAGAAAATTCAGTAATTTTGAATTATAACTGACATGCATGCAGAAAAATTTATTTGAAATGGCAAGCGAATTATTGTGAAAAAGTGGTTTGTTTCAGATTCGGCTTTTCCAAAAAGGGAACTATGATATCAAATTGAATATTTCAATGATTGTCAGTGATAATCTATTAATAAACTACTGGTATTAAACAATTCTTAAATGGGTACATCGGCTTGTAAAATGAACATTTCAATCTTTGAGAGAAGCGGAGTTGAGGTGATGTAACGTTCTGTCGGAGCTGGAGCCTAGCTACTAGAAACTGCAGTGGCTCCTAACCTCCTCCGTATTTCTCACATTTATCATTTTCTAACACTCCCTACAAATAAAAATAAATCTATCCTTCTAAGCTCTTAATTTCTGAATTCAATTTCCAATATTAATTCATAAGTTTTAAATTTCAGATTAATTTTAAAATTTGCACTTATGTTTATAGTACTGGTCATATCAAAAAACGAACTAATAATAAGCCAGAACTGGAGCCCATTATTGAAGCATTAATCACTGTGGAACGAAAAAAAATATATCTCTGTAGCAACTTGCCTTGATATCCCAATGAGCCAACGTTCCATCGTCATGTCCTGTTATAATATATTCATCAAGAGGTCCCCATAATGAACACATAGGTTTTGATATAGATTTGGTATCCATTGTGAATTGTAATGTAGGTTCGGCATCAGCTGGGTAAGATAGATATTTTTTATTATTACTCACTGGATGATTGAAAAAATTGATAGGCATAGATATTTATTTTCATCTCTTTGACAAAGATAAATTTACATATAATGTATCAATGTGTTTGCTTGTGGTTTTAATTCTATCAAATATCTTTTTGTTTTCAAGTCAAGATCCCAATTTATTCTGAGCCTTATTCTGGGTTCTGTTTTCAAGGGTAACCCTGAATATAATACATGGTACTCCCGTAGTATGTGTACCCGGTTAGAGTTAAGCCATAATTTTATTCCGATCCTCCTTATTTTAGTTATATTATTTAGTTATATTTACATATAAGGTATCAATGTGTTTGCTTGTGGTTTTAATTCTATCAAATATCTTTTTGTTTTCAAGTAAGATCCCAATTTATTCTGAGCCTTATTCTGGGTTCTGTTTTCAAGGGTAACCCTGAATATAATACATGGTACTCCTGTAGTATGTGTACCCGGTTAGAGTTAAGCCATCATTTTATTCCGATCCTCCTTATTTTAGTTATATTACGAGTTCGGGGACTGTCTGTGTTAGCCAAGTGAATATAATATACTCCCTGCCCATAGGTTTCAGTCCCATTACACAACTTGATGTAAAGTAGGCAAACAGAACTAGTTACCTCTATATTGGTACACATATTTCTGGAGCGCCTAATAAATAAAAATTCTACCTGGTTGCCTGATATCATGCACTGATACCATAGGTTCATGCTTCATCTGTCTATCTGTTGTATATGCAACAAGATTTCCACAATAACTGAAATTTGCGCTTCTGCATGATGATTTGGTTTGATATGTGTTCACACAGACACCTGGTAAATAAGAAAATAGTTACAATCTGATTTTATCTGATAAACCTAAATTGATATAGAGACAAGAATTTAGCCATTCAAGAGATAAATATAGAAGAAGGCATCAGATTAAAACAAACAATGATGGAATTATCCAATTTTTGATACTCTGACACTATACACAGACCAAGTGTGCTAAAACTAAAATAAAATCAGATGGAGAATCATTTAAAACACAAAAAAGCTGTGTGTAATATCACACTTGAAATGAGATTTGAACACCGTGCTTTGAGCGAACTTACAAAAAAACTTTCTCTTCAGCACAGAGTTATATTGAAAGTATGCTAAGCATTAGAAACAAATTTCCACCCTTTTTCAATATGAATTAGTACCAGTAATGGAACAGAACCTGTGTTAATTTATGTATTTGTATTGAATGATAGTAAATGGTTGTATCGTTACCACCAAAACTTCTGATTCTGTTATTTTCTCTTTATTTATATAGGCCCCATTATGTTTTCTGGTTTGACAAAATTTTTATCTCCATCTCTCTCATTGACCATTTTCAATACCTGTTTCACAATCCCATAATTTACACGACTGGTCAGCAGCTCCAGTTAGGACTCTGGTTGAATCCCAGTTCACATCAACTGCCCAGACTGTACCTCGATGACCATCATATGATCCTAACCTAGAATAGAACAAAATTTGAAATTTCAAGAGTGGCAAAATTATATCGTTAATAATTTGAATAGGATTTACATATTTATCCAGGGGGAGAGGAAAGCCGATAAGACAAATTAATCATATGGCGAACCATGGGCTCCCGTCCGGTGACCAGTCCAGTTAAGGGATTGGTTAGCTAGTTATTTGTTTTCAAATGAATGGACTTGATTGCAGAGAAAGCCGTAACCAACCAACAGCGTGAACCGCCCTACAAGAGCGATGAGTCTAGCAATATCCTCGCACATAACTAACCCCACATGGGATTCGAACCTGCAAGACCACGCAGGATAATCAGAGGTGCAGTGGCTTAGCACGATGTGCCACACTGTCGTGATATATTCTGTTCTACTTGTGGAATTTAGCTGAACTGATAATTCAATTCAAAACACATGAATGTAGTTCCAAGGTGAGATTGGATTTCAAAAGCTTTTACATTATCTGACCGCAAGGTGACATAAGACAGGCAATAAAATACAATTGGATTTATATGACATTTAGGCTTAGATAGGGTTGTCCTGGCACTGGCAAATATCTCAGTAATGCAGGAAACTAAGCGTATACAAACCGTTGTACATCATCTCACCCCATGTCAACCGTCTCACTGAGAATGTAATGAATTGGGTAGGCAGGCAATGCCAAAAAGCTTCTGATCCTTCACAAATAATAGCTTCTTAAATATCGATAGCTATCAGTGGCTGCCGCATAGGGACTTTATTCGAAACGAAAGATGTGAACAAGCATCACATAAACAAGTAACAAACACTTGATTAAAAAATGTCATCGAAATGATGTAATATTTAAATGAGGTGAGCAAACATGAACTACTTCTTTTATCAATACCTTTCCATCTAAATTTTGTACACTTTAAACCCTACCTAAGGTTTTGGTTGCTCTCCCGATTCTATAATCAGTTTTACTTATTTTATTTTTATCAATTATTCTATCATCTGCTGATTATGGAGTCGAAATAAACTTATAAACAAGTTACCTTTCACCATTTATTGTGAACCAGACGTTAGGTGAAGCATCTTTTGCTGCTGTGAATAATAAATCTCCCTCTCTGTTATATTTAATTTGAGTGATTGCACGCTCATGGCCTTGAAGAATTAAAGGTTTCTGAAATATATTATAGAAGAACTTTGACATCAAGTTGAGTCAAGGCGATATCCTTTAGTTAAGCCCAATTAGGAATTCAGAATGAAGCTACCATGTATAGGTGAAGAATAGGATAAGTAGTATAAGTATATATATTTTGATTTTCCCGCAAAAATAATCATACACTAAACACAAACAATGAACACACAGAAGATTGGAAAACTGGCAAAACCTCTATAAAGGTTTAATATATGTAAATATACATGCGCCAGTTTACCCACTTAAGATTGACTTATTCATCTTGAAGGAGAAGAAAGCCGATAAGGCAATAAGACAGCTTAACCCTGTTATTTCGGGATGCGAACTAACTACAATATGAATATGGCTCTAATATGATTGGTCAGTAAGAGTTAACATTCTTTATGTACACGTCTTATTATGGACTTCACTCAAAACAAAACCAATAAGACATTTTCGCGCCTTTTTCAAGCATGATATAGGCTTGTCCGATTGTTTTTGCACCCGGGTTGTGCGTCACTCCTTTTTGGCATATTTCCAATTTTACGAGTTTTATATCTGTAAATATTTGAAAGCTAAGAAACATACAAAGGAATACGTTATTACTTGAAAGAAAGTAATTTGCGCGGCCGAGCGCCCATTTTCCTCGCGTAAACACGCACTAATAATTACCCGCACAATAATAAACAAACAAGAACTGCGTTGACTTCACAAATATACCGCTTCGTTACTCGGCAGCTATTTGCGCTACACCATTGCCTGTGATATCATTTTGTTAGGAAGACAAACACCAAAACGGCTATAACGCTTGCGAGAGAGTGCCGTTATCATAAGTAAGGTTCAACGGCCATAAAGGAGAGAGGTTCGAATGTTTGTTTACTATCGTCGATGAATTTTCTCACGTACGCAAAATTTCGTACATGGAGCGGTCCATTAGCGACCTCTTGCGTATAGAAAACAATAATACGATTCAAACAAGCCTTCAATGGCCTTTCAAGCCATATTGGTTAGGTGACAAATGCTAATTAAAAATATTTTAAAAATTTGACTAGGGAATGGCGGGTTAGGAAGGTTAATCATATGGCGAACCTAGGCCTCTCGTCCGGTTACCAGTCCAGGTCGGGTATGGGATTAGTTAGCCAGTTATTAGCATGGACTTGATACTGGAATTAACTTGAGCCATTGAAAAAATTTGGGGTCTAGTATAGTTTGGTACCACAAGTACTTCCAGTGGGCGTAGCATAATGAATTTTGCATTTGTTATTCCTAACCCCCACCTGACTATGCTATGCAAAAATTACGTCACTAGGACGTCACCATCACGTGATATGGCTTGCCAAAGTATAATTACAATCGCCCGAAATGGCATCTGCACCGCCGATAACGAACTCGCTAACGCCGACGATCTCTCTTCTATGGTGATCGTTGTGACGCAAAAACGAGAGAACTAGCTTGTTCGATTTCGGGTGATCAGCTGTGCGTTTTGGACGACCCTCTCCATACTTTGGTGGGTCTTATTACGCCACTGTGACGTCCAAATGACGGAATTTTTTGGTGACGTAGTCAGGTGGGGGTTAGGATTAACATATGCAAAAATTGTGGAGCCAGGCCATCTAGAAGTGCATGTGGTACTAAATAATACCTGACCCAAAATTTGCACTATAACAGTACAGTGATATTTAAAAGTATGCTAAAACAAAAAATGATGCACAGGCCGGCAGAAAGATGGACAAATAATAAAAACTCACCATATCCCAGTCCACTTAATTTCAAACGCTAGAAAATCTTCAGAAATAAAATCCAATAACACACTGAGACGACTTTATGGACAAAGAGAAATGCGATAGAAGCCGTTCGAATGCTTGCACTCAAGGGCCAGTTGCTGAACTGTAGGTATAATTACTAGAACTGTCAGATAGTAGAAGCCACAGAGCTGAAGACAACATGTGGCGAACAGTAAGCTGAGCTAAACACGAGTTAGATCTCAACGAAATAATTCGCGTACTCGAGTTGGCGCTGTTGAGCAAAAATGGATTTGAAGTTACGATGCAAATTATTTATTTATTTATGGCTCTCCGATAATTGACTACTAATGTTATGACTGGGATTCCACCAAGTAGCACAAAACTAATCTTATATATTTTGACCCTTTTTTGAATGGATTTTGTATTCTAGAACATAGTGAAACACGAGATAGATTATCAATGAAATTCTTGCTCCTCCCACGATTTTGTTTTACAACTGATATATATTTTCCGGTTTGACCCTCTCCGGGAATGCGTAACACGTATGCAACAACATCTTGTAAACTAGCTATGACGCACATTTTCTGCCGCAGAATGCTTTTTTCTACTCAACGTACTACTGCGATAATTAGTTGGTTCGATGCAACTGCTATTTTGCATTGCCGCTGCCTGATGACGCTGCAAGCGTCTTTAGCAAGATGCGGTCTCCGGTGCTCGTGTCAGGCTGGTGAACCATGGTCATATTTTAAGCAACTATACTAATTAATATACACCGAATTCGTCATATCTGTGCACGGGGTAAAAGAATGGTGTTTACAGAGGCTTTACAAACCGATTGCAACCTCGAACGATTTATGTGGTTTCATGAGGGGTGGTTTAAAATTAGTGTTGCATAGGTGCAACATCTTCCCTCAGAAGTGGATTTCGGTTGTGAAATTAGCTAAGATTCATCTGTATAGTTTCGTCAATTATATTGGCTTATTGAGCAGATAACGTAGTTTATGAGTTTCCTGTGTCACATAAGTTACAATCAGGATCATTAGGATGCAGTATATGAGAATTTGCCGTATAGGAAAAAATTTGGGTTCCGATAATTCTTTTGTAAACAGAAGATTTAGGAGGCGTGACATAAAGTATGCACAAGTGTTATGATTCAGATTTATAAACAAATGGAATCGAGGTATATTAGCCATAAATACGGGGTTAGAATGATAGAGAAGTGTCTCAGATTGATTCAAATTTGTATTTTCAGCGATCTAGCAGAACAATTGCAAATATGCCAGAGGGGAGATTTTTTGCAGAAATTGCGTTGGATTAGCGCGTATTTCTAATGCCACACTTTCAGACAAAGGAGCAATTGAGACTTACAATTATGAATATGTCGATGACGCTGATTTTGATAAAACACCTAATTTTCCAGAACGATATTTATGTAGCTAAGATTTTGAGCCTAAAAAATCAGACCATTTCAGCATTTTGACTGTTGGAATTTATGTGGACAGACAATAGCTATCTAAAAACGAATCTAGAGTTAAAACTTAGTCGTGTTTTGAAAGTCCGAGTGCGTCGCCGTTCAGCCAGATAAACATAAAAGCTAATTCGATGTTCGGGAGAGCACAGTTTTTCTCTGCCCCGAATTTTTGACAACACCATAAAGGTGTTGCAATCTACTCATAAACCAATCTATATTAATTGGTATAGAATTGGCCTGAACACAAATGCTGCAGAAAACTACGACTGGCCGTCTTTTAGACTGGGGGCAGGGTCGGTCGATAAATTCAAACGAGAGTCTGAAGTAAAAAGAGGAAACAAACCGTCCAAAAATATCGAAATCGTAAACCTGTAAATAAACACACAGATTGCTAACGATTTTTCTGCTACCAAAAAATTTGGTTTCCTATTTTTTCGCTGCGTAGCGTAATCAAAATGACTTTCACGCTAAAAATTCTTTCTCCGATAAAATACATTACAGCAAGTAAATGCAAAATTATTTCAATGTAAACGCTTGATTTTCTATATTCTTGCATTGATATATATGGAAAATCAAAGTTTTCGAATAATTTAAAAAATATAGGTAAATGAAAGTGTCAAGGGACAACTCATATGCATTTTCTAAATATTTTGACTTGAGAAACTACCAAGAGTGCAAAAACATGATCTATATTAACATTTGTTTACATTTTATTGCGACTTTTAATCATAATTGTAGTTTTGAAATGAGCCATGAAATAAGTTTGACAATACCATTTATATTTTCAACCATTGTGGTATACATACCGGTCATGTTATAAGGTATTGCAGATTGAACAACATACATGTGATATTTTAGAATTAGTCCTTTCTGGGCAGAAGTTGCACTAGCGCAACATCCAGTAAATCCCCCAGGGAATCGGACTGTCGAAAATTTTCAAAAATTAATCATATATGACCTAAAAGTATTGCTTTCCCCAAATATCAAATTTTCCCACTGCTAAAAGATAAAGGGGCCCGGAGAGGGTTAAGATTCCAAACCGGAATACTCAAATACCCGTATTAAATACAAAGCTTTCAAAACATTCTATGCAATAAAGGTATTTAAATGCATTATGAAGAATTATTCCGAATTAAATTGTACAGTATTGACCTGAGCTGCTTTAGGACTCTTTAGACATTTTCATAGGAATAGTAGCACTTCCCAGTCCTGACTCATAAGATTAACGCAATCAAGAAACAATTATTTTTTTAGTGCTAGGGTGCTTTATTATAATACTTATCTCCGCACCTTAAAGTAGTTAGGCAAATATAATTATAAATAGGATTCAATGGATATTTGTTAATATATTTTTATGTTAAGGTTGCCATTCAACATACAGACCGTGCTGCCTTCGAGACATGATATATACTTAAACAAATCAATACCGTTAAATAGAATTTTCAATCAGAAAAGGCACAATTGCGTACTATTGTTCGCAGTGCTCAATAAAATATTGTTAATAATATGTCTCCAACTTCTAGTAATTAAAGGTATGGAATATCAAATGAAATCTTTGTAGGAAAAAGAACGACTTTGTGGTACAGTATACGATATTGATATCTGAAAATCTCCTAAGCATATGCTTTGATGCAGCTTCACAATTTCATATTGGCAAAGTTGTTGGTCGCATTATACAGATCAAATATAATTGTTGTGTACAATTTTTGTCACAGTTGACCTCATGTCATTACTAAGCATCGTGTTTCCCCGAAAATGAGACAGAGACTCATTCCAATTTTCGTTTAAAAAATAGCACTAGGCTTTCTTTTAATTGGTGTGGGGGGGGGGGGGTTATTTTCATTTATCATAAAACAAAATTACAAAGTAGGGAATTACCAGATTTTCAAATATATATATTAATCATTTAAAACGTGTAGGAAAGATTTCTTGTCATCAACTAGGTCTTATTTTAAGGGGAGGGCTTATATTGAAATCAATTTTAAAATTCAGATTATTTTCGAGGTGACACGGTACTAAGTGCAAAGTCGAATCAAAAGATATTATACTATAATAAAACTGCGAGGAAAAGTGAGAAATCATACATATATACAGATCACACTAAAGGAATCGTTTTGGCCGGTCTGCCTGCAGTTTCCAGCCATCTTAAAATGTACGAATGTTTTCTCCTGTAATTAGGTGTGGCATTTCGAACGAGGGGAAGCCCGAATTGGTCCGTAAAACGAACTTTCTTTTGTGACGCACCCTCTGTATCAACAGGTGATTTGGCGACCTTGACCCTTCTTTGTTGCTGGATCTTCGAAGTTTGTGGAAACGCAGGAATAACCCGAAGTACAGGCGCCATCTTACGCGATTGAGCTCCGGGATCGTGTATTGTGAAACATGGCTGGTATGGATATACATTGGGAGCATCATCTGGATTAAATACCGGTAGCCTGCGATTCCATCTGACGTGGTTTTCGATGATTTTAAATGTAGTATTTGCTGGACTTTTAGCCATGCTCATTGCAGTTGCATTGCGCTCGAATACCGGTGTTCTAGAAACCGTGCCGTCAGTTTTTCTTGCATTCACTGCACTCGGCGAAAGAGCTGGATATCTGTATGGTTTACGTATTTGAGTAGTGTGTTTGTAATGTATATTGGCTAGTGAAAATGGGTGCCCATGTGCGGTTGACGTGCGTGGTCTTGGAGAATTGCTCTTTTGCATGAGTCTATAAAAGTTGCTTCCGTGTTGTTGTTTATCGTTGCCAGATGTTTTTGTGACTATTGTAGTGGCGAGAGGAACAGGTGTTCCGTTGTCGTGATCAGCGGGTTTTCTCGCTGGCAATGTAACGGGATTGTTCTCGTTCAGTCTGGCAACCCTATTCACATCGTCGTCTGATCCAAGGGTAATAACTCCACCCCTACTAGGAGTTAAGCAGAGAAGCTGTTGCGTGCTGCTTACGACGGAAGGGTAGGAATAATCTTGAAGACGATTGCTCCGTAGTAAGCCGTTGTGTATGGTCGATCTGAAAATAAAATTAGAAATTGATAAGTTGCTTTAAAAAAATGTATAAACCAGATAAAAGGCACATGTAAAATTAAAGGTGGGCTTGGAAGAAAGAAAAAAACGAGAATATCGGTCAAAGACCGAAGACTTATCGATCAAACTTAGGAGAACCCCCAAAACAGCGCTCTCACTCCATAGTGACACCTTGTGTCCCATCACTAATTAATTAATAACTCGCTAATTATACGACATAAATCGCCCAAAATCAATAGGCTTTTGGTCCGAGATAAGATGAATGCACATGCAAAATCTGGAGCAGATTCAATCTTGCTTTCATGAGATATCGCGTGCATCTAACAGACAAATACCCATCAACATACCTACCGATTAAAATCGATAAGTAATGAGTGCAACGACAAAGTTCGGTGTGAAAATTTCATATAAAAAAATAGAACATATAAGTCGTTCTGACGTGAGATTTTTTTAAATTAAAAAATTCACAGTTTTGCATGTTCATCAGTTATTACACTACCACAGTATACTTCATTATTTGCTATCATTTGTTTTTGGGCTCAGAGCCTCTAATTTCACGATTTTAATTTCTGGATTGAAACATTAATATATTTTACGTAGTCTTTCGATTTTTCTTGGTAGTATCCACTGAAGGTTTTGCACTATATACGATGATGGTGTGAAAAATTGTTTTGGGGATGGAAATCCAGAAATATTACTTTGCATTCCGTGTAGTTCTACTAAAATTGTGTAGAACCATTGCAATACATAATTATGAATACATACAAACCCTTCAAACTATGCAAAATTTCGAGTCCGAGTAAGCGTAACACTAGCTAAGAATTTTGTCAAGATACGATGATCAAGAGAGCTGTGCTCAAATATATGGACACGTCACAGGGTGTCGCTATTTTTTATTATGACACATAAAAAACGAATCTCTTAAAGTCCACAGAAATTTTTGAAATAAGTAAAAATAATAGCCTTCTGGCAAAAAAATCAATCTTTAACCACTGAAAATTTCAAAGCAATTGGTCCAGTATTCGAAGAGAAAAGCGATTTCATCATGACGAAAGAGAAGAAGAATTCTAACAAGAACAACAACATAATATTGAAACGATCGTGAAACTGACGTGTCCAATAAGCGAAACATACTTTTTATACACAGATAAGGATAGGCAAAGGGATCTAAAATAGTAATATATATATAAGTAATATATCGAAAAAGTAGATAAAAACTGAACTAATCACCTGTTTAAAACCCTTCCTTGTTTTGCATTATTCCCAGTTTCAAATGGATAATGTGGAGTCTGTTTTATCTGTGGTGGTCTTGAGTGAACGCGAAATGTTTTCATCTCGACTGTTGGCGTAATTTCTGTTTCTTCTTGGAAAGGACTTGTGCCTTTGTCACGTGATATTATGTCATCGTCTTGCCCCGAACTTGGTATGACATGGGCGTGCACTTCCGTCAGTTGTGATTCGCTCATTCCTGTGTCGTCCTGAAAAAGATAGAGAAGAAATGATGGTAATGGAAATTCGGGTTTAGGGGGCTCGCCTGGATTGTTCTTAGAATGTCTTTATCAACGTTTCTTGTTGGACACGAAGTGGACATAACGATCGTTTCAAAATTTTGTTGTTATTGGACACGTAGTGGACATAACGATCGTTTCAATATTATGTTGTTGTTGTTGTTGTTCTTGTTCTTGTTCTTTGACATGTTTTTAAAAAGTCGCTTTTCTCTTTGATTACTGGACGAATTGCTTTGAAATTTTCAGTGGTTGAAGATGAAATTTTTCTCCAGAAGGCTATTACTTTTATTTATTTCAAATATTTCTGTTAGCTCTGTAAGATTTGTTTTTGTTTGCTATGACGTCACTAAACGTTCTACGGATATCGGACGCCATTTTGTGTCCAACGGACCATCTAGCAATTTCAATTCACGCTGTTACAAGACAGGAGTTCTGGAACCGTAACACAGCGCGGTGACACTGAACTAACTCGTAGCTGTCAAAAGCTTGAAAATCCATACAAATATGAGAAATAAAAAGATGAAACTTGGCAGGTGGGTAGAGTTGTGTTTCTTTTAACCATAATTGAAAGTTTTGCGTTTCTACATTTGAAGGAGGGGGAATAGGGGGAATTTCCGATAAGTCGATAATATCTTTGTCAACCAATTTGCAGCCACCGTGTTTTCGTCTGTTTGATTGGTGTGATGTTGTGCTTTGTTTATAATTTAACGAGTTTTGTTCGAAATAACCGTGTTCTTGAAATATATGACGGTCAGAAATGCAATTAGAAGCCCAATGTTTTCACGCAGTCACAAGACCAACAATTGTCAACCAATTTGCGACCACCGTGTTTTGTCTGTTTGATTGCTGTATGGCTGCGTATGCGATAGTCTCGACGCAGCATAAACGATGATCAAGACTTGAAATCCGTGGTCGCACACTGGTCGTTCGGTCGCAAATACGTCTTTCGAGTGCCGTACTTTGGGGATTTGTATAGCTTCAACCCTTTGTCGTAGAAAGTTAATACGAGGTTTAGCGTGTAGAATAAATGCCGCCAATGCACCCACGGTGAAAAAATTAACGGGTTAGATATATTGGTTTTTGTTTTATAGCGGTTTGAATGAAATTGTCCGCAGACTGGCTACACCACCCTAGGCCTGGTGAGTTGTCCGTATAGTCGAATTGTCCATCAGCCCTAAACGGCTATGACAGTCACTGTACCAAAAATTGTACCCCGATTCGGCTGGTGTTAAGTTGACGCATGTTATTTAGTAACGTTTTTATGTGAAATGTTTGACTGTGGTTCGGTACCTGATCCGATAATACGGTACATAATTGACTCATATCACGAGATATTTCAACTGATGTTTCAATTGTCACAGGACCTAAAATATCTATGACAGTCCCTGTACCGTCACGGTACCCCGATACAGGTACTGGTAAGTCACCGCCGGTATGTTAGTCGTTGGTCACCGCATATGATTTTTGGGGAATTGTTCTGCGTGTCTATATATTTGAGCATTGCTCTCTTGTTGTTTTTATTATCTTTCTCCGTCTCCATTTTTAAAAAATCGCTTTTCTCTTCGAATACTGGACCAATTGCTTTGAAATTTTCAGTGGATAAAGATAAAATTTTTCTCCAGAAGGCTATTACTTTATTTTTCGCTGTGACGTCATCAAAATTATTGCCATCGGGTGGCGCTACGTGTCCATATATTTGAGCATAGCTCTCTTGTATTTTTAGATGTTAGACCAACGGTGGACAAGGTTTTTTGATCGGAGGCTGGAACATTTGTCAACCTAGACCAACAGGCCGTGTAAGTGTGACGTAAATATTTACATTTTATAAACAATATTTACAGCGTTACAAAAGCAAAAGTAGTAAACAATAAGGCCCGCGCCAAAACTAAATTAATCGCAATTCCAACATATTCCTTGAGGTACGTATTTTTTGGCTAAAACATCAAAATTTAGTTTGGTTGTGGCAGCATCAGGCGGGCCAGATTGAATTACCCAACGGGCCGGACTTGGCCCGCGGGTCCATGTACGCGTTAGACGACTGCGGCAAACGGGTAACGTGCATTACAGCTGACAATTAGCGTTATTTCTGGCGTTTCGAAAGTTATGTATTCGATTTTATGTAAAGCGTGGTATGTTAATGTAGCTTACGTAGTGACATACATTAGAAAACAAGTGACAACGGTAAGTTGTTCTTATCATTTAATCCTATGTTAAGTAATGGTGTAGTCTTAAGGCTATGAATACAAAAGCCCGTTCTTAAAATTTCGAACCCCATCACTGCGGAGACAATATTTGTCATGATATCAAAGTTCGTCAAAGTGTTAAAGCTTTTATGGGCCCAGCACCATATTGCTCTGCTTTCCTCGTCGTGGAATAGGTTAAGCCTTTAATAAAAAAATGCCACTTACTGGTATATCACTTTCCTCCTCGCTACTATCTTGATGATAGTTGTTGGTTCCAAACTCTGGGACGGTAAGAAAAAATGAGCCAGAGGGTGTCAACTTGTGTAAATTATTGGGGAAGTCTTTGATTTCGTCGATATTAAAATCTTCAGAATCAATTGCTGAATAAACACCGGGCAATCCTCGCAAAGATACGAAACTTTTCCTTCCAGATGCGACTGGAACTTGTGCACTCGAATTGTCTGATGAATCTGGCCCAAATAGACTTGACGTGGCAGGAGATATAATTACTTCGATAGTAGAATTATCACAGTCAAATTGAATAATTCCTTCTCCCAATATATTTAATCTGCGTTTTAGTAGTTCAAGTTCGTATGAACTTTGGCGCCCACTTGCGGATTGAGATATTTCAAAATTTGCTGATTTGGTTCCAGCTGGTTTAAATGAACTTTGGTTCGCAGTATTAGGGTGGGTCCTATTCCATATACGTTTACTTGCAGAAACTTTTTGCTTACGTCCAAGAGACGCAAAAGAGAGTCTTGAGTCTGATGGTAACACTGGATCACCAACTGTATTTTTGATTCTTTGGCGAGCCCTCCATTCACGATAGTAAGAACTTTTCATGATACATAGTTCACTTTGTTTTGTTTTCTCTCTTCGCCGTGATTGCTTTGTTAATTAGGCTTAATTATTAATTCTATGTCAAACTGAAAGATCGTTAATTAATATATACCGTGAGGGTAGTCACAGAAAAAACAGTTTTTTATGGGGTGTCCATAAAGTCTTGGATTTTTTTTAAATTGCAAAGGGAGTTTATCGATATCATATATTGTTCTGGCCCTTGCAGATGTATTAAATGAAGTAATAATACTTTAACAATTACTTTTTTAAAATCAACAAACCTGGTTACGATATATATATATATATATATTGAGAACTGACTTTATAACAAAATTAAAATTGTAAAGGGACTTTATGGACGCCCTGAATATACTCGTATATATATATGTTATATGCCCTTATCACACTTGAATTATAAATAACATAGCTTGAGTCAGCAAAGAAGCCGGAGCGTTCAAAGTGGGCGAAACGCAGTTTGGTAGATTTTAACAAATTTTTACTGCATAGCAGGGCCAATAGGCAGATGTTTAAAGTATTCTATAGTTATGGACTTGGATTTGACTGGTTTTTGGTAGATTGAAGGAGTGTACCTTGGGGATAAGGGTCAAACAGTACAATTATGCAATTCTAAAAACTTCAATTATGTGGACTTTACCATGGCATGGCTGTTTTCTTATGGTATTGGCCTGGACTACTACTAAGTGTATCCCCAATCGGTGTGCGCTAACGCGTAATTCATCTCCATAATGCTTTAAAGCAGGGTTGTGCAAAGTGCGGCCCACAAGGGAAAATTGTGCGGCCCGCGCAGGCAACTGGAGAGCAGTTAAAAAAAATTAATAGTAAAAGATTTAAAAGCTAAATGAGTTTTGGTTCCAGCTTATCAGTTGATTTTGTATATAAACCTAATCTATAATGAGATTTGACAGCAAATTATTTGGAAACGAATCTTGGCGTATTTTACTGAAAACATCTCAACCAAGATAATTTTCCACATTTCCAAAAATAGGCATGGCTTCAAATATGGCACTTTGCGGTAACATGTTTTTTTCTAAAATGGGCGTCATATCGAATTGCTAGCACTTCCATTTGGGCAAATTTGGATAAAAGTAGTCGGGAAAAGAATCCAGCAGCAAATTTCTGATTGAATTCTTTTAAATTGGGTGTGACAATATATTTGAATTACAGAACCCTAATGATGACATAAAATCAATAACAAAAAAACACCATTTTGTGCCTGCAACTAATAGAAAGCCTGCGTTAGATGTAGGTGCGGCCCGCGATTTCATCCGGGTATTGATATTCGGCCCGCCTGCGAAAACGGTTGCACACCCCTGCTTCAAAGTTTCAGTGGCCCAGAGCACATCAGTGGACGCATGGAAACCAGTCTTATTTGCTTCTAAATGTGAGCGTGATCTTGCTTTGCGCTTCTTAGGAAAAAAATCGAGAACTCTTCTGCATAATCATCACTCAATTATCTTTGTGTGTAATCATTTGATGGTATGTTACGGCGCAACTATTTCTAGTCAATAATAGTTTTTTAGTGGCTTATCGCTGTTATCAAATCTCTGTAAAATTGTCAAATAAATGTCTGAAAAACTAGTGCCAAGCATTATGAAGTAATCACAAAACAATTTTTCATTTTAGAATTTTGTTTCAACAGCAAACTGAGTTTTTTTTCCTGTCATAATTTGAGTTCTTTCAACCCAAAAGCGCGAAACTTGGGAAAAACCTGACGTGACTTCGCAGTCAATTGAAAGTGAATTATACGTTACGATGAATTCTTTTCTATAACAAAATCTTGATTTCTGGCGAACCCCCTTGAAGTTAACCAGGCAGTTTTGCAAATATCGTTATTCCTTCTTAACTATGTAGGAAACTCTGTTTCTACTTGTATTTAAGCTTTTGATTAATCAAGTATTTTAAATTTCAATCTTAAATTGATGTCTGGCTAGTGCTACTCGCAACTCGCACTCTGGCTCTTGCACTGTCTGAATTGTTCATAATTTTTCATATAAATTTCAGATTTTCAGAACAAAATTGTATTTATGATTCTCACAGCTGTCAACGTACGCAGACTGTTGTCAAGCGAAGCTTTTACTTTTTAACGACATGCTTGGAGAAGCTTGTATCTGCTCCCATGTTGAACATAAAATGTATCCAACTCTTCTATACTATGAGACAAATGTGTAAAATCTACCCCATAAAAACAAATTTAATTCGTTTTAATTGGACGTTTTCCATCCTATATACACGCATGGTCCTTTATGAACAAAGCTTAGTTGTCAACATTCAATCCAAATTTCCAATTTGAAAACACTATAAAATTTTAGTAAATTAACTTCTTATTTATAACAGTTTTATCGTCAAAGATTGAATTTCAAACTCGCCGATTTGATACAATACAAAATCTTTTGTCCGGATCAAAATGTATCATTTTCAATAGTCTCAAATGATTAAACTACTCTATAATTGTTGCAAGTGTAAACATTAGTCGATTCATTATACTGTCAATTTATGCCTACGTAGGAATGACGCCTGGTAACATTTGAAGAGTTTTAAAGTTGTAGTCGTTTGCTGACTAGTTTACTTTAAATGATTTTCTTTGATTGACACCTGCCAAGCATGTTCATGTCATGTTGCCCCGTGTATATATGTTTCGTTCCTGGCCTAACATCTCACAATAGTAACTAGCTAATTCGACCGAGTGTCGTCGCGATTGCGCCTCTGACTATTTGACGGATTGGTCCAGGTTGGAGACTAGATTACTTGTGATTGGCACCTACCAAGCATTTACATGTCAAAATGTCCTTTAGTATATATGTTCCATTCCTGGACTGAAGTATAACGACTGACTTTACCTGATTACCCGTGTTGGACGCAGAATTGAATCCGTTAGTGCATTCTACGTGATTCACGCAAACGTTAGTTATTAATTAAATACTATTATTATTTTTTCAATGGTGCTCAGCTCATAACTTGCGTAGTTTTGTGTAGCAGGACTATGATATTACGCGTTGTGCTTTCAAATGCTTCTACCCGTTATGATGACGTATTCTAAAACAAAAGATATAATTCTGAGATTTGTTAGTAAATTCATAATTTACCGGGTAGATATTCAGTTCTTGCAATGAATAATTAAAAATGCTCATTGGAAGTCATAGCGAGGACATGTTGATTACGAATGCAACCTGTAGCGACAATTTGGTCGGCCCTCTTCGCTAGGATTAATACGACAATTTAATGTGCCATCAATGATTACTAGGTGGCACGAGTGAGATAATCGGGGGAGTTATTTTTATTTGACGTTTTTTGGGTGCCAGCGTGCATTGAAATATTCTTTCTCTAATTTTCATCACAACTTCAACATCTACACTATGACATCAAACTTGCTGCATTGCGGTGTCAGATTTTAAATTATGACGTTAATCTCTACCTTGGCTCTTTCTGCCAGGGTTGTGGAGATGGGGGACAGCGCGTTTTCACTGGAGCCTGGTTGTATTTTCAAACTCCCTGGATTTGGGAATCTGGTTCGAGATTCCGAATTCCCCATAATCGGTAGAGTGGATTACAGATTATTAATGGTAATAAAATATGTTAGGACCTCCCACCAAAATTGAAATGGCTTCAGTTTTACTACGCGTTCTTGATGATCTCTTAAATGAGACTTTCGTACACAAACGATTTCGTTAAGGAAATTTGATTTTCTCGGAGTTCAGAGCTTGAGTCGGAGTCAAATTGTAAATTTTCTTCGACTTCAAGCCCATCTTGCTAGATATGCCTGATGCTTTTATGTTTTAAGAGTTGGCGTACCAATAGATAACCAATCTAGAATCTTGGGCCTTCTGATCTAACTATCACAGTGGTAAAACTTTATTTAGGACAAATAAACCATCTAAGAAGAACGAAGTCAATTTACTTCACTTGTCTGAATTTTAATATTTAACAGAATTCAAATTGCAGAATTTATACATATATGATACAGTGTAAAACAAGAGGCACAACCAGAAAAACCAACTTAGACTGGTGTATTGTAATAATGAATGCTCCGTGACGGAACTATTTGGTTTAAAAATTTGGATTTTGGTTTTAAAATATTTAAAATAAATAATTACAATGCTGAAATTAGGGACATTATATCTAGTTTTCCATCCACAATTTTCCGATAGCATTGTAATATTCCACATGTTAAGCTATCAAATATAGAAAAACAAACAGGCCTAAAATGACAGAAGATCAAAAGAGTCTGAAAAATATGACTTTTCTTTGGCAATTTGGTGGCTGTTTATATAGAAGTGACTAGAACCATGGAGCTGAATTGGATTCAAGTTAAAAGTATTAAATAAGCGATGAAAATTTAAAGAAAAAAATAACAATTCTCTTAAAAATTACTGACTTAAATATTGATTTTTCAAAACGTATCGTAATGTGTAATAGCCATAAACAATAGCATAGGCAGGGGTGTGCAACCTTCATCACAGGAGGGCCAGATACGAATAACTGGGTAAAACCGCGGGCCGCAAATTAATTTAACATTGGCTTTCTATTAGTTGCGCAAAATTTTTGATTATTGATCTTATGCCATGTGTTGTTGTTTGCTTCACACAAGCTATCTTTTGGGGCATTGTAACGTAATAGGTGTCTATAATAAATTGGACTCGAGTATAGGCTTTGCTACGCAAAGGTATTGGAATTAATCTCACTATCCAGAAAAATCTTAATTAAAAACTCGTTTCGCGGGCCGCGCACCATCCAAAGTTGGTACTTCTTGTGGGCCGCATTTGGCCCGCGGTGCGCAGGTTGCATAAAAATTCTCTGTGTCGCAAATAGCGAACCCATTATGTCACCCAAGGTGATTTATCAGTGAACAAATTTTCAGACTCAATAGACCACAGTACGTACGATTGGTCACTTTGCTGGTTTAAAGCGATGTTAAAAAAAAAAAAAATGGCCTTTAACCCCAATCTGAAAATCCCATTTTTTTCGGAAATTAGGAATCAAAGTGGTGATATTTGAAAACCCACCAGAATTTTCCATATAGGCATTTGATCTTCACTTCCTTACTTAATAACCAATTACGATTACCCATTAAAAATCATAATCTCAAACAAGGTAATAGACGGCATTAAAAATAGTGTATTCGTTTATAATATATATTTACAGTGACAAAACAATAATTTAAATCCTGGATAAAAATGCAAAACTATACAGTATTCGGATGTTACATAGAAGTAAATAAGACGTGTTAACTTGACAACGGCAATAAAATAAATCCATTATCCCGAGCACAAAATAATTGATAATTTAAAGTTCTCCAAAATGCTATGAACAAAAAATATCCAAATGTGTATCTTTGAATCCGTTAAAAAGAAGGAGCGTGTGTATAAATATATAGGGTGTCCATAAAGTCCTAATTTGCACCTGGAATTTCCCGATACTACATATTGTTTTGGCCCTCACAGATGTCTTAAATGAAATAAAAAAAAAAACTACTTAATAAAAACAACAAACCTGGTTCAGATATATTGAGAACTGACCTCATAACAAAATTGTATAGGGACTTCATGGACCCTCTTTAGATCAAAAGACAAACTGTGTATCTGTGATTTTCATTTAATATACTCTATTCAACTACATGAATTGAAATATTCAGTGATAGAATAACAAACAGAAAAAAAAATTTCATTTTTGAAAAGAATAAATTGAAAAAAAAAAAATTTTGTTGTAGCGTTTTGAAACCCATAAACATAGCCTTTAGTGAAAGGGTCATATTTATTTTTTTGCATGCACTTTTTTGAAGGGCTTCAATGTACAATTTGAAATGGCTTACAGTTTATTATATATGGTATAATAACTCAAAAATTACTGTTTATGGCTTCTTCTTGTTGCACCATTTCCATACCCGAAATGGACTGCTAACCGGATGAGACGCGGTGACTAGGGTTGGGCATTTTCGAATACCTGGTGAATCGATTTATTTTTTGAATCGAATACTCGGAAATACATAACTGTAAGCGACATTTTTATTGTAATTGGTACTGTCAACAAATGAATTACCAAAAACTAAGAATACATCTCTCAGACAGATTACTGAGCGTTCACACACAATAAGAAACACGTTTTCATCAATACCTTACTACAGAAAAAGAGTCATATCCGCTTTGAAAAATATGGCTTCAATAAAAAAAAAATTGGGGATTTCACTTCGACCATTGGTGGAAAGAAAAATATACAAGATGGCAGCGATTCGAAATTTTGCCTTAAACCGATTCGAATAATTTACTATTCGATTCCAAATGCCCAGCCCTAGTGGTGACCCGACGTATGATTAAGCCGTCGCTTGGGTTTCATTTTTCTCCCCGAGATAAAATTCACAACAAACAGAAAACAAAATTCGAAAAATGAGAAAGTAAATAAAGCAAAAATACACCATGGAATGGATTTTAATTTACAGAAAAGAAAAACAAAAGAAATGTCATGGAAACTCTCCAATTTGTATGTCAATAAGAACACTTCATATAGTTAAATTACAAAACTTACAGAATAAATGCAAGGCAAGAACAACAAAGTAAACCGCAACAAACTTTTGAACATGACATGAACTGCTCAAAAGTTGAACATTCATATTATCTTGTGTGAGTGCAAACAATCTATAACAAAGATCGTTAAATAAGTGCGAATTGAACATAATTTCGTTGGAATACAACGTATAAATCGAATAAATTGGGACATAAGCTTTTTTTATCGTTTTTTTAAATATTTTTCACGCATTAGCCAAGCTAAAAAGGCTTTGTAAAAATTCTATAGTGAGGATTTCATAAACGCTGCATATTGGCAACGGATTCTGGTATTGTGCCCTAGTAGGCGTAAAGTTTTGTTTGAGGGCGGTGAACAACTCACAACATGCTGCTAAAATCTGATGCCAATGATACTAAAGACACGAGGCATATTTCTTGTTTAGTATCTCCCAACTCGCGTACTGGCGGACCGGTGTTACATATCACCAAGGGTTTAAGTTGGGTAGATGTTTGCACGGGGCCTTTCATGGAGTCGTATTTTATATAATTTACAGGAATTGTCCTCGGCTGTAAACTCTAAGCCGCCGTTTTCACATTGCCGCCATTCTGAAGGTGTCGCTTCATTCTTAGTTTTTCCAGCATTACGTGAACTAAGTCTTCAATATCATAATCATGCGACCAAGCCCAATCATTGCGAGCGTTTGTATCCTCAAATTTCTTCGGCCAATCGTCAGCTGAAATAGGAAAGGAAATGGTTAAAAGCAATCATAGTTCCGCCCTAATTTATCTTATGCTTCCTGTACATGTTCGTGGCAGCTAACTATATTGGTTGAATAGCATTAAAGCTTTGAAATATCATTCGATTACCAGCAAGATTACAGCAATAAACTCAGTCATAACCTGAACCAGATATCTGTTATCAGTACCAGAACGAGAGTGCTTTTTGAAGGTTGAATCTGACCATAGGTAGGTCCAGTTCTCGGGTCATATTTTATGCAAAAATCTATTCGACCAAGGTACTGCCAACTATATCGACATTTTAGGTATTCTTCATGAAACGCGAGTTGTGTAATATCCTTATTTGACTCGTGCCAAATCAACCTAGAATTAACTTAAATAAAAACGAAATAATCAATCAAAGCGAAGGGCCTGCGCGGGTCAAAACGTCTGGTCCGAAAAGTCCGTGGGTCGAAACGTCTGTAAGCCCGTCATTGTCGATAACTCAAGTTAAATCAATTGAAAAATTGAGTCGCTTGAGTCAAGTAAATTTTTGAACATACTCAAAACGGGTGATGTCGAATAAAAATGCGACTCGATATATACAAGAGGCCACTAGAGGCGCTCCAACACCGTTAAACATCCTAAGCATCTCTGTACCAAATATACTTAATATTTAAAATAAAATTGGCTTTTAAGTTCCTTAAATAAACCACTTACCGATTTTCTGCAACATTGGAATGACTTTGTAGGACATTTTAAACTTCGGAATATGTTTTCTAATTTCGAGAGCGATTTCTTCTGGGGTGAAACTCATCGAATTCACGTTGTACGTTCGCAGTTTCATCATTTGACTTGGAACGTGCATGAACTAAAATATAGGAGGTGGAAAATTTTGTTTCAATCAACAAATGTACTGTATACTATCAAATATTATGTAATCTTTAATGAGTTCTGTAATCGCCGAGACCTCAATCACGAGTAGCAAGATTTGTTACCGTCTATACCTGACATGGGCAAACTGCGGCCCGCGGGCCGAATCCGGCCTGTTGAGTAATTCAATCTGGCCCGCCTGATGCTGCCACAACCAAACTAAAACCCAATGTTGATGTTTTTGTTCAATTTAGTCTGGGGATTTGTTGGGATACCGATTGAATTTAGTTTCGACACGACGTTTATTGTTTTCCATTTTCGCTTTTGTAACGCTATAAATATTGTTCATAAAATGTACATTTTTACGTCACACTTACATGGCCCAATTTTGGACCCTGATCCAAAAATCTTGCCTACCTAGACTGGCTAAACCTCTAATAGAGTTAGGATTTGTTTGGGTGATAGGATTTTTTTTATATTCATACCAAAGAGGAGGATAACACGGCTCAACCATTGGCGAACTACGGCCTCTCGTCCGGTTACAGACCCGTGTCGGGTATGAGATTAGTGGGCCAGTTATTTGTTTCAAATATATGGACTTGATGGTGGAGGAAGTCATCACCGACGAGCGCTTACGTGAACCACCCTACGGCGGCGAGGAGTCCAGAAAACCATTTATCTCGCGGAATTTGACCTTCGAACCCAAGCAGGGTAAACAGTAGTGTGGTGGCAAGTGTGTTCCGAATTCTTGGTTACTTACGGGTCGCCACCGTCAAACCCATGTACCTGAATTGAATAGCTGGTCAAGTAGACCAGACAGGGACTGGTAATCTGACGAAGGGCTGTGGTTCGTCTCTGGTTAAGCCATAATTAATTTGTCAGAATAGCAGATAAAGATCAATTCCATGCTTTCGAAAACAAATAACTGGCTAGCCGATCCCATACCCGACATGGACTGGTAACCGAACGAGAGACCGTGGTTCGCCATATGATTAAACCGTCTTATCAAATTTCTTCACCCCCGGGATACATATTTAAATCCTATAAAGAGCTGTGTCGTTTCTATTCTGATACGAACAAGTGAAATCACGGATTTGAAATAAACAACTTTTCAAAAACTGTGAAATGAATAGCAAATTCTCAGAACTTGAACAATACCTGAACCGTTCCTTTTATACAGTCGTCAATGTACATCATCGGCAACCTGGTATCGGGATTCAAATTACATTGAAAACTTTCATTATCCAGAGCGGAGTGAAATATGTCGACGGCGTAGTCTGAAAAAAATTGCAAACATATATATTATAGTTGTATCGTATGGTGGGTCAACATAGATTTTTAACATTAAATCCACAACATACCATACCGACAAAATTTGGTACACCCGTTGCGCATGTACCAGGTTAGGGTTAGGTCATAGTTTTATTTCGATTTTCCTTATTCTAGTTCTATTACGAGTTCGGGGATTGTCTGTGTTAGCCCAGTGAATATACCCCCTGCTTATAGGGTTCCGTCCCTTTACACAACTTGATGTAAAGCAGGAGTCGGCAAACTGCGTTCCGCGGGCCAAATGCGGCCCTCGTACGACCCGACTTTTAATGCATAAAAAAAACGAACCCCGGGGCTGCGTCCCTGTGCAAAACGTGTAATGTGCATATTCGGAGGTACATATTGCTGTGATTAGCGTTATATAAAAAACATTAAACTAAGGTTAATTTGTACTCGTTTGTCAGATCGTCATTTGGACGACGCACTGCGTATCAATGAAGTTGGCATTTGATTTTAACGCTTCAGCTCTGACACAGAAACAAAATCATCCTCCACATTGAAAATAGAAGTGAATAAAAATAACGTATAGTTTAAAAATATAAAAAAGGTCAGAAGATACACCTCATTGTGGCAGGCTTCCAACACAGCAATAGAAGGTGTATGTGCGCTGTTATTTGAAGTTTAATGTGGCGATTGTTCGCAGACGGAAATTAATGCGGCCCGCACGCTACCGCAAATGTGTATATTAGGGCCGCAAGTACATAAAGTTTGCCGACTACTGATGTAAAGTATGCAAACTAAATTAGTTACCTTTATATTGTACACATACTTCTAAAGCGCCGAAAAAATTGGGCCTGACACGTTAGCAAGAGCTCTGGTTAATGATAAGTGGATACGTACATATGTAAGTAAAGGCGTAAATAAGCGTGGTATATAAAACGATGTTCCGTTCTTACCTGTTGTTCCGCCACCAGGTTCCGTATCTGCTGAGATGATTCCCGGATATCTCAAACTACGAAAGTCGACTCCAAACCGATGATGATAATACTGAAATAAAATTGAATGGAGTTAGGACAGGATTATCACATTTATCCCGACGGAGACAAATGCCGTTAAATGAGGCGGAGAACGGCAATGGGACATTTAAAGTTAACAAGTTTTCATTCCGGATTAATTCAAAATCACGATGAATGTTTAGCACTGGTTGATGAAAATGTCTTACATCCTGTTTGATACCATGTTCAATTCAGGGACCTTTCTAATTTCGAAGAATTTCATTAAAATATCTTACAAACATTTGTTAATCGCTATCTACTTCTCCGTAGTTTGCAGTGATTTAATGTGTAGTGTTATTACGATGGTTTACGAGTCAACTTCCTGTGTCATTACTTTCGTGAACCTAATTTTAGAAAGCTTGCATAACAAATTTTTTTACTCTTGTAACCTTTTGTATCAGTTTTTCAGTAACTAAACCAATAGCCCTCATCCAGGCTTATTGTTTGTTGGTCAAGTGAATATAACCCCTGCCCATAGTTTTTCAGTCTCATTACATAGATTGGTGTAAGGTAGGCGAACAAAATTAGTTACCTCCATATTAGTACACACACTTCTGGAGCGCCGACAGTATAATGCTTGGACTGCTTGACCATTGCTACCAGTTTAGAACAGCTTTATAAAATCAAATTCCTCACCTCTCCCATCAATTCAGCATGAACTTTTGCAACGCCGTAAATAGTCTTTGGTCTTTGCACACAGATATCCGGAGTCGGGTCACGTGGAGAATCCGGACCGAAAGCACCGATTGTACTCGGAATGAATAACCGAAGATTGAATTCTCGAGCTGTTTCAAAAATATGCAATATTTAATGAAAAAATATGTTACCAATTTTAAAGACTTTGTATACAACACTCTCACGCTTTGGTATCTCCGAACAAGGCCTGAACCAATTCGCTGTATATGCATTTCAACTCGGCGGTTGGCGCATCGCGCTAAGTGTCAGAAATACTCTTTCCGTCGCACCTCTGTGATTAAGCTGTGTGGGTTCACAGGTTCAAATCCGGTAAATATGTGCGAAATGACCTTCTCGCCGCCGTTGGTGGGTTCACGTAATCGCTGGTCGGTTCGGCTTCCGCCACCATCAAGGACATGCATCTCAATCAATAAATTGGTTGGACAGACATGGACAGGTAACCAGACGGGAGGCCGTGGTTCGTCTCAACGCCTTTTCTCTCCACAGAATAAATATAAAAACCCTTATCAACTTACCAAGTTCCAATACGTTGTGAACAGATTGTATATTGACTTTCATCGCCAAAGGAACGTTGCTTTCTCCAATAGAGCTCAAGAGAGCGCTGTAATGGACAAACCAATCCGCCCCGTGGTTCACAACTAACTCTCGTAGATTACGGGTGTCCAGTACGTCTGCGAAGGCAAATGGACCTGAAAGAGTGAAAAGGATTACAGATTGTAAAAAATGGTCCATCAGCCTGTCTGGTTACGCATACGGATAGGATTATTTATGTTCACTACTCCAGAAAAAAAGGAAAAGTTCGAGTGGTCGAGAGATCAGATAGTTAGGTTATTCGTCTATTTATTAAACTCTTCTTACGTTTACTCAGAACAAGGCTAGTTAGCAGTTGGGGTGCATTGTCTCAATTGCCTTTTCAATAGGTTCATCCATGTAGAGCAAGCTCGACTTTCGAGTAGCTAGTCAAGACACAAGTACAAATTAAGTAATGTCTTGATTAATATGCAATTCAACGTTACAGAAATGCATTTGTGTTAGTGTGCAGCAGGACTCTCAAATTACATAGTATATGTCATGGTATGCTTATTCCTGCTACAGCATCCTTGCATTATATATACGCATACGGATCAAGGAAGGGGAAAGGCATTGGGGAATGATTGGCAGTTAATCTCGCGTAACCTCTACTTATAGTTAGACTTGATTAACGTTATTAAATGACTCTAGGACACATGAAAAATGGTGACAAACTGTCTACAGTTCTGTTTAAAAAAATGTCATTTAGGTAGTGTTTAAGAATCTAAATACAACTAAAGGTAAAGAAAGAGAACGGGGTGAAAAAAAGGATTTTGGAGAAAAGAGTCTATGTGGGAAAGAAGGACCAGCACAAAAATGTAATGTAAGGATAATAATGAACTGTTTCGTCTAAGCTTCGAATGAATAGGTACATTTTCAATCAAATCTTAAAATTTAAAAGTAATTTGGTATCAATGATGAAGTACCTGACTCAAGTATATTCTGTGAAGGTTTCTTTATATCGGTCAACAAAACGTTTTCACTTCCAAATTGACGTCGAAGACTTTCTGCCAATCCTTGACCAAGTTGTCCTAGACCTCCTGCAAGTAAAAGATTCGTTTAAGCAATTTGTATGAAATTTATACTCCACACACAATACGGAGTGCGCGGGTCCCGGGCTGGGTAGGAATATGATTAGTTGGACTCAGTGGTTCTTCAAACTTTTATGCCACGCCCCCTTTTTAGCGTTTGTCATGTCTCGCGCCCCGCCTCAAAAAGAACTAGCTAACAAAAAGCCACAAATAACAGAGAGTAAGGCGAAACACGTTGAAAATACGTGGATGGAACTTAAATATATATCTAAAATAAAGAAATGTAAGTATCCAAGTAAGACGAGCAAGATCAAATCTATTAAATATTTGGTACTCCTGAAGTATGCGTACCAAGATGTCGCACAACCTGAACCCTAACCTGGTACACTACCTGAGTTCAGGTTGTGCGCTATCTTGGTGCGCATACTTCAGGACGTCCAAATATTTTTATTTTCGATTAGCGAAGTTACTGTCTCGCCCCGAAGATTCGTGGCACCGTATCGGTAGGATAATAAACAACTTTTGACCAAAATTGGGTAGCCTTTCGAACATTTTAGAAGAAAGCAAATTTTATCGTGCAGTCAGAAAAAATGTTACATTTTGAAATAAATTTTGTCAAAAAGTGAGAAATTAATTTTAAAGTAACTTCACTTTACAGAATGATTGTAGTTGAATTTGATGATCTATATCTAGCATTGGCGCTTGGCCGACTGCGGCGGCTAGGTTGCAGTGGCCTAAGTCAACCCTGTTTTTATTGAGCGCACGAATTTTGACTGTGGTACAACGTGGCCGCGTTATACTATTTTAAAGTAACAATAATTATGCGTTTCTACTTACCGTAACTGCCGCATCCGAAGAATTAAATTTAAATGTAGAAAGTGACCATGGAGGGCGCTGAACACACACACACGTGGCGACTTATACATCCGTGATATCGTCTACATTTATAATTATTAGTACCGAATTCAATTAAAAAATAACCTGTAATAATGACTCTCGGTTTCTGAACATCTTCTCTGTAATCAATGAAGCGTGACTTTCTTGTTGGTGACGTGGATGATTTTCTTGACGTTGACACCAATGAAGCATGTCTTGATGATGTAGTAATGAATGAAATATATTTTGCGTTACCGATAAGTACAGCTCCTCTTTTGGAAGCCAAACTAGCCATTTTCTGATCACAAATTGTAAATGAAAGTTTAGTCAGCTTCTCATCTCAGAGTACTACTGGACCAGGTAGTAAACTGTGGTGCGGGAGTTCGCGAAAAATGTCGTGATCTCGTTATTCCTCTCTCAGTATGAATATTTTAATTATTTGATCAATTTTTAAAGGACCCTAGCGCTACTCGTGAGTCACACCCATGATTTTGTACAGATTGGATTGTCTATGTTGCGAACATAAATAGATATCACAATAATCCTATTGTATTAGTAGAACTACACCGGATACAGGGTAATATTACTGGACTCCTCGCCGATGTGTTCACGTAGTCGCTGGTCGGTTACGGCTTCCTCCACCATAAAGTCCATGCCTCCAAAAACAAATAACTGGCTAACTAAGTAATCCCATACTTGACATCCTTCCCCCCGTGATAAATATGTAAATCCTATCCTAGTAACAATTAATGCTGCAAAATCTCACTTTTCTCGGTATGCTTTCCAAATATCACAGCTCCTAAATGCTATGCTGAACGAATTCGTTGCACTCTGATTATATCTAATATTGCAAGCCCTTTCAAAACTAGCCGATAAAATTACATAAAGACATACAGAACTGTCTGTTAAAAACCACTGAAAACGTGTATGAAAAATTTTCTACGCTACTTTCCATACTTTTAATATATACTACGTTCTAAAGTTATATATATCATAGACTAATAGTATTAAACTCTGACAATATGAAAAAATTCAGTCATTCAACTAATTTTCAATATATATGTTATACAAGGAACGTTTCAAGTTTTTGAACTTCCAGCGGGCAAAGATAGACCTTGTATCGGTCAAACTTCAGAGTTTCGCTGTATAAACCATTCTTACCTGATTTGGAAACCCACAAATAATGGATTTTACTATCCAATAATAAGTAAAACGGTTAACTTTACACACAGTATAAATCAATCATCAAATCAATACCTAACTTCTTCGTGGCACAAATATAAAAGCATTCTTATGTGTACGTGAGATGGCATCAAATTGAATGATTATGACAATAATTATGTAATCACGTGACTAGAGAAGTGGGAAGATATAGCGTTTTAAATGTGCTGACATGCATGCAGTACATGCTTCTATATCTGGCATGGTCAAACTACGGCTCGTAGGCAAAACCCGGCCCGTAAGATAATTCAATCTGGCCAACCAAACTAAAACACAAATTTGATGTTTTAGCTAAAAAATAGCTCAAGGAATTTGTTGAGATGGCGATTAAATTTAGTTTGGACAAGAGGTTCATTGTTTTCCGCTTTTGCTTCTGTAATACTGTAAATATTGTTTATAAAATGTAACTTTTTACGTCGCACTCACATGGCCCGGCAGTTTAAGTGGACAAAAATTTTGGGCTCTGGTCCATTAACCTTGCCCACCCCTGTTCTATATTATGCTATATAGAAAGTTCATATTTCTCGAGCTGCAGAAAAATTAGTTCGTCTACCTCAATCCTTTATATTTTATATGAATCACATTTCTAGCGCACTATTTTCACGAGCACATTCTGGCCCTAGGGCTCCGATTATGATCTATTTTATAGTAATATAACCAGAATCGTCTAATTATTGTGAAATTAAATATCGGCCATAGTTTCGATATGTTCAACGTGTACAAACTGACAAATCAAACCGGCTAACCTGTTTGAATTCGTTAAATTCTGATTATCAAATTGTTAATATTTTATTTACCAGATTATAAAATCGGCTATACTACGCTACAGGCACCTCGCTGCTTAGAATTGTTTTTTCCGACACTCGCCCACATCTTAGAAATAGCATGATTGGCCTTTGTCAAGAAGTGAGGATCTAGCCTTGTGAAGACGTGGTCGCGACAAATTTCTCAATTTTGTTTTATTGTTCTATTGTTTTAATGATTGATTGTTTTGGTCAAACGTTGATTAGAATGTTTATTCGTCTATCAAGTCTGATCATCAGATTCAGATATTTATTTTCACCGTGCAAAAATCAATGTAAGCAATAAACGCACATAATAGAATAAAAAAACTAACACAATTCATTCATGAACCAATTATTGACCAGATAGTATGTGCTGTTTTTGTTCAATATATCCTCAGTATTTTACAGTAATTATGATCAAATGTGCAATGAAGTCTCAGGATCTTAAAACAAAAGCAAAATTTGCAGGCTTCTAATTAAAAGAATTATTGATTTACCTTATATAAAATTTACATTTTCTATTTCAACTTTGCAGTATTTAGTATTGGAACAAACGGAGAAAATGGTCGCCAATTGCGCAAATGGACGCCAATGGACGACGAATGCGCAAATGGTGTATTATTTCTAGAGTGATATTCATCAATCCGCCTACGTTATTGTGTTATCTGTTATATGATACTGAGATATCTTACACGCCCCCGATCACGTGATGGTTTTAAGCCAATTAAAATTTAGCAGAATCGGATGTCTTTAGCCTCCGGCGTATTCAAGGAAAACTTTGTGTCGTAATAGAAATCTTGTGGGCAAACGTGACATATTATTTTTATATATTTATTACGTCACGAGACATAAGAATACCATAAGAATGCATTTATTTGGGCTAATCTTCATAGCATTTTTAAACCACGTTCCCGCTTTATAACAAACTAAGTTTATTATTTGTTTGCGTATAGATTATATTTGTACTTTTGTGAATTTGTCAGCAAGCAAATTAAGTCCGATATAACAATGTTGAATCAACTTTTTTCACGTCATTTGTTCCAAACAATTCTATGTATAAGCCCCTACTAATGAACTTACTATGAATTTGAGTGAGCGAACACGTACTACTTCTTTTAACATTACCTTTCCATCTAAAATCTGTGCGCTTCAAACCTTCTTTGAGGTTTTGTTTGCTTTCCCCGATTCTATAATCAGTTTTATTTATTTTGTGTTTATCAATTATTTTATCGTCTATTATGCTGATTATGGAGTTGAAAAAACTTTCTTATACTCAACTTCACCATGACAACTTGATTGGACGTCGGTTTATAGAGTAAAAATGTCGGCAATGTAATATTGTTTCAACCTTTAAAATGCATTGCAGTTCAAACTACTTTCCAAATTTTCAGCCGAATGAAATGTTACGTACTCAGATACCATTTATCAACGGCCAACTGCTCACTGCGGCATATATAGTCCCGACGATTATTTTGACCTTCTGATTTCCTCGGGAATTATGCACCGATCATATTTGAGGAAGCGTAATCAGCAGTCGAAATTATTTGTAGAGTATTCATTAGGTTACCTACAGTTTCTTTCACCAACTGGGATTCATACAGAATGCATAGTCATAGTCATAGTCAAGTTTATTTTTTCCCATTCAGCAAAAAATAACATACGAAATTAACAAAATATCAATCAAGATCAATTATTTTACATAACAGGCAATGTTTCAACCGTAATTGCGTTTGTTTCCATCTATATCAGGGATGGCGAACCACTGACCCGCGGGTCACAAAGTGAACCAGGTCGTTTTATCCGTGACCCACCAAGGCACGGATGAAATGAAAAAATGCTAACATATCAGTGCTAAAAATTGATAAAACCGGCCTTAAATTATTAACTACTATAAACTATAACTATTATAATGTACCGTCAGTTGGGCAGTCAAGGCTGCGATCGCTCATATTCGAATTTATATTTCCGGGCCGGTATGATAATTTTCAAAACCCCTAATCTTGGACGCATGTCTGCACCGCTGTGTACCGATATTCAGCTATTGGCTCTGACATCGTTTATGATATAACAATGCAATTGATCTGGTAATTTTTCGCAACGCCTCGTCTCTTTTGGAAGTGCACCTGCATGCTTTTTTAGCGGTAATACGAGAACTAGATGCTACATTACATTTTATTTGTTTCTAGCCTATAATTCCAGTGAGAAAACAAAATCTTTCAGACTTGAAATAAAAACCTAGAAATCCGAAATACCAATGGGGCAGTGTAAAAGTGCCTTAATGTGGTTGGAAGCAGATCGAAAAATATAACACTATCAGAGTGGAATTCCCTCTAAACCATTTGGTACCGTAAATTAATTTTCCCCATCATCCTAAACGTTTTTGGTAATTAATATGCTTGTTTTCGTACTCTCATTTCATATAATCGAGTGCCATAAAATGTCCCTAATGGAAATGCTGCATAATCCCAAAACTACACCAACACCAACAGAAGCTTACAAGATTTGATTCAGAAGTTTCTTATAGATACAAACATTGATTAAATATCTGTGACCCACTCTCTTCTGTTCCGCGATAAAAATATAATTCATCAGAAATGGTTCGCCATCCCTGATCTAAATGATTATGCCATTGATACATATTTCAGGTCGGGTCAACACGGCCTTCAAACTTATCGGCATTTTAGTATACTTCATATTATAAATCTTAGCGCCATGCAATCGTTAGCGCTCCCTAGTGACAATATGTCAAATAAAATATGATTCTCAAGGTGGCGATAGACGAGGGTGTTACTTTTGATTGACAGGTGCCCAAATTTTATGTGGTGGGCCTGATATGTCATGTTATCGTAGTGGAGCGTTTGAGGAATACAGGTCACAAATTATAAAAAAAAAACATCATTTATTAGCACATTGCGAGTATTGGCCATTGGGTATATTTTATACATCTGTTTGTGCTAATTACTGTTTTGCGATTGAGTCTGAATTTGTTTTGTTCGCACGTCTGCACGTTGTAGATATTAAAAGGATGTCTGACACTGGCGATCGAAAATCAAGCTGTGGCTCATCCTTAACTTGTCATGCTTTAAGGTTAAGACCCGGCCAGAACATCACAGATGAAATTGTCAGATATGTGAAAGAAAATGAACTGAAAGCTGCGTTTATTCTAACATGCTGTGGAAGCGTCACTAAAGCAACTATTCGCATGGCGAATGCCAGTTCAACAAACACAAACGAAATAAAAACTCTTGATGGGAGACACGAAATTACATCTCTTGTCGGAACTGTTTGTAATTCTGGTGATTTCCATCTTCATGTCACACTGGGTGATGTAGCAGGAAACGCTGTAGCAGGTCACGTCATTGGGGATATGGAGGTTTTCACAACTGCTGAGATTGTACTTGGTGAATGCAACGGCCTGTCGTTTACCAGAGAATTTGACAAAGAAACAGGATTTGATGAATTGTTAATCGGGAAACGAAATTGAAGTCGCTCTGCTCAATGGTACCACCAATGAGTTTTTTTTCATAATTATGAGAGATTTGATGTTTGGGTACTGGGAATTTCTGCTCTAGAGTTGGTTGGTTGATTCTGCTCCTGGTTGCATATATCAAATCGCTTAATCAGCATAGTTCTGTAGTTGTTTGTGCAAATTTATAGAATGGTGTGGTTGCGGTTATGATGGTGTGAAACTGTACTTGTTGTGTTTACACCAATGACTAAATCAGCTAATTCAAGTGGTCTACTGCATCTCACTGTTGTAATGACATTGCTATTGAATCAGCTACTTATACCCGCACCAGGGGGACTCCTGAATAAACCTTAGTCCGATCTATAATCCAGCCACCCATTACATTGATTGCCATACATCATTTTACAATTTTGCAACAAAATTCTCCCAGGATGTCAGAAAACAGAAAATTTGACTCCAGCGATCCATGTTCTTATATTTATATGGAAAAGCATAACTTTGAAATTCCACCCCATGAGCTGGTTTGCGGTACTCCCGTAGTATGTGTACCAGGTTAGACCATAATTTTATTCCGATTTTGGAACCGTCTGTGTTAGCCAAGTGAATAAATATACCCACTGCCCATATGTTTCAGTCACTTTACACAACTTTATGTAATAAAGTAGGCAAACAAAATTAGTTGCCTTTGTATTGGTACACACTTCTGAAGCGCCAGTTTTGCTGCTCATATCGGGGAAATGTTTAATGCTATCCTGTCAACCAATTAGTTGAAGGTACAGCTAGCGGCAAATAAATTAAGTTTCATTGGTGACCCATGGTTTTGCATAAAGAGGTCGTACATCAGCACACAGGGATACAAATCATAATTTAGACAACTTTCTATCAATAAAACCATTTATTATATGGTCATTTTAATATGGTTTTTCAGAATATCATCCCACTTATTTGAATGACCGACCACACTAACTACCAGACTACTACCACAAAAGATTATTTGTTAACTGGAATTTATTTCATGGTACAATCTAGCTCATCATCATAAGAAGGCGAAGTAGAACGATTGAAAATTTCTTCACATCTTTAGGTCTATGAACTCATTCCAAGATATTAAGTTTATGTGCTTTTTAGTTTAAATGCTTTCACGAGTCCTTATGGTCCAGTTCCCACATATCAAAACCTCTTATTGCATCCCCACACTAGCAGACATAAGACTCTACTGCTTTCTTCCATGACTCATTTCTAAGTTGAGCCTTCAGACATCGCCTCCAATATTAGTAGTTAAATCTTTGACATGGTCCTGCACTGCAGTATCTAATAGGGTGAAAATATCTTGACACCCTGATGAAACAGTTTCCAATGCTTTGCTCATCTCATCTGCATGTAGCCTGTGTACAAAGTTGAAAGACAGAGCACATTAGAAGATGAAAATGAATCCACTTTCATAAACTTATGGCTCGTGGACATTTCCATCTATCAAAAAACACAATAGCCAAAGTCAAAATAACTCCGAAATAGGCCTCGAAATGAAGCTACCGTACTTTTATTTGGAAGGACCGGGATTTTTGTGGATCCATAGTGAAGGGGAAAGCGTCAAGAATTCGCTTGCCATCGCACCTCTGATTACTGTACCAGGGTTTACAAGTTGAATCTTGAGGAGGATAATTATGTGCAAGAGCAGTGTTAACTCTAAGGAAATTATGAGTGCGAAAGTGCTTCGCAGTCGATAAAAAAAGTGCGAAAGTGCTTTTCCTGATTTTAACTAGTTAGGTGCCCTAGCTTTCGTTTAAACTCATTTCAAACAGCATAGATACTCGAAAAAGCGCTCCTCCCGTTAATATTGTGAATTGAAGTCTTTCCGTTAACGGAGTTTCGTTTAAACCCTTGTTAAAAACAAGGGAATTCATCAAAGGTCACCTGATAAGCACACTTGCCCGGAATAAAAGTTTCGTGCAATCAACCACCAGCGTCAGTAACGAAGCGCACTCCCGCCTGAACAGACAAGCCTTGCAAACTTGTTTCTTCCATCTAACAGACACCGATTGATACATGCAGATATTAGTTACTACCGGCCATAGCTAGGGAGGGGGATCATTTGTACAAAACCCAGGCAAAATGACATCCCCATGACCCATCACCAATATCGCTTTAGTATAACACGCTTCCTCGTCCGAAAGAATATGCTTGAAAGTGCCGCCCTCTTCCCTTTTAAGAGATTGGTTAACGTCATGTTTCTCTGGCCAGTTTTTCTTTGGGAAATAACGCAAAATCACCATGAAAGTACCGCTGTTTTTATAGATAGAGTGACCTACTTTCTATCGAAGATTTTTTTTCCGAAATATTACCCAAGATCACTTTGAAATCCCTTTCATGAGCTAGCTTGGCCTAATTTATATTATACTGTCTCACAGATTACTTACGCTAAGACCTGTAATTTTCAAATATCGACTTGCATTGGTCTGCGTGCCAGTTAGTTCAAATCGGGTAGAAAACATCATATATTTGCAAATTTTTTAGAAATGCCATGTACTTCCAGCATTTATAAATAACGCTCTCTCTAATGCTGCAGACCTAGTATGAAGTATTCGCATCTCAACGCCACTTTCAATTACACTAATAGTAATGATGACACCAAAGAGTTTTCCTTTGCGAAGGTACAGGAAATACAACAGGGTGATTCTTGAAAAAAACATGAATGTAAAAAATAAACGAATGACATGATAGTGGTTCTCAAATAATTTTGAGTGTGACGCGAAATACCAATCCATTTGATAAATCTTTTTTAGTCGACCACGTGAACGCCGAAATCCTGGAAATTAAAGTTGAAAGAGCAGCATTCTCATATAAATAATCGCGATATATAATCGTTCATGTGCACAAATCTCACATGTAGCATCGGTTAGTTGTGCATGAAATGTAAAACTCTTATGTGTGTGCGTTTCAATTTCAATAAAATCAAATTCGTTTTTCCATGCACCATTACTTGTAATTTTAATATTAATTGCGTTCCGAGTTTGTAAAGTTTAGAAACCTTTTATATATACCATTACCCCTATTTTGATTGGCTAAAGAAAGATAACACGTAACCGCTTTTCGGCAACATGGTATTCGTTTTATATCTGCTTTGAACAGAGAAAAAACATGTGCCCTCTCAGTCATCTGATCACAATCAAAAATCCGTATTTATTTTTTTCGCGATTTCGGCAATCGTTATTATTAAGGGTTTTCGTCGACTGGAAAATAAACATCGTTCTGTTAATAATATATTTCAGGCCATGTTCTTTATATCCTGCCATAATTAGCAAATCTTTATTACGCAACCCATGATTATAAAATAGCTTTGCTTATCATTTGCTGCTGAATCTTGTGCTATCGCTTGTCAATTATAGCATAGACGTAAGGAACATATTTAAAATTTTCCATGTTTATACAGAAATTAGCGACGTTATCAGCGCCAACTAACAGAAAATAACTTATCATAAAACACAATTAAAATTCAGTCGGTAATAAATGGCGCTAAGGTGATGCCATACAGAACAAAAAGATTTGGTCGCGAGAGTTACCTTAGATGACTGTATAACGATGTTGTTTTATAAGCGGAAGGTAGAACAATCAAATTTAATAAAAAAAACGGGGGTTACGACACCCGTAACACATCAAGTTCATTAGACATCTCTAAAGACTTCTAAGTTGGTTACTCGATTACACTATACTATCAATATTACACTTATTACACCTGTTTGAGTATTCCGGACAATTTCGAATTTGAAATAAACGAAAACTCAACATATCATAATTAATACACAAAAGTAAAATAAACATTCATCGAAAAAGTTATTATTTAAGAACAACAACATAATCGTATAATTCCGCCCAACCCCGATGTTCGCAAGCTTACAAATATTCTCTGCGTTAATATCATAACCTCGCCTATAGGCAGGGTTGCCATATCATGCTTATTTCTAAGATTTATGCTTATTTTCTAGACGGCGTCTTATAAAGTAACAATGTGCTTATTTCTAAGAAAAGTGCTTATTTTTGAGTTGCGTGCTTATTTTGTCTTAGAAACGCGGATGACTTGTTCTTGTTTTGCGTACAAAGCAATTTGGACAATGAGTAAGCGTAACCATGAGTTCTGTTTCGAATATGAAAAGAAATTTGCTAATAACTACTGCTATTGCGACATTGAGAAAGGGAGAAATCAGTAATCAGTGCCCACAATACTACCACAAAACATAATAAGCATTGTGGGAAACCAAAGTATGAAGACTGTAGATCAAGGGTCGGCCACCTGCGGGCCACATCCGGCCCGCGGACAAAAATAATCCGGCCCGCAATGCTTCATTGAAACTTACGGATCGTTATTATGTTGTTTTTGTTCTTCATTAATAATTCGTTTTCCAAAAAAAAAATCGCTTTTGTTTTCAATTACTGAACCAAAATGAAATTTTCCGTGCGGAGAACTAGGTTCAGCGATAGGCTACCCATTTAGAAAATGTTCTAATATTGGTTTTATTCAGTGTTTCACCTGATGTCGAAAAGGTATCGAGCGTAATGCAACAAATAGTGTTAAATTAAATGTTATTTGTAAATATTTTGCATATTAAGACGACTTGTCGCAGTGTTCGCTCGCTAATTAAAGTCTAGAACCTCAATTTCTAATTTGTATAAATAATGTGGTTCATCAGCCACACGTTCAGTCTTTAACTTTCTCGAAAAAATATGTGCGGCCCGTCAAGATTTGTATTACTTGATTTTGGCCCACGAGCGACAAAAAGTTGCCCCTGCTTTAGAGATTGCGTGTGGCAGTGATTCCATAGCTTTTTGCGATTTGCGTACAACCGTGTTCGAAGCGACTTCTAATGATCAAAATCGGAAGACTCGTGTATGATATCCTTCTTGACGCCCGTGCTTATTTTTGGCTCTGGGTAGGTGGCAACCCTGCCTATAGGACTGGGCAAAATATTCGTATCGTTTCAATTCCATACTTTGCGCCAAAAAAGGTACCAACAAAGCTTCCTAATTTTAGAAGAGTCAAAATAAATAGACTATTCGAAATAAATATCCCAGATTTCAAACTCCGTATATTGGCAGCATGAATTAGCCGTTTCAGGTAGGAGCCGCACATACATTGATTGTCGAAAATTAAAAGTTAAATTGACGTTCCGAGAGCCCACACACGGTATAACATGTACAGGCTATAACCAGAAAAAAATGACAAGTCATAATCCTTTTAATGTGCTTTCAATTAGCTCGTTAGTGATCCCTCCCATCCTTGACCAAGTAATGTTTCGAAAATGTGAACCTTCCACTCAGCCATGCATGGCGGTGGAGTGTTGAAATCGTGAACAAGAGTATAACGTAAAATCGATCGTGAATTTCGATGTAACAACGCACACTGTCTCCGTCATGAATTGCGCCTATTAACATCGGAAATGATTAAATTCGTTATATTTTGAGTATTTTTGCACCAATAATTAGGGCGTGATCATCAAAATGGTGAATTTGCAAATTCCGTAAATAAAATTGTAACATTTTAGCTATAATTATCACCGGGCAGGGGCGCAGCCAGGATTTTTTCAACGGGAGATTAGGGGGAAGTTAAAACATTACACCAAAACTGCAATTCGCGACGACGTAATGCGTTTATAACTAAAATGTAAGGTCGTTCACGGCGAAATTTCGCAGTTACGTGTAGCCCGCCTCTCTTTGCTGAACGGTCCGAAGTCCTATTTTAAAACATCGACCATTTATCCGTAGTCAGCGGGCATCCACATCTAGAAATGAAACATTAAAAATCGCGAAAATTAAATTTGGAGAGATCTATAACTCGCAGATGTCAGTAGTGTCATCATGGTTTATATGTACAAAAACACGCTCGCATGTAGCGACGATCAAAATCATGAAAATGTGAAACTATTACTTGAAAATTATTGTTAATGAAGTTAAATTTTTATTGCCATTCAATGATTATTTCATAATTTTGTCATAATCGAAGGCTGCAGTAAATTTTTTGTCGCCGCGATCGTGTTGTTAAACTATATTAAAGCATGTTTTTATTCACTAGCAAATACTAATTCTCACGTAACGGCGGGCATCGTAGTTTGGTTTTTATATTTCGGATAGAATTGTGAATTCACATCGGCGAAGATTTTAAAGACAACTATTAATGAGCGCATTCACAACGAAAATAGATTTTGTTCTGATTTTTATCTTCTGTGTAGGATTTGTATCAGTTCGTAAATTACGGTCCCGAGTTTGAGCGAACAATAATATTATTACTGACCCCGGGATGCGATATTTGTGAAGCAGATAGTTGACATTTCTATGCTTTTTATTTTAGATCGTGTCGGTGTTACTTTCGTATTAAATAATAATTGAAAAACTCCGCAAATTGGTTATCTCTTGAGTACTCAGTGTTAAGTATTTACGTAACTCAGCTTTGGGTTAAAACACTGATAGTAACTAAACACGTGAATAAATTGGCAATAATGGCATTTCGACATGGTCAAAATAATATTTCTCACCAATATCCCATGAAAGTTCCATAAAATACATTATTTACTTGTCTTACTTATCGACGTTTCTAAATTTACAAAAACGATGTTGACACGCTTTATACAAAATCGTTTCAAATTTATTGTTTCTACATGTTAGCGATAGCCGTCTGGTTAATTCTTACCCGTAACTCGTTGTAAAGTAATGTTAATAAATTGTGTTTTGCTTTCCAATGCGCGGTTAACTGCGGTTAAATTCGTTTCATGGTGAGGAAGGAAAATACGTTTTCCGGAATTGCAATCAACAATTACACATTTTTTATTTATCATTATCAGCGCCGAATAAAAAAGATAACATATCGTGAAGACGAAAAAAGTCGTTGAAACTTAAGTTGAATTAGTTGCAATTAGCGCCTGATTAGGCACCAGAGCACTGGAGCCCAATGTTTTTAGCATTAGTCGCATATGTAAAATATCCTTAAAGAAGTGCTGTTTATTAAAGTCATCTCGTCTTATGGCCACGCAGAAATGCCTTCATTGCCGAATTATTTAATCACGATTTTAAATCAACATTCAGGATTGGCACAATCTCAGATTTGCGAGGTTTATCTGTAAATTAATACAGACACCATAAAAAAATTATAAAAGTTCATTATCGTCTTAAATATCTGCATTCCGGCATCGATAATAATAATACCATTCGCTTAAAATTGGGACAGTAAATTTGCAAACGTTGATAGGTAATATCAAGTCAACGCAAATGTTTATTTTGGTTTTGAAATTTGTCGTTAATGCCCTTAACAGCTGTTGCCGATGTGAACGCACGCGTAAGCCTGGATTGCCAAACCCAGGATATAGTCGCCAAAACGAATGCGGTGACAAAAACAATTAGCTATTATAACGAAATTAACCAGTAGTAAAGGCTTACTTGCTAATTTTTCGACCGACGTTCTAGACTCCTGCTGTGCATAAAAAATATTCCTTATTCGTTAAAAATATTCAATTCGAAAAAATATTCGATTTTGCCCACCCCTACTCGCATATTAATGAGGAAATAATTTAGATTGATTTTTGACCCTGGTCTGAGTTTGATTTATCGTGAATGACTAGACTAGCTGATATATACTGAATATCGCAAAATTCCGCGAAACGCCATTTGCTTTTATCATTGGTGGTTACAATAAAATGGCTGTTAAATGTTAATACGACGACGTATTTATTTTGTCAATTTGGCGATTCTGCAAATCTGTGTGATGCTGCTAGAAGTTTCTTCTAATTTAACAAACAATGGCCCAAGTTTACATTCCATTACTAAACAATGTCGTGTCGGGTATCAGAAATTTCTGAATGGCTCCAGTAAATTCACTAAGAAGAGAACACAGACCTGTCAAACCAGTACTAGAAAATCGTGTACTTTGGTCACAATTCATCGATGTCATTGACAGTCACATGACCACTCTCGTTTAGAGAAACGCACTGCCTTGCATTCGGACATCTGGTTTCAAAGACGCCGCCGAGCGTTTTCGCGGTGGAAGCGGAATCAGTGTGCTTGTATAATAATCATATTATAAACAAGAATTTTGCCATTAATGCAAAAGCTTTATCGTTATGATATGCAGAATTGAGTTACAAAAGTACTAGTATGTTACTTATTTGTCAACTTAATAAACACACAAAAATATTTGTCAACTTTGAATTTTTATTCCATTCAAAATCGAAAAAAAGTGCTATTTCTCTTCAAAATCGGAAAAAAGTGCTATTTCGCAGTCCCTAAAAAAAGTTGCGAAAGTGTTTCGCAATTTTCGCAAAAAAGTGCGCTAATAGTGAACACTGTGCAAGAGTATTGCTGGACTACTCGTCGCTGTAGCATGGTTCATGTAACCGCTGGTCAGTTACAGCTTCCTCCAACACCAAGCATCTGAAAACAAATAACTGGCTGACTACCCATACTCACCCTGGACTAGTAACCGGTTGAGAAGCTGTGGTTTACCATATGGTTAAGCCATCTTATTGGCCTTCCTCTCCCCCGGGATAAATATGTAAATTCAATTTTTTTCTTACCTTCCATTTTGTTCAACATAGATTATCTGATCAAGCTTAGGTAACATAGCAGCCATCAGTTCCGGACAATTCGAATTTTCTTCAACTCGATTTATATCTTTCAATGCAATACTTTTATGGACACTCACAGAACATGCACAAACAAAATCCTGTAACAGAAAGATAATTGTGTAGTGTATTCTGCCTTCAGTTCTTTATAAACAAGAACAAGGTTTCCATTACAAATCTACTTTATTATAAGAATCGAGCACAAATTAAGACGCAGTAGCAGACTAAGCAGCAAGTCACACAAAACATGAGTAGAGACAGAATGTCCGCCTCGGAGAGACAGAGTCAAAATGGTTAGTGTTGATAGCGCCACCTAGTGACGTTACATCATAAATATATACAATAAAATATAACGAATTACAAGTGATAATGCCTTGTACACCCATTTGGGATGATTACCTATCTGGTCACTATAACGTACTGGTATCAAAATAAGGGGTCATGGTTTGTCATATGAATAGACTGTATCATTGGCTTTCCCCTTGGGATAAATGTAAATTTATTCTGAGGCTGTAAACTGCAAAAAAGATTCTAAATTCTGTCACTCCAATAAATTCAAAATATCAAATACCATCATTATGAGCTACTGAATATCTTTACCGAAAGTAATTTGCTAGAAATCTGAATATTTAATCATATAAATAATCCACAGCAGCGGAAAATCTAAAATATTCACCTTCAATGCGATTCCCGCATCTATCAAAGCCAACGTAGCAGCATTCACACAGACACAATAATTACTTCCATCAGAATGTAGGACTTGCAGGTAAATATCTATCTGGGATCTGTAAGGTAAAAAGACAGCTCGAGCAGGAGAATCTATATCAATGGTTCTAAAACTTTTTGAGCCCACCCCTTTTTAATTTGTGAAGTCTCGCTCGCCACCTCAAACATAACTAGCTTACAATAAGCTACAAATAACAGATTATAAGGCAGAAGTATGTTTCATTAAAAAAACACTCCCTTCCACTTGCGAGGCGCGCCTCACCGTTTGAAAATCACTGCTCTATATGAAGCCAGGCTACCGTGGCATTTCGCTTGAGCAAAGCTTACCATAATATCTGGAGCTATAGCTGCCATAAATTAAAGTGGCTCCAGCTCCATTAGAAACCCTTAAATCACAGACTTGAGTGTTGAGTCTTCACGAAACTGCATTTGGGCTGATGTTTCATAGTAGTGGTTATCTTGATTGATTTTCTGTTCTTTTACTGTTAGGATTTTCAATTTTTCATTCGACCATGACATATCAGGAAATTTTCAAATGTAAGATTTCTCAATTTATTGCTGAAATCGGGTATAAAGTACTAGTAAATTGAATATTCGAATGTTGAATGAATTTGAATATTCAATCCATTTTTGACATAACTGATAACCGATTTTAACTTTTCTCACCTTGGATATAATTCAGTTAAAATAGCAGCTTCAAAAGTCTGTTTAATGTGCATAGACAATTCTTGACCCTTTCTGTCCCCGCGTGACCGATGTTTCCTCTCAGCAGTACTAAATGTTGCTTGACTGTATTCACAGTTCAGAAATGCTTTGTCACTGAGAATCTGTGGATAGATAAATAATAATAAAGAAAGTATTCAACTATCTTTTATCTTCATACAAGCGAAATCAGGGTTTTTCAAAGATATTTCTCAGGTAAATTTAATGACAGTTTACGGTCCTTAAACCAATAGCCAAGACCAATCACAGCAAATTTCCTCAAATCGCATTTATACTCAACTCTTGAGTTTTGTAAACAACAATGTCTTCGAGTCCCAAATAAAAGTCTCTATGGCGATTAGTCATGTTATTTTGTTAGATGATTGGAGTAAATGGAAAAAGAGGCTCAAGTATCTATCTGTACAGCGTGACTGCTGGTAATTCCCATTTCTATCTTCCACAATTTTTAGCTGTGGGAAAATAAAAATATTAATATTTTTGAAAGTTGTGCCAAACATTTAAAAATTAGAATGTCGGATTAATTGTTAAATCTTTGTAGTTGGGCTTCTCAGCCCTACGCGCAAGTCACAAATTTTCTTTGTGAATCTGAGCCTCTAGTTCGAGTAAACCCTGGCCTAGTCACCACTGATTGAAAATAGTAGGTCCGCATTCCCCTTTCTAACTGTATATCAGTTGTTTGCCCAAAGCCTTTTTGCACCAGCACCAGAGCCTTGAGAGAAAGAGAAAAACTCCAGAACACATACTGTCAGGTTGTCCTCGACTTACGAGGTTGTTCCGTTCTTGTGATGCGATGTAACCCGAATTTCAGTGCAAGTCGGAACAACCAAAATGGCGAACAGTATCACTGAAACTGTGTACCATGCGACTGAAGCTTAGTGATTATTTGTTCATAATCGTAATACTTGCAATTGTCCACGTCATTCACGGTGTAAAAAAAAAAAATAATGAGTCCAAAGCACTGATTTCTTGATCACAATGATCCAGTTTAAGGGCTTAGATATTACAGACAGTACAGTATTATCTTTTATATTTTTATGGAGTGCGTAACATCGAAACAGTGTAAGTCGCGACCGCTGTAACCTGAGGACTCCCTGTACTGGCTTTTACACCCCTAAATACTGTTCAAAGCTTCGTGAAGAGCTTACACCTCAACATGAAGATTTCATGACTCAACTCAATCCTTATTATCTTACCTGTCCTCTCATATTAGATGATGGTTCATGTGGTCCATAGACTGCAGCTAATATCTGAAAATTTAATTTTTGAAATTATAAACCGGCTCATTGTTATACAATGATGGAGATGAGAGGCCATGGTTCACCAAATGATTAAGCATCGATTATTAATGAAATTCTTATACCAATTAATGTTATAAAAATAAAAAAAATAATAACATTTTTCAAAGTTATCACATATTCTACTCAAACTTATTGTGAAGTGCAAATGGACAAATGATGTATGTGACATTTGTGACATGATATAATTATTTATAAAATATATGTAAATTGCAATAAAGAGTTCATTTAGGATTGTAACCGGCTCGGCGGTTGGCACATTAAGCTTGTCATTACATTACTTATAACCAGTGGTGGGATTCAATATTTTTGTCAGCCGGTTCCATTACTAAAGTCATATTTTTCACCTGGTTCTGTTAGGATAGGATAGGATTTACATATTTATCCCGGGGGAGAGGAAAGCCGATAAGACAGCTTATCCATATGGCGAACCACGGCCTCTCGTCCGGTTACCATTCCAAGTCGGGTATGGGATTAGTTTTACTGTATTGTTTGTTTTCGGAAGCATGGACTTGGTGGTGGAGGAAGCCGTAACCGACCAGCGGTTACATGAACCACCCAACGACGGCGAGGAGTCCAGCAATCCTCTCGCACATAACCATCCCTGCATGGGATTCGAACCTGCGAACCCACGCAGAGTAGTTAGAGGTGCGGTGGCGAGCGTATTCCTAACGTTTAGCTCGTTGAGCCACACCGCCGCGCAAAAGTCATTGGGAGTAACCAGTAATCCTAACCGGTGCGCTGATCTCATGAAATTCCGTGATACGGTTTTATAGAACTGGTGCGAACTGGCTGAATCCCACTACTGCTTATAACCCATTAGGAGTTCCAATGTTTTAATCTCGTGGAGGATAAGTTAGTGCGAGGGGATCGCTGGACTGGTATATACATAAGTCAGTTACTGACATATGATTAGGCCATCTTATTAACTTTACTCTCATCTTAAAATAAATTTGAAAATTTTTTCCTTTATCATGCCTCAGCCAAATGCACCACACCTCAAAACTTTTATGAAGGACACTTTTGAGCTTCAATTTATACCAAGAAATCGATTCGGAATACAGATGGACCTGAATTGATCAAGGTCTGGCCAAAATAAACTAAATAAGACAGTGAATCCCAAAGCAGGAAATTTCCGTTCATTTGAAAAGTTTTTTTCGTTAAGGAGCTGTTTGAGTAGAACTTAGATAAAATAAGTCTTTATAGAAAAAAATATAACCAATTTCATGTACCTTAGTGTTCCCTTGCTCTAAATAGGACGAACCGTCGGCTTGTGAAAACACTCCAAGACGACAACGAATCCGGCGTAGTTCTGTTGGTAGTCTGCCATCAATTCTATACCCTTCATCAGTTACCAATTCAAGACCAGCCATAGTTATTAACTGGATTAAATATGATCAATAAAATATGAAAATTTTTTGTTTTCGAACTTTAAAAACATAATGGCTTTAAAATATTTTTCCTGTACTATTTTTTATACAACGTATTGTTTTTTACAACGTATATTGTTGCATACTGCTAGGTAGGGAAGTATAGTCTGGAAGGACACAAATATTTCTTGTTCTGCATTTCCTCCCCGATTTTTTATATTACACCCTGGGTATTTAAGTATTTGAGTATTTTAACGTAATATGTTTACTGTTACATAATGTAAATTCACTGAGAAATGGATGGCACTGTGTCTGCGAGACAGAATCAGATTTTCATCTAGGTTTGGTCAAAAATGCTTAAATTTATACGAATAGATAAATAAAACAAAACAATATTAAAGCTGCAAATGACGAGGGTTTGCAAAAAACATCAAAAATACTCAGCAACAAGTGTATGGTTATTTATGATTTTTTTTCATGCCTCATTACTTATGCGTAACACTAGCAAAGAATCCATTAAAGATTGGACAATTAGTGTGACATAGTGAGGAAGAAATAAAAAATTCCAAAATCGATAGAGTGATATTTTTAAAAAAAGCTTGGGGACCACAGGGTCATGTCTGCCACTTCATTTAGTCATATAGGATCGAACAAATGATTTGAATATTTCTGATAAAATTGAACAATATAAAGAAAGCCTATTAAACGAAGTGGAAAAATTAATTAATCACTGATTAAAATAAAACAAAATTTGGCCAAGAAATATTAAGAACTGACATCATAACAAATCTGGGTTGCAACAGGACTTTATAAACACACTGTTTATCAATTAATACTTTTGCATTTACTGAGTGAAGGTATCATATTAGAAATGAACAGGAAAATGAAACAATTTTGGCATGTAAGCACACAAGAATCTGAGGACAAAATTAATTTCAAAATATTAGGTTTTTAAAACCAAGAAAAACTGCATTTTTGGCATGAATTGCAATATCATATACTTCACGTTAATAAATATTCTGTCAGACAAATACAGTATAAATGCAGGGACGATTACACTGTAAAATGCAGTTTTGTGAACTTAGTTAAATAGCAACATCAAAAAAACTGAACAATTAAAATTAAGATATAATATAATATTTGCTCTGCAATGTAATGTAATTTCACTGTACGCATAGATGCCCAAAACATGTACAACAGTTCTTCATGTGCAATACATTTATTATTTTGCTTTCTTTTGTAGTCTTTACAGTATTGAACATTGCACCGTATTGAACTGATAGAAACGAGTTAAAATCAAAACTAGGTGTTAATATTGAAAAGCAGGTCACACAAGTGTTTAAAATATTGCAATGCAGCCATGGACCGTGAACGTTTAGGAAACCACTGGTCTTTTATCATATTCCATACACAAACTTTTAACTTCAGGCCAAATTTAGAGTATTTCCATTCGACAGGGATGCCAGTATATTGCGCTTAATATTCCTAGGACAACAGCAAGTGGGATTGCACAAAACAAAAATAAGAAAAGCTCTTATAATTATAGGGTTGCAAGAAAAAGGGGTAAATGCTTAAATTTCGCAGGCCGGATGTTGCCCTGCCCTAGACCCTACCACCGTTTCTACCAATTAGATAAATACTGAACAACGATATCCAGTTTAAAATCAAACTAATTCCAATTTCCTACATTATTTACATATTAAAAATTCTGAAGTGGCAAGATGAGTGACATTACAAGAGATAATAAAATGCTGATTGAAATCTCATGGAGGGTGAGGTTAATTTGTTAGATCAGGGGTGTGTAACCTGCGGCCCGTGAGCCACACAAGGAAAAATTGCGCAGCCCGCAAAAGTTTTTAATTTAGTTTAATCTGATACGTGCAAGAATCCCAAGTCAATACCAGAGTCCAATTTTTTTTTTTATCTATGCTTATGACGTTACAATGCCCCTAAAACAGCTAGCTTGTGCGAACAACGCATGTCGTAAGATAAATACCAAAATTTTTAAGCCTGCATGGCTGCATCACTAGAGAGTCTATTTCAATAAAGGTGTGGCCTGCAGTTTAACCCAGTTAGTTTCATTTAGCCATCCAGTATTCAAGGTTGCACACCCCTGCATTAGATAATAATGTTCAAAGGAAGGATTTAAAAAAAAAATTATCAATCTAGCTGTGGTGCTAATTATTTAATGAAAAACCATATGCATAAAATTATGTAATGAATCAGCAATTGCACAAAATTATGTAATGAATCAGCAATTGCACAAAATTACTGTTATTAATATTATAAAATCAACTTATTTATTTCACTTGAAAGAAATAAAGCAAAGTCGAATTGTCAATTCCAAATCTGGTTGGAAATTTGCCGGATACTTTATCATATCAATAACTTCTATGTTACATTTTTCCCCAAATGTGCCCTGAAGGTTCTCAATCGTGATGCAGTGAGGTGGACCTTTGCACTTTGACATATCATAAGTGATAGATTCCATCAAGATTTTTGCTTTTGGCTTCATCAGACTGAAGATTAAGTCTGTGTATTTTTGCTGAGTGGGAATATTTATCGCGACGTAACTTCCGCGGTCCCAGAACCCATCAAACTGACCACATAATTCTGGTTTTAGATCAAAAATATCACCTCTGTAAATAGTAATATTCTTCTCCTTACATTTGTAAACCACAAGACAGCTATCAGAACAGGTTGATTCTGAGTATGTCAAGTTATTTTCTTCAAAAAATGCTTCGATTCCAATTTTTGAAAACTCAAGACCGACCACCTCTAATCCTTTTTCTTCCAAGAAAATCAAATCCATCGTTTTTCCACAAAGTGGAACGAAAACACGTCCAGTCGTTCCATTTTCAAAAAGTTTCTCAAAATGTTTCACTAGCAACTGACTGTAATTTTTCCTATGAAATTTCGGGTCTTGATCTGCTGACCATTTCCATTCATCTACGGCCACTTCTCTCCTAGGTAAAGGATTAGTTTCCATGTTTGTAGAATATAGTGATATTTTACTTTCTAAGGTCTGTAATTATATATAAAATTAAGTCAATATATATGAATATTAATAAGACTTAGCACCTAGTTATGAATGAAGAGCTTTCTTGACCTACATTATTGAAGTTATTCATATCATGAAATACTATATTGATCACTGGGGTTAACATAGGTAAATAATCGTGAAAAACATCGTCAATTCCTTTGAGTGCGATCAGAGTTATGTGCGTATAAGCCTTAGTTTGGCAACTTTTTTTTCGAGTTTTAAACTCTGCTTATATGTGAGGATATACGGTAGTACTATTACTCTTTTTTACTAAATCATGATATGAATACAAGACAAGGAAAAATATATGTCAAATCATCCTGCATAGTGCAATTATTTAGAAAAAAGGTTTACATATTTAGTGCATGTAAATACAGTAGAATCAACCAAAAATTTCAAACACAGATATTACTTCATAGTCTATGAAATGGAAATAAAATTTGAAAACTTAAAACATATGAAACTGCTTTTGAAGAAAATTGGACTTTATATTCATATTCTATAGGAAGCATTTTGACTAGTAAACGATTCAGAGTGAGACAAGTATTTATTACAAATACTTATAAAAAGCAAGCAATTTAGAAATATACAGGTGTCCAAAAAGTTTCTCCCGATTTTATAGTATCAACAAATAAAAATTTCTTTGTCTTTGTATATTAATCGATCTTATTGTGCTTGTAGTTCTCATTTATTTTATTTATAAAATAAGATTTATTTTGAATTAAAATTGGTATTACTATAAAATACACCGACATTATTTGGACAAAAACGTGAATAAATTTGATTTTAATAAGAAATAGACGTACACCTTTTGATTGGCTGCACTACCCTTCCCACAATCAAAACAACAAACATTAATTTTACTTAATAAATCAGAATGATACTACAGAATGTTGACTAATTTATGTTCTTTAATAAATTAACATGTTAATCAGAAACCAGGATTAAAAGTAAAGTTGTAAGTTGTTCAACACTTCATGACTCTCTATATTATATCTGATTCACAATGGTCAATTTAAAACTTTATTTCATTGAAAGAAGACAATAGGGAAGAGTCATAATCATATCTCCTGCATTGAAAACGGGATGTGCGAGCATGGTCATTGTATCAACAACTTTAATTTCACATTTTGACCCAAAAGTGCTTTGTAAATTTTCTAAGGTTATGCAATGTGGAGGTCCACCGTATCTCGACGTGTCATAAGTGAAAGTCTCCATCAATATTTTCGCCTCTGGTTTCATCAGTTGTAAAATAATATCAGCATATTTCTGCTGAGTAGGGATATTGATTGCGACATAACTTCCACGATCCCAAATGCCATCAAATTGGCCACAGACATCTGGGTTCAAATTAAACATATCACCTCTGTAAATAGTGATATTTTTCTCGTTGCATTTGTACTGCACCAAAGGCTGATTTACAACATCCATTTTCTTGTAGGTCAAATTGTTGTCTTTGAAAAACCCTTCAACTCCGATTTCTGAGAACTCCAATCCAACAACTTCAAGCCCTTTATCAGCTAGAAATATCATGTCCAGAGTTTTTCCGCACAGCGGAACAAAAACGCGGCCTGTTTCACCATCGGCAAATAAGCAGTCGAAGTGTTTCACCAGCATAGGCGCGTATTGTGTCCTATGAAAAGGTGGGTTTTCATCTTCATTCCATATCCACTCTGTAGGAGCGAGTTCTCCCTTCTGCATCTCTTTTGATTCTGACATTTTAAATATAACTAATAATTAACTGTTCTATCTGTTTTAAAATAAGCATCAACATATTCATAGTATTATTACAGAAAATATATGCATATTTTTTTGTCTTACGAATAAGATATTTTTTTATTGATCAGGAGGTAAAAGTAAACAATATTTTAGCGATTATTATATACAATATTAATTTATACTAAAATTAATCATAAAATTGATCAGATTCTTGAAATGAGCAGTTGTTTGCTCAAAGTAGGTATAATATTGACTTGCAGCACATAGAAGCAGACAATTTTAAAGATTTATATGACCACAACAAAGTCAGAAATTTCTAAAAATGGAAGAAGCAATTATTGACATAAAATCTGATCTAAATAGAATGTTGATACTGATAAATTGCACAAATAGTGATATGTAAAAAAAAATGATTCATTATACAGCTCAGAGTCACTGTTAAACTACAATAAAGCTAATAGTTGAGGCGGCTGTTCAGAACAAATAAAACTTGTGGAACTCATACACACTCATATGTGGAAAAATTGAAGGTGATCTACAGGGTGTCCAAAAAGTTCTGCCCGATTAGATAGCATTACCAATTGCAAATTTGAATAAATTTTGCTGAATGATAAATGGGGGCTACAATATTGAACATCTATAACATCACGTTAGAAACAGGTTGACTATAAATCTTTTTTAAAATTAAAAAAAATAACATTTGATTATAAAGACTTTATAATCAGACAAAACTTTTTGGACACCCTGTATTATGGCCAGAACAATATCATTCTAAATAGATAGAGCAAAATCTGTCAAACACACTCTACTAATTTCTGTGCTAGATTGCAATAAAGTTGTATCAAACAAATTATGCTTCATGTCAAAAAGATGGCCAAATATTTCGGAACGGAAGAAATTAAACTTCCATTGATAATCTCCATGCCTAAGTTCAGGACTGTACTTTTACAGCGAACCTTTAACTTTTGGCTCGAGTAAATATATATTAATTGTCCAATCCATTTTCAAATTCGGTATTGGAGGTGTAGATTCTCTTGTTTCAAGCAATTCATAAGAGTATCTTTTTCCTAAAGTTTCTTTCAAAGAATCTTCAGATAAGTAGTGTGGTGGACCAGCATACTTTGTGCCATCATAATAAGCCCCCTGTAGAAGATATTTTGACATGTTTTTCATTAATTTGAACATGATTTCTGCATATTCCAACCTCTGGCCCATATTTATAGCAATAAAACTTCCACGATCCCAAAATGCATCAAACTGTCCACAAATTTCTGGTTTCAACTTGAAAAAATCTCCGCGGTAAAGTGTTATGGCTTTATCCAGACATTTGTAAACAACAAATGGTTCATTTTCCAAATCATACTTCGTAAATTTCAAGTTATTTTCTGCAAAAAATGATTCCACTGCAACTTCTGAAAACTCTAAACCAACAACATCATGTCCTAAATCAGCAAAATAAATGAGATCCAATGATTTACCACAGAGTGGAATGAATATCCGTCCAGTTTTGCCCTCGCTAAAAAGGCGGTTGTAAAATTTTTTGACAGTGGAATGGACCTCTTGCACATGAAAAGGCGGATCCTTCTGGCCAGACTTCCAAAAATAATCGTCCCAACCATTTGTTGTAAGGTTGGTTCTTGATTCCTCATTGCTTGACATTCTGCATCAAATAAAAGCGAAGAAACCACTGCTGTGATAAAGCGTTCAAGATCAATTCAATTGAGACAGGTTACAGTAATCTGCTCAGCTTAACCTGATGGTAGAATTTGTTTTCTTTTTCCTAGTATTATTAATAAACGAGCATTATTTATATCCATATTGTAAGAGCATCAGTTCAGTTGTAAATCCCATATTCATCATCGCCAGATGTTCGATATTGTACATTTAAATATAATTTCATAAAAATAATGAAAAATAAATAAATAGCAGTATAGCAACTGGTTCACCTAATTGCACATGATAGCTATTGAATAAAGGTTACTCCTGTAGTATTGTATGACCAGGTTAGGGCCGGGCCATAATTTCATTCCGATTTTCCTTATTTTAGTTCTATTACGAGTTCAGGGACTGTCTGTGTAAGCCAAGTGAATTTCCCCCTGCCATAGGTTTCAGTCTCTTCACACAACTTGATGTAGAGTAGGCAAACAGAATTAGTTACCGCCATATTGGTACACATATTTGTGGAGCGCCAAATAAAGTATTTATACATAATTTTTTTATAAATTGGGTTCCCTTGTAAAATTATAGGATGCCCAGATGCCTTTTGGGTTGACAAATGGGGATCAAAAGTTAGGATTGGTTCACAAAAGGGCAGAAATTACTATAAACATTCCACAAATTTTGAAAACAGCTGAAATTTTATATGATAAAATTGTCAACTCGCTAACAATAAAAAGAATGGCTTTTTTGCAGCTTTGTAATGGAATGGAATATAGTTAAAGTAGCCCATGCATTAATATTTTCGCAAATCACTTAAAGATGTTAAAACGCCGAGAACTACTATTCAATGTATGGCCATGCATTTATATAGTGCAATATTATAAGACGTTGGTTTCCAAACGGGGGCATGTGGCCCCCTAAAAGGGCCATAACCACGGCCTCTTATCCAGTTACCCGTCCACGTTAGGTATGGGATCACTTAGCCTGTTATTTGTTCCAGATGACGAGATTTGGAGGTGGAGAAAGCTGTAACCGATAAGCGGTTACATGAACCACCCTACGTCAGCGAGGAGTCCAGCAATCCTCTCGCACATAATTATCTCCAACAGGATTCGAACCAGCAAACCCACGCAGGCATCAGGACCTGACTCAGTAAATGAAACAGCGTGAAAGATATTTGTTTTTGTGGCGAATCTGCTTGATATCCCTATGATAATGTGGTGAAACCAAAGGTTAGTTCATACCAATCAACAGTTTCTGTAACCTCCCATCTTTACTTCACATGATGCAATACAATTATTTATATCCAATATTTTTAAGGCAACGTTTACCACACTAGAAGTTATAAAGTACTACTAAACCTGTGGAAAAGAGAAACAATTTGATAGAAGAAAAGGAATTAATCATGGAGAAAACACTTCACACAGTGGATTGCTAAAAACAGACGAAAGATGATTTTTGAAGAAAATATATATTGGCAGTTGGCACTAATATTTCCAAACTTGAAAAAGCATTTGCTGAAGATTGTATGAGGAACAAGTTTGAGGTCAAGTTCTGACACGGGAGACGGCAAAATAAAACCCTCAAGCCACTGTCTAGCCTGCGAAACCTATTTATGTGGCTCTTAATAATAAAGACTTGGTAATTGGTATACAAGCTAGAGGTTCATCAAAACAAACGGCGCTATTGTACAAAAAAACGCCCAGGTACTAGTTACAATAGCATTGTGGATCAAATTTGGATTGGGTCAAAAATAACACGATTCTGTAAAATCAGTCATAAAAAGATCGCACCCGGGAATCATCTTGCAGATGAGCAGCACTTGGAAGCTGAACTTCGAGTTGGTAAAAACTAACAAGTTTTTCGATGGCCGCCATCGCATCACTAAAATTTAAAGTTTTGCCCCATTGCGATAACAATCGGTAGCTGGACGCCTCTGTTTTGATTGATACAAAATAAAGTAAATACCTTTACATTGGTATAAGTTAAATATAAAAATAAAGTATAAATAATAAATGAACATTGGTAAAAAGATGTGAGTAATCTCATTATAAGTAATACTGGACACTCACAAAAATGCCTAAATTCTAATATCATGTTCATAAATAAATCAAGGTAGTTGAGATGCAGTGGCAGGATTGATAAATACTATCCAATGATTACTAAGGATTTAAAATTTACCACTTTGTCACATCTTGCAATAATCATGATTGGTGTAAAATAGCATGTGTTAGAATCTGGTGTACATCTCATGACATATCTATTGAAATAGAAACAGCAATACAAGAGGCCTAGATATTTCAAGATCCTCATTACTTTGGATGAACTTAAGCCATTGTTAATACCCTATTGTGTTTTTCTGTCTTGCCAAATCGAGTTTATGAAATGTCCTACAGTCTCTCCACACAAACGTGAATTGTTCCTGCCTCAATATGCAAAGCAATGCTTAGAAAATGAATAACCTTTGCAGGCCATTACTCTGGAAGCCTTTTTCAGATTTTGTAGATAAGTTGCCATCCATTTTTTTGTCTGCAAAACACTGGTCTAAAGACTTGAGTGAGGTGTAGAAAATGTGAGGAAGACAGCCATATTGACAGCCCGAACAAGGACTTGCATTTAAAATCAAGATGCTAAAGTCTCTGATGCATTTGCATCAAGCAGTCGTGCTTTTAACAAGGGCATTTCTTTTTTCTTCCATCTTCTTCTGCAACCTCTTGGAAGATAACGACAAACATCCAAATTAAATTCTTGGATGTTTGAAAAACAGGTCAGCATTTCTAAAACCATTCCTGAGATGTTGGTATGGCACATGGAAAGAATAGAAATTGATTGCCAATACAGAATATCTGCACAGGAACATAGTCGTGCATTCAAATTATCATAATAATCGAGATGAATTTCTTTTAAGGATCCACTCAGATGAAGCAATAGAGCAGATAGACTTGATCCATAGAATCCTGATATGTCAAGAACTTCGATTTTAAGACAGTTCTCCAGAGAGGGGATCAAGCAGGCGACATCCATTCTACGATTACTCAAATTGACGTTCCTTATATTGCGACTTTTTGACATCATTAAAGCAAGCATTTGATTATCTGGTTCGTTAGCAGTACAATATTCATTAATGGATAAATCCAAATCTTCTAGCTCTGGAAATTCAACTTCCAGACAGCCTCTGGTATCCAAATGCATGTTCGTTAAGTGTAGCACCCTCAAATGTTTTAAACTTTTTATATTGGATATGTTGAAAGATCGTCCACATTCAATTTTAAGAATGTTAAGATTCCTCAAGTGGATGAGCGAAATTTGTATATCACGTGGAAATTCGGGATTGAATAATTCAAGATGTGTTAGTTGTTCGCCAGCTCCTAGAAAAATTGATTTAATCAAAAACCTTTAATAATGGAGTTACACGAAGATGGTTCAAATACAGGCGAAATATGTGGAAATTAAACAGGATATCTGAGCTGATTTACATATTTAAAATAAGATAAGACGGTCCAATCACATGGCGACACACAGCCTCTCGTCCGGTTACGAGTTCATGTCGGGTATGGAATTAGTTAGACAGTTATTTTGTTTATGGATGCATGGACTTGATGATGGATGAACCTGTAACCGACCAGTAGTCATGTGAACTACCCCCTGTGGTGGCGAGGAGCCTAGCAATCCTCTCGCACATAAAGTTTCCCCCTGTGAATTTGAACCTACAAGTCCTGAAATCCATGCATGGTAATCAGAGATGTGGTGGCGAGTGTAAAGGTATCCCTAACGCTTAGCGCGATGCGCCATGCCATCTTATTAGTATATATGTATGATAAAAAAACATACAAAAACAAAAAAATCGCAAGACCTGACAAAATTTTTCTGATATCAGATGTAGGAATTGATGTGTGAGATATACAAAGTTGTTGGAGCGATGACGAATGTCGATCTGCTACAGTTTGTAGGCAATTCTTTGTTGAGATTGAACCACATCTTTGAATTGAAAGTATTAGTATCTTTCTTGCATAATTCAAAACTGTTTTTATAAGAACTGGAGCAATCATGGTAAACCCACTGCATGTTAAACTTTCCACAGAACTAAAGTGAGCTTCTGCCATTAATTCAAATGACTTTATGTTCTTTTTGAATGCTTGTTGACTTTTCACCAAATATGGAGCGAAATGTAAATCTGACCATAAAAATGGTATATTAGCAGTATTTCTCCAATGTCTGCAAACCTTAGATAATCTTAGAAGGCAGGGTAACATTCCTGTATCCTGCTTTACTAGATATTCAAATATTTGTGCCAAAACTTCTGCAGGCAAATATGCCCATTCACTTTGGACTTGTTTTACATGTTTATGACATAATTGTGTTTCTCCAGTCTCAGGCTGTGATACAATCTCCCTCAAGTTCTTTCGTCTTTTTTTCAGTGGTGGCATTTCATTGTTGTTTTCATCTAGCTGGATCTTTGTTTTATTCATGACTGTTGTGGTAGTATGATAGGTAGGAAAAATAAAACCTAATAACCCGTAAAACGAGAATATCGATCGGAGACCGAAGACTTATCGATCTTAGATCGGTAATTAGTTAATAACTCGCTAATTATACGACATAATTAACCCAAAATCTATAGGCTTCTGGTAGGTAAGATGCATGCACATGCAAAATTTGGAACAGATTCAACCACGCGTTCGTGAGATATCGCGTTCATCTAACAGACACACAGACAGACAGACATACATACAGACAAATACCATACAGATCTTAAGATCGATAAGTAATCAGTTAGGACAGGATTTAAACATTTATCTCAGGGGCTGGGGGGAGCGGAAATCCAATAAATTGGCAATTCACCGAAGAAAATTTTTTTACAGAGGCATTCAAGAGTTTTTAGCATAAAACGCATTGGAGTACAACTTCAAACTAAATTTTAAGCAAAACTAAAGGTGATAAACGTATGCTTTCTTGCGCTTCAATGTACTTTCTGCCTAAACGTTTACATAACACACGTAAAATTCCAATCAATTGTTTACTTCAGGAGTGTGCAAAGTGCGGCCCGTGGGCCAAATGCGGCCCGCAAGGGAAAATTGTGCGGCCCGCGGAGACAACTGGAGAGCATTTAAAAAAATTAATATTAAAAAATACAGAAACTAAATGAGTTTTGGTTACAGCTTATTAATTGTTTTTGTCTAAATCTAACCCAGAATAGGGTTTGACAGCAAATTATTTGGAAATGAATCTTGGCGTATTTTACTGAAAACATCTCAACCAAGATAACTTTCCACATTTCAAAAGGTTTCAAATATGGCACTTTTTTGTAACTCACTTTTTTCTAAAATGGGTGTCATATCGAATTGCTGGCACTTCTATTTAAGCAAATTTGGGTAAAAGTATTCGGATATGACAAGATATTTGAATTACAGTTTTAAGAAATTCATGCGTTTAAACTCATCATTTCTGCAAGGACCCCCAATGATGACATGAGATCAACAACAAAAAGACTCGATTTTGGGCCTGCAACTAATAGAAAGCCTGTGTTAAATGAAGGTGCGGCCCGCTGTATTACCCGATTATTGATAATTGGCCCGTCTGCGAAAAAGGTTGCACACCCCTGGTTTACTTCATCACTATTGTCTATTGCTGTATTGAGCTACGCAAAAATCCATTTACTGCGTAGTGAAAATACACAGCGATTACAGACTTTTTTTTTTTTGCCAAATAAATTCCAATGCCAAACAGAATTTTTGTATTAATATTTTGGAATCGAATCATTTTAAATACGGTAGGCTACATAGTTTTTGTTTCCATGTTTTTGTTTTATCAATTTAAATAAATCCCATCCCCGCAATATATATCAATAGTACAGTAGTAGAGTAAAATCCAAATAAATACAAAATTCATACCCTTACCATTATATCATTAATTTAAGGTAATATAATCCATAGCCTACGGTATATGTCCAAAGAAGTTGAGTTATTCTACATGTAATCCACTCAGCAGTTATATATAATTTTAATTTACAGATAATCAGTTTATTTTAGTTAGCATGAAAAATGGAATAAAAATACAAAAATTACACAGGGAATATGGAAAAAACCACGCTTTTGTATTGGGTTTTTCCTATTCACCACCTCTGACCTATACCGGTAGTCCATACACCATCTTCTTATGAAAATGATGTACCGATAATACAATTTCAATAATTTTCACAGTATGGTGTTGCATATCGCTGCTTGGCTTGCCTAACGTTTTCAAAATTCACTACCAATACCTTCGGACAACCACTAGGTTTAAAATACAGTTTACAAAATGAAGAAGTGCAATAAATTGTCATCGCTAATTTATTGACAGTTATTATGCATGGACGTATTCCCGACCCTTGACCCCAGAAAAATAAAATCGCTAAGACGTTTGGATTGCATTTTGCTGAAATCGCCGATTATTTTCGTCAGCGTGACGTGTTATTTAGGTGGTAAACATCTTTATTTCGGTGTTTATTTTCCCTAAATCAGAAATTCTCTTCAACAGATGTTTTGTGCCGCGAAGACGATGATAATTACTTTTTTGTTCTCGCACGGAACCATGACACCTATCAGAAAAATGAGTTATTGGACACATACCGTGTTTCCCCGAAAATAAGACCTAGCCTGAATTTTATAAATGATTATAATACAAGCTCTCCCCTTAAACTAAGACCTAGCCAATACCGCGATTTTTTTGACCTAGTCGATATCAAGAAATGTATCCTACACGTTTTAAATGATTAATCCAAAACGCTTGAGAGAGGAAAACGTTGTATTTATAAGTAAACGGTTATCGGTTTTCATATTTTAAATATTTAAAAATTTCGTTATTCTCTACTATGTATTTTTGTTTTTTTAAATGAAAATATAAGACATCCCTCGAAAATAAGCCCTGGTGGTATTTTTCGAAGGAAAATTGAAATAAGACCCGGTTTTATTTTCGGGGAAACACGGTGATGGACGTTTTGATATTGGACACGTCAGTGTACATAACGATCGTTTCAATATTATGTTGTTGTTCTTGTTATTAGTATTCTTCTCTTTCGTCGTGATGAAATCGCTTTTCTTTACGAATACTGGACCGATTGCTTTGAAATTTTCAGTGGGTGAAGATTAATTTTTTTTTGCCAGAAGGCTATTACTTTTACTTATTTCAAAAATTTCTGTGGACTACAAGAGATTCGTTTTTTATATGTCAGATTAAAAATTAGCGACACTTTGTGACGTGTTGATATATTTGAGCACAGCTCTCTTGTTATGTTGTTGTTGTTGTTCTTGGACATAGAATTTTATCGTTGTGAAAACCGTTATGCTTATGCTTCAATATATGTATTTTTTCTCTTTTTATTGATAAAAACATCACATTTATAAAGACTCTAGGCCACAAATACAATTTCACTTCAAAAAAACGAGCTTATAATAGTTTTCCACTTCTCCTTACAGTTTATCATTTTCAGTTGCAATAGTTTTTTCACAGTTAATAATATTTTTTTTATCATATATGAAAATTGACAAAATTGAGGCCTTTCATTACGAAGTTTACATTTGTATTTATAATATCTGGCACCTAATAAAACACAATTTATACCTTGTTTTTTTTACCCTACCCTCAATAAAAATTTCTCGGATCTTCTGAAGTATGCGCACTAAGATGGCGCACAACCTGAACTCAGGTTGTGTACCAGGTTAGAGTTCAGGTTATGCAACATCTTGGTGCGCATACTTCGGGAGAACCAATTTCTCTATGTGTCAAATTAAACCTTTCGTTAGTTTTGTTGTTTCTCAACAACTAATACATTTGTTGTGATTTGCTTGCCCACATACCCACTAACTTATCAAACTGCTCGTTCGCTGACTACAACATGTAACACGCACGTTTTGTGACCCTCGCTAGTTTAAGATTGTCTTGGCAAGTTCAGAAACAAGTAGTTTTAAAGTTTTTACAATTCAGATAGAAAATTGGTCATGTTTGAAGACAAAATTTAGTACGAAAACCTAATTATTGATGAAAAAAAAAAATATGGCCGTGGTTGGTAGTTATGGTTCTGGAACAATGCTGGAATCGTTTGGTTTGCATTGCTTTGGTAATTTTGGGGAAGTATTTTATTTTCCTTATGCTGCTAAGAGGTCGTACAATACATAGTGGATTGCCTACAGCAGTTAATTTAGACAACTGAATTGCACCCTAACACCTGGCCTACATGCATTTAGGCACATAATGATTAGAATCAAAAAAATATTTTTAAACTATTTTTAAATTTTGTAGAACATTTGCGTCATTTGCTGAAAATCACTAAAAGGGTCTTGTATCTTGCACAAGTATTGGAAGCATTATATTAAAATACACCCTGGTATTCGAATGCGCCAGGAAGAAACACCTGCGTTACATGCAGGGACGTGTCAAACTTTTTTGCCACCCGGGCGAGTTTCTCATTGTAATGCCCCTCATACCTAACTTCAAAAATAATAAGAGGGTAAAACAAATTATAGATGTTGTTATACACGAGTGTGAATCAATCAAAAATCAATTAAGAGTGAAATATTTGTAATATTATTATTTCAATCATCTAACTAAGCAACAAACTCACCTATAAATCGTGCTTTCCTGGGCGGCTGCCCCCACCCTGCCCCTGGTTATATGTTACACGCAACTTCAGAAATGGCCCTTTCCCAATCCGATATTTCAAAGTTGTTTTTGATGATAATTTAATGTCTCATCTTGCAGAACACTTCAAGTTGTATTTAGAGCGAAAAGTCGGACTTAGTTTGAAAGTTTGACAAAATGTGGAGTGGGTGGAATTGCATAAAACTCTTGGCGTTTATGCTTGAAAGCAAAGTATGAGTTGGAAAAATAAAAATATATATTATGGCGGTAATAAACCTTGTTATGCACTTAATTTTTAGCATTGTGAAATGTGAATAGGGTTGGCATTTCAAATCGAATAGTAAATGTTTGTAATCGGACAGACGAAAATTTGGAATCGCCGCCATCTTTTTTTGTTCACTAAAGATCTACGTCGGTCCTTGCGAGTGATTTATTGATGAAACAGATTTCTTATTCTGTGTGAACACAAAACTAACTGGCTGAATGATGAAGTGTATGTTTTCGGCAATTCAATAAAAAAGTCGCATTCAATTACCAATCTTTCAAGTAATCGAGATTTGATTAGAAAAATATTCGATTTAATTCTAAAACCACTAGGTATTTGAAAATGCCCAGCTCGAATTGCTAACAAACGTTCATGAAATTATGATAAATCTGCTAGGCAACCGAATAGAGGATTCGTATATTAGCGCGTATATCCAATGGTTTAACATATGAGCCAAGTTTAACACAAATACATTTATGTGCCACAGTGAAGATCAGTATCTGAAAATATTTACATGGACGATGTTCGGAGAGTTTAGCAAACATCGAATGTGTATATTTTTTGATATGCTGTCGTCCATGCATCGATTTTGAACTACGTGATAGTGCGGGTAATCGTTAGGAGAATCAATTGTATAAAATCGTTATCAATGTCCCCATTTTCTCCAGACTATCCAATAGATCTCAATCTAGCGATATTTGGACATTTCATATCAATAAAAAAATTAGTAGAAGCGGATTTTTTTCGCTATGTGGACAAGTTTAGCAAACATTTATGATCGAAAAAGAGAAAAAATTGGTTTGAAATGTTTTTACATAAACTGGAAAAGTGAGTTTTTTTCGAGACTCAGAGAACATATAGTCAATTTCGTTGTAAAGTTGATCAATGATAGTGTTCAATATTAGTAGTTTTATTGCAGTAATGAGGATTTTAAGAAATTCACTAATCACCTTTCTTTCATGACGTTGTTTCGAACAACGTTACAGAACTCGATGATGACGTCATCAATACGTCATCATTTCAATATATATGCTATTGACATCGTAAATACCCCATTTCAATACAAAAATAATTTTTTCTTTGTAAGCAAAAAAGTCATGAATGAAAGGCTTAAGGTTCAACCCGTACTCAAAAATTAGTTTTGCTCTGAATTTTCAGTGATTAAAGATTGAATTTTGCTACCGTGTGGCGGTTCCGCGGACGCATACCAGCCGATTCCGTGCTCAGCGAACGTCGTTGGACCTGGTAATTAGCAGAAGTGGGAAGTTTTTTTATGGGAAGCGGTGGAATGTGGGACCTGATCTGGTAATACAGAAGTGACTCGGATAAGTTGATATTTGAATTCACGTTAAAACTGAATCTCGAAGAATGGATCATCGTAACAGGACCTTTAAAAGCTACGCTGTATGCAGAGTTGTTTCTGAGATTTGGTCGAGTTGTCCGTGTAGTGTAGCTGAGTTGTTCGGCTTCTCATTTTCGGGGAGTTGATGATAAAATATTTAGTTTTGCCTCCGTGTCCACATATTTGAGCACGGCTCTTTTGTTTTATACTCATCAGCGACGAAATGCCAAAGATAGAATAAAGGAGTGAATCCGCAACACAAAATTTCTCGATTGAAAACGGAATTATAAAATACTCAAAACTATTAACGTAAAACACCATGCGTTTTGTGTTAGGATAACCCGCGATAGATTAAAAATGCTTTTTTAGACATTGCCAATCTCCTATATTCCTTGTGCATGCGGTACACCTTTGGTGTTTTAAAAAACCATCGACTGGAAATGAATTTTACTCTATGAGATCTTATCGCAGACTTGGGAATTTTTCTAACGGTAATATCTTCATTAATTAAAAATAATCGAGAGGCAGCATCGCGATGGAGCGGAGTAAGAGTTCCAGGGACAGCCTAAATTGGCATCATTTGCAATGATATGGATCAAAACAAGATATGATCGGTCACTTTCCCACACATTTTTAAATATGCCCGTATTATTCATGTATTGAATATTTTATCAACAGAAAAATCATAACATATCCGTTGAAAAAGTCGGCTTTTCAACGAGTGGCGTTATGTCGACGATTGTCTCAGAAACCGTACCGCATGTATTACGAGGCGAAGGATATATATTTGTTACAATTACTTGACTTCTAGATATATTTTTTTCGAATCGAATCTCGAATCAAAAATCTTCGAATAGAATCTTTCCGAATCTGAATCCGTTAAGCTTTTGTTTCATCGAATGCATGGGTTTGCCTAAAGTCACAAAAATCTAGAAGAAATAAACTTGACAATGAAATATCAACACACAAACGTGGCAAAGATGGCAAAGTTTTTTCAGTGAATGAGCCACACATATATTCCCATCACGATAAAAAATATGTAGGCCATAGACATCACCAATATCTGCATTGATGAAAAACTGAGGTTACAATTTATCTGCGAGCCTTACAATACTGGATTATTATTGTGTAGATTTGCGCTTTCATACACATGCAGTAATTGTATCAGGACTGAGGCCATTTGATGAAATTCATATGTGAAAATGTTTTCAGGGTTCATGTCATAGACATAGTAACAGCACTGCTTTCCGTAGTCCCACACCGGTAGATATGACTATGGTATTTCATTCATTGTTACATTGAATTAAAACCCAGTTTAGCCCAGTTTCCTGGAGCCATTTTGTATGGCCTCTTTTGAATTTTTTCATTATCGTCAATCATAAGACCCAAAAACGTCACTCATGGCTTTTTAAAGGCGTATGCTAAAGTGCATTTCCGCGAGATGACGCTCATGCGCGAGTATCCAATATGAATTTACATTTGCTGATGATTTGGCTGCGGGACTAACTACTTATCCTTTTTCTATGATTTTGTGCCGGCGGATCCGTAATCATATATTGCAAGGATGCTGTAGCAAGAGTAATGACAACTATCCTAAGTGATTCAAGAATCTTGCTGCACACTAACACAAATATATTTCTCGCCTGAATCACTTAGGTAAATTTACATTGGGGACCTTATGTCAAAAATTTGTAAAAAACAACCTTGAACTTGTGTGTTAATCGCATCTGGTAGAGCAGGGGTCACCAAACTTTTTTGAATGCGGGCCGGGTATGACTCAAACTGTGTTGAAACGGGCCGGACAAATATTTTTGTCAATGCAATACAATAAATTCACAAAAATTGGGAAATCCATTCAATTTATTCAACAATATATATTCTACATTTCTGAAGACTTGAATATTAAATTCTATATATATCGCAGAATATAGATCGAGAACATCCTAGGAAAACAAATACACAAGATTTCTATATATATATAGACGACAATCCTGAGTTTAGCTGTTATAAAAACGTTGCACGACTACGGACTGCCTGCTGTAGCATGGAATTCCATGAAATTTCGACATAATTTAGATAAAATAAACAACTATTATCTGGTATTTGATTTTTATTCATTAGCGCATAAATTTCCCAACATTAGGAGCTTTTAAAATTTCGCTCACGTTATACGTGGTGCAAATTAATGATATTGTCTATGGACACCAATAAAATTTATGTGGACGTGTGTATTTCTTTCCCAATTTGATACATGATACTTACCAATTTTTATGCAGTTTGTACAATCAGAACATCGTTCAATTTTACCCATAATGAACCACTGTCAAAATCATGCACAACTCCAGCGTTTATTTGCAACGAACTTTCGGCGGTGTCAAGACCGTTGCCAGAATAAAATCCTGAAATAGTCTCAATATTCCATAGATGTGACGCAGATTGAAAGATTAGTGATTGATATGTTTTTTTTTCATATTTATAACAGTTCTTATCAAAAAAGTTTTTATAAACTGGATATCGTTTTCTTATTTTCACTCCGATCTATCCACTGGCGCAGTTTTCATTCAAATCGGATGAACTTTATTTTTTTTTTGTAACTTACCTACATGAATATCCGCATTTAAGCAGTACAAAAATTAGTGTGCACATTCGACGTTCATTTTAGCACGAAGACGTAAACAGTTTCGGCGAGTGCATCTTTCGCAGAAAACGTTGCCTCCCGGTAGAAAATTTTAGCCTATTTTGTCACAGCTATTTCTTAGACTAATTTTTCATTACTACTATTAAAACTACAACTCCTAAAGAGGCAAATGATGATTGACTTATTCGATTCATACTCAAATTTCTCAAACACAACCAGAAACTAACGAATAGCATTCAGAATCGCAAAAACGAAGTATTTTTTACAACCACGACTGAAAATCTGTCAGGGTGACGAAAGTGTCTGAGCGGATGCGAAAAGGCCCATTATTACGTCATTTTTTTGCATCTTGCTGATTGGCCGATGTTACGAAATAAACAAGGAAGACGATGGTCGAGAAAATTTTTCTTGGAAAAATATTTGGCCACTTTTGTGTGTTATTGCGGGCCGGATAAGATGACGACGCGGGCCGGATCCGGCCGGCGGGCCGTAGTTTGGTGACCCCTGTGGTAGAGGGTTAAGTACTAATTAAAGGCATTTAATTCAAATTTGATCGTTTTCTTGTGTTATTTCCCAGCAAAACAATACCAAAACCATTATCATAGCTAAAATAGTTACCGGTGTAACAGCCGTTCTTTGTTACCTGGACGACAGCAACTGCACACTAGATATTTTTTAACAGTTCAATAACGCGGTCTTTCAAACCCCAAGTTTGTATCCTCAATCCAGAATCACACAACTCGGAGTTTAATTTTAAGTTTAATTTTATCTTTTTCTTGTGGTATTTTTCGACAAAACAGTTCGATAGCCATTATCCTGGCTAAAATAGTTACCGGCAATCACAATTGTATTCACGGAATTTGCAAATTCGACACTTCACTTGACTTATATATAACGTTCGCCCTAATTATCACTGCATATAGGCTTCGAAAAGCATCGAATGTAATAATTGTCGATCAGAATAGGGGCAGCAAGTCGTAAACAACCCAAAAAGTGCCGTTACACGTCACAGTGGCATTGACGAGCAATAATTGGTCGACTCTGAATCTCGATCAAACGTGGGCATTGGAGCTAAAGTAAGACGACATTCGCATATTATTCTTGGTCTGGTATGAAATCTGGCGCGTGTTAACTTGTAACGTGTACAAGTTGCCATTCCTCATGCATCATCTACTCCCACCTGTTCGTTATGACATTAGCTGGAAATAACTCGAAATATTTTATTCCGCACTCGTATCGCACTAACAAAATAAAAAGAAAATACTATATTTTTTTCAATGTAACTGCTGGAAGAAGAAACGTACACTTTGAATAATTTTTACATGGAATTCCATGACAACAATTCTTACGGTATTTTCCGCTAAAAATTACTCAAATTGCATTATAAAAATTACAGGACAATCCCGTTTTTACATCCCAAATTGCAGGGAATTCCCAGTAATATTTATCTGAATTTCCAAGTTGATTTCACCTTAATTTCAAGTGAAACGGACCTGCTTTTCCCTGTAGAAAGTGCAGAACTTGCATGTATACCTGACACGGATGCCGTGTAAAATGCGTGATAGAATTTCCCTGTATCTGCAATTACAGTGAATTTTGTGGCAGCAGTTCGAACTTGGAATTCCGTGTATCGCCTAAGTAATTCCCAATTTTATCACAGATAAACGAAACCAAACTTAGAGAAGTTTATTCTCAAACAGGAATCAACATAAAATTGAACATAAAAAACACAGGCTTAGCCTGCGTGCCACAACTTTCAATATGTTTTTTAATGCGATTAAAGGATTGAGACGATTTGATGAAATTCATATGTGAAAATAAGCTCGGGGAACAGTTCGACTGTGCCGTTATGTCGTAAACATAGTAACATCACTGCTTTCCGTAGTCCCACACCGGTATATATAACTGTGATATTCCATTCATTCTTATATTGAATTAAAACCCAATCTAGCCTAGTTTCCTGGGGCCATTTTGTATAGGCTCTTCCAAATTTTTTCATGATCGTAAACCATAAGGCCCTAAGGCCTAAAACGTCATTCATGGCATTTTAAAAGCGTATGTTGGAGAGCTCTTCCGCGAGATGACGCACATGTGCGAGTATCCAATATAAATGTACATATGTGACCCTATGTCCAAAAAAATTTATAAAAAAACAACCTTTAACTTGAGTGTTATCGCATCTGGTAGAAGGTTAAGTACTAATTATGGGCAATTCATTTCGATTTGATCGTTTTCTTGTTTTCCAACAAAACAATACCACAACCATTATCATAGCAAAAAATAGTTACCGGCAATTTCATAATTGTATTTGCGGAATTTGCAAATTCAATACTACACTTGACGTAGTAATAACACGCCACAGCGACACTGGGAAATGCTTTTACATTTTATTCTCATTTACAATTTCACCAACCCACCACCGCGCATGGTAGAGGAAATATTTCACATTTCTGAAAACATAACGGTCTCCGGTCAACGTTCCTTCACGTTCAGACAGAGATTAGTCTGAATAGATTGAAATTTTATGACAAGCGATGGATAGATACACGGGGTTCGCGAATCCGTTCTTGGAATACCGTAGTATCAGCGAATCCGTTCTTGTTTTGGACGTCAGACAACCCCAGAGAAGGGTTAACCGTGTACCCATGCAGCTGACAGTAGCGTTGAAATTGGCGTTCCAAAAGTTATGTATTTGATTTATTTGAAGCGTGTCATGGTAATGCAGCTTAAGTGGTGACAAACATACGTTGTCCTAAATGAGGAAACCCGTTGTTATTGTTAGTCAGTCCGACTCAACCTGTTCCTGTTCTTAAAATTTTGAATTCGAAACTTTTAATTTATCTCTAATGTAAAATATATTCATCCAAGAGAGACAAAGAAAAATCAATTCCATGGCTTTCATTGGTTGTTTCCCCAAGCATCGATTTCCTCGTTTATTTCCGTAACAATCAGCAAAGAATGAAACGATGACGTAACCATTCTAATTTTTGCGGTTGTAAAAATTACTCGTTATCGCGGTTTTGCGTGTTATTTTTCAGTTCTCTGATGTATTTTCAAAAATTTGTTCAAATGCAATATTCTAATTGCCATTATGTCTTCCGATGAACTTTAGTTTAGTCGCGAAAACCAGACTCGCAAACGCTGCGCGAGACTAGGCTGGATTTAGCTATTTGTACCTGTAAGCTGGCGTGTTTGTATGTTTTGTATAATCAATAAAAATGGAATTAAACATGCAAACCAGTTTGTAAAGGCCCGCTCTCCAAAACACTAACAAAATAAGTATAAAAAAGAATTGCAACAGTAAAGTATAAGAAGATTTTTTCTCGGGTCAAAGGTCGGGGACACACTCATAGAAATGAATGAAAAATTTCCTCGATATCCTACTATCCGCTCATTCGTGGTTATATAAACCCGTGTAAATTGTATCTAAGTGAATATTTGAATTACCTGTAATGGTTAAGCAGCTTAAAAGGTTTCGAAAGAAATTACCAGAAATAATTAAAAAGAACTGGTTAAAACGAAGGAAGTATTTGACATATTTAAAATAAAATTCAGGAGAAACTAGTTATGACCTTAGTAAAGGTAGTACGTACCTTAGTGGTACGTAATATAAATAAATAATGAATTCCGATTGGACGGAGACATCACGCGAACATTAATTTAGATATAATCTCATTGGTACAAAGTGCCGCCGGGTAAGTTTGCGGGAGAAAAAACAGTAAAACAAGGCGTTGGTCAAAAATATCATTATTTTCTTGCTGTAATTCCGCACCACACCATGTTACGCAGTAACGTACTTTTTGTGTTGTTTATGAGATTTATCTGCTCCACAGCAGAAGGTAAGTGTTGCATCTTATAATTTAACTAAAGCGCATTTATAATTTGTAAGTTTTTCTGACAATTTATAAGTATATTCAAAAATTGTCATAAGATTTTTATTAGATAAACATATTTAAATATAAACTGGCGAGCCAGGTAAGTGTAACGTTTTAAGTTACATTTTATTAACAATATCTAGAGTGTAACAAATGCAAAAAATAGAAAACAATAAAAATCGTGCCAAATTCAAATTTAATCACAATCTCAACAAATTCCTTGGCAGCATCAGGAGGGCCAGATTGAATTTCCCAACGTGCGCCCATGTCAGAACTAGAGTCATTTATTGGACACAAAATGCACATATAGATTGTTTTGTTATTATGTTGTTGTTGGTATTTTTCTTCTTTCTGTTGTGAAAAACTCGTTTAATACAAACGAGTTTAATACAAAAACCAATTGCTTCTACTAAAGTACTTCTGTCATAGTCAGCACTAATCACACGATTCCTGGATAAAAATAGAAATAATTCAATTTTATCTTTCCATGTATTTGTACTTATTCGTTTTTTTTTATTTTCTCGTAAATTTCGAATCAATTACTGTAATCAAGATAGCCGATAACTTTTTGTTCTGAATTGAAATGTCGAATATTCCTATTATTATGTAGGCCGACGCGATGTTTCAGGAAAGCCAGCTTTTTTAAATTTGAAACACGAATTACGCAATGGTTTTTGACCCGGAACTTGCACATATAACATAATCAATTCACGAAGACCAACTAGGGCGTTATCAGAGAAATTGATTGTAGCATTGAAATGAACGTATTTTTATTTGCAGAAAACCAGCACATCTGTCGCGAAAAGGGCGGATTCATTTATGATCGGAGATGTTTTTGGGTCATAATTGATCTCACTTTGGAATTCACAAATGCACAGGGAGAAGCGAAGTGCAATGAATTTGATACTTCACCGGCCAACATATACGATATACAGCACTTTAACCAACTTTTAAGTTATGGACGTGAAAATAGACCCGGGGATACCCTAATAGTGCATCTAGGAATGAAATACGATCCAAGTGTAAGAAATATTAATCTTTTCTCCTTCATTTGAAAATAGCGATCTGGAACTCTATAAATGACATTTTGTTTTTCTATATAGATGAGTATTGACATATTTATATGATTATGCAAACGAAAAGTGATATAGAAAAAATTTATTCGTTTTGAAGGGAACAAAATGGATTCAACATTTATAATGTTATATAACAGAATATTTTAATCATAATGATTCCGCATGCAGATTTACGTAAGGAGAAAATAATGGTACAGGCAATTCTTTGGTAAAAATACATGAAAACAGAAGTTTATTGTCATAGAATAATAAATATCATTTTCATAATAGAATAAAGTGTTGCAAAATCACGATGGGTCGATCTCATACTTGCCGGATTCGGTGTGGTCGATCGCGCCAGCAGAACAAGAAATATACACCGACGTAGCGATGCGTATTGCGAATCCTCCAGTGGACCCTGATGAAGGCCTTGGGATAGTTAGCTCCATATGGACATGTGAGGGTGTTATATGCGAAACTGAACGTAAGTTGTTGACATTTATGTTACATGAATCAAACAAATGAAAACAAAATTGATTAATTGAAATTGTAAAAAAATCGTTCTTGCAGTTTAAGTTTGCGCTTGTGATATTCGTGCCCTTTTTATTTGCTTATGGTTTTTACATTTATGCAATCGTCAGCCTTACAATTAAAAGTGCGCTCACATTATTATGCTTTGGCTCAACTTTCAAATATATGTAATGAATAAATGAACGAAGATTCTATTAATTTAGGTCAATATTTCGTTAAAAAGCAAGCTTGAAGCTTCATGCATATTAAACTAAACTTTACAAAATCTACCAATAGATTGTGGTTCCCTAATGGGTAATTTTGCGAAAAAAATTACAATTTCTTTAATTATTGGACCAATCATTTATGAATATTAAGTACTCAAAAATGCAACTGTCGCTTGGAGAACTGTTATCTCTAATATTTTGGAAATTTTGTCTGGCTCACGTAAAAAGTTCCATGGGGAATTTATAATGTTCGAGTCTAAATAATCGATCTTTGCACTCAACTGTATTAGTGCGTGTGCCTTTCTGTTCATGTTGTGTGTGAACAAAGTACCAAGGTTTCACCGGCATATTCTATTGAATTGTGCAATACAATACTATAGTAATCAAGTAATATATAACGATTTCTTTCTGTTACTATACCTTGGACACAATTATTCAATCTGTCCAATCGCATTTAATACTGATTCTCTTCCGTTTACAGAACTCAGTTGCACTCCTCTTCAAATAAACATGGAAACCCAAACGCGTACCTGTCCCGAAGACTCGCTTAGTTGCACGTAAGTATGAGAATGAGAATGTTAAAAAGTCGTGTCAGTGACAAATGTTATGAGGGACATGGACATTGCTTAAGGAGTAATTATAAGTAACGAGATAAAGATCTAAAGATCGATAAGTAACAAACAAACAAACGAGAATATCGGTCGGAGACCGAAGACTTATCGATCGAAAGTCAGGGGATCCCCCAAAACAGATCTCGCGGCGTGTATCCTTCGCTCTGTCTCAATAGCGTGGAAAATTTCTCGAAGGACACTTGCGCATCGCGACGACGTCAAAGTTACAAGAGGGATATGGACAATGCTTAAAGATTATTCACGAGATACAATCTAGCGGTGTGTATTCTTCGCTCTGACTCACTAGCGTGAAAACTTGCGCATCGCACACACACGCACACCCAACGCGAATCAAAAATCTCTCGCTTTGCAAAAATCGTTCTCTCGATTTGCAAGAATCCAGATCTTTTCATCACTAATTAATTAACGAGAATATCGGTCAGAGACCCAAGACTTATCGATTCAAAGTTAGGGGATTTCCAAAACAGCGCTCTTACTCCATAGTGACACCTTGTGCCCATCACTAATTAAATAATACCTCGCTAATTATACAACATAATTCATCCGAAATCAATAGGCTTCTGGTCCGAGATTTGATGAATGCACATGCAAAATCTGAAGCAGATTCAATCTCGCTTTCGTGAGATATCGCGTGCCTCTAACAGACAGACAGACAAACAGACAAATACCTATCAACATAATTACCGATTAAAATCGATAAGTAATAACTCGATAATTATACAACATAATTCATCCAAAATCAATAGGCTTCTGGTCCGAGATATGATGAATGCACTTGCAAATTCTGGAGCAGATTCAATCTCGCTTTCGTGAGATATCGCGTGCCTCTAACAGACAGATGTTATGAATTATTTATTCACGAATCTGAGTAATACAAAGTCTGGAATCTAGTTTAAAAATTGAGGCCATGTATAGGTACCTTAATTATATTGGTCTGTACAGAATGCGTAATTAATCAATTGAATTCGCAAATATTCATAAATATCCATCAAAGTCCATTCAAAATATACTAGGTAAGAAGACTCATGATTCGGTTTATACGCTGCATGTATAAGTTTGCAAAATATTGGATTAAAACTTTACTTATATATATTTCCTTTCTTCCAGTATATCTTGCAAACCTGGTTTTGTCTTTGACGACGAAAGCAGCGTCATTACACTGACGTGTCAAGATAATCTTGACTGGGATGGAGAAGTGCCAACTTGTAAACGTATGTAATTTACACATCCTTTACACAACTTGATGTAAAGTCGGCGAACAACCATAATATACTACATATTGGTACACACACTTTTTTTTAACTATAAAGTGACTTATCTGTGGTGTGATATCTCACTTCTCTATTACTTTACTCAGAAAAGTATTTTGCAACAGTCCAACTGACACAATTTTTTTCCATAAATTTTCACTTATGATAAAGAAGATATTACTATGTTCTTTTTCTCAGTTGCTGTGTGCCCAGAGCTCAGTTTCGATGGACAGCCAGGACTTATGCATTGTACTGGGAATGAATATCAGGATGAATGCAAGTGAGTGGAGTTTCCCGCCAACTATCTTTAAAATTCTAATTAACCAGCTGATATAGAATAATTTTTAACAATAATTTTTTTTCAGCTTCGTCTGTGAGTCTCACAAACAACTCAAAGGACCAAGAAAAATAATCTGCAATGACGACAGGACATGGTCAGGAATACAACCAACCTGTGAAGGTGAGAATGTAAAGTGTTGATTGGAAGATTTGAAACATTGCTAATTTTTTATGTTTGTTCATTTTTTACCAATGAACAGTCGAAAGCCACCGCGTAGTTATTAGGGAAATTGAGAGACTTTCAAACTGAATATCGTGAACGTATTTTGTTGAAATCGTTTGGGGCAAATTTTCCTTTTTTTTAAGTTATGAACTATGAACATTTTTAGTGTGTTACATTAATGCTATGTCATAGTGACCGTTCAAAGTTGTAACACTTGTTGGACTTTTTTACGTTCACATCATATTTCGTTAATTATTCATTTGTATTTCAGACGTTATTTGCGAACCAATAGATTTTCCGGCGGAACAAGGAACAATGGATTGCACGGATGGATACAACTATGCAAGCTACTGCAGGTGTGTTGATTGAATATTTTATCTGAATGATGCTTCTACTGTCTTATACACATGTTTTATTGATGATTTGATAACGCGTATTAGTTATAACCGGTTGACAAACAAGCCGTTATCGCTTGTTATATTTCATTTTAACCTTGTATGTGACCTCGTACAAACATGAAAGCATTACATGTCAATTGTAATCGCGACCTACGATCTATGTTATAAGTTCAAATCTTTGCCTGAGGCAAATCAGATCAAATGTTCAACAAAGCACCATCTAATGCCTTTCTTCAACTTGATAAAATATATTCAGGAATGTGAAATAGCAATAATTTAAACCGCATTGCATTACCTCGAAAAAAAAGTAAGATTCTAAAGAAAACAATCAATCAATCTAATACGTTACATATAGATGCTGGCTGTGACGAATGCACGGCTTCAAAGTGTAATATGACGTCATGTTTTTCGTAGAATGACTTAGAACCTTTGCACTAAGACGAGATGTTAATGTCCATCTCATACTTTATACCTATGGTAATGCTTATGCAAATTCTTTATTTGAATTGATTTAAAAAAAAAATCTTATAAAAACATTAGCAAAATAACAACATTTACTTTTTTAATAGTTTCTACTGCAAATCTGGATTGCAAAGATGGGGAGCAAAGAAAGTAATTTGTCTTAGGACAGGAGAATGGTCGGAAGAACCACCTACTTGCAAAGGTAAATTTCTTCAATTATTGATATTATAATTCTCAAACAATTTAAAGTCAGATCAATTTTGAAATTAACTCATGGTTTAAACTGAAGCCCGTTAAGAAATGCTATTAGAACTTATCAGTATTTTAAACAAGTAGGTAATGAGTCGCTCACGAATGTTTAACTACCTGTCCGGATCAGGAAACAGACCTGTGAGCGACCGGAACTGTAAATTGAAAACTCTAGATAGATTAACTGGAGAAAACTCTAGATAGATTATCTGGATTATATGGTAGTTGTGTCGAGTCATTGTTTTGAACAAAAATTTTAAATATTAAATAAATAATGTTTCACCACTGAAGCATGGCACCATGATATGATTATAACATACAATACCAAGATTTATGGTTCAACTTTTTTTTCAGAATATGATCCTAAATGTCCTGATGCCCACAAACACACTTCATGTCCTGACAGCAACTGTGCAGTTAATGCTGATTGCGATGACGACAAGAAGCTTTGTTGTCCTACAAAATGTGGAACTTCTATTTGTTGGGATTTACCGAAACGAACAATTTCTAGAGGTGAGAATATTTCCAAATGCGTTCTCTTGAAAGTTCAAATTTGTAATAGAACCATTTGAAAATAACTTTGTGTTTATTTATGTTTTAATGCAACATCCAATTATCGGAGCGGGGAGAGGGGCGGGCTAGTAGTATGTTTAACCTTAATCCTACGATCTAGCATAGCGTTTCGTAGTGGATATCTCAATATGCCTTGTGTGGTCGTTGAGGGCTTGTATGGGATTTCCATATGTTAAACTTAACTTTACGATCTAGCTACGTGTGTGTGTGTGTGTGTAGGGAGAGTTAATGAGAGCGTATCTCCATATCAAAAAAACCTTTTACGGTACAGCTTTGTGTGTGTATTTGGGGTGGGGGGTGATATCTTCTTATGATAAAACTTATCCTTGTAATTCATTCTTCTTCGGCAATATTCGCACGATAAATCTAACGATGTAGCCGTTTGTGTGTATGTTGGTGCAGGGGGGGGGGGGGGGGGGGTAGCTTTGTGGGTGGGGTCTTCATATTATCCCATTTTTTCTTAAAATTCATATCAGTGGCAACTTATTTCACAAAGGTGATATCTCAATATGAATATTTTTGTATTTGTTAAATAATTTTATTTACTAAGCGAGTTCTCAGATTCAAACAAATGATCTCATTTCATTTTTAATATAATTTCATTGAGTCGTGATAATAAACTTAGTAAAATTGTAAAGTTAGCTAAAATTTTATTACAGAAGCGCTTCTATGGATAGTACTTGGTGGATTAGGCAGAAAGCAATGCCCTACAAACTGCTTGAGAAACGCCTGTGGGACTGCACGATGTCCAGCAAATCTCAATGCACAGTGTAGAACATCATGCAATGGTTGCCGAGCTCACTTTTACGATTTTAATCAAGAGGTTACCGAAAATTGTAAGTTTATACTTAATATTTATAATATGATTAAAACCCGATTTTCACGGTGTTACAGAACAGCGTTATAACCTGAAACTTCTGGTTGCGCATGGCTCTGAACTTAGTAGAATATAGTATGCAAATTAGAAAGCTATAGTGTCTGCGGAAACTCTTGATATTTTCTATTACTCATAGCTAACTTGGTTCCAAGTATGTAGTACAAAATATGTGAGATAGAAATCTATAATCTTCGTGTGCTTTATTTTGTGTTTTTAGATTTCCTATTCCTCACAAACTTTTTAAGAATTCCAAGACCATGTCGGATTTTTTAAATACGACTCTTGAAAGTTCAAGACAATGTAATATTATTTGAATACGATTTCCCGTATTGTTAAATATTGAACATAATAAAAAAAAGTATTTTATTGATATTATTTAACCTCGATTTTGTTTATTTAATCCAGGTCAATGTCCACGTGGTTATGTCGTGCCAAACTGTAATCAACAGCAATGTGCAAACTACAGATGCATTACAAACGGCCACCATATATCTTACTACCATGCCAGTCAATACTACAACCCCAACATACTATGTCGTATGAGCAGCTGTGGTGGATGTTTTCCCCAATTCTATGATAGACGTGGACGAAGAATCAATTGCAGACAAATATTGCAATATGTATCAAATCCAGGAATTCCAGGTAATAATAATGTGGCAGGTTTAAACAAAATCAAATGATATATAAATGATTGCTTGAGTTTCGTATTTGAATATCCATTTTGAATAAACAATATCGAATCTTTAAATTATCCTATATCAAACCTATCAAAGCATCTGAAATACATGAATAAATAAACCTTTAGATGACGTCCAGAATCTTTCATTATTTTTGATATTGCAGAAGCGTTGTATTAAACAACTCATTTAAAATAGCACCTGTGGAAAGGTTTATAATTTTGATGTCTGAAAAAAACATTTTAATATAATTTTACTTTATCACACTTTCAGTGGCAAATGTACCAATTGCCGGATGAGTACTGCAGACTATTGAAGGCAGATTTCAACACAACAACATCATATTAATCTCAAACAGAAATTACCTGATTTAAGCCTGTTATCCGTGTTTACAAAATTTATGGAAGAGGACTTGGAGCATAATTCAAACTTATATTAGCTGATTTATATAAATGCTCATCTCCCAAGCTATAGCTTCAATTTTCACATCCCCAATAAGGCCCAATGTCATGAACTTTTTGTCCATGCCATTCCTCCGTGGAATAGATTTTAACAGACAAAGGTCTCAATAGGCATATTTGAAGTGTTCACTTCAATAAAATTTTTCAATGATTGGGATTTTTTTATCATTTTCTTAATTTGTTTCTTTCACGATAATTGTATATATCAGTGTGTTGACAACTACCAATGAGAATAAATGTATATCCAGTATCACTTGAGTCTAAATTCAGTCATAAGATAGGCGTTAGGGGAAATATGTGTTTTCAAGCTTGGAACCGGATGCACAACATTAGGAATGTGATTGGATTGACGGTTTATCTTGCTCTGCGTAACAATCTAAGAAGAAAGATACCAATGGTGCTTGCGATTTTGCCGCTCATTTCGGGGATCGTCCTACACCAAGGGTGGGCAACCCACTGAGAGGGTAACAGGATATCAATAATATAAATATTTAGGTTGCATCGTCAGGTTGAGGTCTGGAATAGCATTTGCAAATATTTTTGAGATACGTGAACTACACTTGTTAGTCCAACGGGTACTCCCGAAGTATGTGAACAAAGATGGCGGACACCGGAAAGTAGTGCGTACCAGGTTAGGGTTATGCCAGGTACAAACACTACGAAGGTCATTTGTCTAGTACCAGAACTCGTAATAGAACTAAAATAAGAAAAATTGAAATAAAATTATGGCCTAACCCGAACCTGGTACACATATCACGTTCCTCAGATAGTCTTAGAAAGCAGGGTAACAATCCTCAATCCAGCTTCAGTAGACAATCAAATATTTTAACCAAAACCTCTGCAGGAAAATATGTCCATTCACTTTGGACTCGTTTTACATGTTTATGGCATAATTGTGTTTCTCCAGGCTTCGAATGTGAAACATTGTAGCTCAAGTTCTTTCTGTTTTTATTTAGTGGTGGTGTTTCATTGTTGTTTTCGTCCAGCTCAATCTTTGTTTTATTCATGGCTGTTGTGGTATGACTGTATGATGATTAAGAAAAATAAAACTTAACAACCCGTAAAATAAGTTAGGGCAGGATTTATATATTTATCCCAGGGGGGAGGAAAGCCGATAAATATTGCAATTTACCAAAGAAATTTATTTTACAGTGGCATTCGACTCGAGAACTCTGGTCATGTGGCGGCTGACGCAAATTGTTTGATTGATTATAAATTATTATCGATACAAGCATGGTGTGTTTTAACTCATATATCAGTATAGAGTCTATACTATGGAGTCTATAATATAGACTATGTATCTTTAGAGCAGTTTTCCTCAAACTCTTTTAGCCGTCTCTCCATTTGGAAAATTTCACAAACCTCACGCCAAACCATTTTGCTACAAAAAAAGCTTTTGTGATGGACATGGTGCTTTGATTTACGATGGCGCTGTTAGAGAGTTGGTCTCAAAACGTCATTGCTCAGATTTTTGGCATAAAACGCATTGGAGAACAACTTCACTATTCATTGTTGTGTGTACAAAGCCATACTTCCAAAAACTCCCTTTTCCGCTCATTTCGCAATACCTGGTAAAGTCAAACTAAATTTTAAGATAAACTAAAGGCGATAGACGTAAGCTTTCTTGCGCTTCAATGCACTTTATGCCTAAATGTTTACATACCACACGTAAAATTTCAATCAGTTGTTTACTTCATCACTATTGTCTATCGAAAGATTGAGCTATGCAAAAATCGAAGTATACGCCCACAGGTACATCTTGTTGGATTGGCTCAACACTTTTTGTCATTCCCAATCCCCACTGACTACGTCATCTGCAAATTACATCACTGCGAAGTCGCAGTGACCTAATACGGCCCTCCATTCCATACGGAAGGTCGCGCAGACAATCATCCGGAATCGAGCAAGCTATTTTTCCAGTTTTTTTTTTGTCGTAACGATACCGACAAAAGAGAGATCGCTAGCGTTGATAAGTTTCTAACAAAGTGACTATAACACAAGTGAGGACAACCATTGGTAACGTTATAAGCGCTTGTGTGACGTCACACCCGCCATTTTGGGTCCAAAGTTATATCGCTGGATAGATAGCTAAGTTATGTGCAGAGCGTAGGTAGGGTTGCCAACCGTCCTTTATTTCAAAGGACAATCCTTTAATTAAGCTTTTCGGTCCTTGTCATTTTTAGCTAATTGTCCTTTATTCTTTCCAACGTCGTTTGGCCCGATAGTTATAGCGAAAATATATACTACTACGGGTATAGTACTGTGTTTAATATTGTTCCGTTTTTCAAAAATTGCCTCCATTCATGTATTTGCAAGCTTTCAAATATTTTTTTTAATTTCGCTTTGGTCCGGCTCAAATAGCCAAAGAAATAACAATTTTATTAACATTGTTTGGGTCAATGTTAAATAAACATTAAATGAAAAACGCGTGAAGATTGTTTTATTATACCTTTTTAGCTTTTATATAATTTTTATTTCATTGTTTTATATTGTTCTTTCCTGCAAGTTACAAAATAAATGATGACGGTAATCTATGTCCTTTATTGAAACTTTTTTTAGTTGGCAACTCTAGACGTAGGACTGAACTTGCCTAGCACTTCTGATAATTTCCCTACGTGTGTCACATGACATCCCGTGATTATGTGCAGGAAAATTACTGAACCTTACGGTTTAGGATGGTTTTTACAACCACTGGTTTACGACTTCCTTAACCATCAAGTCCATGCGCCTGGAAATTATGACCGATCAACAAATCCGAAAGAGGATTGGGGAACTAACCAAATAAATTTTCAAATTCATTGAATTTATTTTTGTGGGTGGAAGTTTGTTATAAAAGATGGATTAAATCAAATAATAAAAACAAAAAAAGAGGATTTTAGGTTGATAAGTTTTGCAAGTGTATAAATATTATACACATAACAGTATGAAAAAAAATTTTTTTTTTTTTTTAATTTGATTGGGTGGAAATAAAAATAAATTTGATAGTAAGTGCTCAGAACAAGCATTGGAACGAGAATTTAGCAGCACGCCAAGCAAAGCAAAACAATATGAAATTGATCTTACAGCGGTACTAATTATATATGAATTAATATTACAGATAAACTATTTAATAAATTTTGACAGGATTCTATCAATAAACTACAATTATTAAACATTGGTATCCTTTCGTTCAATGTGTGACGCGTAAAGTTTGATATAAAAATTGTCAAATTAGTTTATCTATTTTATAATTGCACAGTGGAAGTTATATTTATCCCACATTTTACAGTACCACATGAATATATATATATATGTGAATAAATTAAGGAGTTCCTGCATGTGTGCTCAGAACAAGTACGTAGATGGCAATTCAAATATCATAGTGAATTAAAAATATATGTGAATAAATTATGGAGTTACAGCATGTGTGCTCACAACAAGTACAAACATGGCAATTCCTTTATCACCGTGTATTGAATGATTGATTACACAGTATTACAAGAAAATATATGTGAATAGAATATGGAGTTCTACCATGTGTGCCCTGAACAAGTACAAAGATGGCAATTCATTTATCATGGTCAATTAAATGATTCATTATACATTACTACATGAAAATATATGCGAATAAATAGTGGGGTTCCTGCATGAATGTAATAATCTGGAGTGTATAATATATTATCTATTTAACTTGAGCTCTTGCTGCAGTTCTACTAGCATACTGTTTCTCAATAATTTTATTTGTCACTTCTTTTGCGTGAATATTTAACCTTAGAGTGAGGAAACGTTTCAAAATTTTAAAAGCGACATTGTGGCAAGATGGAAATTATATTTCAAGCAGTCAACTTTATCTATCAGAAAAGTAACTGGCGAACATAGAATGCAAGCGCATCTTTGCAGATTCCACAGTCTTGTTTTTTCACTTCTTTGAGCAAAGCCCAACGTGTTAAATAATACAAAGCATTCGCTTCACATGTGTCGAAAAAGCCAATGCAGCTCCAAGCAACACCACTCCATTGCACTGGATTCGTAGCTTGTTGCTTTTTTAGAGTCGAATTGCTGTTTTCTAAATTTGTTTTGATGAATTCGAGCGAATGGGGTATATCATCGTTCTCGTAGTTTGTTGAGGTCGGAGTGCTCATAAATTGTGAGACGGAAATAGGTTTGACAGCCACACGAAATTGCGTAGGTTTGCAATGAATTATTAATTGAAATACGATTTAAATTTCATCATTACTTGCGAAAATAAATTTTCCGAGGCATCTTGCGTTAGGCCTTCCAGCCATGAGAAGAATAACTTCACCATTTAACCGCATAATACCTGCTTTAAAACGTATGCCTTAGGTTTATGACGTTTCGCACTTGCGAGGAAAAGCGATAAGTGTTTTTCATTACGAACGCAGAGCTACTACGTTGCAACACGTAATTGCAAAACGTCCCTGCGTAACAAAGTAATTAAGGAACGTCGCTGTTTAACTCAAGTTGGCGCAGCGGACATATGGAGAATTGGAGAACATTAATTAAAATAGCTTATACAATTTTACTGGTACACGATAAATTCAATCTAATTATACCACTCGCTATCTTTATTATATTATATTATTATACCAAAGCTATCTTTAACCTTTACAAATGTGTCGATATTATAATAGGTTAAAACAAGAAAAAATCGAAGTTTTTTTTATTTAATTGAAAATCAATTCAAAAAAATTTCACGCTTTCACAAAATTCCACAATTTTGCCGATTTTTGTACGATAATTGCGACATTTTATCTTCATCGCATAGTTATTCTCTTAGATTGTCTCTCAAACAATATAAAACTTGTCTAAATATAATGTAAGGTTCCTGAGATAGAAGGTTTCAAAGTTGCATAGCTCACACGGGATAATAAGATAACTATCGCAACTTTCGCGAAACCGCACAATACCAGTATTGTTCCACTAGGAAAATAGCAAAAGAAAAATGCTAAACTTATAGGAATAAAATATAAAACAGTAACAAATCTCCAAACAAATTAACAAACAAAACCTGATCAGCAGACTGACTTTGTGTATATGTTTTCTGGTGGACAAAACAAATAAACTCTCATTCTCTCCATCTAAAACAGACTGATGCTGGGCGGTTCACGAGATTCGTAGGACCCAAAAGGGCGTCCGATATGCATCATTGCACACGGTGTCTCCACTTGGTTTATAGTCACTTTGGTTCCTAATAGTCGGCACAGATGCCATAATTTAGAAAGCTCTATGACGCGATTGTGCCGTCGCAGTGACGTAATTTTTGGGTGACGTACTCAGGTGAGGGTTAGGAATATTATATGCAAAAATCATTACGCCCGATAGAAATACTTTGGGGCGCGTACTTCAGGAGACCAAAAAAAAAACATTCACTGTGTAGTAAAGAAAACACAGTGATTACAAACGATTTGGCTTGCATAACATTTCCAAATTAATTACCAATACTTTCTGACAACCACCAGGTTTAAAATACAATTTACAAAATGAAGAAGTGCAAATAAGTGTATGTACATTATCAGCGTAAATCGAAAGAAGTTAATTTTCAACAGGTAATAAAACTAAAGTCGCAAATGACGTTTGGAATTTGGTAGATATTTCCCCGAGCATCGAGTTCCTTGTTTAAATCTGTAACAATTACACTTTTTAGTTGTGTTTCCAAAAAAATAGTTGTGAATCAAATATCTTACTTGACATTGTGTCTTCTGAGGATCATTAGTTTAGTCACAATAATCAAAAATTCATACCACAAATGCTGCAATTGACTAGCTTATAATTAGCTATCAGAAGGCGAAGGTGAGGCACGTTGGGACATGGGGCACAGTGAAAAATCAGCTCTCACACTAATACTATATTCGTAATCCGGTTCGCGGTTTAATGTTTCAATCCGCCCTTCGGTGAGTTACAACGTCCCCGCAAACGGACAGCGGACGGGTAAAGCGACGCAAGCTATGAGGTGAAATTGGTTTTGGGGGGTTGAAACTAAAATTTCACCGTTCCAGTTTTTTCTTTTTTCTAACTTAGCCTTTTCAACGTGACAAACCACCGTCTGATATATTTCAGCTATAGTCCACTGTGAAATATTTATAACGTTGTCGAGTGGATGTGCCTTCCGAATTCCGCCGTGGGATGATCTGAAGATATTTGTTGATCATGGGGAACAATGGACGGGGTTCAGTGGGACATGCCCTACATGGCACAATTCGACAGTGTTTGATACAACAAGTGTTAGAGACCTAGAGATGCGTTATAATTTTATGTAACATTATGGTATCTTTCGACTCATGGTTCAATATGAAATATATTCGAGAATCAAAAATATTTCCAGATTAGATTCGGATTAGAAAATAATGTAATTTGTAAGCGAATTTTTTGGTGAAATATCTGAAATATTTCGGTTGAACATTGATTTTAAAAATCTTAAATCTTCAAATTTGAGGTCTCCCTGTTCTTTAGACGATTGTGCTGATTGATTGCTTATTTTTAAGGGCATACTTCGTTGAATTTTAACAGAATGACCCATTGTGCCCCAGGGTCTGTCCGAATGTGCCCCATAAGTGGGGTACAGTAAAACACTTGATAAACGTTTTTCAAAGCATTTTGGTGGTAAGATGTGTGTCGCAAGGGAATTTCTTAGTCGCCGAATAAAAACTACATTTACCCCTCTCTGCATTAATCCCGCAGAGTCATATGAATGTGCAGAATAAACGACTCAAAATATGAAAAAGAAAAAAAGTGTCCCAACCTTCCCCACTATCCCCTACCTATAAGTGGCACGTAGTTTATTGTTTTGAATTAAATCGATAATGTGGAACATGGGAGCCAGTTTGTAAGCGCCAACTCGTCAAAACACTCAAAATCATCGTTTTTAAGGGGTCAAACTTGGAGAAAAGTCCATTGCATTTTGCTGATTGTCTCGTGATTGTTTCGTCAGTGTGACGTGTTATTCCAGTGGCAGACAGCTTTATTCCAGTGTTTATCTTCCCTAAATCAGAAATTCCCCTCGACATATGTTAGAAGTTACTTCGTTCAGTAAATATTCCAATTCACGTTTAAACTTAATCACGAAGAATGAATCATCGTCACAGGACCTTTAAAATCTAGAACAGTACCTGTAATACCGTCTCCGGTACCCTTATGCCGCGAGCCGAAGCCCTGGAAAACGCCTAGAAAGTGAGTTTCGTAGCGCACATCAGGTAACTAACTGAAAATGATTTTAAAATGTTCCTTAAAAATTAGGTAACAAATATTGCCTTGTTCCCACTTCCAAAAGTTGCACTTTTTACGGAAAAGACGTTTTTACTACAAGAAATATGTGCTACGATCTGTCCTATATTCTCTACATTTCCACCAATGAACAATGACTTCTTACTGACGTAACAATTGAATCGAATCAGCTGTTTGCGAGCGGATGAATCTTAGTTATTACTGCTCGATCTTGCGTTGAGTTGGGCAGCCTTTACATAACCCTGTTTAGTTATTATTAGTTAAGTTATGCTTAGACTTTGTTAAAAAGTATAAGTAAGTTACTAAACACTTGTACATCCTTACCACGGATATGGGCGTGAGACGAGGCCTTGAAAAACGCCTAGAAAATGAGTTTCGTAGCGCACATCTGGTAACTAATTAAATTCTTTAGTTTTGAATGAGAATGAACATACTGAACGCATTACAGCTTGTTCTACAATCCTGATGCGAAATTGAATATAGGGTTCCCGGGAATTCAATAATCATAGGTTTACAACGACGCATCATAAGAACTATGCAATTCAAGATACCTACAGCACACTAACACAACGTCTGTAACGTCTTGCCTGACCAAAATCAGACTTTCTCAGACAATCATAATTTATTAGGTAGATTACAAAAAATATGGCATACATGTAACCAACAACAAAAAATATTTTAATTGTGTGACAGGATTCGCGAAGGACCTCGAAAGGTCTTCAAGCATGGACACCAACAACGCTGATTCAGATTAGCGAATAAATTTTATGTAATACCCATAAGCAGTTTACAACAAGAACAGCATAAGAAGTTGCATTGATTTTTTAGTAGCTATCAAACGTTTTTATTTTTAGGCAATGAAGTCACAAATTAACAACGTGAGCACGAAAACACAAATAAATCAGTTATTTCTCACTTAGAATTTCACAGGAAAAGTCAAGAAAATAAATGAATATACATTCTTCATATCCTTTCCATACAGTGAACAAACAATTTCCTCAGCTTTATTTATTAATGCCTCGTTAACCTCAAAAAATCTTCGTATTTGAGAAAAAAATGAATTGAAAAACTCAATGAAGTCTGCAACATCAGTTTGATGGGCAGTTCCAATTGCAGAAAAGCGAGAGAGTATTTCATTATGAATAGCCCATCTAAGCTGTTTGCAACTGTTGTGATTCTCATATACCTTTACGCTTCAAGACTTCTTGTTCGATCCATTTTATAGCACTGATAGCAGCAGGAATTAGAGCCTGTGTTAGATTGAATTGGTGGAACATTGCCGTTTCATTTTGAAGTACAGTATCTAAAATGAAGAAGAAAATCATATTTGGAATAGCATGAGTGTAAAAATACCACTAAATACTGACTAATACATAATGCATTTTATCTGATGTACTCAATAAGCGTGTACATGCTCATTGCATGTACTACAGTCCTGCAGTGTTTGCATACCGGTACTAGACTATATCTACACTGAATTTCGATATATCACAATCTGAAAGCCCTATGGACTATATTTTAAAACATCAACTGTCTGTCTACAACTTGATTTCTCAAGCTTTTTCCATTGAATGCGTAGATTTGCCCAAAGTCACAAAAAAACAAGCCCAAATCTAGAAGAAAAAAACTTGACAATGAAATATTGACACACAAACATGCTAGATAGCGAAGATGGCAAAGTTTTTTCATTGAATGAGCCACACATATATTCCCATCACGATAAAAAATATGTAGCCCATTTTCACAAAATGAAAACATTAAAATGAAAAAAGGGATTTTCTCAGTGTATGTGCCAATGCCCCAACACTATAAACAATTTGTAGGTCATATACATCACCAATACCTGCATTGATAAAATAGGCCCAAAAACTTTAGTCATATCTTTTTAAAAGCGTATACTAGAGTGCTCTTCCGCGAGATGACGCTCATGAGCGAGTGACCAATATAAATTTACATATGCGATCTTGTGTCCAACAATTTTTAAAAAGCAACCTTGAACTTGAGTGGTATTGCATATGGTAGAGGGTTAAGTACTAATTATAGGCAATTCATTTTAATTTGATCGTTTTATTGTTTTCCAAACAAAACAATACCACAACCAGTTACCAGGAAATTCACAATTGTATTTACGGAATTTGCAAATTCAATTGGCGTAGTACACTTGAGGTCTTATTTACACGCCACAGCGACACTGACAAATGCCTGTACATTTTATTTTCATTTACTATTTTACCACCCACACCACCACGCATGGTAGAGGAAATTTTTCACATAACGGTCCCCGGTCAACGTTCACCTTTGGCAATCTATCGGTTTACAATACTTTGATTGCTTGTTTGCATTTTATTTTATGTAAAGAAAACCATCCTATAGCTGGCAAGAAGTTTCATCATTTTATATAAATATATTTACTTCAATTTGTCATATTCTGGTATTAATACACCCCGTCTATAATAAAATAGATAAAACAGCAAAATCAAAAGACTGCCAGTTGAGATTGTTTACTTCACGTTCAGACAGAGATTAGGCTGAATAGATTGACGTTTCATGACAAGCTGTGATAGATTCACGGGTTCGTGCACCGCAGCTGACAATAATGTTAAATTTAGCGTTTTAAAAGTTATGTATTTTATTTATTTGAAGCGTGTCATGTTAATGCGGCTTATATACGTTTACTTAACTGATGGACAACTCAACTCGACACAAAAGAGAACCTGTTCTTAAAATTTGAATTCAAAACTTTCGAATAATCTCTAACGTAAAATATGTTTTTCAAAAAAGAACAAAAAAATCTATTAGATTGGATGTTTCTCAAAGCATCGATTTCCTCGTTTATGTCCGTAATCATAAGTAAAGAATTAAGCGATGACCTAACAATTCTAATTTTTGCAGCGGCTCAGATATTTCGTTCGCTCAGACAGATAACATGGTTGTAAAAATTGCCTCGTTATTGCGGTTTTGCGTGGTATTTTTTAGTTTTCAGATGTATTTTCAAAAATTAGTTCAAATTAAATATTTTAATTAATTGCCATTATGTCTTCCGATGAACTTTAGTTTAGTCGCGAAAACCAGTCTCGCAAACGCTGCGCGAGACTAGGCTGGATTTAGCTATTTGTACCTGTAAGCTGGCGTAATAAAAAAAAATGGAATTGAACATGCAAACCAGTTTGTAAACCCGCTCTCCAAAACACTCACAAAATAAGTATAAAAAAGAATTGCAACAGTAAAGTATAAGAAGATTTTTCTCGGGTCAAAGGTCGGGTCGGGTCGGTCAAAGAAATGAATGAAAAATTTCCTCGATATCCAACTATCCGCTCATGCATGGTTATATAAACCCGTGTAAATTGTATCTAAGTGAATATTTGAATTACCTGTAATGGTTAAGCAGCTTAAAAGGTTTCGAAAGAAATTACCAGAAATAATTAAAAAGAACTGGTTAAAACGAAGGAAGTATTTGACATATTTAAAATAAAATTCAGGAGAAACCTGTTATGACCTTAGTAAAGGTAGTACGTACCTTAGTAGTACGTAATATAAATAAATAATGAATTCCGATTGTACGGAGACATCACGCGGACATGAATTTAGATATAATCTCATTGGTACAAAGTGCCGCCGGGTAAGTTTGCGGGAGAAAAAATAGTAAAACAAGGCGTTGGTCAAAAATATCATTATTTTCTTGCTGTAATTCCGCACCACACCATGTTACGCAGTAACGTACTTTTTGTGTTGTTTCTGGGATTTATCTGCTCCACAGCAGAAGGTAAGTGTTGCATCTTATAATTTAACTAAAGCGCATTTATAATTTGTAAGTTTTTCTGACAATTTATAAGTATATTCGAAAAAATGGCATAAGATTTTTATTAGATAAACATATTTAAATATAAACTGGCGAGCAATGTAAGTGTAACGTATTAAGTTACATTTTATTAACAATATCTAGACTAGAGTGTTACAAAAGCAAAAAATAGAAAACAATAAAAATCGTGCTAAATTTAAATTTAATCGCAATCTCAACTAATTCCTTGTGATATTTTTTGGTGAAATCATCAAAATATGGTTTAAGTTGGGCTCGGCAGCATCAGAAGGGCCAGATTGAATTTCCCAACGTGGGCCCATGTCAAAACCAGAGTCATTTATTGGACACGAAATGCACATATTGATTGTTTTGTTATTATGTTGTTGTTGGTATTTTCTTCTTTCTGTTGTGAAAAACTCGTTTTGTGCATTAAATACAAGAACCAATTGCTTCTACTAAAATACTTCTGTCATAATTACCACTAATCACACGATTCCTGGATAAAAATAGAAATAATTCAATTTTATCTTTCCATGTATTTGTACTATTTCGGTTTTTTTTATTTTCTCGTAAATTTCAAATCAATTACTGTAATCCAGATAGCCGATAACTTTTTGTTCTGAATTGAAATGTCGAATATTCCTATTAATATGTAGGCCGACGCGATGTTTCAGGAAAGCCAGCTTTGCAACACGAATTACGCAATGGTTTTTAACCCGGAACTTGCACATATAACATAATCAATTCACGAAGACCAACTAGGGCGTTATCAGAGAAATTGATTGTAGCATTGAAATGAATGTATTTTTATTTGCAGAAAACCAGCACATCTGTCGCGAAAAAGGCGGATTCATTTATGATCGGAGATGTTTTTGGGTCATAATTGATCTCACTTCAGGATTCACAAATGCACAGGGAGAAGCGAAGTGCAATGAATTTGATACTTCACTGGCCAACATATACGATATACAGCACTTTAACCAACTTTTAAGTTATGGACGTGAAAATAGACCCGGGGATACCCTAATAGTGCATCTAGGAATGAAATACGATCCAAGTGTAAGAAATATTAATCTTTTCTCCTTCATTTGAAAATAGCGATCTGGAACTCTATAAATGACATTTTGTTTTTCTATATAGATGAGTATTGGCATATTTATATGATTATGCAAACGAAAAGTGATATAGAAAAAATTTATTCGTTTTGAAGGGAACAAAATGGATTCAACATTTATAATGTTATATAACAGAATATTTTAATCATAATGATTCCGCATGCAGATTTACGTAAGGTGAAAATAATGGTACAGGCAATGCTTTGGTAAAAATACATGAAAACAGAAGTTTATTGTCATAGAATAAAAAATGTCATTTTCATAATAGAATAAAGTGTTGCAAAATAACGATGGGTCGATCTCATACTTGCCGGATTCGGTGTGGTCGAACGCGCCAGAAGAACATGAAATATACACCGACGTAGCGATGCGTATTGCGAATCCTCCATTGGACCCTGATGAAGGCCTTGGGATAGTTAGCTCCATATGGAAATATGAGGGTGTTATATGCGAAACTAAACGTAAGTTGTTGACATTTATGTTACATGAATCAAACAAATGAAAACAAAATTGATTAATTGCAATTGTAAAAAAATCGTTATTGCAGTTTAAGTTTGCTCTTGTGATATTCGTGCCCTTTTTATTTGCTTATGGTTTTTACATTCATGCAATCGTCAGCCTTACAATTAAAAGCGCGCTCACGTTATTATGCTTTGGCTCAACTTTCAAATATATGTAATGAATAAATGAACGAAGATTCTATTAATTTAGGTCAATATTTCGTTAAAAAGCAAGCTTGAAGCTTCATGCATATTGAACTAAACTTTACAAAATCTACCAATAGATTGTGGTTCTGAATGGATAATTTTGCGAAAAAAATTACAATTTCTTCAATTTTTGGACAAATCATTTATGAATATTAAGTACTCAAAAATGCAACTGTCGCTTGGAGAACTGTTATCTCTAATATTTTGGAAATTTTGTCTGGCTCACGTAAAAAGTTCCATGGGGAATATATAATGTTCGAGTCTGAATATTCGATCTTTGCATTCAACTGTATTAGTGCGTGTGCCTTTCTGTTCATGTTGTGTGTGAACAAAGTACCAAGGTTTCACCGGCATATTCTATTGAATTGTGCAATACAATACTATAGTAATCAAGTAATATATAACGATTTCTTTCTGTTACTATACCTTGGACACAATTATTCAATCTGTCCAATCGCATTTAATACTGATTCTCTTCCGTTTACAGAACTCAGTTGCACTCCTCTTCAAATAAACATGGAAACCCAAACGCGTACCTGTCCCGAAGACTCGCTTAGTTGCACGTAAGTATGAGAATGATCCAATTTGTTAAAAAGTCGTGTCAGTGACAAATGTTATGAGGGACATGGACATTGCTTAAGGAGTAATTATAAGTAACGAGATAAAGATCTAAAGATCGATAAGTAACAAACAAACAAACGAGAATATCGGTCGGAGACCGAAGACTTATCGATCGAAAGTCAGGGGATCCCCCAAAACAGATCTCGCGGCGTGTATCCTTCGCTCTGTCTCAATAGCGTGGAAAATTTCTCGAAGGACACTTGCGCATCGCGACGACGTCAAAGTTACAAGAGGGATATGGACAATGCTTAAAGATTATTCACGAGATACAATCTAGCGGTGTGTATTCTTCGCTCTGACTCACTAGCGTGAAAACTTGCGCATCGCACACACACGCACACCCAACGCGAATCAAAAATCTCTCGCTTTGCAAAAATCGTTCTCTCGATTTGCAAGAATCCAGATCTTTTCATCACTAATTAATTAACGAGAATATCGGTCAGAGACCCAAGACTTATCGATTCAAAGTTAGGGGATTTCCAAAACAGCGCTCTTACTCCATAGTGACACCTTGTGCCCATCACTAATTAAATAATACCTCGCTAATTATACAACATAATTCATCCGAAATCAATAGGCTTCTGGTCCGAGATATGATGAATGCACATGCAAAATCTGGAGCAGATTCAATCTCGCTTTCGTGAGATATCGCGTGCCTCTAACAGACAGACAGACAAACAGACAAATACCTATCAACATAATTACCGATTAAAATCGATAAGTAATAACTCGATAATTATACAACATAATTCATCCAAAATCAATAGGCTTCTGGTCCGAGATATGATGAATGCACATGCAAATTCTGGAGCAGATTCAATCTCGCTTTCGTGAGATATCGCGTGCCTCTAACAGACAGATGTTATGAATTATTTATTCACGAATCTGAGTAATACAAAGTCTGGAATCTAGTTTAAAAATTGAGGCCATGTATAGGTACCTTAATTATATTGGTCTGTACAGAATGCGTAATTAATCAATTGAATTCGCAAATATTCATAAATATCCATCAAAGTCCATTCAAAATATACTAGGTAAGAAGACTCATGATTCGGTTTATACGCTGCATGTATAAGTTTGCAAAATATTGGATTAAAACTTTACTTATATATATTTCCTTTCTTCCAGTATATCTTGCAAACCTGGTTTTGTCTTTGACGACGGAAGCAGCGTCATTACACTGACGTGTCAAGATAATCTTGACTGGGATGGAGAAGTGCCAACTTGTAAACGTATGTAATTTACACATCCTTTACACAACTTGATGTAAAGTCGGCGAACAACCATAATATACTACATATTGGTACACACACTTTTTTTTAACTATAAAGTGACTTATCTGTGGTGTGATATCTCACTTCTCTATTACTTTACTCAGAAAAGTATTTTGCAACAGTCCAACTGACACAATTTTTTTCCATAAATTTTCACTTATGATAAAGAAGATATTACTATGTTCTTTTTCTCAGTTGCTGTGTGCCCAGAGCTCAGTTTCGATGGACAGCCAGGACTTATGCATTGTACTGGGAATGAATATCAGGATGAATGCAAGTGAGTGGAGTTTCCCGCCAACTATCTTTAAAATTCTAATTAACCAGCTGATATAGAATAATTTTTAACAATAATTTTTTTTCAGCTTCGTCTGTGAGTCTCACAAACAACTCAAAGGACCAAGAAAAATAATCTGCAATGACGACAGGACATGGTCAGGAATACAACCAACCTGTGAAGGTGAGAATGTAAAGTGTTGATTGGAAGATTTGAAACATTGCTAATTTTTTATGTTTGTTCATTTTTTACCAATGAACAGTCGAAAGCCACCGCGTAGTTATTAGGGAAATTGAGAGACTTTCAAACTGAATATCGTGAACGTATTTTGTTGAAATCGTTTGGGGCAAATTTTCCTTTTTTTTAAGTTATGAACTATGAACATTTTTAGTGTGTTACATTAATGCTATGTCATAGTGACCGTTCAAAGTTGTAACACTTGTTGGACTTTTTTACGTTCACATCATATTTCGTTAATTATTCATTTGTATTTCAGACGTTATTTGCGAACCAATAGATTTTCCGGCGGAACAAGGAACATTGGATTGCACGGATGGATACAACTATGCAAGCTACTGCAGGTGTGTTGATTGAATATTTTATCTGAATGATGCTTCTACTGTCTTATACACATGTTTTATTGATGATTTGATAACGCGTATTAGTTATAACCGGTTGACAAACAAGCCGTTATCGCTTGTTATAATTCATTTTAACCTTGTATGTGACCTCGTACAAACATGAAAGCATTACATGTCAATTGTAATCGCGACCTACGATCTATGTTATAAGTTCAAATCTTTGCCTGAGGCAAATCAGATCAAATGTTCAACAAAGCACCATCTAATGCCTTCCTGCAACTTGATAAAATATATTCAGGAATGTGAAATAGCAATAATTTAAACCGCATTGCATTACCTCGAAAAAAAAGTAAGATTCTAAAGAAAACAATCAATCAATCTAATACGTTACATATAGATGCTGGCTGTGACGAATGCACGGCTTCAAAGTGTAATATGACGTCATGTTTTTCGTAGAATGACTTAGAACCTTTGCACTAAGACGAGATGTTAATGTCCATCTCATACTTTATACCTATGGTAATGCTTATGCAAATTCTTTATTTGAATTGATTTAAAAAAAAAAATCTTATAAAAACATTAGCAAAATAACAACATTTACTTTTTTAATAGTTTCTACTGCAAATCTGGATTGCAAAGATTGGGAGCAAAGAAAATAATTTGTCTTAGGACAGGAGAATGGTCGGAAGAACCACCTACTTGCAAAGGTAAATTTCTTCAATTATTGATATTATAATTCTCAAACAATTTAAAGTCAGATCAATTTTGAAATTAACTCATGGTTTAAATTAAACTGAGCCCGTTAAGAAATGCTATTAGAACTTATCAGTATTTTAAACAAGTAGGTAATGAGTCGCTCACGAATGTTTAACTACCTGTCCGGATCAGGAAACAGACCTGTGAGCGACCGGAACTGTAAATTGAAAACTCTAGATAGATTAACTGGAGAAAACTCTAGATAGATTATCTGGATTATATGGTAGTTGTGTCGAGTCATTGTTTTGAACAAAAATTTTAAATATTAAATAAATAATGTTTCACCACTGAAGCATGGCACCATGATATGATTATAACATACAATACCAAGATTTATGGTTCAACTTTTTTTTCAGAATATGATCCTAAATGTCCTGATGCCCACAAACACACTTCATGTCCTGACAGCAACTGTGCAGTTAATACTGATTGCGATGACGACAAGAAGCTTTGTTGTCCTACAAAATGTGGAACTTCTATTTGTTGGGATTTACCGAAACGAACAATTTCTAGAGGTGAGAATATTTCCAAATGCGTTCTCTTGAAAGTTCAAATTCGTAATAGAACCATTTGAAAATAACTTTGTGTTTATTTATGTTTTAATGCAACATCCAATTATCGGAGCGGGGAGAGGGGCGGGCTAGTAGTATGTTTAACCTTAATCCTACGATCTAGCATAGCGTTTCGTAGTGGATATCTCAATATGCCTTGTGTGGTCGTTGAGGGCTTGTATGGGATTTCCATATGTTAAACTTAACTTTACGATCTAGCTACGTGTGTGTGTGTGTGTGTAGGGAGAGTTAATGAGAGGGTATCTCCATATCAAAAAAACCTTTTACGGTACAGCTTTGTGTGTGTATTTGGGGTGGGGGGTGATATCTTCTTATGATAAAACTTATCCTTGTAATTCATTCTTCTTCGGCAATATTCGCACGATAAATCTAACGATGTAGCCGTTTGTGTGTATGTTGGTGCAGGGGGGGGGGGGGGGGTAGCTTTGTGGGTGGGGTCTTCATATTATCCCATTTTTTCTTAAAATTCATATCAGTGGCAACTTATTTCACAAAGGTGATATCTCAATATGAATATTTTTGTATTTGTTAAATAATTTTATTTACTAAGCGAGTTCTCAGATTCAAACAAATGATCTCATTTCATTTTTAATATAATTTCATTGAGTCGTGATAATAAACTTAGTAAAATTGTAAAGTTAGCTAAAATTTTATTACAGAAGCGCTTCTATGGATAGTACTTGGTGGATTAGGCAGAAAGCAATGCCCTACAAACTGCTTGAGAAACGCCTGTGGGACTGCACGATGTCCAGCAAATCTCAATGCACAGTGTAGAACATCATGCAATGGTTGCCGAGCTCACTTTTACGATTTTAATCAAGAGGTTACCGAAAATTGTAAGTTTATACTTAATATTTATAATATGATTAAAACCCGATTTTCACGGTGTTACAGAACAGCGTTATAACCTGAAACTTCTGGTTGCGCATGGCTCTGAACTTAGTAGAATATAGTATGCAAATTAGAAAGCTATAGTGTCTGCGGAAACTCTTGATATTTTCTATTACTCATAGCTAACTTGGTTCCAAGTATGTAGTACAAAATATGTGAGATAGAAATCTATAATCTTCGTGTGCTTTATTTTGTGTTTTTAGATTTCCTATTCCTCACAAACTTTTTAAGAATTCCAAGACCATGTCGGATTTTTTAAATACGACTCTTGAAAGTTCAAGACAATGTAATATTATTTGAATACGATTTCCCGTATTGTTAAATATTGAACATAATAAAAAAAAGTAATTTATTGATATTATTTAACCTCGATTTTGTTTATTTAATCCAGGTCAATGTCCACGTGGTTATGTCGTGCCAAACTGTAATCAACAACAATGTGCAAACTACAGATGCATTACAAACGGTCACCATATATCTTACTCCCATGCCAGTCAATACTACAACCCCAACATACTATGTCGTATGAGCAGCTGTGGTGGATGTTTTCCCCAATTCTATGATAGACGTGGACGAAGAATCAATTGCAGACAAATATTGCAATATGTATCAAATCCAGGAATTCCAGGTAATAATAATGTGACAGGTTTAAACAAAATCAAATGATATATAAATGATTGCTTGAGTTTTGTATTTGAATATCCATTTTGAATAAACAATATCGAATCTTTAAATTATCCTATATCAAACCTATCAAAGCATCTGAAATACATGAATAAATAAACCTTTAGATGACGTCCAGAATCTTTCATTATTTTTGATATTGCAGAAGCGTTGTATTAAACAACTCATTTAAAATAGCACCTGTGGAATGGTTTATAATTTTGATGTCTGAAAAAAACATTTTAATATAATTTTACTTTATCACACTTTCAGTGGCAAATGTACCAATTGCCGGATGAGTACTGCAGACTATTGAAGGCAGATCTCAACACAACAACATCATATTAATCTCAAACAGAACTTACCTGATTTAAGCCTGTTATCCGTGTTTACAAAATTTATGGAAGAGGACTTGAAGCATAATTCAAACTTATATTAGCTGATTTATATAAATGCTCATCTCCCAAGCTATAGCTTCAATTTTCACATCCCCAATAAGGCCCAATGTCATGAACTTTTTGTCCATGCCATTCCTCCGTGGAATAGATTTTAACAGACAAAGGTCTCAATAGGCATATTTGAAGTGTTCACTTCAATAAAATTTTTCAATGATTGGGATTTTTTTTATCATTTTCTTAATTTGTTTCTTTCACGATAATTGTATATATCAGTGTGTTGACAACTACCAATGAGAATAAATGTATATCCAGTATCACTTGAGTCTAAATTCAGTCATAAGATAGGCGTTAGGGGAAATAATGAAAAGAAAAATGCAAAAGAAAAATGCTAAACTTATAGGAATAAAATATAAAACAGTAAAAAATCTCCAAACAAATTAACAAACAAAACCTGATCAGCAGACTGACTTTGTGTATATGTTTTCTGGTGGACAAAACAAATAAACTCTCATTCTCTCCCTCTAAAACAGACTGATTCGGTTCACGAGATTCGTAGGACCCAAAAGGGCGTCCGATATGCATCATTGCACACGGTGTCTCCACTTGGTTTATAGTCACTTTGGTTCCTAATAGTCGGCACAGATGCCATAATTTAGAAAGCTCTACGATTGTGCCGTCGCAGTGACGTAATTTTTGGGTGACGTACTCAGGTGAGGGTTAGGAATATTATATGCAAAAATCATTACGCCCGATAGAAATACTTTGGGGCGCGTACTTCAGGAGACCAAAAAAAAAACATTCTCTGTGTAGTAAAGAATACACAGTGATTACAAACGATTTGGCTTGCATAACATTTCCAAATTAATTACCAATACTTTCTGACAACCACCAGGTTTAAAATACAATTTACAAAATGAAGAAGTGCAAATAAGTGTATGTACATTATCAGCGTAAATCAAAAGAAGTTAATTTTTAACAGGTAATAAAACTAAAGTCGCAAATGACGTTTGGAATTTGGATAGATATTTCCCCGAGCATCGAATTCATTGTTTAAATCTGTAACAATTACACTTTTTAGTTGTGTTTCCAGAAAAATAGTTGTGAATCAAATATCTTACTTGTCATTGTGTCTTCTGAGGATCATTAGTTTAGTCACAATAATCAAAAATCCATACCACAAATTCTGCAATTGACTAGCTTAAAATTAGCTATCAGAAGGCGAAGGTGAGGCACGTTAGGACATGGGGCACAGTGAAAAATCAGCTCTCACACTAATACTATATTCGTAATCCGGTTCGCGGTTTGATGTTTCAATCCGCCCTTCGGTGAGTTACAACGTCCCCGCAAACGGACAGCGGACGGGTAAAGCGACGCAAGCTATGAGGTGAAATTGGTTTTGGGGGGTTGAAACTAAAATTTCACCGTTCCAGTTTTTTCTTTTTTCTAACTTAGCCTTTTCAACGTGACAAACCACCGTCTGATATATTTCAGCTATAGTCCACTGTGAAATATTTATAACGTTGTCGAGTGGATGTGCCTTCCGAATTTCGCCGTGGGATGATCTGAAGATATTTGTTGATCATGGGGAACAATGGACGGGGTTCAGTGGGACATGCCCTACATGGCACAATTCGACAGTGTTTGATACAACAAGTGCTTAGAGACCTAGAGATGCGTTATAATTTTATGTAACATTATGGTATCTTTCGACTCATGGTTCAATATGAAATATATTCGAGAATCAAAAATATTTCCAGATTAGATTCGGATTAGAAAATAATGTAATTTGTAAGCGAATTTTTTGGTGAAATATCTGAAATATTTCGGTTGAACATTGATTTTAAAAATCTTAAATCTTCAAATTTGAGGTCTCCCTGTTCTTTAGACGATTGTGCTGATTGATTGCTTATTTTTAAGGACATACTTCGTTGAATTTTAACAGAATGATCCATTGTGCCCCAGGGTCTGTCCGAATGTGCCCCATAAGTGGGGTACAGTAAAACACTTGATAAACGTTTTTCAAAGCATTTTGGTGGTAAGATGTGTGTCGCAAGGGAATTTCTTAGTCGCCGAATAAAAACTACATTTACCCCTCTCTGCATTAATCCCGCAGAGTCATATGAATGTGCAGAATAAACGACTCAAAATATGAAAAAGAAAAAAAGTGTCCCAACCTTCCCCACTATCCCCTACCTATAAGTGGCACGTAGTTTATTGTTTTGAATTAAATCGATAATGTGGAACATGGGAGCCAGTTTGTAAGCGCCAACTCGTCAAAACACTCATAATCATCGTTTTTAAGGGGTCAAGCTCGGAGAAAAGTCCATTGCATTTTGCTGAATGTCTCGTGATTGTTTCGTCAGTGTGACGTGTTATTCCAGTGGCAGACAACTTTATTCCAGTGTTTATTTTCCCTAAATCAGAAATTCCCCTCGACATATGTTAGAAGTTACTTCGTTCAGTAAATATTCCAATTCACGTTAAAACTTAATCACGAAGAATGGATCATCGTCACAGGACCTTTAAAATCTAGAACAGTACCTGTAATACCGTCTCCGGTACCCTTAGGCCGCGAGCCGAAGCCCTGGAAAACGCCTAGAAAGTGAGTTTCGTAGCGCACATCAGGTAACTAACTGAAAATTATTTTAAAATGTTCCTTAAAAATTAGGTAACAAATATTGCCTTGTTCCCACTTCCAAAAGTTGCACTTTTTACGGAAAAGACGCTTTTACTACAAGAAATATGTGCTACGATCTGTCCTATATTCTCTACATTTCAACCAATGAACAATGACTTCTGCATGACGTAACAATTGAATCGAATCAGCTGTTTGCGAGCGGATAAATCTTAGTTATTACTGCTCGATCTTGCGTTGAGTTGGGCAGCCTTTACATAACCCTGTTTAGTTATTATTAGTTAAGTTATGCTTAGACTTTGTTAAAAAGTATAAGTAAGTTACTAAACACTTGTACATCCTTACCACGGATATGGGCGTGAGACGAGGCCTTGAAAAACGCCTAGAAAATGAGTTTCGTAGCGCACATCTGGTAACTAATTAAATTCTTTAGTTTTGAATGAGAATGAACATACTGAACGCATTACAGCTTGTTCTACAATCCTGATGCGAAATTGAATATAGGGTTCCCGGGAATTCAATAATCATAGGTTTACAACAACGCATCATAAGAACTATGCAATTCAAGATACCTACAGCACACTAACACAAATGTATTTCTGTAACGTCTTGCCTGACCAAAATCAGACTTTCTCAGACAATCATAATTTATTAGGTAGATTACAAAAAATATGGCATACATGTAACCAACAACAAAAAATATTTTAATTGTGTGACAGGATTCGCGAAGGACCTCGAAAGGTCTTCAAGCATGGACACCAACAACGCTGATTCAGATTAGCGAATAAATTTTATGTAATACCCATAAGCAGTTTACAACAAGAACAGCATAAGAAGTTGCATTCATTTTTTAGAAGCTATCAAACGTTTTTATTTTTAAGCAATGAAGTCACAAATTACCAACGTGAGCACGAAAACACAAATAAATCAGTTATTTCTCACTTAGAATTTCACAGGAGAAGTCAAGAAAATAAATGAATATACATTCTTCATAACCTTCCCATACATTGAACAAACAAATTCCCCAGCTTAATTTATTAATGCCTCGTTAACCTCAAAAAATCTTCGTATTTGAGAAAAAAATGAATTGAAAAACTCAATGAAGTCTGCAACATCAGTTTGGAGGGCAGTTCCAATTGCAGAAAAGCGAGAGAGTATTTCATTATGAATAGCCCATCTAAGCTGTTTGCAACTGTTGTGATTCTCATATACCTATACGCTTCAAGACTTCTTGTTCGATCCATTTTATAGCACTGATAGCAGCAGGAATTAGAGCCTGTGTTAGATTGAATTGGTGGAACATTGCCGTTTCATTTTGTAGTACAGTATCTAAAATGAAGAAGAAAATCATATTTGGAATAGCATGAGTGTAAAAATACCACTAAATACTGACTAATACATAATGCATTTTATCTGATGTACTCAATAAGCGTGTACATGCTCATTGCATGTACTACAGTCCTGCAGTGTTTGCATACCGGTACTAGACTATATCTACACTGAATTTCGATATATCACAATCTGAAAGCCCTATGGACTATATTTTAAAACACCAACTGTCTGTCTACAACTTGATTTCTCAAGCTTTTTCCATTGAATGCGTAGATTTGCCCAAAGTCACAAAAAAACAAGCCCAAATCTAGAAGAAAAAAACTTGACAATGAAATATTGACACACAAACATGCTAGATAGCGAAGATGGCAAAGTTTTTTCATTGAATGAGCCACACAAATATTCCCATCACGATAAAAAATATGTAGCCCATTTTCACAAAATCAAAACATTAAAATGAAAAAAGGGATTTTCTCAGTGTATGTGCCAATGCCCCAACACTATAAACAATTTTTAGGTCATATACATCACCAATACCTGCATTGATAAAATAGGCCCAAAAACTTTAGTCATATCTTTTTAAAAGCGTATACTAGAGTGCTCTTCCGCGAGATGACGCTCATGAGCGAGTGACCAATATAAATTTACATATGCGATCTTGTGTCCAACAATTTTTAAAAAGCAACCTTGAACTTGAGTGGTATTGCATATGGTAGAGGGTTAAGTACTAATTATAGGCAATTCATTTTAATTTGATCGTTTTATTGTTTTCCAAACAAAGCAATACCACAACCAGTTACCAGGAAATTCACAATTGTATTTACGGAATTTGCAAATTCAATTGGCGTAGTACACTTGAGGTCTTATTTACACGCCACAGCGACACTGACAAATGCCTGTACATTTTATTTTCATTTACTATTTTACCACCCACACCACCACGCATGGTAGAGGAAATTTTTCACATAACGGTCCCCGGTCAACGTTCTCCTTTGGCAATCTATCGGTTTACAATACTTTGATTGCTTGTTTGCATTTTATTTCATGTAAACAAAACCATCCTATAGCTGGCAAGGAATTTCATCATTTTATATAAATATATTTACTTCAATTTGTCATATTCTGGTATTTATACACCCCATCTATAATAAAATAGATAAAACAGCAAAATCAAAAGACTGCCAGTTGAGATTGTTTACTTCACGTTCAGACAGAGATTAGGCTGAATAGATTGACGTTTCATGACAAGCTGTGATAGATTCACGGGTTCGTGCACCGCAGCTGACAATAATGTTAAATTTAGCGTTTTAAAAGTTATGTATTTGATTTATTTGAAGCGTGTCATGTTAATGCGGCTTATATACGTTTACTTAACTGAGGGACAACTCAACTCGACACAAAAGAGAACCTGTTCTTAAAATTTGAATTCAAAACTTTTGAATAATCTCTAACGTAAAATATGTTTTTCAAAAAAGAACAAAAAAATCTATTACATGGCTTCCATTGGATGTTTCCCAAAGCATCGATTTCCTCGTTTATGTCCGCAATCATAAATAAAGAATTAAGCGATGACCTAACAATTCTAATTTTTGCAGCGGCTCAGATATTTCGTTCGCTCAGACAGATAACATGGTTGTAAAAATTGCCTCGTTATTGCTGTTTTGCGAGGTATTTTTTAGTTTTCAGATGTATTTTCAAAAATGAGTTCAAATTAAATATTTTAATTAATTGCCATTATGTCTTCCGATGAACTTTAGTTTAGTCGCGAAAACCAGTCTCGCAAACGCTGCGCGAGACTAGGCTGGATTTAGCTATTTGTACCTGCAAGCTGGCGCGTGTTTGTATGTTTTAATAAAAATGGATTCGAACATGCAAACCAGTTTGTAAAGGCCCACTCTCCAAAACACTCTAAAAATAAGTATAAAAAAGAATTGGAACATTGAAGGTCGGGGTAACATCCAAAGAAATGAATTAAATCCTCCGATATCCAACGTTCCGCTCATGCATGGTTTAATATAAACCCGTGAACACTGAATCTCAGATGATTCTTTTAATTGCCTGTAATGATTAAGAAGCTTTTAAGGTTTCGACAGAAATTAACTGAAATAACCAAAAAGAACCTGTTAAACGGTGGAGGTATTTAACATATTTACAATATAAATCATGAGAAAGTAGTAATCACCTTTTAACCGGTTACATAATGTTAATATAAATAAATCCCGACTGGACGGAGCCATCACGAGAACATTAATTTAGATACAATCTCATTTGCAGATGGTACAAAGTGCCGGCGGAAAAGTTTGCGGTTAGAAAATATTCAGTGAAACAAGTTTTTGGCGGAAAATATCATTAGTTTGTTGCGGTAATTGCACACCACATCATGTTACGCAGTAACGTACTTTTCGTGTTGTTTATGGGATTTATCTGCTCCACAGCAGAAGGTAAGTGTGGCATCTCATACTTTAACTATAGCGAATTTATAATTTATAAATATTTCTGGCAATTCAAATGATATTTTAAAAATTGTCATAAAATTTTGATTAGATACATATTCAAAAATAAATTGGTGGGACATGTAAGTGTAACGTAAGAAGTTACATTTTACAATGTTACAAAATCAAAAAATAGAAAACAATAATCATCGTGTCAAAACTAAATTTAATCGCAATCTCAACAAATTCCTTGGGTTATGTTTTAGTAAAATGATCTAAATTTGGTTTTAGTTTGGTTTGGTAGCATAAGGCGGGCTGAATTGAGTTACGGACTGGATTGGGCCTACGTCAGAACTAGATTTATTTATTGGAAATGAAATGTAAATATAGATTGTTTTGTTATAATGTTGTTGTTGGTATATTACTTCTTTTCGCTGTGAAAAAATTGTTTTCTCCATCATGTACCAGACCAATTGCTTTCAAAAAAAAAAAAATACGTCTGTAATAATCACCGCTAATCGCCTGATTCCGGCATTTGGAATCACCCCATGTATTTGTACTATTTTGGTTTCTTCTAAACTTCAAATCAATTACTGTCATCTAGCTATCAAAAGGAAAGTTTTTTTGAAGTTCAACTAAAAATTACAGATTAAAATTTTATTTATTACTTTATATGACTGTTTCTTGAAATTCAGTAGCAAATTAACTGTGCGACGTTTATTTATATTTATCCAGCCAATACGATAACTTTTCGTTTTGGAGTGAAACGTAGGATATTCCCATTGATATGTAGTAAAACACATGCATTAAAATGAATGTATTGTTATTTTTAATAATTTGCAGAAAACCAGCACATGTGTCGCAAAGAAGGCGGATTCATTTATAATAGAAAATGTTTTTGGATCATATTTGATCTCACTTTGAAATTCACAAGTGCACAGGCAGAAGAAAAGTGCAGGGTATTCAATGCTTTACCAGCCAACATTTACGATCTACAACATTTAAACCACATTTCAAGTTATGGACGTGAAAAAAATCCAAATTCTGATTCAGATTACGTTGCGTTTCTAGGAATGAAGTACGATCCAGCTGTAAGAAATATTAGTTTTTGATTAATTATTCAAGAATACCGATTCGAAACTCTGAGTCGTTTTTGTATATAGATGAATATCGACATATTTATATGATCATGCAAGGGTCATAGAATAATTAAAAATTTTTTATTCGTTTTGACGAGATCAAAATGGGTTCAGCATTTAAAATGTTATATAACAGAATTTTTTAATTATGATGATTCCACAGGCAATACAGATTTACTTGAGGTGAAAATAATGGCACAGGCAATGCTTTGTTGAAAATAAAGGGATGTTTATTTTCAATAGAATAATAAATGTTAATTTCATAACAGAGTAAAGTGTTGACAAATTACCATGAGTCAATCTCAGATTTGCCGGAATCGGCGTGGTTGCAGAAGCCAATAAATAGAAAATTCACCGAAGTAGGGATACGTATTGCGAATCCTCCAATGTTCACTGGAGAAGGCATTGGGACAGGGGACCTGTTTCTCCGTCTTATTGGTGTTATATGCGAAACTGATCGTAAGTTGTTGACATTTATGTTATATGCAAACAACTGAAAAAACAAATGTTCAATTGCAATTATAAAAATAACTTTACCGCATGTTGAGTTTATTTGTATGAGACTTTGCCCCTTTTTATTTAATAATGATTTTAAAATTTATGCAATAATGAGTTAAAATACGCTCACGTTAATGTGATTCGGCTCAACTTTTAAAATATATGAATAGAATAAATAAATTATGATGTAACTCTATTTTACAAAATAGACCAATAAACTGTTGTTCCTAATTGATGTGTTTTTGCGACAAAAATTGAAAATTTCCTGGACTATTGGACCGATAAATTATAATATTTAGTAGTCAAAACGCAACTGTCTCTTAGATAACTTACCTTTAATATTCTTTAGGTTCTGTCTGGTTTACTTCGAAAATTTTTTGTTGACTATATAATTTTGGTGTCCAAACATCCGATCTCTGCACACTAGTTCATTATCACGTGTACAATTCTGTTCATTATATGTGTGGTCCAAACTACCAAAGTTTCGTCGGCATATTCTATTGAATTGTGCAATATGATTATAGGGTCATCAAGTAATATAAAATTATTTCATTTTGTCGCTCTTACTACGGACACAACTATTAAATCGATCCAATCGCATATAATAACGATTCTCGTCTGTTTACAGAACTCAGTTGCTCTTCTCCACAAATAAACATGGAAACCCAAATGCGTTCATATTCCGATGACCATCTCACTTGCACGTAAGTACGAGAATGGCAGTATACGTGTTATTGAGAATCGTCGAATACCTCATTTAGTACACAACGCCTACTTCTATTATAAAGTTAAAGAAAGAATTAATTTGCAAATAGCCACCAACGTCCATATAAAACAGTGGTTACCAAAATTAACGCTATCTAAAGCGCAAAATTGAAACAAAAGTGTTAAAAAGTTCGACATGCCATATTAAATTGTTACGAGGGCCGCGGTTTGGGAACTATTGATTCGAAATATGATAAATCATGGCTTGGCTTATAAGCTGTTCACTTGCGTAAGACTGCAAATATTATTTCATAAATTCATTTTTAATTTTACTTTTTCAGTATATCTTGCAAACCTGGATTTGTTCTTGACGACGGAAGCACCAGCGTTATATTATCATGTCAAGATAATCTTGAATGGGATGGAGAAGTGCCAACATGTCAACGTATGTAATCTGGGTTTGTTTATTTATGGTCTGATTTCTCTTTTATAAAGCTCTACACTAGAATTTTAATGGACAAGGGCATTTATATAACAAAACGCGATTGTATCTACGTGAGAAAGTTCTACGACCCCAACGATATAAAAAAATTTCATTTAGAAAATCAAAAGGCTTTTTGCGAAAGTCTAAGAGATACAATCTTTTTCTACAAATTACAACTAATGCTAAAGAGGTTATTACTATGTTCTTTTTCTCAGCTGTCGAGTGCCCAGATCTGAGTTTTGATGGACAACCAGGACTTATGCATTGCAATGGGAATAAATATCAGGATGGATGCAAGTGAGTGCTGTTGGTATTTTGGATAAAGTTTGCAAGCTTCTTCCAACACAAGTTCTGCGCATGATATACTTTTCCCTCTTTCAAACTCACATTCAGTATGGTCTTGTTGCATGGGGATACTCAATTACCATCAAATTGTCTAGAAGAATAGAAGTTTTGCAAAATAAAGCTTCAAAAATATTATCCAGTTCTACACCTCGTACTCGTTGTACCCCTCTATTTGCCACAAATAGAATACTCAAGTTCAAAGACATATGCTTTTTTGAAGATGCAAAAATAATGCACCAATTCTCATCAAATTTATTACCATGGGCTTTTGATAATTTTTTCACAGCTCAGTATTTTTTACATAGCCATCGCACTCGATCATCATCTCAAGGGTCCCTTTTTGTCCTCAGATGTCAATCGAAGCGGGCCCAAGACACTCTCAGATACACTGGTGAAAAAATTTGGAATGATCTACCTTCCAGCATTAAAGATTTGACATATCCCAATTTTAAAAAACAATTACGCAATCACTTATTCTCTTTGTACTCTTTATAAACATGTATTACTTCACCCCTATTTCATGCTTCAGTACATTTATGACTTCAGTGTCTCATGTACATGATTGTGATTTTATTTTATTTGATATATCTTTACACTTATGAAATGTTTTTCCTACTCAGATATCAGTATGGGTATTTCTCTACTGATCTACAGTTAAATCTATTATAAGTGTATTTTATATTACTCAACTTCCTCTATGAATTCTCCTTCAAAAACGTCTAAGAACAGCATTGCGTCAAAATAATAATATATAGGGGAAATCCCCAATTCGAAAAAAAAATATAACAACCTATTGCCTTGTAGCGCTATCTCGAGGCAATGCTGTCCTCGTATAAAAGCGTTTACCTGTGTCCGTTTCTTAAATTTTATTTAATACAGCTATTGCAAGGTAGCCGCTGACAAGTAGACCGAATGGTCATTTCGCAGCCTTCCTGTCCGTTCTGGACAAAGGCATGTATATTTTTTTCAATTTTGATTCAATTTTTTTTGCCCGTTTGCCTGGACGGCTAATAAAAACGATTTGATTGATTGAGTGGAGTTTCCCGCCAACTATCTTCAAAATTCTAATTAACCAACTGATTTAGATTATTCTTTAACAATAATATTTTTTCAGCTTCGTCTGTGACTCTAACAAACAACTCAAAGGACCAAGAAAAAGAATCTGCAATGAAGACGGGACATGGTCAGAAATACAGCCAACCTGTGAAGGTGAGAATGTAAAGTATTGATTGGAAGATTCGAAACATTCAGTTTTTGTTGTATTTGTTTCTTTTGTACCAATGAACAATTGAAATCCACCACGTATTTAGTAAGTACAAATTGAGAGAATTTCAAACTGAATATCGTGAACGTATTTTGTTGAAATCGTTTGGCAATTTTTTCCTATTCTTAAAGTTATGAACTACTAAACATTTCTATGGTGTTAAATTAATGTTATACCATTGTGCACGTTTAAAGCTGTAACACTTGTTGGACTTTTTTACGTTCACATCATATTTCGTTAATAATTCATTTGTATTTCAGACGTTATTTGCGAACCAATAGATTTTCCGGCGGAACAAGGAACATTCGATTGCACGGATGGAAACAATTATGCGAGTTACTGCAGGTGTGTTGCATAAAATTCTATCCGAATTATGTTACTAAGTTGTATCAGAACCAGATTGCATTGATGATTTGATAACGCGTATTAGTTATAACCGGTTGACAAACAATCCGTCATCTCTTGTTATAATTTATTTTATTTTTGTATTTGACCTCGTACAAACATGAAAGCCGTTACGATCTATGTTATAGTTCGAAGTATAGATAAGTTCGTATCTTTGCCTGAGGCAAATCAGTTCAAACGCATAACAAAGCGCCATATACAGCCTTTCTGCGAATAAGAAAATATATTTATTCAGGTATGTTAAGTAGGCAGAATTGTAGACAGTCAATCAATATTTTAGATTATATTGCATCACCTCGAAAAAAATTTTGAGAGTCTATAGAAAGCCGTCGACATACAAAATCCTATGAACAAAAAAAAAAGAGTTCAAATTATAGGATTAGGCGGCTATGCTGACGTGTATTGGAGCAAAAGAGAAGCACTGCAAAATGAAGGATTGGCAGCTTGTGCAGAAGTTTGAAGACGAGGAAAATCTGCTGGGCACCTGGAAAGGCGCAGTTGTATATTCAGCGCTACAAGAATTGGCAAAAAAACTCTCGTTCTTTTTGAAAGCACTTACACATGCGAAGCAACGTTTTCAAGAATGAAGTACCTGAAGAATGAGTACCGAACCAGATTGTTTAGTCGTCAATCTGGAGTCTGAACTAAGGCCGATGGTATCCAGCCAGTTATCTGACTTTGCAAGTTTATCTGCCCACATGCAAGACCAAGGGAGTCATTAAATTGCCACAATGCTCTGTAAACTTTTATAGAATAAATTCATTAAAATATTTGACATTTTATTATACTTTTGGGGACAAGAAACTAGGGCGACCGTCACTCCTTCGCCCCGACTTTCGATTTTTTTTTAAATTGTGCAACCATTATGCAACTTACTGCAATATATCTACTCAAGAATATGTCCACCGGAAAGAAAAATCCGTTTTAAATGCGAATATTATACTTCCAAGTAGTCCTACATACTTCATAATTGTGCAGACTGCACCTCACATGGGTCAAATACGCGGTTATGACGTCATAAGAGCAAAAACAACAACCTTGAGGCCGTTTTGAATATAAATAAATGCAATGTGGCCGCCAATAGCAAAAAGGTTGTGCCCCCCTGACTTATAACCTTAGCACGAAGCCGATTAGGTAATGCATATCTCTTACTTTGCACTGCTCTTGCAAATTGTTCAATAAAATGAATATTTTTCTATGAAAAAAAATTAGCAAAAATACAATATTCCTTTTTTTAATAGTTTCTACTGCAAATCTGGATTGCAAAGATGGGGAGCAAAGAAAGTAGTTTGTCTTTGACAGGAGAATGGTCGGAAGAACTCCCCCGTTGCAAAAGTAAACTTCTTCAATAATTGATATTTAATTTCTAGAACAGTTGTAAGCCAGCTCAATTTGAAACTAATTCTTGGTTTAAACCGAACTGGGCCCGGGGAAAAAGGTTATTACATCGGGGGGAGGGGGGGGGGGGGGTTGCGGTTGGTCTTCTCATAAAAAAACTGAACCCGCCAATCTAACCTTCTGGATATTTATTTTTGTATTAGTTAAATAACTAAGCCAGGTCTCAGATTCAAACAAATGATCTAATTCCCAAATGTAAAGTTATTTAACATTTTATTACAGAAGCGCTTCTATGGATAGTACTTGGTGGATTAGGCAGAAACCAATGCCCTACAAACTGCTTGAGAAACGCATGTGAGACTGCACGATGTCCAGCAAATCTCAACGCACAATGTAGAACATCATGCGATGGCTGTCGAGCTCACTTCTACGATTTTAATCAAGAGGTTACTGGAAATTGTAAGTAAATACTTAATTTAATAAGCTTGTAACCTGATTTTCACGATTTTACAACACAGCGATTTAACCTGCAACTTCAGGTGGCGTCTGACACTGAACTTTAGTAGAATATAGTATGCAAACAAGCAACATATAGTATCTGCGGCAACCTTTGATATTTTATAGTCTCTATCACTCATAGAAAACTTGTGATAAATACAATTTTATCACAAAAAGTTCTTATTGTGAACAAAAACTTTTGGTGTCGTATTATTTTAGATTTGGCTTGGTTCCAAATGTGTAGTACAAATTGTGTGAGATAGCAATCTATAATCTTGTGTGCTTTATTTAGTGTTTTAGATTTCCTATTCCCCAGAAACTTCTTACGACTTTCAAGACAATGTAATATTTTTTAAATACGATTCCAAAAAGTTCGTATTGTTAAATATTAAACATAATAGAAAAAAGTATTTTATTGATAATATTTAATCTCAATCTTGTTTATTAAATCCAGGTCAATGTCCACGTGGTTATGTCGTGCCAAACTGCAATCAACAACAATGTGCAAACTACAGATGCATCACACACGGCCAGCAGATATCTCACTACTATGCCAGTCAATACTACAACCCCAACATACTATGTCGTATGAGTAGCTGTGGTGGATGCGTTCCCCAATTCTACGATAGACGTGGACGAAGAATCAATTGCAGACAAATATTGCAATATGTATCAAATCCAGGAATTCCAGGTAGTAATAATGTGACAGGTTTAATTAAAAATGAATGATATAATATAATTGAATGATCGGGTTTCGTATTTGAATATTCATTTAGAATAAACAATATCGAATAGTCAAACTATACTATAATCAATCATCTCAAATACATGAACAAGTAAACGTACCTAATCTTTCATTATTTCTGATATCGCGGAAGCATTGTATTAAACAACTTGAGTAAAATATAAACTGTGGTAAACATGTAATAACTTCAATATGGCTGGAAAAACATTTTAATATAATTTTATTTTATCATACTTTCAGTGGCAAATCTACCAATTGCCGGATGAGTACTGCAGACTATCTAAGACGAATCTCAACACAACAACAACATATTAATCTTAAACAAAACTTACCCGATTTAATCCGGTTATCCGTGTTTACAAAATTTATCGACTTGAAGCACTATTCAAACTTTATTTAATTACATGCTTAAGAACTTTCATAATCATGAAAATTTGGCCTCCGTATGGTCATGTGAACAATAAATTAACCTTTTGTGGTCGTGGAATTGTGGTGAAATACCGAAAATGATTTTTAAATACTCCCGTATAATGTAAACCAAGAGTACCGGAACGTAGTATGTGTACCAGGTTAGGCCATAATCTAACGTACAAATACTACAAAAGTCACCTGGCTTGTCCCCGAACTCGTAATAAAACTGGAATATGGGAATAAAACTGGAACTGGAAAATTGGAATAAAATTAGGGCCTAACCCTAACCTGGTATACATACTACGTTCCGGAGTCCGTCATCTTGGTTCACATACTACTGGAGCGCCGATTTGTTAGTTTTACCTCCAGCCACATACAAGGTTTGTCCATGCCATTTCCTCCGTGGACTAGATTTTAATTGACAAAGATATTTTATAGGCATATTTGAATTGTTGACTTCCATACATTATGTCATTAATTGGCAATTTTCATCATTTTCGAGAAAATCTTAATATGTTTATTTTACGATAATTGTATATATTTTAGTGTGTTGACGTCTGCCGATAAGAATAAATGTATATCCAGTGTCACTTGAGTCCATATTCAGTCATGAGATTAGCGTGAGGAAAAGTATGATTATTACAAGCTTGGAACCGAATGCTTGGTATCCGTCAGGCATAATCAACAACATTAGGAATATGATCGTACTACACCAGGCGTGTGCAACCGGCAGCGAGGGAATCCCATTAAGACAAACCTCAACCCTCAGATCTAGCCTTGTTAAGGTGTGGGGCGGCTGTATGAGGACTCCATATGATTGACCTTCACCATAAGATCTAGCCTTTATTGGGGGTTTTCCTTATGATAAACCCTAACCCTACGATATAGCCTTGTGGTTGTGTGTGTGTGTGTGTGGGGGGGGGGGATCACGGTTTTACACCTTGGAAGTTCAGGGAGTTCTGTACGTGTCAACCAACACGTACTGACCTCGAAAAGGATTTTGGTGTCACGGTTTTCCTAACCTAATTAAAAAATAAATTTCATTAAGGCTTATTTCACTTTACGTAAAATACTCGAGATCAACTTGGCTTCTGAAATACTTGTTTGTTTGGAGATCGTGACGAACACTTTTTACAACATGAAATTCCAGATTCAGACGACAGAGTTTCCTAAATGAGGGAACCCGTTGTTAGTGAGTTCGACACCAAAGGGAGTCCGTTCTTAAAATTTTGAATTAGAACCTTTTTAATTTGTCTTTAATGTAAAATATATTTATTCAAAAAAGAAAAAGAAAATCTATTACATGGCTTGCATTGGATGTTTCCCCGAGCACTGAGTTTCTCGTTTATATTCGTAACAATGACCAATCAGCAAAAATTCAACGATGACGTAACAATTCTAATTTTTGCTGCCGCTTAGACATTTCGTTCTCTCAGACAGATAATAAAACATGGTTGTGAACATTGCCTCATTTTCGCGGTTTTGCATGTTATTTGTCAGTTTACAGTTGTATTTTTTTAAATTAGTTGTAAATGGAGTATTTTAATTGACCTTATGTTTTCCGATAAAGTTTAGTCTAGTCGCAATAATCAAATTAAAAATTATTTTCGCAAATACTGCGATAGACAATGCTGAAAATGGCTATTAATACCTCGGAGCGTTGCGTGTTTGTATATTTTCATAAAAATGATGGTATTGAACAACATGCAAACTAGTTTGTAAACTTTCACTCTCCAAAACACTCAAAATAAATCCAAAAAATTTCGCAATAGTTAAATATGAGGAGAATTTTTTCCGAGTCAAAGGTCGGGAAACATCCACAGAAATGAATTAAATCAATTCCCCCAATATCCAACTATCCGTTCATGCATGGTTGAATATATATTCGGTGAACACTGAATCTCAAGTGATTTATTTAATCACATGTAATTATTAAGCTGCTTAAAAGGTTTCGACGGAAATTTACAGAAATAACTAAAATATTTACAATATAAATCATGAGAAAGTAATAATCACCTATTAAGCGGTATATAATATAAATAAATTGAATTCCGATTGGAAGGAGCCATCACGCGGACATTAATTTAGATATAATCTTATTTGATGATGGTACAAAGTGCCGCCGGCTAAGTTTGCGGTTGAAAAAATATTCAGTGAAATAAGGCGCTGGTTGAAAATATCATTATTTTGTTGTTGCTGTAATTGCGTATTAATTACATCATGTTACGCAGTAACGTACTTTTAGTGTTGTTTATGAGATTTATCTGCTCCACATCGGAAGATAAGTGTTGCATCTTACTTCAGTAACTAGATAGCGCTGTGTATTCTGCACTAACCCATGGCTTATTGGTCTTTCTCACTTTCCTAGATCTGTGTTTGTGTGTATTCCAGTTCTAGTTTTGTTAGAAATGTGATTATATTCTACCTACTAATGATAATAACAACGCCGTATCTACACATCAATCTGAGGGTAATCTGAAGGCGCTTTTTGGGAAACTAATGTACGTTTTCTGGGAGGCAATTTTGCACACAAACCGTCCACAGGCCAGATTTTGTTTGAAAAAATGTAAAAAATCATAATACATTACAATTTTTTGACACAGATAGATATCAGTTAAAAATGCGAAGTAACAGGCGATATAGCCCAAATTATGTAAAAATATTTTCAAAGACTTAAATAAACGAACGAGAATACCGCACAGAGACCGAAGACTTATCGATCGAAAGTTAAGGGATCCCCCAAAACAGCGCTCCTACTCCACAGTAAATCCTTGTGTCCCATCACTAATTAATTAATAACTCGCTAATTATACGACATAATTCGCCCAAAATCAACAGGCTTCTGGTCCGAGATAAAAGAACATGCAAAATCTGGATCAGATTCAATCTCGCTTTCGTGAGATATCGCGTGCATCTAACAGATAGACAGACAGACAGACAGACAAACAGACAGACAGACAGACAGACAGACAGACAGACAGACAGACAGACAGACAGACAGACAGACTAACAGACAGACAGACAAATACCTATCAACTTACTTACCGAATAAAATCGATAATTAATAACTGCCAACGGGTAAATCTTCGGCAAAAAATAGGTCAGGACAATACGAAACGTATAGACAGAAAACTCTTCTTGACGCCGTGGAAAATAAATTTCACAAATCAAAGCAAGATGCGCAGCAAAGTATTGTTAATATTGCTTATTTATGAAAAACGATGATTTTTAAAAATTAGTGGTTAGCGCCCGTTCTTGCAGCAATTCAAAAACTCCCACGACCAGTTTTCTTCGCTATCAATATTTGGGCTATTATAAAAGGGTAATTAAGTTGTGATAAACCTTTAAAATATTACTTTTTTGATGCAATATTCTAAGTGAGTAATTATTCCTCAGTTACATATAATGAATAATAAGAACACACAAAAACCTACAATATACATATATAATATATCTTGACTGAATATCATACAAAATCAAATGGGAATTCCAACGTTTTTCATTAAGAGTGTACGGCCTCTCGTCCGACTGGCTACTTGTCAACGTCCAGTATTGGGTTAGTTATCCAGTCATTTTTTTCAGAAGCATGACCTTGATGGTGGACGAAACCGTAACCGACCGGCAGCTACGCAACCCTCTCGCACAACTATTCCCGCATGGGATTCGAACCTGCGAACCCACGTAGGGCAATCAGAGTCTCGGGAGCGAGCTCATTTCAACGATCAGCACAACGCCGCGCTGCTGGTGTAACTTTATTTATAGTAATGTCTGCGGTTCCTTCACGATTTCCTCCTCCGTCGCTAAAATCAGATTTGCAGACTTGTTTATGCTGTGAACTATGCAGAAGTTGAAATAACGCAATAATGGAACTGACTATTATCTATTAGAATGCGACATGTTTGCAGTAGAAACACAATACGATGAGAAAACTGTAACTTTGTATAAAGAAACAAACTTAGACCAAATTGAATCACCAGAGTAGAATTAAATAACAAACTTATTTTTAGTATAATTGCAAATTGCTGATGTGTTTGAGATTGGGCGAATTTCAGAAAAGCTAAGGCTACCTACGTAATTCCCACCACTAATCGCCTGCTTTCGGTATAAATAAGAGTCAAATCATGTTTTTCTCGACGCCGTAAATAAACAAGTTTTATACGATAGATTGGTTTATTTGGGTTTCAATATATTCTCGTAAACTTCAAATCAATTACTGTCATTCAGCATTCAAATAGAACGGTTTATTGAAGACCATCTAAATATTACAGATTGAGTTATACCTATATTCTATATGAATGTATCTTGAATTTCAGTAGCAATCAAGTTAACGATGACACGCCCATTAATACTTCGTCAGACAATTTTCGTTCTGAAGTTAAATGTTGGATTTTTTTTATTGATATGCAGGACGACGCGATGTTCCAGGAAGGCCAGTTTATCTATATTCCGAATACGGAATTACCGGAATTTGAACTTCAACATAATCAAATCATCAAGACCAACTAGGGCGTTATCAGAGAAAACGATTATAGCATTGATTGTAGCATAAAATGAATGTATTGTTCTTTTGAAAAATTTTTTGCAGAAAACCAGCACATGTGTCGCGAAGAAGGCGGATTCATTTATAATAGAAAGTGTTTTTGGGTCATAATTGATGTCGCTTCGCTATTCACAAGTGCACAGGCAAAAGAAAAATGCAAGGAATTCGATGCTTTACCCGCCAACATATACGATCTACAACACTTTAACCAACTTTTAAGTTATGGACGTGAAAAGAGACCCGGAGGATCCTATATAGCGCATCTAGGAATGAAGTACGATCCAACTGTAAGACATATTAATTTTTGATCTTTTATTTTAGAATACCGATTTGGAACTCTGTATAAGGCATTTCGTTCTCATATATATTTTTAGATAAATATTGACAAATATTGATTTATATGATAATGCAAACAGCGAGTGCCATAGAATAATTTAAAACTGGTATTAGTCCAGAAAGATGAAATGCACTCATCCTGTATAATGTTATTTAACAAAATTTTTAACCTATAATGATTCCGCCGGCAATACGGATTCATGTAAAGTGAACAATATTTCACGGACAATGCTTTGTTAAAAAAAAATGTCGCCAGATGAGAACAGAACAGGTCACAAATTTGTCACAATTTTGAATTATGAGAAAGACGCAAAAAACAATTTAGAATTTTTTTATTATTTGAATTTCTAGATATTCACACTTAGTAAAGTCCTGAGCTCTGGTTATTTTGATTTGGATGAGAATATCTTTGTAATCAATATTTTTTGGCACTTCAGCTTCAATTCCTTCCTGCTTTTTTTTACTCCCATAAGGAATTTCGGTCCATTCTGTTCGCAACAACTTCTGAATTTTTTTTGTATGGGATGCAAAGTAAAACAAGGTGACCTAGGCCTAAGTTGCACTAAACAAATTTTTAGGCATGTAAGTTTTGGACATTTCATTTCTGATGTTCATGCCCATCATATTGGAACTTAGGACTATCTTTTTTCACTATTTTGGGGTTTTGAGCCATGCTCTACAAGGTGGTGGTCTTGAAATCCTGAATTTCTCAATAATAAAAATTTTAGCTGGACTTAGGCCCACTCTGTTTTTAAATATTTTAGTCCTAAGTCAAGCTAAAATTTTAATTATTCAGAAATTCAGGATTTCAAGACCACCACCTTGTAGAGCAGGGGTCACCAACGCGTTGCCCGCGGGCACCATGTCGCCCGCGAAGACCATATGAGTCGCCCGCAGGTCTGTTCCAAACTAAGTTTAATAACGGCTCTTATAAGTAAGCTACATCAATTAAATTTTGTCCTGCTATTTTAGTATAAATCACACTTATATGGGAACTAGAAATGACACTATATTTATTATTGTAACCATCAACCTTATTTTTATTTGACCTCAGTAATGTGACGGGTCATTTAACACTCTTCCAATTATGACATCACACTGAGATCACTTTCCACGAACCCGCGCTTTTTCGAGTCCGTTGGTTAGCGGAGCAGTAATAATACAATTATTGATTCCAAAGAAAAATCCATTATTTTCACGATGAATGGGAGGTGGATATATTTATACCACCATGAAAACAGCCTGCGTGTGTCTCATTAGTGGGGCGATTTTAGCGACGGCAAAGCGGAAAGATATTTCACATCTTGTCACGTAATCTTCCGCGCTAACTACCCACTGGTCATCACAGTACGGACAGAAAAAGCTTGCGATTCAAATCATACAGTAATCCTATTTTACTAGACCATCGTTTGTTTCAACCTATCCTTTCGAATCAACATTTTTGACATAAACTCAGGATAGGAGGAGATTTACATATTTCTCCCGGGGGAGAAGATAGCCGTTAGGACGGATCAATCATATGACGACCACGGCTTCTCGCCGGTTACCACTCGATGTCGGGTATAGTTAGTTATTTGTTTCCGGAAGCCTGGACTTGATGGCGAAGGAAGCCTTAACCGACCAGTGGTTACGTGAACCACACCACGGCGGCGAGGAGTCCAGCAATCCTTTCGCACATAACTATTCCCGCATGGGATTCTAACCTGCGAACCTAACGCTTAACACGATTGTCCATAGCGCCGCGACTCACTCCACCTGGAACAAACATGGAACACGCCTCACTGATGAAAATCTGCAAGACTCGCTCAGAGTTACATTGTCAAGTTACTCGTCGGAGTATAATACTCTGCAACATTTGATAGTACAACTGTTAAGTTCATTTTATCTTAGACTTGTGCAGAGTGTTGAAAATCAATTTAAAAACACTCAGTTTTGAAATACAAGTGTTATTGATAGAAATTTATTTGCAACGTTGTGATAATCGTTTGATTTCCTGAAGAATCCTAAAGTTTACTAGTGTCTATACTTCACTAAATACCAGTAATTATATCAATAATTGAAGCTCAATCGAACAACTGATATTTTTAGAAGTGTAAATTGAACTGGTAGCCCGCAGCTTAATCTGTACCCAAAAAGTAGCCCTTGGCTTCGAAAAGGTTGGTGACCCCTGTTGTAGAGCATGGCTCAAAATATTAAAAAAAGTCAATTTTCCAAAAATGTGACTTAGGCCCATTCTTTTCTCATCCGGCGATGCAGACAATAGAAAATAAAATTATTTCTGTAGAATGATAAATGTAATTTCATAACAGAACAATGTGTTGAAAAATTACGATGGGTCGAACGCAGTTTTGCCGGATTCGGTGGGGTCGCAGACGCCAGCAAAAAGAAGATTCACCGAAGTAATGATACTTATTGCAACGGACGATGATGAAGGCCTTGGGGTACTCGACATTTCGAGCCGATTTCGTAGTTTTATATGCGAAACTGAACGTAAGTTGTTGCCATTTATGTCATATGCAAACAACTGTAAAAATTGATCAATTAAAAACAAATCTTTTTCGCATGTGATATTTTGCCCCATTTATTCTCCCGATGGTTTTTAATTTTTTGCAATCCCCAGGCTGAAATTCTACAAATTTAATTCTATATTTCTTTAAAAATCAAGCCTGGGGTTTCATGCACAATGATCTCTAGTTTACAAAATCTACAAATAGGTTGTTGTTCTGAATGGCTGATGTTGCGACAAAAAATACGATTGTTTCTAATTATTGGATTAATCAGTTATAAATATTTTGTAATTGAAAATGCAACTGTCGCTTAGAAATCTATTATCTTAATATTTTTCAAGTTTTGTCTGGTTAAATTAAAAAGTTCTTTGTTGACTTTATTATGTAGGTGTATAAATATTCGATTTATGCGCACAACTGCATTATCGCGTTTGCAATTCTGTTCATGTTTTGTGTGACCCAAACCACCAAGGTTTCGCCGGCATATGCTATTGAATCGTGCTATAGGATAATATGGTCATCAAGAAAAATGAAAATACTTCTTTCTGTCGTTTTCACTACAAACACAATTATTCAATTCAACGATTCTCGTCCTATTACAGAACTCAGTTGCTCTTCTCTTCGGATAAATATGGCAACCTAAATAATCACATGTTCCGAAGACTCGCTTACTTGTACGTAAGTATGATAGTACGTGTTATTCAAAATTGTGAAACACTTTTCTTAGTAATTAGCGCCTACTTCATAAAATTAAAATATAAAAATTCAAGGCTTGGTTTATAAGCGTTTTGCTTGTTTAATATTGCAAAAGGCTTATAAACATGAACTTACCTTTAATATATATTTTTCAGAATATCATGCAAACGTGGGTTCCTTGATGATGGAAGCACCAGCATTACATTGACGTGTCAAGATGATCTTGAATGGGATGGAGAAGTAGCAACATGTCTACGTATGATTTTCCTTATTTTAGTTCTAGTACCGAGTTCTCGGAATGTCTGTTTAAACGGATGAATATGCCACCTGCCCATAGTTCCGTTACACAAATTGATGGTGTAATGTACGGCTTGTAGGCGAACAAAATTAGTTACATCTTTTTGGGACAAACACTACTTGAGCCCCCAATTTTTACCTATAAAGTTACTTAGTTGGGGTGTGATTCTCTGTTTTAATGCGTTACCAGAATTTCAATGAACAAGGGAGATTCTTTAGAACGAAACACGATTGCATCTGCATAAGAAAGTTCTGCGACAGAAATGATAATAAAAAAAAAATAATATCTTACTTTAGAGGGTATTATTAGTTTCTTTTCTTAGCTGTCGAGTGTGACGAACTTAGTTTTGATGGACAGCAAGGACTTATGCATTGTACTGGAAATAAATATCAGAATGAATGCAAGTAAGTGGAGTTCCAGCCAACTATCTATTCTAATTAACTAATCTGTGACAGTAATTTTTCTTCAGCTACGTCTGTGATTCCCACAAACAACTCGAAGGAACAAGAAAAAGAATCTGCAAGGAGGACGGAACATGGTCGGAAATACAACCAACCTGTGAAGGTGAGAATGTAAAGTGTTGATTGGAAGATTCGAAACATTCAGTTTTTGTTATATTTATTTCTTTTGTACCAATGAACAATTGAAATCCACCACGTATTTATTAGGTAGAATTTAGGAGACTTTCAAACTGAATATCGTGAACGTATTTTGTTGAAATCGTTTGGCAAATTTTTCTTTTTCTTAAAGTTAGAGCTAAACATTTTTACGATGTTAAATAAATGATATATCATAGTGACCGTTAAAGGTTGTAACACTTGTTGAACTTTTTTACGTTTACATCATTTTTAGGTAATAATTCATTTTTGTTTCAGATGTTATTTGCAAACAAATAGACTTTCCGGCGGAACAAGGAACATTTGATTGTACGGATGGAAACAATTATGCGAGTTACTGCAGGTTTGTTTTTATTGTCTTATACCCAGATGTCATTTATGATTTGATAACGCGTATTAGTTATAACCGGTTGACAAAAAGGCCGTCATCTCTTGTTATTCATTTTATCCTCAAGTGACCTCGTACAAACACGAAAGCCGTTATTAATTTACAATGGAAAAAATTGTAATCGCGAATTGCGAGCTATGTTATAGGTTCAAATCTTTGCCCGAGGCAAATCAGACCAAACGCGTGAAAAAGCGCCATCTACCGCCTCTCTACAAATGAACAAATATATTTATTCAAAAATGTGAAGTAAGTAGAATTATAGACAGGCAAGTAATTTTTTAGACCAAATTGTATTATCTCGAAAAAATTCCTTAGAAATTTTTTGCTAAAACCTCAAAATTTGGTTTTAGTTTGGTTGTGGCAGCATCATACAGACCTAATTGAGGTACCCAGCGGGCCGGATTTGGCCTGCGGGCCGTAGTTTGTCCATGTCAGGTTTAGAGTCTATAGAAGACCTGTTTATCACTCTAACCTGTTATCACTCTATCACGAGTATGTACCACGTGGCTGCGTAGGGGGCTGGCTGTGACAAATACACAACTTCAAAGTGTAATATGACGTCATATTTTTCGTGGTGTGATTTAGAACCTTTGCACATAGACGTAATGTTAGTGCACATCACCTATATTGCGAATACACTACTACCTCTCGCAAATTCTTCAATAAAATGAATATTTTCCCTGGAAATAACTGCAATTTGACATCAGCAAAACTACAATATTCCCTTTTTTTAATAGTTTCTACTGCAAATCTGGATTGCAAAGATGGGGAGCAAAGAAAGTAGTTTGTCTTTGGACAGGAAAATGGTCGGAGGAAACACCTAGTTGCAAAAGTAAGTTTCTTTAATTATTGATATTTAAATGATCAAACAGTTGTTAGCCAGGTCAATTTGATATTAATCTTGGTTTAAATTAGACAGGGCCCGATGAAAAATGATATTTGAACTTATCAGTATTGTAAACTGTAAATTTTTAAAAAAATATATAATGCGAATTATATGACAGTTGTGTCGAGACATTGTTTTGAACAAATAAATTCAAATATTATTCATATCATGTTGTATCAATATATCATAGCCCCATAATCCAATCCGAATATACAATTCTAAATGCGTTCTCTTGAAGTTCGTAATAGAACCATTTGAAAATAACTTTGTGTTTATTTATGTTTTAATGCAACATCCAATTATCGGAGCGGGGAGAGGGGCGGGCTAGTAGTATGTTTAACCTTAATCCTACGATCTAGCATAGCGTTTCGTAGTGGATATCTCAATATGCCTTGTGTGGTCGTTGAGGGCTTGCATGGGATTTCCATATGTTAAACTTAACTTTACGATCTAGCTACGTGTGTGTGTGTGTGTGTAGGGAGAGTTAATGAGAGGGTATCTCCATATCAAAAAAACCTTTTACGGTACAGCTTTGTGTGTGTATTTGGGGTGGGGGGTGATATCTTCTTATGATAAAACTTATCCTTGTAATTCATTCTTCTTCGGCAATATTCACACGATAAATCTAACGATGTAGCCGTTTATGTGTATGTTGGTGCAGGGGGGGGGGGGGGGGGGTAGCTTTGTGGGTGGGGTCTTCATATTATCCCATTTTTTCTTAAAATTCATATCAGTGGCAACTTATTTCACAAAGGTGATATCTCAATATGAATATTTTTGTATTTGTTAAATAATTTTATTTACTAAGCGAGTTCTCAGATTCAAACAAATGATCTCATTTCATTTTTAATATAATTTCATTGAGTCGTGATAATAAACTTAGTAAAATTGTAAAGTTAGCTAAAATTTTATTACAGAAGCGCTTCTATGGATAGTACTTGGTGGATTAGGCAGAAAGCAATGCCCTACAAACTGCTTGAGAAACGCCTGTGGGACTGCACGATGTCCAGCAAATCTCAATGCACAGTGTAGAACATCATGCAATGGTTGCCGAGCTCACTTTTACGATTTTAATCAAGAGGTTACCGAAAATTGTAAGTTTATACTTAATATTTATAATATGATTAAAACCCGATTTTCACGGTGTTACAGAACAGCGTTATAACCTGAAACTTCTGGTTGCGCATGGCTCTGAACTTAGTAGAATATAGTATGCAAATTAGAAAGCTATAGTGTCTGCGGAAACTCTTGATATTTTCTATTACTCATAGCTAACTTGGTTCCAAGTATGTAGTACAAAATATGTGAGATAGAAATCTATAATCTTCGTGTGCTTTATTTTGTGTTTTTAGATTTCCTATTCCTCACAAACTTTTTAAGAATTCCAAGACCATGTCGGATTTTTTAAATACGACTCTTGAAAGTTCAAGACAATGTAATATTATTTGAATACGATTTCCCGTATTGTTAAATATTGAACATAATAAAAAAAAGTATTTTATTGATATTATTTAACCTCGATTTTGTTTATTTAATCCAGGTCAATGTCCACGTGGTTATGTCGTGCCAAACTGTAATCAACAGCAATGTGCAAACTACAGATGCATTACAAACGGCCACCATATATCTTACTACCATGCCAGTCAATACTACAACCCCAACATACTATGTCGTATGAGCAGCTGTGGTGGATGTTTTCCCCAATTCTATGATAGACGTGGACGAAGAATCAATTGCAGACAAATATTGCAATATGTATCAAATCCAGGAATTCCAGGTAATAATAATGTGGCAGGTTTAAACAAAATCAAATGATATATAAATGATTGCTTGAGTTTCGTATTTGAATATCCATTTTGAATAAACAATATCGAATCTTTAAATTATCCTATATCAAACCTATCAAAGCATCTGAAATACATGAATAAATAAACCTTTAGATGACGTCCAGAATCTTTCATTATTTTTGATATTGCAGAAGCGTTGTATTAAACAACTCATTTAAAGTAGCACCTGTGGAAAGGTTTATAATTTTGATGTCTGAAAAAAACATTTTAATATAATTTTACTTTATCACACTTTCAGTGGCAAATGTACCAATTGCCGGATGAGTACTGCAGACTATTGAAGGCAGATCTCAACACAACAACATCATATTAATCTCAAACAGAAATTACCTGATTTAAGCCTGTTATCCGTGTTTACAAAATTTATGGAAGAGGACTTGGAGCATAATTCAAACTTATATTAGCTGATTTATATAAATGCTCATCTCCCAAGCTATAGCTTCAATTTTCACATCCCCAATAAGGCCCAATGTCATGAACTTTTTGTCCATGCCATTCCTCCGTGGAATAGATTTTAACAGACAAAGGTCTCAATAGGCATATTTGAAGTGTTCACTTCAATAAAATTTTTCAATGATTGGGATTTTTTTATCATTTTCTTAATTTGTTTCTTTCACGATAATTGTATATATCAGTGTGTTGACAACTACCAATGAGAATAAATGTATATCCAGTATCACTTGAGTCTAAATTCAGTCATAAGATAGGCGTTAGGGGAAATATGTGTTTTCAAGCTTGGAACCGGATGCACAACATTAGGAATGTGATTGAATTGACGGTTTATCTTGCTCTGCGTAACAATCTAAGAAGAGAGATACCAATGGTGCTTGCGATTTTGCCGCTCATTTCGGGGATCGTCCTACACCAAGGGTGGGCAACCCACTGAGAGGGTAACAGGATATCAATAATATAAATATTTAGGTTGCATCGTCAGGTTGAGGTCTGGAATAGCATTTGCAAATATTTTTGAGATACGTGAACTACACTTGTTAGTCCAACGGGTACTCCCGAAGTATGTGAACAAAGATGGCGGACACCGGAAAGTAGTGCGTACCAGGTTAGGGTTATGCCAGGTACAAACACTACGAAGGTCATTTGTCTAGTACCAGAACTCGTAATAGAACTAAAATAAGAAAAATTGAAATAAAATTATGGCCTAACCCGAACCTGGTACACATATCACGTTCCTCAGATAGTCTTAGAAAGCAGGGTAACAATCCTCAATCCAGCTTCAGTAGACAATCAAATATTTTAACCAAAACCTCTGCAGGAAAATATGTCCATTCACTTTGGACTCGTTTTACATGTTTATGGCATAATTGTGTTTCTCCAGGCTTCGAATGTGAAACATTGTAGCTCAAGTTCTTTCTGTTTTTATTTAGTGGTGGTGTTTCATTGTTGTTTTCGTCCAGCTCAATCTTTGTTTTATTCATGGCTGTTGTGGTATGACTGTATGATGATTAAGAAAAATAAAACTTAACAACCCGTAAAATAAGTTAGGGCAGGATTTATATATTTATCCCAGGGGGGAGGAAAGCCGATAAATATTGCAATTTACCAAAGAAATTTATTTTACAGTGGCATTCGACTCGAGAACTCTGGTCATGTGGCGGCTGACGCAAATTGTTTGATTGATTATAAATTATTATCGATACAAGCATGGTGTGTTTTAACTCATATATCAGTATAGAGTCTATACTATGGAGTCTATAATATAGACTATGTATCTTTAGAGCAGTTTTCCTCAAACTCTTTTAGCCGTCTCTCCATTTGGAAAATTTCACAAACCTCACGCCAAACCATTTTGCTACAAAAAAAGCTTTTGTGATGGACATGGTGCTTTGATTTACGATGGCGCTGTTAGAGAGTTGGTCTCAAAACGTCATTGCTCAGATTTTTGGCATAAAACGCATTGGAGAACAACTTCACTATTCATTGTTGTGTGTACAAAGCCATACTTCCAAAAACTCCCTTTTCCGCTCATTTCGCAATACCTGGTAAAGTCAAACTAAATTTTAAGATAAACTAAAGGCGATAGACGTAAGCTTTCTTGCGCTTCAATGCACTTTATGCCTAAATGTTTACATACCACACGTAAAATTTCAATCAGTTGTTTACTTCATCACTATTGTCTATCGAAAGATTGAGCTATGCAAAAATCGAAGTATACGCCCACAGGTACATCTTGTTGGATTGGCTCAACACTTTTTGTCATTCCCAATCCCCACTGACTACGTCATCTGCAAATTACATCACTGCGAAGTCGCAGTGACCTAATACGGCCCTCCATTCCATACGGAAGGTCGCGCAGACAATCATCCGGAATCGAGCAAGCTATTTTTCCAGTTTTTTTTTTGTCGTAACGATACCGACAAAAGAGAGATCGCTAGCGTTGATAAGTTCCTAACAAAGTGACTATAACACAAGTGAGGACAACCATTGGTAACGTTATAAGCGCTTGTGTGACGTCACACCCGCCATTTTGGGTCCAAAGTTATATCGCTGGATAGATAGCTAAGTTATGTGCAGAGCGTAGGTAGGGTTGCCAACCGTCCTTTATTTCAAAGGACAATCCTTTAATTAAGCTTTTCGGTCCTTGTCATTTTTAGCTAATTGTCCTTTATTCTTTCCAACGTCGTTTGGCCCGATAGTTATAGCGTAAATATATACTACTACGGGTATAGTACTGTGTTTGATATTGTTCCGTTCTTCAAAAATTGCCTCCATTTATGTATTTGCAAGCTTTTAAATATTCTTTTTAATTTCGCTTTGGTCCGGCTCAAATAGCCAAAGAAATAACAATTTTATTAACATTGTTTGGGTCAATGTTAAATAAACATTAAATGAAAAACACGTGAAGATTGTTTTATATAATACCTTTTTAGCTTGTATATAATTTTTATTTCATTGTTTTATATTGTTCTTTCCTGCAAGTTACAAAATAAATGATGACGGTAATCTATGTCCTTTATTAAAACTTTTTTTAGTTGGCAACTCTAAACGTAGGACTGAACTTGCCTAGCACTTCTGATAATTTCCCTACGTGTGTCACATGACATCCCGTGATTATGTGCAGGAAAATTACTGAACCTTACGGTTTAGGATGGTTTTTACAACCACTGGTCGTTTACGACTTCCTTAACCATCAAGTCCATGCGCCTGGAAATTATGACCGATCGACAAATCAGAAACAGGATTGGGGAACTAACCAAATAAATTTTCAAATTCATTGAATTTATTTTTGTGGGTGGAAGTTTGGTATAAAAGATGAATTAAATCAAATAATAAAAACAAAAAAAGAGGATTTTAGGTTGATAAGTTTTGCAAGTGTATAAATATTATACGCATAACAGTATGAAAAAATTTTTTTCTTATTTTTAATTTGATTGGATGGAAATAAAAATAAATTTGATAGTAAGTGCTCAGAACAAGCATTGGAACGAGAATTTAGCAGCACGCCAAGCAAAGCAAAACAATATAAAATTGATCTTACAGCAGTACTAATTATATATGAAATAATATTACAGATGAACTATTTGATAAATTTTGACAGGATTCTATTAATAAACTACAATTATTAAACATTGTTATCCTTTCGTTCAATGTGTGACGCGTAAAGTTTGGTATGAAAATTGTCAAATTAGTTTATCTATTTTATAATTGCACAGTGGAAGTTATATTTATCCCACATTTTACAGTACCACATGAATATATATATATATATGTGAATAAATTAAGGAGTTCCTGCATGTGTGCTCAGAACAAGTACGTAGATGGCAATTCAAATATCAAAGTGAATTAAAAATATATGTGAATAAATTATGGAGTTACAGCATGTGTGCTCACAACAAGTACAAACATGGCAATTCCTTTATCACCGTGTATTGAATGATTGATTACAAAGTATTACAAGAAAATATATGTGAATAGAATATGGAGTTCTACCATGTGTGCCCTGAACAAGTACAAAGATGGCAATTCATTTATCATGGTCAATTAAATGATTCATTATACATTACTACATGAAAATATATGCGAATAAATTGTGGGGTTCCTGCATGAATGTAATAATCTGGAGTGTATAATATATTATCTATTTAACTTGAGCTCTTGCTGCAGTTCTACTAGCATACTGTTTCTCAATAATTTTATTTGTCACTTCTTTTGCGTGAATATTTAACCTTAGAGTGAGGAAACGTTTCAAAATTTTAAAAGCGACATTGTGGCAAGATGGAAATTATATTTCAAGCAGTCAACTTTATCTATCAGAAAAGTAACTGGCGAACATAGAATGCAAGCGCATCTTTGCAGATTCCACAGTCTTGTTTTTTCACTTCTTTGAGCACAGCCCAACGTGTTAAACAATACAAAGCATTCGCTTCACATGTGTCGAAAAAGCCAATGCAGCTCCAAGCAACACCTCCATTGCACTGGATTCGTAGCTTGTTTCTTTTTTAGAGTCGAATTGCTGTTTTCTAAATTTGTTTTGATGAATTCGAGCGAATGGGGTATATCATCGTTCTCGTAGTTTGTTGAGGTCGGAGTGCTCATAAATTGTGAGACGGAAATAGGTTTGACAACCACACGAAATTGCGTAGGTTTGCAATGAATTATTAATTGAAATACGATTTAAATTTCATCATTACTTGCAAAAATAAATTTTCCGAGGCATCTTGCGTTAGGCCTTCCAGCCATGAGAAGAATAACTTCACCATTTAACCGCATAATACCTGCTTTAAAACGTATGCCTTAGGTTTATGACGTTTCGCACTTGCGAGGAAAAGCGATAAGTGTTTTTCATTACGAACGCAGAGCTACTACGTTGCAACACGTAATTGCAAAACGTCGCTGCGTAACAAAGTAATTAAGGAACGTCGCTGTTTAACTCAAGTTGGCGCAGCGGACATATGGAGAATTGGAGAACATTAATTAAAATAGCTTATACAATTTTACTGGTACACTATAAATTCAATCTAATTATACCACTCGCTATCTTTTATATATTATATTATTATACCAAAGCTATCTTTAACCTTTACAAATGTGTCGATATTATATTAGGTTAAAACAAGAAAAAATCGAAGTTTTTTTTATTTAATTGAAAATCAATTCCAAAAAATTTCACGCTTTCACAAAATTTCACAATTTTGCCGATTTTTGTACGATAATTGCGACATTTTATCTTCATCGCATAGTTATTCTCTTAGATTGTCTCTCAAACAATATAAAACTTGTCTAAATATAATGTAAGGTTCCTGAGATAGAAGGTTTCAAAGTTGCATAGCTCACACGGGATAATAGGATAACTATTGCAACTTTCGCAAAACCGCACAATACCAGTATTGTTCCACTAGGAAAATAGCAAAAGAAAAATGCTAAACTTATAGGAATAAAATATAAAACAGTAAAAAATCTCCAAACAAATTAACAAACAAAACCTGATCAGCAGACTGACTTTGTGTATATGTTTTCTGGTGGACAAAACAAATAAACTCTCATTCTCTCCCTCTAAAACAGACTGATTCGGTTCACGAGATTCGTAGGACCCAAAAGGGCGTCCGATATGCATCATTGCACACGGTGTCTCCACTTGGTTTATAGTCACTTTGGTTCCTAATAGTCGGCACAGATGCCATAATTTAGAAAGATCTATGACGCGATTGTGCCGTCGAAGTGACGTAATTTTTGGGTGACGTACTCAGGTGAGGGTTAGGAATATTATATGCAAAAATCATTACGCCCGATAGAAATACTTTGGGGCGCGTACTTCAGGATACCCAAAAAAAAAACATTCACTGTGTAGTAAAGAATACACAGTGATTACAAACGATTTGGCTTGCCTAACGTTTCCAAATTAATTACCAATACCTTCTGACAACCACCAGGTTTAAAATACAATTTACAAAATGAAGAAGTGCAAATAAGTGTATGTACATTATCAGCGTAAATCAAAAGAAGTTAATTTTCAACAGGTAATAAAACTAAAGTCGCAAATGACGTTTGGAATTTGGATAGCTATTTCCCCGAGCATCGAGTTCATTGTTTAAATCTGTAACAATTACACTTTTTAGTTGTGTTTCCAAAAAAATAGTTGTGAATCAAATATCTTACTTGTCATTGTGTCTTCTGAGGATCATTAGTTTAGTCACAATAATCAAAAATCCATACCACAAATGCTGCAATTGACTAGCTTAAAATTAGCTATCAGAAGGCGAAGGTGAGGCACGTTGGGACATGGGGCACAGTGAAAAATCAGCTCTCACGCTAATACTATATTCGTAATCCGGTTCGCGGTTTGATGTTTCAATCCGCCCTTCGGTGAGTTACAACGTCCCCGCAAACGGACAGCGGACGGGTAAAGCGACGCAAGCTATGAGGTGAAATTGGTTTTGAGGGTTTGAAACTAAAATTTCACCGTTCCAGTTTTTTCTTTTTTCTAACTTAGCCTTTTCAACGTGACAAACCATCGTCTGATATATTTCAGCTATAGTCCACTGTGAAATATTTATAACGTTGTCGAGTGGATGTGCCTTCCGAATTTCGCCGTGGGATGATCTGAAGATATTTGTTGATCATGGGGAACAATGGACGGGGTTCAGTGGGACATGCCCTACATGGCACAATTCGACAGTGTTTGATACAACAAGTGCTTAGAGACCTAGAGATGCGTTATAATTTTATGTAACATTATGGTATCTTTCGACTCATGGTTCAATATGAAATATATTCGAGAATCAAAAATATTTCCAGATTAGATTCGGATTAGAAAATAATGTAATTTGTAAGCGAATTTTTTGGTGAAATATCTGAAATATTTCGGTTGAACATTGATTTTAAAAATCTTAAATCTTCAAATTTGAGGTCTCCCTGTTCTTTAGACGATTGTGCTGATTGATTGCTTATTTTTAAAGGCATACTTCGTTGAATTTTAACAGAATGACCCATTGTGCCCCAGGGTCTGTCCGAATGTGCCCCATAAGTGGGGTACAGTAAAACACTTGATAAACGTTTTTCAAAGCATTTTGGTGGTAAGATGTGTGTCGCAAGGGAATTTCTTAGTCGCCGAATAAAAACTACATTTACCCCTCTCTGCATTAATCCCGCAGAGTCATATGAATGTGCAGAATAAACGACTCAAAATATGAAAAAGAAAAAAAGTGTCTTCCCCACTATTCCCTACCTATAAGTGGCACGTAGTTTATTGTTTTGAATTAAATCGATAATGTGGAACATGGGAGCCAGTTTGTAAGCGCCAACTTGTCAAAACACTCAAAATCATCGTTTTTAAGGGGTCAAGCTTGGAGAAAAGTCCATTGCATTTTGCTGATTGTCTCGTGATTGTTTCATCAGTGTGACGTGTTATTCCAGTGGCAGACAGCTTTATTCCAGTGTTTATTTTCCCTAAATCAGAAATTCCCCTCGACATATGTTAGAAGTTACTTCGTTCAGTAAATATTCCAATTCACGTTAAAACTAAATCACGAAGAATGGATCATCGTCACAGGACCTTTAAAATCTAGAACAGTACCTGTAATACCGTCTCCGGTACCCATAGGCCGCGAGCCGAAGCCCTGGAAAACGCCTAGAAAGTTTCGTAGTTTCGTAGCGCACATCAGGTAACTAACTGAAAATGATTTTAAAATGTTCCTTAAAAATTAGGTAACAAATATTGCCTTGTTCCCACTTCCAAAAGTTGCACTTTTTACGGAAAAGACGTTTTTACTACAAGAAATATGTGCTACGATCTGTCCTATATTCTCTACATTTCCACCAATGAACAATGACTTCTGCATGACGTAACAATTGAATCGAATCAGCTGTTTGCGAGCGGATGAATATTAGTTATTACTGCTCGATCTTGCGTTGAGTTGGGCAGCCTTTACAAAACCCTGTTTAGTTATTATTAGTTAAGTTATGCTTAGACTTTGTTAAAAAGTATAAGTAAGTTACTAAACACTTGTACATCCTTACCACGGATATGGGCGTGAGACGAGGCCTTGAAAAACGCCTAGAAAATGAGTTTCGTAGCGCACATCTGGTAACTAATTAAATTCTTTAGTTTTGAATGAGAATGAACATACTGAACGCATTACAGCTTGTTCTACAATCCTGATGCGAAATTGAATATAGGGTTCCCGGGAATTCAATAATCATAGGTTTACAACAACGCATCATAAGAACTATGCAATTCAAGATACCTACAGCACACTAACACAAATGTATTTCTGTAACGTCTTGCCTGACCAAAATCAGACTTTCTCAGACAATCATAATTTATTAGGTAGATTACAAAAAATATGGCATACATGTAACCAACAACAAAAAATATTTTAATTGTGTGACAGGATTCGCGAAGGACCTCGAAAGGTCTTCAAGCATGGACACCAACAACGCTGATTCAGATTAGCGAATAAATTTTATGTAATACCGATAAGCAGTTTACAACAAGAACAGCATAAGAAGTTGCATTCATTTTTTAGAAGCTATCAAACGTTTTTATTTTTAAGCAATGAAGTCACAAATTAACAACGTGAGCACGAAAACACAAATAAATCAGTTATTTCTCACTTAGAATTTCACAGGAAAAGTCAAGAAAATAAATGAATATACATTCTTCATATCCTTTCCATACAGTGAACAAACAATTTCCTCAGCTTTATTTATTAATGCCTCGTTAACCTCAAAAAATCTTCGTATTTGAGAAAAAAATGAATTGAAAAACTCAATGAAGTCTGCAACATCAGTTTGATGGGCAGTTCCAATTGCAGAAAAACGAGAGAGTATTTCATTATGAATAGCCCATCTAAGCTGTTTGCAACTGTTGTGATTCTCATATACCTTTACGCTTCAAGACTTCTTGTTCGATCCATTTTATAGCACTGATAGCAGCAGGAATTAGAGCCTGTGTTAGATTGAATTGGTGGAACATTGCCGTTTCATTTTGTAGTACAGTATCTAAAATGAAGAAGAAAATCATATTTGGAATAGCATGAGTGTAAAAATACCACTAAATACTGACTAATACATAATGCATTTTATCTGATGTACTCAATAAGCGTGTACATGCTCATTGCATGTACTACAGTCCCGCAGTGTTTGCATACCGGTACTAGACTATATCTACACTGAATTTCGATATATCACAATCTGAAAGCCCTATGGACTATATTTTAAAACACCAACTGTCTGTCGTCTACAACTTGATTTCTCAAGCTTTTTCCATTGAATGCGTAGATTTGCCCAAAGTCACAAAAAAACAAGCCCAAATCTAGAAGAAAAAAACTTGACAATGAAATATTGACACACAAACATGCTAGATAGCGAAGATGGCAAAGTTTTTTCATTGAATGAGCCACACATATATTCCCATCACGAGGAAAAATATGTAGCCCATTTTCACAAAATGAAAACATTAAAATGAAAAAAGGGATTTTCTCAGTGTATGTGCCAATGCCCCAACACTATAAACAATTTTTAGGTCATATACATCACCAATACCTGCATTGATAAAATAGGCCCAAAAACTTTAGTCATATCTTTTTAAAAGCGTATACTAGAGTGCTCTTCCGCGAGATGACGCTCATGAGCGAGTGACCAATGTAAATTTACATATGCGATCTTGTGTCCAACAATTTTTAAAAAGCAACCTTGAACTTGAGTGGTATTGCATCTGGTAGAGGGTTAAGTACTAATTATAGGCAATTCATTTTAATTTGATCGTTTTATTGTTTTCCAAACAAAACAATACCACAACCAGTTACCAGGAAATTCACAATTGTATTTACGGAATTTGCAAATTCAATTGGCGTAGTACACTTGAGGTCTTATTTACACGCAACAGCGACACTGACAAATGCCTGTACATTTTATTTTCATTCACTATTTTACCACCCACACCACCACGCATGGTAGAAGAAATTTTTCACGTAACGGTCCCCGGTCAACGTTCCCCTTAATTTTTATTGGCAATCGATCGGTATACAATACTTTGATTGCTTGTTTGCATTTTATTTTATGTAAACAAAACCATCCTATAGCTGGCAAGAAGTTTCATCATTTTATATAAATATATTTACTTCAATTTGTCATATTCTGGTATTTATACACCCCATCTATAATAAAATAGATAAAACAGCAAAATCAAAAGACTGCCAGTTGAGATTGTTTACTTCACGTTCAGACAGAGATTAGGCTGAATAGATTGACGTTTCATGACAAGCTGTGATAGATTCACGGGTTCGTCCACCGCAGCTGACAATAATGTTAAATTTAGCGTTTTAAAAGTTATGTATTTGATTTATTTGAAGCGTGTCATGTTAATGCGGCTTATATACGTTTACTTAACTGAGGGACAACTCAACTCGACACAAAAGAGAACCTGTTCTTAAAATTTGAATTCAAAACTTTTGAATAATCTCTAACGTAAAATATGTTTTTCAAAAAAGAACAAAAAAAATCTATTACATGGCTTCCATTGGATGTTTCCCAAAGCATCGATTTCCTCGTTTATGTCCGTAATCATAAATAAAGAATTAAGCGATGACCTAACAATTCTAATTTTTGCAGCGGCTCAGATATTCCGTTCGCTCAGACAGATAACCTGGTTGTAAAAATTGCCTCGTTATTGCGGTTTTGCGTGGTATTTTTTAGTTTTCAGATGTATTTTCAAAAATTAGTTCAAATTAAATATTTTAATTAATTGCCATTATGTCTTCCGATGAACTTTAGTTTAGTCGCGAAAACCAGTCTCGCAAACGCTGCGCGAGACTAGGCTGGATTTAGCTATTTGTACCTGCAAGCTGGCGCGTGTTTGTATGTTTTAATAAAAATGGATTCGAACATGCAAACCAGTTTGTAAAGGCCCACTCTCCAAAACACTCTAAAAATAAGTATAAAAAAGAATTGGAACATTGAAGGTCGGGGTAACATCCAAAGAAATGAATTAAATCCTCCGATATCCAACGTTCCGCTCATGCATGGTTTAATATAAACCCGTGAACACTGAATCTCAGATGATTCTTTTAATTGCCTGTAATGATTAAGAAGCTTTTAAGGTTTCGACAGAAATTAACTGAAATAACCAAAAAGAACCTGTTAAACGGTGGAGGTATTTAACATATTTACAATATAAATCATGAGAAAGTAGTAATCACCTTTTAACCGGTTACATAATGTTAATATAAATAAATCCCGACTGGACGGAGCCATCACGAGAACATTAATTTAGATACAATCTCATTTGCAGATGGTACAAAGTGCCGGCGGAAAAGTTTGCGGTTAGAAAATATTCAGTGAAACAAGTTTTTGGCGGAAAATATCATTAGTTTGTTGCGGTAATTGCACACCACATCATGTTACGCAGTAACGTACTTTTCGTGTTGTTTATGGGATTTATCTGCTCCACAGCAGAAGGTAAGTGTGGCATCTCATACTTTAACTATAGCGAATTTATAATTTATAAATATTTCTGGCAATTCAAAATTATATTTTAAAAATTGTCATAAAATTTTGATTAGATACATATTCAAAAATAAATTGGTGGGACATGTAAGTGTAACGTAAGAAGTTACATTTTATTTACAATGTTACAAAATCAAAAAATAGAAAACAATAATCATCGTGTCAAAACTAAATTTAATCGCAATCTCAACAAATTCCTTGGGTTATGTTTTAGTAAAATGATCTAAATTTGGTTTTAGTTTGGTTTGGTAGCATAAGGCGGGCTGAATTGAGTTACGGACTGGATTGGGCCTACGTCAGAACTAGATTTATTTATTGGAAATGAAATGTAAATATAGATTGTTTTATTATAATGTTGTTGTTGGTATATTACTTCTTTTCGCTGTGAAAAAATTGTTTTCTCCATCATGTACCAGACCAATTGCTTTCAAAAAAAAAAAAAAATACGTCTGTAATAATCACCGCTAATCGCCTGATTCCGGCATTTGGAATCACCCCATGTATTTGTACTATTTTGGTTTCTTCTAAACTTCAAATCAATTACTGTCATCTAGCTATCAAAAGGAAAGTTTTTTTGAAGTTCAACTAAAAATTACAGATTAAAATTTTATTTATTACTTTATATGACTGTTTCTTGAAATTCAGTAGCAAATTAACTGTGCGACGTTTATTTATATTTATCCAGCCAATACGATAACTTTTCGTTTTGGAGTGAAACGTAGGATATTCCCATTGATATGTAGTAAAACACATGCATTAAAATGAATGTATTGTTATTTTTAATAATTTGCAGAAAACCAGCACATGTGTCGCAAAGAAGGCGGATTCATTTATAATAGAAAATGTTTTTGGATCATATTTGATCTCACTTTGAAATTCACAAGTGCAAAGGCAGAAGAAAAGTGCAGGGTATTCAATGCTTTACCAGCCAACATTTACGATCTACAACATTTAAACCACATTTCAAGTTATGGACGTGAAAAAAATCCAAATTCTGATTCAGATTACGTTGCGTTTCTAGGAATGAAGTACGATCCAGCTGTAAGAAATATTAGTTTTTGATTAATTATTCAAGAATACCGATTCGAAACTCTGAGTCGTTTTTGTATATAGATGAATATCGACATATTTATATGATCATGCAAGGGTCATAGAATAATTAAAATTTTTTTATTCGTTTTGACGAGATCAAAATGGGTTCAGCATTTAAAATGTTATATAACAGAATTTTTTAATTATGATGATTCCACAGGCAATACAGATTTACTTGAGGTGAAAATAATGGCACAGGCAATGCTTTGTTGAAAATAAAGGGATGTTTATTTTCAATAGAATAATAAATGTTAATTTCATAACAGAGTAAAGTGTTGACAAATTACCATGAGTCAATCTCAGATTTACCGGAATCGGCGTGGTTGCAGAAGCCAATAAATAAAAAATCACCGAAGTAGGGATACGTATTGCGAATCCTCCAATGTTCACTGGAGAAGGCATTGGGACGGGGGACCTGTTTCTCCGTCTTATTGGTGTTATATGCGAAACTGATCGTAAGTTGTTGACATTTATGTTATATGCAAACAACTGAAAAAACAAATGTTCAATTGCAATTATAAAAATAACTTTACCGCATGTTGAGTTTATTTGTATGAGACTTTGCCCCTTTTTATTTAATAATGATTTTAAAATTTATGCAATAATGAGTTAAAATACGTTCACGTTAATGTGATTCGGCTCAACTTTTAAAATATATGAATAGAATAAATAAATTATGATGTAACTCTATTTTACAAAATAGACCAATAAACTGTTGTTCCTAATTGATGTGTTGTTGCGACAAAAATTGAAAATTTCCTGGACTATTGGACCGATAAATTATAATATTTAGTAGTCAAAACGCAACTGTCTCTTAGATAACTTACCTTTAATATTCTTTAGGTTCTGTCTGGTTTACTTCGAAAATTTTTTGTTGACCATATAATTTTGGTGTCCAAACATCCGATCTCTGCACACTAGTTCATTATCACGTGTACAATTCTGTTCATTATATGTGTGGTCCAAACTACCAAAGTTTCGTCGGCATATTCTATTGAATTGTGCAATATGATCATAGGGTCATCAAGTAATATAAAATTATTTCATTTTGTCGCTCTTACTACGGACACAACTATTAAATCGATCCAATCGCATATAATAACGATTCTCGTCTGTTTACAGAACTCAGTTGCTCTTCTCCACAAATAAACATGGAAACCCAAATGCGTTCATATTCCGATGACCATCTCACTTGCACGTAAGTACGAGAATGGCAGTATACGTGTTATTGAGAATCGTCGAATACCTCATTTAGTAAACAACGCCTACTTCTATTATAAAGTTAAAGAAAGAATTAATTTGCAAATAGCCACCAACGTTCATATAAAACAGTGGTTACCAAAATTAACGCTATCTAAAGCGCAAAATTGAAACAAAAAGTGTTAAAAAGTTCGACATGCCATATTAAATTGTTACGAGGGCCGCGGTTTGGGAACTATTGATTCGAAATATGATAAATCATGGCTTGGCTTATGAGCTGTTCACTTGTGTAAGACTGCAAATATTATTTCATAAATTCATTTTTAATTTTACTTTTTCAGTATATCTTGCAAACCTGGATTTGTTCTTGACGACGGAAGCACCAGCGTTATATTATCATGTCAAGATAATCTTGAATGGGATGGAGAAGTGCCAACATGTCAACGTATGTAATCTGGGTTTGTTTATTTATGGTCTGATTTCTCTTTTATAAAGCTCTACACTAGAATTTTAATGGACAAGGGGATTTATATAACAAAACGCGATTGTATCTACGTGAGAAAGTTCTACGACCCCAACGATATAAAAAAAATTCATTTAGAAAATCAAAAGGCTTTTTGCGAAAGTCTAAGAGATACAATCTTTTTCTACAAATTTTAACTAATGCTAAAGAGGTTATTACTATGTTCTTTTTCTCAGCTGTCGAGTGCCCAGATCTGAGTTTTGATGGACAACCAGGACTTATGCATTGCAATGGGAATAAATATCAGGATGGATGCAAGTGAGTGCTGTTGGTATTTTGGATAAAGTTTGCAAGCTTCTTCCAACACAAGTTCTGCGCATGATATACTTTTCCCTCTTTCAAACTCACATTCAGTATGGTCTTGTTGCATGGGGATACTCAATTACCATCAAATTGTCTAGAAGAATAGAAGTTTTGCAAAATAAAGCTTCAAAAATATTATCCAGTTCTACACCTCGTACTCGTTGTACCCCTCTATTTGCCACAAATAGAATACTCAAGTTCAAAGACATATGCTTTTTTGAAGTTGCAAAAATAATGCACCAATTCTCATCAAATTTATTACCATGGGCTTTTGATAATTTTTTCACAGCTCAGTATTTTTTACATAGCCATCGCACTCGATCATCATCTCAAGGGTCCCTTTTGTCCTCAGATGTCAATCGAAGCGGGCCCAAGACACTCTCAGATACACTGGTGAAAAAATTTGGAATGATCTACCTTCCAGCATTAAAGATTTGACATATCCCAATTTTAAAAAACAATTACGCAATCACTTATTCTCTTTGTACTCTTTATAAACATGTATTACTTTACCCCTATTTCATGCTTCAGTACATTTATGACTTCAGTGTCTCATGGACATGATTGTGATTTTATTTTATTTGATATATCTTTACACTTGTTTGAAATGTTTTTCCTACTCAGATATCAGTATGGGTATTTCTCTACTGATCTACAGTTAAATCTATTATAAGTGTATTTTATATTACTCAACTTCCTCTATGAATTCTCCTTCAAAAACGTCTAACTGCTAGAAAAGCATTGCGTCAAAATAATAATACATAGGGGAAATCCCCAATTCGGAAAAAAAAATATGACAACCTATTGCCTTGTAGCGCTATCTCGAGGCAATGCTGTCCTCGTATAAAAGCGTTTACCTGTGTCCGTTTCTTAAATTTTATTTAATACAGCTATTGCAAGGTAGCCGCTGACAAGTAGACCGAATGGTCATTTCGCAGCCTTCCTGTCCGTTCTGGACAAATGCATGTATATTTTTTTCAATTTGGATTCAATTTTTTTTTGCCCGTTTGCCTGGACGACTAATAAAAACGATTTGATTGATTGAGTGGAGTTTCCCGCCAACTATCTTCAAAATTCTAATTAACCAACTGATTTAGATTATTCTTTAACAATATTATTTTTTCAGCTTCGTCTGTGACTCTAACAAACAACTCAAAGGACCAAGAAAAAGAATCTGCAATGAAGACGGGACATGGTCAGAAATACAGCCAACCTGTGAAGGTGAGAATGTAAAGTATTGATTGGAAGATTCGAAACATTCAGTTTTTGTTGTATTTGTTTCTTTTGTACCAATGAACAATTGAAATCCACCACGTATTTAGTAAGTACAAATTGAGAGATTTTCAAACTGAATATCGTGAACGTATTTTGTTGAAATCGTTTGGCAATTTTTTCCTATTCTTAAAGTTATGAACTACTAAACATTTCTATGGTGTTAAATTAATGTTATACCATTGTGCACGTTTAAAGCTGTAACACTTGTTGGACTTTTTTACGTTCACATCATATTTCGTTAATACTTCATTTGTATTTCAGACGTTATTTGCGAACCAATAGATTTTCCGGCGGAACAAGGAACATTCGATTGCACGGATGGAAACAATTATGCGAGTTACTGCAGGTGTGTTGCATAAAATTCTATCCGAATTATGTTACTAAGTTGTATCAGAACCAGATTGCATTGATGATTTGATAACGCGTATTAGTTATAACCGGTTGACAAACAATCCGTCATCTCTTGTTATAATTCATTTTATTTTTGTATTTGACCTCGTACAAACATGAAAGCCGTTACGATCTATGTTATAGTTCGAAGTATAGATAAGTTCGTATCTTTGCCTGGGGCAAATCAGTTCAAACGCATAACAAAGCGCCATATACAGCCTTTCTGCGAATAAGAAAATATATTTAATTAGGTATGTTAAGTAGGCAGAATTGTAGACAGTCAATCAATATTTTAGATTATATTGCATCACCTCGAAAAAAATTTTGAGAGTCTATAGAAAGCCGTCGACATACAAAATCCTATAAACAAAAAAAAAGAGTTCAAATTATAGGATTAGGCGGCTATGCTGACGTGTATTGAAGCAAAAGAGAAGCACTGCAAAATGAAGGATTGGCAGCTTGTGCAGAAGTTTGAAGACGAGGAAAATCTGCTGGGCACCTGGAAAGGCGCAGTTGTATATTCAGCGCTACAAGAATTGGCAAAAAAACTCTCGTTCTTTTTGAAAGCACTTACACATGCGAAGCAACGTTTTCAAGAATGAAGTACCTGAAGAATGAGTACCGAACCAGATTGTTTAGTCGTCAATCTAGAGTCTGAACTAAGGCCGATGGTATCCAGCCAGTTACCTGACTTTGCAAGTTTATCTGCCCACATGCAAGACCAAGGGAGTCATTAAATAGCCACAATGCTCTGTAAACTTTTATAGAATAAATTCATTAAAATATTTGACATTTTATTATACTTTTGAGGACAAGAAACTAGGGCGACCGCCACTCCTTCGCCCCGACTTTCGATTTTTTTTTAAATTGTGCAACCATTATGCAACTTGCTGCAATATATCTACTCAAGAATATGTCCACCGGAAAGAAAAATCCGTTTTAAATGCGAATATTATACTTCCAAGTAGTCCTACATACTTCATAATTGTGCAGACTGCACCTCACATGGGTCAAATACGCGGTTATGACGTCATAAGAGCAAAAACAACAACCTTGAGGCCGTTTTGAATATAAATAAATGCAATGTGGCCGCCAATAGCAAAAAAGTTGTGCCCCCCTGACTTATAACCTTAGCACGAAGCCGATTAGGTAATGCATATCTCTTACTTTGCACTGCTCTTGCAAATTGTTCAATAAAATGAATATTTTTCTATGAAAAAAAATTAGCAAAAATACAATATTCCTTTTTTTAATAGTTTCTACTGCAAATCTGGATTGCAAAGATGGGGAGCAAAGAAAGTAGTTTGTCTTTGGACAGGAGAATGGTCGGAAGAACTCCCCCGTTGCAAAAGTAAACTTCTTCAATAATTGATATTTAATTTCTAGAACAGTTGTAAGCCAGCTCAATTTGAAACTAATTCTTGGTTTAAACCGAACTGGGCCCGGGGAAAAAGGTTATTTAAACTTATAAATATTTTGAACAAGTATATAATGAGTCACTCACGAATGTTTAACTGCCTGTCCGGATCAGGCAACAGACCTGTGAGCGACTGAAACTGTAAATCGAAAACTCTAGTAGGATTAACTGTTTTTTTTTTAAATATAATCCGAATCCTATGGCAGCTGTTTTTTGACATTTTTTGCACACAAACCTTAAATAATAATTAAATAATGTTATATCACTATAGCATAGCACCATATTCTAATTCTAACATACAATTCCAGGATTTAATGTTGAAAAATTTTCTTCAGAATATGATCCCAAATGTCCTGCTGCTCACAAACATGCTTCATGTCCTGACAGCGACTGTGCAGTTAATGCTGATTGCGATGACGATAAGAGGATTTGTTGTCCAACAAAATGTGGAACGTCAGTTTGTTGGGATTTACCTAAACGAACAATATCTAGAGGTGAGATTATCTCTAAAATCATTACATCGGGGGGAGGGGGGGAGGGGTTGCGGTTGGTCTTCTCATAAAAAAACTGAACCCGCCAATCTAACCTTCTGGATATTTATTTTTGTATTAGTTAAATAACTAAGCCAGGTCTCAGATTCAAACAAATGATCTAATTCCCAAATGTAAAGTTATTTAACATTTTATTACAGAAGCGCTTCTATGGATAGTACTTGGTGGATTAGGCAGAAACCAATGCCCTACAAACTGCTTGAGAAACGCATGTGAGACTGCACGATGTCCAGCAAATCTCAACGCACAATGTAGAACATCATGCGATGGCTGTCGAGCTCACTTCTACGATTTTAATCAAGAGGTTACTGGAAATTGTAAGTAAATACTTAATTTAATAAGCTTGTAACCTGATTTTCACGATTTTACAACACAGCGATTTAACCTGCAACTTCAGGTGGCGTCTGACACTGAACTTTAGAAGAATATAGTATGCAAACAAGCAACATATAGTATCTGCGGCAACCTTTGATATTTTATAGTCTCTATCACTCATAGAAAACTTGTGATAAATACAATTTTATCACAAAAAGTTCTTGTTAACAAAAACTTTTGGTGTCGTATTATTTTAGATTTGGCTTGGTTCCAAATTTGTAGTACAAATTGTGTGAGATAGCAATCTATAATCTTGTGTGCTTTATTTAGTGTTTTAGATTTCCTATTCCCCAGAAACTTCTTACGACTTTCAAGACAATGTAATATTTTTTAAATACGATTCCAAAAAGTTCGTATTGTTAAATATTAAACATAATAGAAAAAAGTATTTTATTGATAATATTTAATCTCAATCTTGTTTATTAAATCCAGGTCAATGTCCACGTGGTTATGTCGTGCCAAACTGCAATCAACAACAATGTGCAAACTACAGATGCATCACACACGGCCAGCAGATATCTCACTACTATGCCAGTCAATACTACAACCCCAACATACTATGTCGTATGAGTAGCTGTGGTGGATGCGTTCCCCAATTCTACGATAGACGTGGACGAAGAATCAATTGCAGACAAATATTGCAATATGTATCAAATCCAGGAATTCCAGGTAATAATAATGTGACAGGTTTAATTAAAAATGAATGATATAATATAATTGAATGATCGGGTTTCGTATTTGAATATTCATTTAGAATAAACAATATCGAATAGTCAAACTATACTATAATCAACCATCTCAAATACATGAACAAGTAAACGTACCTAATCTTTCATTATTTCTGATATCGCGGAAGCATTGTATTAAACAACTTGAGTAAAATATAAACTGTGGTAAACATGTAATAACTTCAATATGACTGGAAAAACATTTTAATATAATTTTATTTTATCATACTTTCAGTGGCAAATCTACCAATTGCCGGATGAGTACTGCAGACTATCTAAGACGAATCTCAACGCAACAACAACATATAAATCTTAAACAAAACTTACCCGATTTAATCCGGTTATCCGTGTTTACAAAATTTATCGACTTGAAGCACTATTCAAACTTTATTTAATTACATGCTTAAGAACTTTCATAATCATGAAAATTTGGCCTCCGTATGGTCATGTGAACAATAAATTAACCTTTTGTGGTCGTGGAATTGTGGTGAAATACCAAAAATGATTTTTAAATACTCCCGTATAATGTAAACCAAGAGTACCGGAACGTAGTTTGTGTACCAGGTTAGGCCATAATCTAACGTACAAATACTACAAAAGTCACCTGGCTTGTCCCCGAACTCGTAATAAAACTGGAATATGGGAATAAAACTGGAACTGGAAAATTGGAATAAAATTAGGGCCTAACCCTAACCTGGTATACATACTACGTTCCGGAGTCCGTCATCTTGGTTCACATACTACTGGAGCGCCGATTTGTTAGTTTTACCTCCAGCCACATACACGGTTTGTCCATGCCATTTCCTCCGTGGACTAGATTTTAATTGACAAAGATATTTTATAGGCATATTTGAATTGTTGACTTCCATACATTATGTCATTAATTGGCAATTTTCATCATTTTCGAGAAAATCTTAATATGTTTATTTTACGATAATTGTATATATTTTAGTGTGTTGACGTCTGCCGATAAGAATAAATGTATATCCAGTGTCACTTGAGTCCATATTCAGTCATGAGATTAGCGTGAGGAAAAGTATGATTATTACAAGCTTGGAACCGAATGCTTGGTATCCGTCAGGCATAATCAACAACATTAGGAATATGATCGTACTACACCAGGCGTGTGCAACCGGCAGCGAGGGAATCCCATTAGGACAAACCTCAACCCTCAGATCTAGCCTTGTTAAGGTGTGGGGCGGCTGTATGAGGACTCCATATGATTGACTTTCACCATAAGATCTAGCCTTTATTGGGGTTTTTCCTTATGATAAAACCTAACCCTACGATATAGCCTTGTGGTTGTGTTTGTGTGTGTGGGGGGGGGGGGGGGGATCACGGTTTTACACCTTGGAAGTTCAGGGAGTTCTGTACGTGTCAACCAACACGTACTGACCTCGAAAAGGATTTTGGTGTCACGGTTTTCCTAACCTAATTAAAAAATAAATTTCATTAAGGCTTATTTCACTTTACGTAAAATACTCGAGATCAACTTGGCTTCTGAAATACTTGTTTGTTTGGAGATCGTGACGAACACTTTTTACAACATGAAATTCCAGATTCAGACGACAGAGTTTCCTAAATGAGGGAACCCGTTGTTAGTGAGTTCGACACCAAAGGGAGCCCGTTCTTAAAATTTTGAATTAGAACCTTTTTAATTTGTCTTTAATGTAAAATATATTTATTCAAAAAAGAAAAAGAAAATCTATTACATGGCTTGCATTGGATGTTTCCCCGAGCACTGAGTTTCTCGTTTATTTTCGTAACAATGACCAATCAGCAAAAATTCAACGATGACGTAACAATTCTAATTTTTGCTGCCGCTTAGACATTTCGTTTTCTCAGACAGATAATAAAACAGTAATCAGTAATCAGTAATTTATTTCTTCACCAAGCTGAAAGTACGAAATATACATACACAAATAAAGGAAATATAAAAGACCGCATTCCAGGGTGAAAGGAGACGCCGAAAACCAATTCTGGTTATCGAGCGGCGGCACCCTCGGGGAAGTCTAACAAAAACGTGATAAATATAATTAAATCGAACAAAATATATTACTTAATAAATAAATAAAGAAACGCAATCGATGCGTCAAGGCGACCCGGTAAAAACCAAGCAATCGCCGTTTAAAAATAAGAAAATCGACTCCATGCACCACAGTCTAGGTAACCATGGAAATTATTAAGTGAACCAAACAGACTTGCAGTGTGGTCATGGCAGGTAAATAGTTCGGCTACGGTAAAGTGCAACACAAGTCGATTGTGTGCATATAAGTGTCCAGATTGAAATAAAACTGGATGTTAAGAGTACACAAGTTGTAAAAGTATAGAATACCGTACCAATCAAGTATGCAAATAACAAAATATTGACACTTTGAGGCAGAAACAAGCTAGTAGTGTAAAAGCTAAAATGTTGACCTGGACTAACAAGTGTTTTGATGCTGGAGTCAAAGATTCACATACGGGAATTGTATAGACATGAGGAAAATATACATCGAAATATTCAGCAGTATTAATACAACACAATGAAGTGAGTATCATACCATAGAAGTAGACTAGGAAAATTTACAAAAAAAAAATTAAGTTAATCAAAAGGATAAAAACAATTGACCTGGATCACTGTTACCGAAGCATTATAAATAGTAAAAACAAATACAACATTAGGCTTGACTGCCCATAATGAAAGTAATCAGAAGGATGCCAATTAAGTTTGGATCCCAGTTGAGGCATGTAAAATGGCATGGTAACAATAAGTGTACTTATGGGCATTGGACTGTAGGCATGAATTTGTCATTGGCAGTTAACAGAATAGATATCAAGAAATTACACACTAAATAGGAGACCAAGATCATTGAGGAGCGGGCTCAATAGTAGGGCAAAAAGCCTGCAATATTTTTTTGTTATATAATTTTAGTAATATAATTTTTGGCTTTACCTCAACCCACAATGTGTTGGTGACAGAAATACTTGTCAAGTGGCTTGTGCCCATCAGTATGGAATACACAATTAAAATTATAAGCTAAAATACAATACTAATATTTACACGAGACATTGTTTTGTTACAGGTGATTTGGATCGAGACAAATGATGAGCTGGCAATGACGAAAAGATTTGCTGGGACAACATCAACTGGATGTAGAGGCAGTGGAAAGGTAAAGGGAGCGCATGAATTTTTTGTATTTGAATTTGAAAGTGTCATAACTACAGTTACGTAAGTTTAAGGGAATATTATTCCAAGTTACCACACCTTTATATTTCAAGGAGTTTTGGGATTTGCTTAGAGAAAATCTGGGTACAAATAAATTAGACCTTGTCGAAGAGCGTGTGTTATGATCATGCACTTTACTGAGCGAAACAAAATAATCGTCGAAAGCAGCGGGCAAATGGTTGCTATGAAACTGATGCATGACCTTGGAAATCTCTAGTTGATAGATATCGGCTAATTTTAACACCCTGGTCTTATAGTATAGGGTGTTTAAGTTAGATCGAATGGGTGCTCTAGAGAGAATTCTAACTGCTCTATTTTGTAAAACTTCCAAACTGTGCAACGCTGATTGGGTGGCGGAGCCCCATGCAGTTATAGCATACTGTATATGAGACTGGAAAAGTGCGAAGTATATGGTTCGGAGAGTTGAGTCCTGGACGTAATGTCTGAGCTTACCCAGGATTCCAACTGCTCTTGCCAGTCTCTTATGCAGTTCAGTAGTATGAGTGTTCCAATTTAGTTTGTCGTCAATAAGTAGCCCAAGATATTTGAAAGAGTGGACAATTTCGAGTGTGACACCCCTGATTTTAATTGAAAAGTTTTCATGTCTGGTTCGAGTTTTAGGACCAAACAACATAACTTTAGATTTTTTAACATTCACAGTAAGTTTATTGCATACCATCCAATTATACACTTTGTTAATTTCAGTGTTCACCTCGGCTTGCAGTGAGATTAGATTCTTTGCACTGTCGAGCAGACAGGCATCATCGGCGAAGAGTTTGCTCAAGAAATTTGAACAATTTGAAAGATCGTTTATGAAGATTAAAAAATTCAAAGGTCCTAATACGCTACCTTGTGGAATTCCGTAATGGATGGGTAATAACGAAGACCTGTGAGAATCTAACTCCACATATTGATAACGTCCGGACAGGTAATCATTTAATAACTTGCCTGCGACACCTCGAAAGCCAAAATATCTAAGTTTTTGAGAGAGAATAGCATGGTCGACAGTATCAAAAGCTTTTTTCAGATCTAAGAAAGTACAACAGACGAATTCCCCTTTGTCAAGTTTATCATAAATATATGAAGTTAAGTCCAAGATAGCGTGGCTGGTCGAGTGATTGCTTTGGAATCCAAATTGACATTTATTGATCAAGTTAAATTTTTTACAAAAATTCAGCATTCGACTATGAATTAATTTTTCTAAAATGATGCCTAGGGAGGGTAAAATGGAAATTGGTCGGTAATTTGACGGGTCATTTCTTTTGCCATTTTTAAATATTGGTTTCACTCTGGCAATCTTTAACGATGAAGGAAAAATACCTAATTTAAAAGATGAGTTGAAAAAATGACACAGAGTTGGCGATATGATATCAGCGACTTGTTTTAGAAAGTAAGTTGGAATACCATCTGGGCCAACTGCTTTTCCATTTTTCAGGTTCAATATGGTTTGAAGAATCTCTGTATGTGTCGTTGGCTCCAGGAAAAAGGTGTTTTGCAGCGGAACACCCAAAAAATCGGTAGAAGGGTTAGAGCTACCAGGGATGTTATTCGCAAGTTTCTTTCCTACCGTTGAGAAGAATTCATTAAATTCACTGGCCATCATGATGGGGTCTGTCACTGTGGTACCATTTTCGAGTTTCAATTCTGAGATGGATGTATCATCTCTGGACTTAGTCTTAATGATCTCGTTAATAGTTTTCCAAGTTTGTTTGATATCTCCCCGGTTATTCTCGAGGGCATAGCGATAATGCAGTTGTTTCGATTTTCTCTGCAAGTGCATTAAGATATTTTTATATTTTTTGAAGTGGAGACGCTGAAGTGTATTACCTTTCAAAAAATTTTTTTTGAACATATTATTTTTGTGAATGATGGACTTGCGAATTCCCTTAGTGATCCACGGTTTGGAGTATAATTTATTTTCTCTTCGTGATAGGGGTCTTAATGGAGCGTGTTTGTTTATTAACCATTTCATTTGACCCAGGAAATCATCAAAAGAGCTATTGAAATTTTCTCTAGTAAGAGTAACACTCATGTAATTATTACACATTAATTCAATTTCAGATCTAAAAGTGTCGTTACAAAATTTAGCCATATCTCGCTTCATTCGGATCTTTGTTTTTGTGCCAATATTCATACCCGAAATTGTACACATTACTGGAAAGTGGTCGGTGAGATCGCTAAGTAAAATAAAGGATGAAGAACAATGGTTTATGGCGTTTGTATAAATATGATCGATGAGGGTTTGGGAGGATGGCGTGACTCGAGTAGGTTTTGTGATCAAAGGAAATACGAAATAGGACGTCAGCATATCTAAATAGTTGGTGGTGGATTTATCATGGGTGTTAAGTAGGTTGATATTAAAGTCACCCAGAATCACAAATTTCCTTTTCGCCATTGCCAGCCCACCAAGAACACGAGCCATTGCTCCTGTGAATGATGGGGTGTTACTTTTCGGATGTTTATAAACTACACCAATTACTAGGCTCTGGTTGTTTGAGTTTTGTTTGACCTCAATCCACAAGTCTTCGCAGTTTGGAAATGCTAAGTTAAAATCTTGGATGATTTGGTAATCTAAATTTTTTCTGAGGTAAAATCCCACGCCTCCAGCTTGGGTTGGGGTGGGAACATGAATAAACGCGTACCCCGGGATATCGATATTTACAAACGTGGCTCCATGAATGATTCTGGTCTCACTCAGGGCAATTATATGAGGGAGAACATGAAAATGAGATATTAATTCAATAAGGTTGTCAGCATATCTTGGCAGTGACCTGATGTTGAAATGCACTAAAATGAGATCAGAGGGTGGAAAGCTGGATGAGACCTCGTTGATCTCATTAATTTGGAGGTGCCGACATGGTGGTAAACTAACATGGGTATGAAGAATGGTAGATTCCCAGTTTACATGGGAAGGATGAGAGGTTAAATCATATACAGGGCACATAGATTTGAAGGAGATTTAGGATAAAGATTGAGTTGTAATGATCAAATGAGAAAAATTTGTCGCAAACAGTAACACGAATAATAAAATGACAAGCGGATGTGGGTATTTCTCTACAAATCTGGCCTAAGTTGTTTAAATTTTCCATAGTAGGAATAAAAGATATAGGACAATAGTTCAAATAGAAAAGACACTTATCTGATTTTTTGCAGATCATCTTCATCAGATATTGAAATGGTATTGGTATCTTTATTTTTTTTCACTAATACTCTCCCGTTCGATGTCCAGAGGAAAGCATAGCCACATCGTTTTTTGAGAATTTTAGCTTGGTAAAAGAGATTTTTATTTTTTTCAGTCAAATTCTCCACAATGAAGGCCTTGGACAAGTTAGTTAAGGATGATCTGTGTGAGGGGCTTCTGATTAAATGGCGATTCTTGAGGATTTTATTCCGTATCTTCCTGTTGGTAAATTTGGCTACGATAGGTTTGTGAATGTTCGAGTTGTGGGTTGGGCTGCGATGAGTGATTGAGATGTCAGATGGTTTAATATCAACATTGATCAATTTACCAACCTCAATTACAAGTTTATCAGTGTCTTCGTTCACTGATGGTGCAAGGCCATGAAACTCTAAGTTGTCGAGTCTTGACCTCCTTTCCTGTTCTTCCAGTTTTTCAGCAGTATAATCCAGGTCTTCCTCCAGGTCATAAACTAGTTCCTCAAGTTCACGTATTTTTTTACCATAGATGGTTAATTTTTCATCCATCGATTTTTGTTTTGAGGACAGCTTATCGAACATGTCCGATTGAAAACTCTGGGTTTCCTTAATTGAGGCGATGTCTTGTTTTACCTCCTTTAAAGACTGCATTTGGTCTTCTATGCATTCTTTAAGCCCAGGGCTCAGTGATGCATAATCCGAGCTGGTGTTCGCTGGGTTAAAATGATCTTCAAGACACTTGGTGATAAGAGTTGGAAGTAGCATTTCAATGTGTCTTTGAATTGTTTCCTGTAGGTTTTGTTGAAGGTTGTAAGGTCCCTCTTTTTGATGTATGATGGGACCTATTGGAGAGAGGCCAGGATCAGGAAGGCTTCTGCTCAGACGCGGCTTTGGGATAGGCTTTATGGTGTCGTAGAAGGAAGCCTTGTTTGTTTCGGTGTTCGACATATCACTGGTACGAAGATGTTGCATTGGCAGTGATGATAGTTATGTTAGTTAGACTATAGGCTTAATCAAATAGCGAATCAACATGGTTGTGAACATTGCCTCATTTTCGCGGTTTTGCATGTTATTTGTCAGTTTACAGTTGTATTTTTTTAAATTAGTTGTAAATGGAGTATTTTAATTGACCTTATGTTTTCCGATAAAGTTTAGTCTAGTCGCAATAATCAAATTAAAAATTATTTTCGCAAATACTGCGATAGACAATGCTGAAAATGGCTATTAATACCTCGAAGCGTTGCGTGTTTATATATTTTCATAAAAATGATGGTATTGAACAACATGCAAACTAGTTTGTAAACTTTCACTCTCCAAAACACTCAAAATAAATCCAAAAAATTTCGCAATAGTTAAATATGAGGAGAATTTTTCCCGAGTCAAAGGTCGGGAAACATCCACAGAAATGAATTAAATCAATTCCCCCAATATCCAACTATCCGTTCATGCATGGTTGAATATATATTCGGTGAACACTGAATCTCAAGTGATTTATTTAATCACATGTAATTATTAAGCTGCTTAAAAGGTTTCGACGGAAATTTACAGAAATAACTAAAATATTTACAATATAAATCATGAGAAAGTAATAATCACCTATTAAGCGGTATATAATATAAATAAATTGAATTCCGATTGGAAGGAGCCATCACGCGGACATTAATTTAGATATAATCTTATTTGATGATGGTACAAAGTGCCGCCGGCTAAGTTTGCGGTTGAAAAAATATTCAGTGAAATAAGGCGCTGGTTGAAAATATCATTATTTTGTTGTTGCTGTAATTGCGTATTAATTACATCATGTTACGCAGTAACGTACTTTTAGTGTTGTTTATGAGATTTATCTGCTCCACATCGGAAGATAAGTGTTGCATCTTACTTCAGTAACTAGATAGCGCTGTGTATTCTGCACTAACCCATGGCTTATTGGTCTTTCTCACTTTCCTAGATCTGTGTTTGTGTGTATTCCAGTTCTAGTTTTGTTAGAAATGTGATTATATTCTACCTACTAATGATAATAACAACGCCGTATCTACACATCAATCTGAGGGTAATCTGAAGGCGCTTTTTGGGAAACTAATGTACGTTTTCTGGGAGGCAATTTTGCACACAAACCGTCCACAGGACAAATATTGATTTATATGATAATGCAAACAGCGAGTGCCAAAGAATAATTTAAAACTGTTATTAGTCCAGAAAGATGAAATGCACTCATCCTGTATAATATTATTTAACAAAAATTTTTAACCTATATTGATTCCGCCGGCAATACGGATTCATGTAAAGTGAACAATATACCACGGACAATGCTTTGTTAAAAAAAATATGTCGCCAGATGAGAACAGAACAGGTCACAAATTTGTCACAATTTTGAGTTTTGAGAAAGACGCAAAAAACAATTTAGAATTTTTTTATTATTTGAATTTCTAGATATTCACACTTAGTAAAGTCCTGAGCTCTGGTTATTTTGATTTGGATGAGAATATCTTTGTAATCAATATTTTTTGGCACTTCAGCTTCAATTCCTTCCTGCTTTTTTTTACTCCCATAAGGAATTTCGGTCCATTCTGTTCTCAACAACTTCTGAATTTTTTTTGTATGGGATGCAAAGTAAAACAAGGTGACCTAGGCCTAAGTTGCACTAAACAAATTTTTAGGCATGTAAGTTTTGGACATTTCATTTCTGATGTTCATGCCCATCATATTGGAACTTAGGACTATCTTTTTTCACTATTTTGGGGTTTTGAGCCATGCTCTACAAGGTGGTGGTCTTGAAATCCTGAATTTCTCAATAATAAAAATTTTAGCTGGACTTAGGCCCACTCTGTTTTTAAATATTTTAGTCCTAAGTCAAGCTAAAATTTTAATTATTCAGAAATTCAGGATTTCAAGACCACCACCTTGTAGAGCAGGGGTCACCAACGCGTTGCCCGCGGGCACCATGTCGCCCGCGAAGACCATATGAGTCGCCCGCAGGTCTGTTCCAAACTAAGTTTAATAACGGCTCTTATAAGTAAGCTACATCAATTAAATTTTGTCCTGCTATTTTAGTATAAATCACACTTATATGGGAACTAGAAATGACACTTTATTTATTATTGTAACAATCAACCTTATTTTTATTTGACCTCAGTAATGTGACGGGTCATTTAACACTCTTCCAATTATGACATCACACTGAGATCACTTTCCACGAACCCGCGCTTTTTCGTGTCCGTTGGTTAGCGGAGCAGTAATAATACAATTATTGATTCCAAAGAAAAATCCATTATTTTCACGATGAATGGGAGGTGGATATATTTATACCACCATGAAAACAGCCTGCGTGTGTCTCATTAGTGGGGCGATTTTAGCGACGGCAAAGCGGAAAGATATTTCACATCTTGTCACGTAATCTTCCGCGCTAACTACCCACTGGTCAGCACAGTACGGACAGAAAAAGCTTACGATTCAAATCATACAGTAATCCTATTTTACGAGACCATCGTTTGTTTCAACCTATCCTTTCGAATCAACATTTTTGACATAAACTCAGGATAGGAGGAGATTTACATATTTCTCCCGGGGGAGAAGATAGCCGTTAGGACGGATCAATCATATGACAACCACGGCTTCTCGCCGGTTACCACTCGATGTCGGGTATAGTTAGTTATTTGTTTCCGGAAGCCTGGACTTGATGGCGAAGGAAGCCTTAACCGACCAGTGGTTACGTGAACCACACCACGGCGGCGAGGAGTCCAGCAATCCTTTCGCACATAATTATCCCCGCATGGGATTCTAACCTGCGAACCTAACGCTTAACACGATTGTCCATAGCGCCGCGACTCACTCCACCTGGAACAAACATGGAACACGCCTCACTGATGAAAATCTGCAAGACTCGCTCAGAGTTACATTGTCAAGTTACTCGTCGGAGTATAATACTCTGCAACATTTGATAGTACAACTGTTAAGTTCATTTTATCTTAGACTTGTGCAGAGTGTTGAAAATTAATTTAAAAACACTCAGTTTTGAAATACAAGTGTTATTGATAGAAATTTATTTGCAACGTTGTGATAATCGTTTGATTTCCTGAAGAATCCTAAAGTTTACTAGTGTCTATACTTCACTAAATACCAGTAATTATATCAATAATTGAAGCTCAATCGAACAACTGATATTTTTAGAAGTGTAAATTGAACTGGTAGCCCGCAGCTTAATCTGTACCCAAAAAGTAGCCCTTGGCTTCGAAAAGGTTGGTGACCCCTGTTGTAGAGCATGGCTCAAAATATTAAAAAAAGTCAATTTTCCAAAAATGTGACTTAGGCCCATTCTTTTCTCATCCGGCGATGCAGACAATAGAAAATAAAATTATTTCTGTAGAATGATAAATGTAATTTCATAACAGAACAATGTGTTGAAAAATTACGATGGGTCGAACGCAGTTTTGCCGGATTCGGTGTGGTCGCAGACGCCAGCAAAAAGAAGATTCACCGAAGTAATGATACTTATTGCAACGGACGATGAGGAAGGCCTTGGGGTACTCGACATTTCGAGCCGATTTCGTAGTTTTATATGCGAAACTGAACGTAAGTTGTTGCCATTTATGTCATATGCAAACAACTGTAAAAATTGATCAATTAAAAACAAATCTTTTTCGCATGTGATATTTTGCCCCATTTATTCTCCCGATGGTTTTTAATTTTTTGCAATCCCCAGGCTGAAATTCTACAAATTTAAATCTATATTTCTTTGAAAATCAAGCCTGGGGTTTTATGCACAATGATCTCTAGTTTACAAAATCTACAAATAGGTTGTTGTTCTGAATGGCTGATGTTGCGACAAAAAATACGATTGTTTCTAATTATTGGACCAATCAGTTATAAATATTTTGTAATTGAAAATGCAACTGTCGCTTAGAAATCTATTATCTTAATATTTTTCAAGTTTTGTCTGGTTAAATTAAAAAGTTCTTTGTTGACTTTATTATGTAGGTGTATAAATATTCGATTTATGCGCACAACTGCATTATCGCGTTTGCAATTCTGTTCATGTTTTGTGTGACCCAAACCACCAAGGTTTCGCCGGCATATGCTATTGTATCGTGCTATAGGATAATATGGTCATCAAGAAAAATGAAAATACTTCTTTCTGTCGTTTTCACTACAAACACAATTATTCAATTCAACGATTCTCGTTCTATTACAGAACTCAGTTGCTTTTCTCTTCGGATAAATATGGAAACCCAAATAATCACATGTTCCGAAGACTCGCTTACTTGTACGTAAGTATGATAGTACGTGTTATTCAAAATTGTGAAACACTTTTCTTAGTAATTAGCGCCTACTTCATAAAATTAGAATATAAAAATTCAAGGCTTGGTTTATAAGCCTTTTGCTTGTTTAATATTGCAAAAGGCTTATAAACATGAACTTACCTTTATTATATATTTTTCAGAATATCATGCAAACGTGGGTTCCTTGATGATGGAAGCACCAGCTTTACATTGACGTGTCAAGATGATCTTGAATGGGATGGAGAAGTAGCAACATGTCTACGTATGATTTTCCTTATTTTAGTTCTAGTACGAGTTCTCGGAATGTCTGTTTAAACGAATGAATATGCCACCTGCCCATAGTTCCTTTACACAAATTGATGGTGTAATGTAGACAAACAAAATTAGTAACATCTTTTTGGGACAAACACTACTTGAGCCCCCAATTTTTACCTATAAAGTTACTTAGTTGGGGTGTGATTCTCTGTTTTAATGCGTTACCAGAATTCCAATGGACAAAGGAGATTCTTTAGAACGAAACACGATTGCATCTGCGTAAGAAAGTTCTGCGACAGAAATGATAATAAAAAAATAAAATAATATCTTACTTTAGAGGGTATTATTAGTTTTTTTTTTCTTAGCTGTCGAGTGTGACGAACTTAGTTTTGATGGACAGCCAGGACTTATGCATTGTACTGGAAATAAATATCAGAATGAATGCAAGTAAGTGGAGTTCCAGCCAACTATCTATTCTAATTAACTAATCTGTGACAGTAATTTTTCTTCAGCTTCGTCTGTGCTTCTCGCAAACAACTCGAAGGACCAAGAAAAAGAATCTGCAAGGAGGACGGGACATGGTCGGAAATGAAACCAACCTGTGAAGGTAAGAATGTAAAGTGTTGATTGGAAGATTCGAAACATTCAGTTTTTCTTATATTTATTTCTTTTGTACCAATGAACAATTGAAATCCACCACGTATTTATTAGGTAGAATTTAGGAGACTTTCAAACTGAATATCGTGAACGTATTTTGTTGAAATCGTTTGGCAAATTTTTTTTTTTTCTTAAAGTTATGAGCTAAACATTTCTGCGATGTTAAATAAATGTTATGTCATAGTGACCGTTAAAGGTTGTAACACTTGTTGAACTTTTTTACGTTTACATCATTTTAAGTTAATAATTCATTTTTGTTTCAGATGTTATTTGCAAACAAATAGACTTTCCGCCGGAACAAGGAACATTTGATTGTACGGATGGAAACAATTATGCGAGTTACTGCAGGTGTGTTGATTAAATATTTTATCCGGATGATGTTTCCTATTGTCTTATACCCAGGTGTCATTTATGATTTGATAACGCGTATTAGTTATAACCGGTTGACAAACAGGCCGTCATCTCTTGTTATTCATTTTATTCTCAAGTGACCTCGTACAAACACGAAAGCCGTTATTAATTTACAATGGACAAAATTGTAATCGCGAATTGCGAGCTATGTTATAGGTTCAAATCTTTGCCCGAGGCAAATCAGACCAAACGCGTAAAAAAGCGCCATCTACCGCCTCTCTACAAATGAACAAATATATTTATTCAAAAATGTGAAGTAAGTAGAATTATAGACAGGCAAGTAATTTTTTAGACCAAATTGTATTATCTCGAAAAAATTCCTTAGAAATTTTTTGCTAAAACCTCAAAATTTGGTTTTAGTTTGGTTGTGGCAGCATCATACAGACCTAATTGAGGTACCCAGCGGGCCGTATTTGGCCTGCGGGCCGTAGTTTGTCCATGTCAGGTTTAGAGTCTAAAGAAGACGATTAACCTGTTATCACTCTATCACGAGTATGTACCACGTGGCTGCGTAGGAGGCTGGCTGTGACGAATACACAACTTCAAAGTGTAATATGACGTCATAATTTTCGTGGTGTGATTGAGAACCTTTGCACATAGACATAATGTTAGTGCACATCTCCTATATTGCGAATACACTACTACCTCTCGCAAATTCTTCAATAAAATGAATATTTTCCCTGGAAATAACTGCAATTTGACATCAGCAAAACTACAATATTCCCTTTTTTCAATAGTTTCTACTGCAAATCTGGATTGCAAAGATGGGGAGCAAAGAAAGTAGTTTGTCTTTGGACAGGAAAATGGTCGGAGGAAACACCTAGTTGCAAAAGTAAGTTTCTTTAATTATTGATATTTAAATGATCAAACAGTTGTTAGCCAGGTCAATTTGATATTAATTCTTGGTTTAAATTGGACAGAGCCCGATGAAAAATGATATTTGAACTTATCAGTATTGTAAACTGTAAATTTAAAAAAATATATATAATGCGAATCATATGACAGTTGTGTCGAGACATTGTTTTGAACAAATAAATTCAAATATTATTCAAATTATGTTGTATCAATATATCATAGCCCCATAATCCAATCCGAATATACAATTCAAAGATTTGATTATGAATTTTTTTTTTCAGAATACGATCCCAAATGTCCTGATGCTCAAAAACACACTTCATGTCCTGACACAAACTGTACAGTTAATGCTGATTGCGATGACGACAAGAAGCTTTGTTGTCCTACAAAATGTGGAACGTCAGTTTGTTGAGATTTACCGAAACGAACAATTTCTAGAGGTGAGAATATTTCCAAATGCGTTCTCTTGAAAGTTCGTAATAGAACCATTTGAAAATAAGTTTATGTTTATTTATATTTTAATGCAACATCCAATTATCTGAGAAGGGAAAGGGGCGGGCTAGTAATATGTTGCTAGTAACCTTAACCCTACGATCTAGCATGGCGTTTCGTAGTGGATATCTTAATATGCCTTGTGTGGTCGTGGAGGGCTTGTATGGGATTTCCATATGTTAAACTTAACACTTTACGATCTAGTACTTGGTGGATTAGGCAGAAACCAATGCCCTACAAACTGCTTGAGAAACGCATGTACGCATGTGAATTAGAAAGCTATAGTGTCTGCGGAAACCCTTGATTTTCTATTACTCATAGCTAACTTGGTTTGAAGGCAATACAATTTTATCACAAACAGTTCTTGTTGTTTAAAGCAAATTGGTGTCATCTTATTTCAGATTTGGCTTGGTTCCAGGTATGTAGTACAAAATATTTGAGATAGCCATCTATGATCTTCGTGTGCTTTATTTGGTGTTTTTAGGTTTTCTATTTCTCACAAACTTTTTAAGACCTCCAAGACCATGTAGGTCTTGATTATTTGCTGTCCAAGTTTGCAGATGTTATTGTAATCTTTGATTAGACTGAAAGTACGATAGCCTACTACCTTCTGTACTATTATTGTACGTGGATCTTACTGGATATACTATCTGCATACCTACCTAATTTCACCTTGCAATCAATCACACTACTGCACTAACGTTACTTCAAGATGAACAAGGAAGTCCAAACCCAGATTCTGGCAGCTATCTCATCTCTCCAGGCCAAGCAAGAGGAGCTAATGTCACATGCAACTCTATTATCTGCCTCTAAAGACCATGGCAACCAGTCCCAGGACATCATTAAGTTCCAGAATGACGTGGCTCAAATCTCCTCCAAGATCCAGGAGAATATTAGCAGGCTGGAGACTTGTGAAAAGCAACAGGACGATTTAGAACAATACAGCCGAAGAAACTGTGTGATTCTCCATGGCTGTAGTTCTGTGCCAGAAACTGAATACCATAAGTTCGAAGACTTTGTAGTGAAAACTCTCAACGACAGCCTTAAACCCAACCATCCTATTGTGAACACTGACATTGATATTACTCACAAATTAAAATCAAGATCTCCGAAGAACCCCATCATCATCAAATTCGTCAGAAGATCAACGAAGAATATGGTGTATGGTAGAAAAAAAGAACTCAAAGGCAGCGGATTGTCCATCACTGAGTCCTTGACCCGTAGCAGGCTCAAGCTACTCAGCGCTGCCAAGGAAGCCTTCGGAAAACAAAAAGTGAGCACAATGAATGGGATTATCTACGCTTACCTAGATAAAAGGCGAGTAATATCTTCCTCAAATGATATCACTACTCTCTCTCGTCCCCTCTACTCCAAGGCTGCTGCCCGTTCAGTGGGACCAACCTCAAGACGTAGCGGTAGCCTATGAGCGGAGGGGAACGATTAACTCATTCATAATCTCCATTTTTTCTATTTGAATAGGCTAGTGCTGTCTAATCAATGGTTCTCCATCTTTTAAACATCTGGAAACCTATATAGCCAGACTAGATATTTAACTTATTTTTTTTCATTTTTATTTTTTACTTTTATTTTGTTGTGCCACTGCCATGAAAACTAATTTAAAATACCCATGTAGAAATTGCCACAAATCAGTTCGAATCAATCAAAAAGCTCTTTATTGTGACATTTGTTCTTCTTGGATACATTTAAAATGTACCAATATTTCTGGACAAAAATATGAAAATCTTGAATCTGAAGCTGATGAAATACCTTGGTGCTGTTTCCTTTGTGAAATAGACTGTATGCCATTCTCTTGTCTCTCTGATTCTGAAATATCTGAGTTATTTGTTCCCCTTCATACAGAAAAAGCTGAAGCTCAGGCACTTGCCAAAACTCTCGATCCTGAATACCTTAACAAAATGTTTCTTGAATCAGCAAATACTGATACTGATGAATTCAACAACATTGATAGTGTTGAAGTGGTTTCATGACTCTCTCCATCAATATCAGATCTTTAGCCTCTTTCAAAAACTTCACAAAATTTGAAGCACTAGTTAATTCACTGAATTATAAGCCTCATGTAATTGCTGTAAATGAAACATGGATTGTATCTGGTACAAATGGCCATTTCAATGCACTGGATGGCTATGTTTTTATCTCTAATAGTAGATCTCATCACCGAGGTGGTGGTGTTGGTCTCTACATTCGAAATGATTTGAAATACATTGTCCGCAAAGATATTACTATAATGTGCGAAAAGGTTTTTGAATCTATATTCATTGACATATCATTGGAAAATAAAACAATAACCTGCGGTACTATTTATAGATCACCACTAACTGATGAATTGAACAATGCTAACTTTCGGAATCTCTTGTCCCAAGTTCTCTCAAAGATGAACAGGTTGAATTATAATTATATAATGGGTGACTTCAACTATAATCTTATTGATGAGTCCAATATGAATACCAGCCTATTTGTTGATATTATGCACAACCTGGCCTATTATTCTTTGATAAACTGCCCCACCAGGATAACTTCAAGTTCTGCTACCTGTATAGACCATATCTGGACAAACGTATATGATAAAAAAATTAACAGTGCTGTTTTAGCAGAATGTGTTTCTGATCATCTGCCGATTGTACAATGCTCTCTTCTAGAAAAGCAAATTCAGACCAGAATTGAAACGCTTTATCGCCAGTTTACTTCGTCCAACTTGAATACGTTTAAGAATGAACTGAATTCTATTGAGATTGATGACTTCAGCAGCATCCAGGATCCCAACACTTGCTTTGAAAAATTTTTTGAAAAATTCTCCACTGCTTACTCTCAATCTTTTCCTTACAAAAAACAGACAAACAGATCAAACAAACCTTGGTATGATACTGAGTTACGCAAACTCAACAAAGTCAAACAAAAACTTTATAAGAAATTAATAAACAATAAAAACATAAATGACAAGCACAAATTACAGTTCAATGAATGCAGGAACCTTTATACTCGATTGCTCCACAAAAAGAAATCAAATTATTACAAATCTAAATTTGCTTCTCACAAAGGCAACATCAAGGCAGTGTGGAAAACAACTAATGAGCTTATTGGTAAAAATAAAACAAATTCTTGTCCTTTGATTGGACTTGATTGCAGTAATACACAAACTGCAAATAAATTTAATGAACACTTTTCCCAAGTGGCACAAAGCCTGCTTGACTGTATGCCACAACCAGCTGGCTGTGACAAAAATTACATTTCATATCTTGGGAAGCAAGAATCCTCATCCATGTTCTTAAGGCCAGCTACATCATTAGAAATAAAAAATATTATACGCGATATGAAGCCCAAGTCAAGTTTTGGAATCGATGGTATTCCATTTAAAATATTGAAATATGTTCCAGAACATATTATTGATATCCTGACATATATATTTAATCTTTCACTATCTAGTGGATTATTCATTGAAAGCTTCAAGACATCCAAAGTTCTTCCTCTGTTTAAAAAAGGTAGTGTTTCAGATCTTGGAAACTATAGACCTATTAGTCTTTTACCATCATTTTCTAAGATTCTTGAAAAAATAATGTATAGTAGAATGTCAAACTACTTTGAAACTAACAATGTTTTCCACTCGCATCAATTTGGTTTCCGCAAGCATCACTCCACTGCTATGGCTGCTAATGTTTTGGTACACAAACTGACCAATGCGTTTGAATGCAAACAACATGCAATTGGAATATTTCTTGATATCTCAAAAGCTTTTGACACCATTGACCATTCCATCCTCTTAAGTAAGCTCTATCACTATGGAATTAGAGGCGTTCCATTCAATTGGATCAAGAGCTACCTTCAAGACAGGAAGCAAATTGTGCAATATGACAACTCATTCTCTACAAATATTTGTGTCATGAAGCACGGAGTTCCACAAGGATCTTTACTTGGCCCATTATTTTTTCTAGCTTACATTAATGACATGTCCAGGTGTCTGAAATCCTCTGAGTCGATCATGTTTGCTGATGACACTAACTTGATTCTTCATGGGGAAAACCTTGAAGATCTATTCACAGTTGCAAACCAAGAACTAACCAACATTCATAGCTGGATGTTAGTTAATAAATTATCTCTGAATGCTAACAAAACTAAATTTGTATTATTCCATCCAAGCAAGCATAAAACTGTGAGTTGTTCAAAAAAACTACTGCTCAATGGCAATGAAATTGAAAGAGTGAAAGAAATAAAATTTCTAGGAGTTATCTTTGATGAAAATCTGTCATGGAAATCACAAATAATGCATGTTATTGGTAAAACAAAAAGAAACCTAGCAGTTTCTGCCAAAGTATCCCAGTGTGTTGACCAATCAGCTCTACTAGCAATGTTTCAATCATTACTACTTAGCCATATTCGATATTGTTGTTCAGTCTGGCTTCATGGTAATAAAACACTTGTCTCAAAACTGCAGAGTATTTGTAATAATTTTTTAAGAATAGTTTTTGGTAAAAGAAAACGTGAAAGTGTAGACTCTTACTTCAAATCACTAAATATACTTAAGGTTGAAGATATGATGAAATTTGAAATATTATCTCTAGCTCACGACTTCCATAATAATGCGCTGCCCAATTGCTTTAATGACATACTTGTCAAAAATACCTCCAACCGAAGAAGTAGTTCTGATTTATTCGTACCTTTCATGAGTAAATCCGTGAGTCAGCATTCCTTGTCTTTTACTGGACCCAAACTTTGGAATTCTCTTCCCTTAAATTTGAAGACGTTAAAGTCCAAAAAATCTTTTCAAAAACAAGTCAAGTCTCATTTAGTTTCCAAATATTAAATATTAAAAATTACTACTGGTGGTATTCGATGACAAAAACTTGGGACACTCCACACTTGCACATTATTGTTTTAATGAAAATGTTGAACAGCTATAATACGATTGTGCCACGACTATAATAATATCTTGCCACGACTTGGCCAGAACTAGTCCAGCACCAAAGAAATGGTATTGTGACATGCATGAGTATATATATATTTTTTTAAATATATAGGTAGCTAACGTACTCGGATGATATTTTCTTTAAATAACTGCACACATTCTATCACTTCACGCTCGTGTTTTTATCTTTTTCTAGCTGTGATGTCCCTATCATACACGCTTGGTCTTATGTTTGAGTGGTGGTATAAGGGTTGTAGATAGTACAATATTGTTCCTGCAAGGTTACTAATTATTGCAACTAGGCGAGCAGTAGAGCTATGTTGGATTCTCCCCTTCAGATTTTAATTTGCTGTGGGTCATTGTAATTGGATGTGGTTTTTATATCATTTATGTATGCATGCGTTTTATGTTAAGGCATGGTGTTTGAGTTGACTTGTTGGCCAAGGTATAGATAGTAAAATTTTGTGTGTTTTTTGCATGGTGTGATAAATTTTTCTCTGTCCCAAGCAGAATGTCATCATAGATCATCTATCCATCGCTATATAATGACAATACATCCCATTTAATTAAACAATTATTTTTTGCCTGTAATAAATAGTTCAGAGCGTTCCCCTTCACCCAATCATTGAAACATCTACTCGCAGTTTTATTTTTTGTTTTTCAGGTTACTTCAAAGTGATTAAATGAAGTAAAACACATAAGGAAAAAAACAAAAAAAGACTCCCGATATCCTGTGAAATAACAACCTCATTCCCATATTCTTGTCTGAAATCAATACCCAAGAATGAAAAACCTCACTTACACCCTTTGTAACCAATTTATTTCCACATCCTACTTTACTTAATTATAGTAATTTTACTGTTACCGGTAACTTAATTACTTATTACAATCTGGACTATAATTTGGCAATAATAGGCTCTAATTTGGGGAATGAAATGGTCTTGCCCACCTCTTCATGCACCCAATTCTGGCAACTTTGGTTGGGCAACTTGGCATTTGACTCCAACTATAATCAGCTTGGCAATATGTTTTCGATAGAATCTTCCTTTTATATACCTAATTAACGATTAGAAGATCGATCAATTTGGCAATGGCAACCATTACAAAAATATCAATATGGTGTGGCAGATAATTTTCTTTTCTAGTATTTATTTATTTATTTTTTTGTTTACTCTATAGTATACCCTAAATTTATCGCGTTTCATTCTTACTTAAATAACTTCTCAGTGGTTGTGTGTGTGTGTGTGGCTGGTGGGTGCATGTGAGAGTGTGTGAAATAACTTGATAATTTTAGGTGAGTAAACACGTACCACTTCCTCTTGGCAAAACCTTTCATCTTATATTTTGTACGTTATAAACCTTATCTAAGGTTTTGTTTGCTCCCCTGATTTCATAATCAGATTTTATTTATTTGTTTTTATCTGTCAAATGTATTGTTATGCTGATTATGGAGTCGAAATAAACTTATACTTATATTTAATACGACTTCCTCCTAACAGTTCGTATTAATAAATATTGAAAATAATAAAAAAAAGTATTTTATTAATAATATTTAACCTCGATTTTGTTTATTTAATCCAGGTCAATGTCCACGTGGTTATGTCGTGCCGAACTACAATCAACAACAATGTGCAAACTACAGATGCGTCACATATGGTCAGCAGATGCCTTACTACTATGCCAGTTAATACTACAACCCCAACATACCATGTCGTATGAACAGCTGTGGTAGATGCTTTACCCAATTCTACGATAGACGTGGACGAAGAATCAATTGCAGACAAATATTGCAATATGTATCAAATCCAGGAATTCCAGGTAGTATTATTGTAACAGGTTTAATTAAAATTGAATGATATATTACTGATTGATTGGGTTCCGTATTTGAATATCCATTTTGAATAAACAATGTCGAAGTCAAAATTTCCCATATCAAACCATCCCAAATACACGATTAAATAAATTTTTAGATGCGTTCTCCTGTCTTTCATTACTTCTGATATCGCAGAAACGTTGTGTTAAACAACTTTGCATATGGGATAGCATATGTGGAAAACATGTAATAGTTTCACTGTGACTGAAAAAACATTTTAATATAACTTTACCTTATCATACTTTCAGTGGCAAATCTACCAATTACGGGATGAGTACTGCAGCCTATTGAGGACGGATCTCAACACAACAACAACATATTAATCCCGAACAAAACTTACCTGATTTAAGCTTGTTATACGTATTTACCAAATTTATGGAAGAAAACTGAAGCATCATTCAAACTTTCATAAGCTGATTCAAACAAACGCCCAAAGACATTATCACATCCCGAATAAGACCCAATGTCATAATCTGTTTTTTTTTCCATGATATTTCCCTCGTGGAATGGATTTTGACTGACAAAGGTCTTACTAGGAACAATTGAATTGTTCACTTCAATGAAATTTGTCATTAATCAGCGTTTTCATCACCTACGACAAATTTTAATTTGTTTATTTCACGATAATTGTATATATCAGTTTGCTGACAACTTCCAATAAGAATAAATGTATATCTAGTATCATTTGAGTCTAAATTTAGTCATAAGATTGGCGTTTGGAGAAATATGATTTTTCCAAGCCTGGAACCGGATGCCTGACATCCGACAAGCATAATCACAACTTTAGGAATACATTGAATGGATGGGTCTATCTTGCTCTGCGTAACAATCCGAGAGGAGAGAGGCCTATAGAGCTTGAGATTTTGCCACAGGCCCATTACGTGGATAGACCTACACCAGGGGTGTGCAACCCTGCGAAGGGGGGAGGGGGAGGGGAGGGCCGCATATCAATATGATAAATCTTCACCTTGCGATCTAGACCTGTGTGTATGCGCGTGGACGTCTCCATTTCACTTATCTTCATTTGAATACCATATTGCAATGAAGCTGAGTTATTCTATCGTTTACTTCTAAATAACCGAACAAGTTGTTCGTTTTTACCAATTTTACATCTTTCTCTGAAAACGGGTTATTCAAGATCAGAAAACGCTGACCTCTGTTGAAACTGTCAACCCTTCCCGTGAGATTTTTATTTTCTAAAAAATGTTCTTATTAGTTAAACCAATCTTACGTAATTTAACCCCCCAAATAAAATATATATCACCTACGCCAAACTCATACACCTCTGCTGCCCATTGACGGCAATAAAAGTTATAGTTAATGGCTAACACTTCTGGCGTGCTGACATCATTAGCGGTTAAAAATCTCTGATGAAAGGACTTTCAGTCGGCTCTATCTTTATTGAATTTCCGTAGAAAATATAACTTTGATTCCGATTGGATGATTAAAATTTTGACCCGACTCGAGGAAGTTTGAAAATCCAATCCCAATGACAATTCGCTTCACTGTCTCTTGAATTCCTGAAAATTCTTGATCTTCAATATAGTTAATTATGTTGCCCAACTTTTCTTTATGTATCCATACGTCCACAACTAATTCCCATGTCGTGGTTGCCGGGAATATTCCTTAACTTATCTCCGCAAGGTAGCGTCACGTTAGTCAGACTGGTACTCCCGAAGTATGTGAACCAAGATGGCGGACACCGGAAAGTAGTATTTGTACCAGATTAGGGTTATGTAGGGTTACCATATTTTTTTGACTTGAAAGCGGGACGCCTCCAAAGAAACGACCACTTTGCTGTGATCCTGTAACTTTACAGTTTCCGATTTTATTACATAGGCTTACATTTAAAGCCACCCTGACTGTCTTCGTTGACCATATTGTCATCGAGAGTTTATGCGCATATTTTCTGTCTAAATATTGGGTTCAGTTCGAAAAATAGAAAGAAATAGACGCTAACGATACAAATAATCAGAATTTAGATTTTTTGTGTACAGCAAGAGGAATAAAGAATAATGAAATAGTCTGCCCTTTTCAAACATTGAGAATTTACTTATTCGCCCAACCATGATTTCTGTAGATAACACTTTAAAAAAGACGTTGCTCAAGTTTACATTAACGTGAACGTCCGAGCAGGACCAATTAGAATTAATTTTACATGTGATACGTTCGCTAACCATTTTAGCGGCAAATAACGAAACAAACAAAATAACGCATTCACCTTAAGTGAGTAGGCTAACTTTGCGCTACACAGCAACAAAAGTAAGAAGAACATGTTCGTGTATTATGCTGGATGGCTGAACGCCAAAGCGGGACATTTGGCTGACTTCGGGACAGCGGGACAACTACTACTATAGAGGTCAGTCTAGTCCCCGAACTCGTAATAGTACTAAATTAAGGATAATTGGAGTTATATTATTGGCTAAACCTAACCTGGTACACATACCACGTTCCTTAGATAGTCTTAGAAAAGAGGGTAACACTCCTGTATCCTGCTTTACTAGATATTAGAATATTTTTATCACGACGTCAGCGGGCAAATATGCCCATTCACTTTATACTTGTTTTTATGACATAATTGTGTTCTTCCATGCTCATGCTGTGAAACAATATACCTCAAGTTCTTTCGTCTTTTTTTCGTCTTCTACTTTTGTTGTTTTTGTCCAGCTGAATCTTTGTTTTATTCATGACTGTTGTGGTATGACTGTATGATGAGTAAGAAAAATAAAACTCAACAACCCGTAAAATGAGTTAGGACAGGATTCATATATTTATTCCAGCGAAGAGGAAGGATGATAAATATTGCAATTTACCAAAGAATTTTTTTTTACATTGGCATTCGAGAGTTTATATCAAATAAACGCAGACAGGAAAGAATTTTAGTCATGTGGCGGCCGACGCAGATTGTTTGATATGGTGTGACAAATATGGTGTGTTTTTACTCATATACCAGTATAGATCATGTATCTGCAGTGTTCCTCAAACTCTTTGAGCCGTTTCTTCATTTGGAAAACCTTGAATACTTCACGCCACTCCTTTTTGCTTTGAAAAAAAAGCTTTTGTGATGAGCAGGTTGCTTTGATTTACGATAGCGCTGTTAGAGAATTAGTCTCATGCGTCATTGCTCCGATTTTTTGGTCATGAAACGCATTAGAGTACAAATTCACTATTCACTGTCGTACGTACAAAGCCATACTTAAAAAAAACTCGAAGAATAGATCATCTTCACAGGACCTTTAAAAGCTACGACAATACATGTAGTAACGTCACCGGTACCCTGTTGCAGAGTTGGGCTCAAAGTATTTTTTATCCAATAATTCTACGTAAAAACATTCCTAAAATTTATGACAAAGTATAGAATAATGTTTGGGGGTCTAAGGCCAAACGTTCATTTTGTTCTAATTCAACGTATTCATTATCAAATAATTTTACGCGGATGTACTGAACGTACCTGTATCCAAAGTCGCACAGACACTCTCAAAATTAATGACAAAGTATAGAAACTAGATAACGATCGGAGACCGCCGAATCATCGATCTGTGGTTTCGATTCCTTTGCTCTGACTTGATAGCAACACCGCGTGTCCCATCACTAATTAATTGATAACTTGCTAATTATACGACATAATTCATCCAAAATCATGTCCTACCTCACTCACTTTAGTGAGATATTGCGTAACGTACGAAAGTGTCTAATAGACAAACAAACAGACAAATACGTATCAACATACTTACCGATCGAGATCGATAAGTAGTAATGTTTGGGGGTCAAAGGTCAAACGTCCATTTTTGCTCTAGTTAAACGTATTTTTTTAACCAATACCGGTAATTTTACGCGGATGTATTGAACAGTATCTAAAGTCGAAGTCAGTTGCACGCGGGCTCAGTTGTTCTGCACACCGTGAGCTATACTTCCACGCCGGGAATTCTGATTTACACTCGAGAATTTCTGATTGCACGCCCGATTTCTCGTTCAAAAAGGCCATGAAATCCAGATCGGTGTACAAAGCCAAAAAACGCCAATCCACTTCAAAAAACTCCACTTCCGCTCATTTTGCAATACCAGTTAAAGTAAAACTAAATTTAAAGAAAAGCGCGATATGACGCTAGATTGATAAATGTCCCAGATTTCGATAATCAATGAAATTCGCTTGACTGTTTGAGAAAATTTCAGGCCAGAAAATGCAACAATAAATTATTTCGTGGAACCTTGCAGCAAATTTCACGAGTTCCTCAGGGTATTATGTTGTGGTCGGAACAGTCTGTGAGAATATTTATCCAAAATGCTCAAAATGACATAAGTTATATTAACGCTACTGGTCGGATACTGCCTTCTGGCGCCCAGAGCTCATATTACATTTACGAAACAATTAATCACCATCCCCAAAAAGGCAATTCCCTATTACGAATCGGCACAACATTGCAAATATTTAGAACTCTTTGTCACAATTCCGTTCTGGTGTTTCCAAATTGACCAATCGATTTCCCGCAGAGGGTTTTATATGTGGTGGTAGTATGGCCCTCATCAAGTCGATTATTCAATTAAACATGCGCGAAATTCTAGAGGGCCTACATATCACGCTCTTATTCTGTCATTCAAGGTTGTGCAAATTTGGAAAGGCTTTCCCGACCCTTTCTTCACCTATGCACCAGCTATACCATAAATTTTTTTAAGCGATTGACGTTTAGAGTTCCAAAAGTAAAGTGTGAATTCGTGCATATATTTGGGTTGCTTGTTCGCTACAATGAAATTAAGAAACTTCGTAATTGTAAGACACTCATTTTGTGGTTGAAATAGGTATTTTTGCCAATTTTGTTTATAAATTGGTTATCGGGCCATGTTTAAACGAGAATAAAAATATTTTCCTCACACTTACAAACTTTGTTAAACTCGTTGTTTAAACACCTCAATATATATTTTTTTTATTAAAGTTAATAATTCAGATATGCCTATAGAGGACCATTGCCATTAAAATTCATTAAACGGGAAAAATGGCATGCACAAATAGTTTTTTCCATCGGGCTCTTGGGAATGTGGTAACTAGAGTATAAAATAACATTTGTTAGTTGAGCGCTCCAGAAGCATGTGTACCAATATGGAGGTAACTAAATTTTTTCGCCTATTTTACATCGAGTTGTACAAATGAACAAAAACCTATGGGCAGGAAGATAGGATATTCACTTCGCTAACATAAAGACAATCCCCGAACTGGTAATATGACTAAATTAAAGAAAGTCGGAATAAAATTATGGTCTAACTCTAACCTAGTACACATACTACGGGAGTAGTTGACTGGCCATATTGTGGTGCTTTTTGCGCTGGGTAGCAAATTTCAGATTGTCCCATAATTAATTCTAGAGTGCATTTTTCAAACAATTTTAACGAGTGTATATATGCTGAAAATACCGATGGTGTATGCTTTTATTGAATTGTTGTAGCGAGGGAAGGTGTTTAGAAGAGCCTAGTTGCATTTAAGTCCCATAAGAGTGGCCGGGAACTATGCGAGGGGGAAAATGATTGATGTCACTGAAGATAAAATCTCATGATTGTGAATGTCCTTAAGCATAGGTTTAAATCAGCTCAAAAAAGTTTGAATGATGCGTCAGGTCTTCATCCATGGAAAAACGGATACTAAGTTTAAATCAGCCAAGTTTTGTTTAATGTTAATACGTTGTTGTTGTGTTGAGATCCGTCTCCGATAGTCTGTAGTACTCATCCGGCCTATGGTAGATTTGCCACTGAAAGTTGGATAAAGTGAAATTATATTAAATGTTTCTTTAGAAACAGAGCAAATGTATAAACAGTAAAACCTTTTCCGCATATGCTATTTTACTGAAGTTGTTTAGTACAACGCTTTTGAGAAGTAATGAAAAGTATGAGACAACATCTAAAATTTTATCTATTCATGTATTTGAGATGGTTTGTTATAGAGTCATTTGACTATTCAATATTGTTCTTCCAAAAATGATATTCAGACATTAAAACCGATCAATCAGTAACTTCGATTAAAAAAACATTATTGGATTATATTTTCAAAAAATAAAATAATCAAATAATCCCTACCAGGAATTCCTGGATTTGATACAAGTTGCAATATTTGTCTGCAATTGATTCTTCGTCCACGTCTATCGTAGAATTGGGGAAAGCATCCACCACAACTGCTCATACGACATAGTATGTTGGGGTTGTAGTATTGACTAGCATAGTAGTGAGATATCTGCTGGCCGTGTGTGATGCATCTGTAGTTTGCACATTGTTGTTGATTACAGTTTGGCACGACATAACCACGTGAACATCGGCCTGAATTAAATGAACAAGATTTAGGTTAATTATTATGAATGAAACATTATTTTATTACATTGAATTTTAAAAATAAGAACTCTTAGGGATCATATTCTTTGAAACGCTTACATTTGAAACAAGTTAACAAGTCATACCAACAAGAATTATTTGTGATAATATTGCATTGCCTCGTAACCAAGTTTCTCATAGGCAATAAAAGCTATAAAATATCAATAGTGTCTGTGAGTTTTCAGACACTATTGGTTTTCTAACTTGCATACTTTATTCTACTAAGTTCAGAGCCATGCACCACGTGAAGTTGCAGGGTATATCGCTTTTTTGGGTATTACCAAAAGTTATGAACCAAAATGGCGGACACCGGAACGTAGTATGTGTACCAGGTTAGGTTTAGGCCATAATTTTTCCAATTTTCCATATTTTAGTTCAATTGCGAGTTTAAGGACTAGCCAAAGCTCCCGTAGTATTTGTACCTGAAATTATTGCCTTACTCTATCTGGTACACATTTTACGTTACGGTGTTCGCCATCTTGGCTCACATACTTCGGGAGTATGCATTTTTTTGAAACCACGAGCTTGAAAATTGGGTCACAAGCTTAATAGGTATATACTTACAATTTCCAGTAACCTCGTGATTAAAATCGTAAAAGTTAGCTAGACAACCATTGCATGAAGTTCTACACTGTGCGTTGAGATTTGCTGGACATCGTGCAGTCTCACATGCGTTTCTCAAGCAGTTTGTAGGGCATTGGTTTCTGCCTAATCCACCAAGTACTATCCATAGAAGCGCTTCTGTAATAAAATGTTAGGTAACTTTACATTTGAAAAATAAACTATATTTTACTACGTTTATTATTTTAGTTCGAGAGGTTAATATAATCACGACTCAATGAAGTTAAAAAAGAAATCAGATCATTTGTTCGAATCTGAGAACTCGCTTAGTTAAATAAAAATATTTCACTAATACGAAAATAAGGGCCAGATTGCAGAGTTAAAGGTTTGTCATATGAAGGCCTTCCCACCACACATGCACGCGGCTAGATCGTAGGGTTGAGGTTTATCAGAGAGAGATCCCGCCTCTACCATGCTAGTGAAATAGGGATCTCCCCCCGACAAAGGAATATAATATGGTGGAGGTCCATCATTTGTATCTGCCATATGAACACACACACTCACTCACACTTGGGATTAGGTTTTTCCATATGAAGACCCCAGAACAAACACAAACAAAGCTAGAATGCTGTGTTTAGGTTGGTGATATGAAGATTTCCCCTTCTCCCCTCACAGGACCAGTGAAAACTAGATCCTCCCCTTCTACAAGGCAAGATGGCATCGAAATGAATTGCCATGAGGAACCATATGCAACCTCTGGACCTTTTGGGATTCGAATTCTCCTGATTCGGTATTCTTTATTGCGCATCCCTACCTGCGGATTGTTTAATACACAAATAATGTAAATCAAAAGCCAGGTGTCAAATGTTATGGCATTATTTGCAATATTATTTGCAAATAATTTTACTACGTTCACCACACCATTTCCCGAAAACCGAAGTTATATCGCAAAACAAGGGGAATTGTCACATTTATTTTTTCTCTCCTAAAAGATTACATATTTTTCGTTTCTACCGTCCAACATTGACATACGTTTGATCGAGTGTCTGTGGCATTTTAGACCACGATAAATTAAAAAACTTATTGAGTTTAAGTAGCGCCAAGTCTGGGTAGATATATAATCAATTTCGTTAGATGTTATTACCTATTAAACAAAACGCGAAATTATAAGTACCAGAACTTGTTTTACAAGTCTTGCACGCACATAATAAAGACGCAAACCTATAGTCGATTTGTATTGATAGTGGACCAATTTGATATTTTACAGTACCCGCATGGGTTGCAGTGGCCACAGGCTGTTCCAACATCTAATTAATTCTCAGTGGGTGTGCTTTAGTACTTTTGGCACTCTAACATTAATGGGACCTCCTGAAGTATGCGCACCAAGATGACGCATAACCTGAACTCAGGTTGTGTAACATGTTAGGGTTCAGGTTGTGCGACAACTTCGTGCGCATACTTCAGGAGAATAGTCAGGAGTACCCATTAGTGATTTAATGCCGTTACGTATCCTTTCCAAAAAACCCATACTGAGCTTTGCAAGCCAAGCAAAACGCGAAATAATCAATGTTATGTGAGAGCTTGTTTACGATAGCCGTCTGGAATCTTTTTTTGTTTATCATATGCGCGAAACGGCTGCTCGCTCGTTCAAATTTACTTCTCATTGAAGTAATGTCAAATTCTTTGTGATTTCTAAGATTTGAAATACTTACACAAATAAAATTCCTAAAATAAAAAATATACAAAAAAAAATATGATGCTTTCACCGTGGGCACGAACACTCGGATTAAGCATGAATCACAGTTGGATGCTTAAAACGATTTTAGTTAGTGCCGAAATACTTCACAACACGAACATAAACGTAAAATAACATATTATTGCCATGTTATGACCAAGTTTGACAGGTGTTCGAATATATTGGTAATCAGGAAATAAAGAGATTTATAGATAGCAGGTTATAGGTTTATGATATGAACCTCCCATACAAGACTAGTATAAAGTTACATAGTGGGGTTAGGGTTAGTTATATTATGTTAATTTAAGTTCATTATATATAAATCCCCCTCACACATGGCCAGATTGCCCAAACACAACGCAACGCAAGATCTCTGGTCAAGTTGTCCACACACACAGGCACCTCCCTATTACGAATTGAAACTTTCAAGAGAACTCATTTAGAAAATAATCTTACCTCTGGAAATTGTTTGTTTCGGTAAATCCCAACAAACAGACGTTCCACATTTTGTAGGACAACAAAGCTTCTTATCGTCATCGCAATCAGCATTGACGTCACAGTTTGTGTCAGGACATGAGGTGTGTTTGTGAGCAGCAGGACATTTGGGATCGTATTCTGAAGAACATTTTTCAACATTAAATCTTGGAATTGTGTGTTAAAATTAGATAATGGTGCTATGCTATATTGATACAACATTATTAAATTATTATTTAAATTTTTTGTTCAGAACAATGTCTCGACACAACTGCGATATGATTCGGATTATATATTTTTAAAAAATCCAGTTAATCCAACTAAAACAGGGTGGTCCAAACCCGGGCCCGCGGGGCACATATGGCTCGCAGCTCAATTATCTGTGGCCAGCGTCGCATTAGGAGAGTAATCAAAAAATTGTATTTGGTGTTGTTTCGTCATAAAATTAACCAGAAAAATCTTTTAACATATTGTTACATCACTAATGTCACTGAATTGACTAGTGTTATGGCTAGCTGCGACAACAATTTGAATGATGTGCTTGACAGTCTAAATTGTTATCTGGCTTTCTTTTTGGTCGGGAATATATAACTATTTTGGTATCATAGGAAACTAAAAATCGAATACGGATTCTATTAGCTTAGGTTGACTATGCCTGACCACTAAATATTAATGTTGTGTTCTGTTCTAACAATATAATTCATGCCGTGTGTTTTTTGCAACCAGCCTGAACGGTATTACAAATATGCTGTCTATATATATATATATATATGTGAGAAAATTTAGTATGCCTTATTTGTAAGTTATTTTGTAAACATGAGTTTGCACGTTTTAGTAAGTTTTTTTGGTGGTTTTACTTTAATAAATGACAAATACTTATCAATGTGTTTGTACAATGAAAGTGTTTGTCTTGCATTGCACTGTTTACCTATAATTGGCACTATTGTGGCCGCGAACAATGCAAAAATAATTTTGTGGCCCCCGGAGCCGACAACCTTGGACCACCCTGAACTAGAGTTTTCGATTTACAGTTCAGGTCGCTCACCGGTCTGTTGCCTACTTGTTCAAAATACTAATAAGTTGAAATATCATTTTTCATCGGGCCCAGTTCAATTAAAACCAAGAACTAATTTCAAATTGACTCGGCTTACAATTATTTGAGAATTTAAATATCAATAATTGAAGAAGTTTACTTTTGCAAGTAGGTGGTTCTTCCGACCATTCTCCTGTCCAAAGACAAACTACTTTCTTTGCTCCCCATCTTTGCAATCCAGTTTTGCAGTAGAAACTGATAAAAAAAGTAAATGTTGTATTTTTGCTGATGTTATTTAGGATTTTGTTTCATGAGATGAGCATTACCATCACGTCTTTGTGCAAAGGCTGTAAATCATAATACAAAAAATGTGACATCATATACACTTCGAAGTCGTGCGTGCATTTGTCACAGCCGGTGACCGTACATTTAAACCTATGTACATTTGAACCCATGCGTATATCCACGGGTTCAATCTATATGCAGGTGCTAAAACCCATGGGTTAGGGTTAGTATGGGTTTAACTATCCGTGACACAAAAAAAATTCCATAGGTGCAATAGCATACAGGTGCAATTGTCATGGGTTCAAATGTACGTGGGTTCAAATGTAATGGAACCGTCACAGCCAGCATCTACCTACGCTGTCTCGTGTTACATACTCATAATAGAGTGATTACAAGGTGATTGATTTTATATATCGCTTTCAATTATTTTTTCGAAGTAATGCAATTCAGTCTAAATTATTGCTACGTCACATTCCTGAATAAATATATATTATCAAGTTGCAGAGCGGCGGTACAGGGCGATTCTTTACGCGTCTGATCAGATTGCCTCAGGCAAAGATTTATAACTTATAACATAGATTGTAAGTCGCAATTACAATTTGTCCATTGTAAATCAACAACGGCTTCCAGGTTTGTACGAGGTCACATATAAGAATAAAATGAATTATAACAGGCGATAACGGCTTGTTTGTCAACCGGTTATAATATAACTAATAAGCGTAATCAAATCATCAATCAAACCTGAGTATAGGACAGTAGTAATATCATTGGAATAAAATATTTAACGAGAATATCGGTCGGAGACCGAATACTTATCGATCGAAACTGCGGTTTCGATTCATGACTCTATAGTGACACCGCGTGTCCCATCACTAATTAATCAATACCTCTCTAATTATACGACATAATTTACCCAAAATCGATAGGCTTCTGGTCCGAGATATGATGAATGCACATGCAAAATTTGAAGCAGATTCAACCTCGCTTTCGTGAGATTTCGCGTCAATCCAACAGACAGACAGACAGACAGACAGACAAATACCTATCAACATACTTAACGATCTAAAGATCGATAAGTAATCAACACACCTGCAGTAACTCGCATAATTATATCCATCCGTGCAATCAACTGTTCCTTGTTCCGACGGAAAATCTATTGGTTTGCAAATAACGTCTGAAATAGAAATGAATTATTCACTTGATATGATATGATATTCAGTTTTAAAGTCTCTCAATTTTCCTAATAACTACGTGATGGCTTTCAACTGTTCATTGGTACAAAATATACAAACATACAAAATTAGCAATGTTTCAAATATTCCAATCAACAATCTACATTCTCACCTTCACAGGTTGGTTGTATTTCTGACCATGTCCCGTCTTCATTGCAGATTCTTTTTCTTGGTCCTTTGAGTTGTTTGTGAGAATCACAGACGAAGCTGAAGAAAGATTATTGTTATAGATTAATCTGAATCCGCTGTTAATTAGAATTTTCGAGGTAGTTGGCGGGAAACTCCACTCACTTGCATTCATCCTGATATTTATTCCCAGTACATTGCATAAGTCCTGACTGTCCATCAAAACTAAGTTTTTCACACTCAGCTGAGAAAAAGATAATAATTAAACTCGCATCAGCATTGCTTCAATTTGCAAAAAAAAATTGTATATGTTGGAATGTTGCAAAATACGTTGTGATTTCCTGATGAAATTAAAGAATTAAGATATCTTTTTTTATCATTATTGCTGTCGCAGAGCTTTCTTACACAGATACAGTCGTGTTTTGTTTTTAAAATTTCCCTTTTTCATTAAAAATTTTATGACGCATTATTACAAAGAAATCTCGCCACAAATGATAAACTCATGTTACATACGTCGACATGTTGGTACTTCTCCATCCCATTCCAGATTATCTTGACACGTCAATGTAGCGCTGGTGCTTCCGTCGTCAAGAACAAAATTAGGTTTGCAAGTTATACTGGAAAAATTAAAAATAAATTCATGAAATAATATTGACAATCTTACACAAGTAAACTTTTTATAAATCAAGCCATGATTCCTCCTACCTATCATATTTTATATCAATGGTTCCTAAACCGCGGCCCTCGTAACGATTTAATATTACCCGCCAAACTTTTTCACTATTTATGTTTTTATTTTGGCTTTTTAGATACGGCCAATTATCACGTCATACATCATAGCGTAAGTACGTGTATAATTTTAACAGTTCAATTATACCGGTATCTTAAATATACGTACCGGTATAATATTAGGATCTTAGAAACAAGAACGGTATGGCAGACATGCCCATAGCACGGCCTTGCGAGCCTTTTCACGGTCCGCGAATATATCGTCCCGTTAATAATTTTGACCCCGTCAATCAACTTTGAGAAACACTTTTTCAAATGGACGTCGATGGATAATTATTGATATTTGAAAACTAAATTGACTGGTTTGGTAATTTCTCCTTCAACTTTACAATATAGGTTGGCTCTAAATACTAAGTAAAGTGTTTGGCAATTTCCGATAACACGTACAGTACTATCATTCTCGTACTTACGTGCAAGTAAGTGAGACTTCGGAACATGTAAGTATTTGGGTTTCCATGTTTATTTGTGGGGGCGAGCAACTGAGTTCTGTTAATGGAAGAAAATCGGAATTAAATGCGATTAGATAGATTGAATATTTGTGTCCGCGGTAGAGTAACAGAACGAAATGATTTTAAATTTCTTGATAACCATATAATCAAATATTTTGACACCAAATTTATATAGGCGACAAAAAAGTTTGAAGTAAACCAGACAAAACGTGAAGAATATTGATTCAACATTCAAGGAAATTTTCAATTTTTGCCGCAACAACATCATCAATTTAAGAACAACAGTCTATTGATTATTTTGTAAAAAATAACATGCATGTCATGCATAAAACCTCAAGCTTTTTAACGAAATATTAAATTGAATTTGTAGACTCTGAAGTTATCTATTCACTTCATAAAATTTTGAAAGTTGAACTAAGTTACAATAGCTTAAGTGCAATTAATTTTGAGCCTGAAGAATCAATAATTTGAAAATCACTGGGAAATTAAAAGCAATTGCTAGGGTGAACTTTCACAAATGCAGTTGAATAATTTTTTCCAGTATATTGCCAATTCCAGCAACTTACGTTCAGTTTCGCATATTACACCAAATATTGAACTAGCCCCACTGGGAGCTGTCCCAAAGCCATTAAGAGTGTCCTCTGGAGAATTCTGGAGGATAATTATCACCACGTTGATGTTGCTTTTAACTGCGTTCTGCGACCACACCGAATCCGGCAAAGATGCGATCGACCCATCGTAATTTGTAAACACATTGGCCTGTTATGAAAATGGTATTTATTGTTCTGTGGAAATGAACTTCTCTCTATTGTTTTTATATCTTTTTAACGAAGCATTGCCAGTGCCATATTTTTTTTACCTTGCATGAATCTGTATTGACTGCGTAATCATTATAATTAGAAAAAAAAATGTTACATGACATTATACATGATGAATTTATTTATTCTCTTCAAAACGAGTCTTAAATTAAGTTAGGTTTTAAATTATTCTATGGCACTTGTCGTTGGACAAAATGCCATATATATACGGAGTTCCCAATCGGTATTCTCAAATAAAGAATTAAAAATTAATATTTCTCACAGCTAGATCGTACTTCATTCCTAGAAACGCGATGTAATCAGCTGGAGCTTTCCCACGTCCATAACTGAAAACTTGGTTAAAGTGCTGTAGATCGTATATGTTGGCTGGCAAAGCATCGAATTTCTTGCACTTTTCCTCTGCCTGTGCACTTGTGAATCCCGAAATGAGATCAAATATGACCCAAAAACATCTCCGATCATAAATAAATCCATCTTTGCGACAGATGTGCTGATTTTCTGCAAATTAATAAAAATAAAATACATTCATTTAGATCCTAACGTCGTTTTCTCTGGTAATTCCCTAGTTGGTTTTAATGAATTCAGAATTCATAATGTTGAAATCGCAAGTTCAAATTCATCAAAAATAAATCCCTCAAAAATTGGAGATAGAGCCAGATAGGAATGCCTCGCCGATGAGGGGATTTGGAACATATTCTGGAAAAAACATTATTAGGATGGACGCTTTGACAAAGCGTCCCATATTACTTGAAACTGTTAGGCACAATCAAACAAGAACAAAAGTTAAAATGTGAACAAAATTAAATAGATTTCTTTTCTTTCGTAGAATTTATCAAGAAAGTCTTGGGTTCTGACTGTATTCTGGGAGTTCACTCTGCTGTATACATATTGGCAAACTGAATTTATAACAATTGTCCTCAACTCTAAATTACTATCTGAGAATACATTTTTGTATGATATTCAGACTAGTCATTGGGGTTTTTGCATTCCTGTAAAAACGGACGCTAACCACTCATTTATAAAAATCGTCTTATCTCTTAAAAAACGTACAGATATTTTTCTAAAAAACGCCTTTAGATAACCCTGAGATGGACGTGTATCAAACCGGCATTGTTATTATTATTATTATGAGGTAGAATAAAATCACATTTTTAACAAGACTAGAATTGGAATGCACACAAACACAGATCTAGACAAGCAGAAAGACCAATAAGCCATGGGTTAGTGCAGACAGAATACACAGTGCAGCCGAAGTAAGATGCAACACTTACCTTCTGCTGTTGAGCAGATAAATCCCATAGACAACACTAAAAGTACGTTACTTCGTAACATAGTGTAGTGCGAAATTACAGAAACAAAATAATGATATTTTCAATCAACGCCTTGTTTCACTGAATATTTTTCCAACCGCAAACTCACCCGCCGGCACTCTGTACCATCATCAAATAAGATTATATCTAAATTAATGTCCGCGTGATGTCTCCGTCCAATCGGAATATTTTTATTTATATTATATACCGCTTAAAAGGTGATTACTACTTTCTCCTGATTTATATTATAAATATGTCAAATACTTCCATCGTTTTAACCAGTTCTTTTTAATTAGTACTGTTAATTTCTGGCGAAACCTTTTAAGCTGCTTAACCATTACAGGTAATTAAAATAATCACTTGAGATACAATTTACACGGGTTTATATTCAACCATGCATGAGCGGATAGTTGGATAACGAGGATATTTTTAATTCATTTCTATGAGTGTGTCCCCGACCTTAGACCCAAGAAATTTTCTCACAATACTTTACTATTGCGAAAGTTTTTATACTTATGTTGGGAGTGTTTTGGAGAGTTGAAGTTCACAAATTGGTTTTCATGATCAAACCCGTCATTTTTAATAAAATATAGAACCAGTTAAATTCAGCCTAGTCTATCGCAGCGTTTGCGGGACTAATTATTGATTGATTCGACTAAGCTGAAGTTCATCTGAAGACATAATGACAATAAAAAAATATTTAATTTACAACTAAATTAAAAAATAAAACTGAAAACTGGCATATAACACGCAAAACCGCGAAAATTAGGCAATGTTTACAACTATATATTATTATCTGTCTGAGCGAACGAAATGTCTGAGCGGCTTTAAAAATTAGAAATGGTACGTCATCGTTGAATTTTGCTGATTGGTCATTGTTACGGAGATAAACGAGAAACTCAGTGCTCGGGGAAACATCCAGTGTAAGCCACGTAATAGATTATTCTTTGTCTCTTTTGGATAAATATATTTTACATTGGACATAAATTGAAAAGTTGCAAAAAATTATTTTGAAAACAGGTTCGCTTTTATGTCACTAACAACAGGTTTCCTCATTTGCGAAAACGTATGTTTGCATTTACGTTTTAAATAAATCTAATACATGACTTTTGAAACGCCAATTATAACGCTATTGTCAGTTGCGGTGCACGTTATTCATTGTCTGGGGTTGTCTGGCGTCAAAATCAAGAACAGTTTCGCTGATACGCAGGTATTCCAAGAACGGATTCACGAACCCCGTGGATCTATCCACCGATTGTCATGAAACGTCAATCTAGTCTGACTAATCGCTGTCTGAACGTGAAATAAAATATTTCAATTGAGAGAAAAAAAATAACAGACGTACAATAATTCGACTGCACCATACGAGGAGCAGCGAACAACTATAAAGATAACGTGTCGGCGTCATCTAAATTGCTGTATACAGCAGCAAATGAGGTCAAATAAACAGTACTGTATACGACTATCTTCTTTTTTTTTGAATGAACACAACTTGAAAAATGCAAATCGAATAGAGGGAATCAGTGAGGAGAAAATAGTTAAATAGAAAATAGACATGAAAAACGAGAGAGTCAGTCGGGGAAAAATGTTTAAATTGTCCGCGTTATGCTCGGGTCGGCGCAGTACAACTGTCGTGCCTCTGACTAACATAATGCTACCTTGCGGAAATAATTTAATTATGTCACTTGAGACAAGGCACTATCAAGAAATAAATAATGTAAAAATTTATAACAGGGTGACAAAAAATATAATCCATAAATTTCATAATAACTTAAATGAAAATAAAATAAAAATATTCAACAGTCAGATCTTGTTTTCCATCTTTTTGAACAACAATATTTTTTCTTCTTGTTAGAACTGGTATTTTACACTTTGGAACACCTTTGGCGCCAGAGCACAGCCACTCGGTCGGTCATTTGCAGTTTAGCTACGCCAGGCCGCAGATCGCAGCGATGCGGCTTGGGCTGTATTGCCAGTATTGGTATGATTTGGTGCGTTTCAGGGCCTTTCACCTCAGTGTAATTGTGGTAGGTTGTTCAATATGATACAGGGCCTGCTAGTTTCTGATGTAATGATATGATAATGCATGGTTCGATACGAGAAGATATTGAATTGTAGGTAGGCTAATATTATTATTAGTACAAACTGCACTTCTGGATCTATTAGATCTCTGTTTGATATTTTACTATTGAATTAGATAGCACTGGTATTGTTGAAATTGTATTGAATTGGAATGTCGTTAATTATCCTCTAGCTGACTGAATTGAGTTTATTTCGACTTGCTTTACAACTTGACCAAATTTATAGTTTAGCAGGATTATTCCGTCTTAAGCAGAATGTGTTTTGTTCCTATGTGGTGCACGGAGTGCATTGTTTACAGTTTGTTTTAGATTTATTTGGATGGGAATGGCGTTCATTGGTTCAGCGCTCTATGTCTATATCTACAAATTTCATGATGTACAAAGTGTTTGTCATGACTTTCAAACCAACAAACTATTTCAGAAGCCAAGTTGGATTTACAAAATTGAGTATTTTACGCAAAGTGAGGTGAGCCTTAATTATATTTGTTTTAAATTAGGGTAGGATAAACAGTTATCTTAAAATTCACGTGGTTAACTCAATTGATTGAAACATACAAGACTCCATTGACTTCCAAGGGGAAGGGCCCAGCGCGTGCCGCAGTGGGCATTTCGGTTTTGCCGGTTTAATTTTGGATATCCCTAAAACCAGGCACTTTCCTAAAACCTAACGTTTACGATTACTAACAAAGAAATCAAAAATACGGATATCGTGTGATTTAAATCTTTTTAGTAAAAAAAGGCAATTGTGACTGGCGAGACCGAGGGCCCTTTAATTACGTCAACAAAATAAGGCGAAGGGCTTTGCGCTTTGAATTTGGTCTTGAGTTGGCGGTTTTCCCTATTATTGCAGTGTGCAGCTTCGATTAATATATATGATTCCTCTTCAAAACCTACCTAGTTTTTTTTAATTGTCGTTAAATTGCGATTAACAGGCTGCTAAGATACCGGTAGGAGGCCGTTTCATGCTACTGCGATAATATTGCAAGTTCCAAAGCTTTCTTTCTATTACAGCGCATTCTAGTATTCGCTACATTGAATGTGACTAGTGTAGTCTCAAGAATGTTTGCGTATGTCATTCATTCCACACTCCACCTGACTACGTATCCTAAATATCACTCCCAATCACGTGGTAGATCTCGACAGCGTGTAGAGCAGGAGTGTGTGCAACCCTTAATACAGGAAGGCCAGATACGAATAACTGGGTGAGACCAAGGACCGCACCTTGATTTAACATTGCTTTTCAGTAGTTGCACGTGCAAAAATTTTGATTATTGATTTTTGGGTACTCCCGAAGTATGTAAACCAAGATGGTGGACACCGGAACGTAGTATGTGTATCATGTTAGGGTTAACATTTCGAAGATTAGCCAAGTGACTCCTGTAGTATTTGTAGCTGAAATTATGGCCTAACCTGCTACACATACGTTCCGGGTCCGCCTTCTTGGTTCACGTACTTCGGGAGTACCGATTTTGCACATGCGTTGTTCGCTTCTCGCAAGCTAACTGTTAGGGCCTTGTAACGCCATAGGCGTAGATAATATTTGGACTCAGATATAGGTTTTGCAGCGCAAAGGCATTGGAATGACTCACACGTACCAGATTAGAATAAGCCACAAACCTTATACAATCGGCACTTCTCCGTTGAACGCACAATTTTTCCCTGCGGATCGGTCTCTCTCCTCTCGGATTGTTACACAGAGCAAAATAAACCCATCAATTTATTCATATTCTTAATGTTGTAAATATGCCTAATGTTGTGAATATGCCTGTCGGATGCCAGGCATCATATTCCAAGCTTGAAAAATCATACTTCCCTCATGCCAATCTTATGAATGAATTTAGTGAAGTGACACTGGATGTACATTTATTCTTCTTGGTAGTCGTCAACAAACTGATATGCGCAATTGAAATAAATTTAAGAGTCAAATTAAGATCAAAAATGCCAATCAATGACAAATTTTATTGAAATAAACTATTCAAATTTGCCTAAAAAAGATCTTTATCATTTCAAATCTATTCCAAGAGGGAAATTGCATGCACAAACAGTTTATGAAATTCGGCCCTATAGAAGATGTGGCTGGAGGTAAAGCAACAAAAACCTGCGCTCCAGTAGTATGTGAACCAAGATGGCGGACAATTGTATTGCTTACAAACATCTCAAGTTTCTCATGAGCAATAGAAGATATAAAATATCAAGGTTGCCACAGACACTATAGCAGCGTTTCTCAAACTATGTGCCGCGGCACAGTAGTGTGCCGCGAGAGATTCGCATGTGTGCCGCGAAACTTTTTGGAATATTAGAAAAGAAGTTTTTCGTAATAAACATAGGCATGAATGCAACCGGCAAGCTTGTGAGACTTGGGAATCCTTAGTTAAATAGACCGATAATATTATTGCATTTGCGCTGTCGTTTTAGAATAGTTCCGCCATAATTCTATTGTGATATCATATGGGACATCCACCATGATGACTTGCACGTTCATTTAGGAAACAAGAGAGCAAGTTCGAGTTTTGGCTATCTGCTTACAAGTTATATTGAATCATCGATGCAAAACCCATTAAAATAATCTAGCCATTTACATCTCCATGGTTCTTTTAACACGATTTTTCTGCTCTGACTGAAATTAGAAGCAAAAATGGAGTGAGGGAACGTTTTTTCGATTGTTTCTTAAAATTAGCACACATATCGCATTAACATTTGCAGGATAATTTGTTTAGGGCTAGCTTTATATTTTCACAACTGTGCCGCAAGATTTTTTTAATTGCTTAGTGCGACGTGAACAAAAAAAGTTTGAGAACCACTGCACTATAGGTTTCTACTTTGCATTCTTTATTCTATTAAGTTCAGAGCCATACGCCACCTGAAGTTACAGGTTATATCGATTATTCGTAAACACGACCGTAATAATCAGGTCACGAGATTATTATAAGTATCAAGTTTGTACTTACAACTTCTGGTAACTTCTTGATTGGAGTCGTAAAAGTGAGCTCGGCATCCATTGCATGATGTTCTACATTGCGCATTGAGATTTGCTGGACATCGTGCTGTCTCACAGTCGTTTCTCAAGCAGTTTGTAGGGCATTGGTTCCTGCCTAATCCACCAAATACTATCCATAGAAGCGCTTCTATAATGGTAGGTTAAATAACTTAACATTTGAAAATTGAAATGTATTTTACTCAGTTTATTATTTTAGTTTTTCATATAATACAGACTCAATAAAATTCGAATGCAAATAAAATTAGATCAATTGTTCGAATCTGATACTCCGCGCCCACAGGACTAGTGATAACTAGCCAACACACACACACAGCCAAATTATAGTTTATGGTTTACAATATAGAGATCCCCAGCTCGTGAAAAAAAAATCTTCTCTTCCCCACAAGGCAAAATTGCTGGTAATGATATGGAATGCTGGTAATCATTTGAAGCTGCTTTCAAATCCTACACACACAAAATGGATACGGTCTTAGGGATTTTAGGAAGATTTTTTTACATGGGGCAGCGCACACACCCGCCCTGTCCACAAAAAAATTAGCTAGAATGCATGGTTATTGTTTATCACAAGAATATCGTTGCCCTTTCCCACCAAGGCTAGGGAAATGGAGATTCCCCTCGCCCACTACAACAAGGTTAGGTTTATCTCATGGATATACCTAGAGAAGGATAAGTTGCAGGGTTAAGGTTTAACATATGATGATGGCCTGCAAGCCCCCCTCGTACCTCACAAAACTATATCTTAGAATTACGGTTTTCCTATGGAGACCCCCCTCCCCACTCACAAGGCTACATCGTAAGGGTTGATGTTCATCATATAAAGCCCCCCTCATCCGCCCACACACACGGCTAAATAATACGTCAAAGTTTACCCAATGGAGACCCTCTCTCTCCCATGAACACACACAGCCAAATTATAGTACAAGGTTAACTATATAGAGATCCTCCAGCCACAATACTAGTAAAATGAATATAATCCCCTCTCCACAAGGTCGTAGGATTAAGGTTTCTCATATGCAGCACCCCTTAAATGAAGCAAGATTGGGGGTCGAGGTTTTTCATATCAAGACCTCCCCTTTCCGCAAACAAACACACGCCCACAATAATAATAAAACGCCAAACGCCAGATCATATCCCAGATAATTGAAGGTTGCACCAAAACAAAAATGCTAATTTTTTTTCAAATGGTTGTAATACGAATTTGAACTTTTAAGAGAACGCGTTTAGAAAATAATCTCACCTCTGGAAATTGTTCGTTTAGGTAAACCCCAACAAACAGACGTTCCACATTTTGTAGGGCAACCAATCTTCTTATCGTCATCGCAATCAGCATTACCTGCACAGTTTGCGTCAGGACGTGAAGTGTACGTGTTTGTGAGCAGCAGGACATTTGGGATCATATTCTGAAGAAAATTTTTCAACATTGAATTTTCGAACTGCATGTTGGAATTGGAATATGGTGCTATGCTATAGTATGCATTTATAATATTATTTAATCAATATTTGAATGCTTTTGTTCAAAACAATGTTTCGACTCGACATCCTTATGATTCAGATTATATCTTTTCAAAAAAATCCAGTTAATCCAACTGGTGTTTCGATTTCCAGTTTCGGTCGCTTAAAGGTCTGTTGCCTGATCCGGGCAGGCAGTGAAACTTCAAATAACATTTATCAAAGGGCCCAGTTCAATTTAAACCAAGAATTAATTTCAAATTGACCTCGAGGTCAATGCGTTTACGTATTATTGAAACAAACAGAACTCCATGCACTTCCGAGGGTGAAAGCCGTGCTCGCGACGCTCGCTCGTGATCATTTTCTGGCTTGCAGGTTTAATTTAAACGACAGACTAAGGCTGGCTGTGCGCTATGATCGTGAATTAGTGAGCGCGCGGTGTCTGTATCATTGCAATTTGTAGCTTTAGCTAATAGGTTTCGTGTTCAAGGGTTCTCCAGTTATTCAATTGCCACCACAAGTCTTGTGAGTTACCGGTACAGTACCGCAACATGCTACTGCGCTAAAAGTGCAAGATTCAAAGCCACATTCAGATATTTCTATTTCAGCGCAGCTAGGCAGTTGCTATATTGAGTGGAAGAGTGTAGTTCACGTGTCTCGGAAATTTTTCCATGCGTCATTCCACATTCCCACCTAACTACGCATCCTTAATATTACCGGAATGTGCCGGGCGGGAATGTGCAACAATCGACACGCAGCCACAACCCGATCCGCAAGCTATTCAGTGTGGCCCTTGTCAACAGTCAGATTGTCCCAGTCCGGTTCGTTACGCAGAGTTCAAATGAACCCATCATTCATACATAAACCTATTAGTGGTGTGCAGAATCCGGTTGCCGGATTTTCAGGATTTTTCCGATACCGGATTGGATCCGTATTCGAAAATTAGCCACTGAGCGGGATTCATCCGGATTCTGAAAAATCGAAATATTTTTCTTATTGATGGCGCTAATTACAATTTTTTTAAATTTTGGATAGCGAAATCATAAATTTCTCTCTATCCGATGTGCTCTTCGTCAATCTGCACCACACATTTTATTTCGCACGGGATTTGGTGAAACGTCGACGGCGTGTAGTTTGGTATAAGTTTTTGTTCCCATCTAGCTATCTTGAAACTCTAGTTTGCCAATGGCTGGTTCAAGTACCAGCACCGATGCCCTTGCAACACCTGGTGTGATAATCGAAAAAGAACTGGAAGACGCGAGAAACGAAGTTTGGAATAACTTTAAACTACTATTTAATGCAGGGGTGGGCAACATAAGGCCCGCGACGAGATTTTGAACGGCCCGCTGACTGTATCCAACCACACCCTGTAATGTGGTCCGACGCATCGTTCCTGAAAGTTGCCGATCTACTCTCACCGCACTGTCAGTGTAAGCTGGTAAAATAAACAATTGCCTTAGTGAACAAACAATTGCGTTAGCAAACTTGTTAAACATACAATATAAGGTCAAAGCAGAAAGCGTTGTAAACATTCCATAAACATAATCCATATCCACATAAACAGATTTATTATTTTGTCAACCAAAAACAAACGGTCATCGATACGAAAAAAATACATAACACAAATAAAATTGCTTCGGTATTGACAGGAGGGAGCGATACGACCATGAGGTCTTCGAGGTCAACTCCCACCCTATTTTCTGAAGTGAGTAAGTTTCACACTGAAGATGACTATTAGAAAAGTTGGTCTGTCAAATAATACTTTTAAAAATCCAATGTAATCTCAGAAAACTATTGGGGGAGGGCATGTTTTATTGAGAACTCATTTACACAATAAAAGTTTTATGCTTTAGATCAGTGATTCCCAACCGTCGGTCCGTGGACCGGTGCCGGTCCGCGAGGCTTTTTTGCCGGTCCGCGGAAAATTTCATTTTGTTGTTTTTCTACCGTTTCAATTGTTTTACCAAAGACGAAGTTACGTTGGTTTATTACGCAATTTCTCTTCCGCCATCATATTGCTATTGGATACGTGCGGGGTGGCCCGGCGACGTCTTGGCGCCGAGTAATCAATCATACTTTTTGGTTCATCGCAAAAGCGCTCCGTCAAATCTAGCAAGATTCAGAAGCCTGGAAATCAGCATGCGTGCTTTTACTGTTCTGCATGCTTTTCTTGATTAATAGATCAAAGTTATGTTGGTTTATTACGCAATTTCGCCTCCGCTGTCATATTGGTGTTTGATAAGTGCGGTATTATTGGCCCGGCGACGTCTTGGCGCTGAGTAATCACTTTTTTCTTTTTCGGTTCCGATTCATCGTGAAAGCGCTCCGTCAAATTTCGCAAGATTCAGAAACCTGGAAATCAGCATGCGTGCTTTTTCCGCTCTGCATGTTTTTCTTGATTAATCCAAATCCATCCAAATAAAAGGTTATGAATAATTCTTTGTTTAAACCAGAATATATCAAGATAGACAGTATGATATTCCAGAGCATCACCATGAGCATCTAAAAAAGATTGGATACCAAAGAATTTTTGTAATCATCTGGCTCGCCGAGTACTTCATTTTCCCATATCTGGCCCGCCGACTAGAGAAGTTGCCCACCCCTGATTTAATGGGTCAGAATATACTGGTTATGTCAGGTATGATAACTGCAAAAAAGATCTCAAACATGACAAAGCACTTAGTGAGACAAGCCATCTTAAAAATCCTTCGGCTAAATGCCGAGGATTAAGCAATAGTCTGAAAAATAGCCACGGAAGAATATCGAGCTCTTTTCATGTAAAAAAAACATACCCAAAGAAACAAAACCCAAAGTTTTAGATCAGGGGTTCCCAAACCGCGGCCCGCGGGCCAAATCCGGCCCGCGTAACAATTTAAAATGGCCCGCCGAACTTGAGTAAAACGATGTTGTTATGTCATAACCACAGTTTAAGCATGTGTTTATCGCGTAACAATTCAATTATGCCGATATCTCAATAATACGTACCGGTATTACCATGTTTCCCCCAAAATAGAACAGATTATTTCAATTTTCTTTCGAAAAATATAACTAGGGCTTATTTTCGGGGCGTGTCTTTTATTTTCATGAATCAAAAAAAAATTACAAAGATTTTCAAATATAAAAAATATGAAAACAAATATCCATTTACTTAAATGGCACGTATTCCTCTTTCACACTTGTTAGATTAATCATTTTCAACGTGTAGGGGAGATTTCCTGCTATCGACTAGGTGCTACTGACTATACGTCTTATTTTACGGTGAGGCTTATATTAAAATCATTCTTGAAATTCAGGCTAGGTCTTATTTACGGGATTGGTCTCATTTTCACGGAAACACGGTAGGATTACAAAGAGCAGTAATTAAGTAATCAGCCTTATAAGAAAGCTTACAGATGTCAAAGAAACAAACAAAACTAGACTTCACAAATAGACGTTTGCGGGATAAATGGTAGCTTTCATATTTCTGTATTGCAAAGAATCAAACTTCAGCGATTTGTCTTCCTTGCCAATGAAATATTCCAGTTCTGAAGGAATACGACATTAAATGCCATTGTGAGTCAAACAAACAGATTGCAAAAAATGTCAAATGAAAGTGAATCCACTGAACCCCAGCTAAACCGCCGCGAACTTTCGGGCGCTAAACTATTCCGGCCCGCGAACATTCTCCCGATTCTAAATTTGGCCCGCGTCCAATAAAGTTTGGGAACCCCTGTTTTAGATGCTGCAGTCGCTTTTGTCGCTCATGATATAAGGCCATAGAGGGTACTGGATTACAGCAACTTATGAGCTGCTGTATTCAGATTGGGGCAAAGTTTGGTAATGTGCCTGTGATGGACATCATACTGTGTCGAACAACTGTGCAGCGCCGGCTTATTGAGAATGCAGCAGCTGTCAAAAGCTCTCTCATAGATGAAATAAAAGTAGCAGTAAAAAGAAATTCTTATTTCCTGCCACTTTGGTTATGTGGACGGATTTTAAAATGCGAAATTTTATTGGTTTTACTGTACACTTTATCGACGAAATGAACATCCTGAAGTCTCGTATACTAACTGTATACAGTTTTGAGTAAAAACCTTAATCTGGTGAAAATATTCAATTGAGTGTGGAATCTGCTGGTGAACAACTCGGTTCCCAACAAGAGCTTTTATCGCATTTTGTGTTTGTGACTGAACAAGGTAGCAATATAATGGTTGCCCTGGCTAGTTACAAACGTGTGCTCTGTGCTTGTGCATGCTGTGCATGCTTGAGACTGTTCTGAGACATACTTTACAACTTGATGCATCAAGTCGCACAGTAGAACCAATTAATTCTGATGATCAAAAAATGATATTTGTCGATAAAGTGAAAGCAACGTTCAATGGAATTAAAATTTTTGCAAAATTTGTAAAAAAGTCAGGATTACATGATTCTATTTCTCTTGGATTAGTGAAAAGCTGTCCAACACGATGGAGTTCAACTTTAGCAATGCTACGATCTTTCACTCGAACAAGGCTCCAACTGCAAAGAGAATTGTCTGAACGTGGCCAGGGAGATAAATTATTACCTATTAATACAGCAGTAGTATGTGATCTTTTCCAATTTTTATTGCCATTTCCCGAAGCCATCAAATTTTTGGAAGATGATTCATACCCTACGATTCACAGGGTATATCAGTGGATAGAAAACTTAAACGGGGACTAGTTCCAAAACCCAACGATGCAATTTTAACATTTAAAAAAAAGGGGGTTTGTGTGCTTGAGGGAAAAACTTGAAATTCATGATATGCATCGTTTGGATTTGTTCCTAAATCCCATATACAAATCACTCATCGTCTTCGATGATTATGAGAGAAAAAGGATATACGCAATGATTGAAGATCTTTTAGAGCAATTTGAGTTATCTGGCATAACGCCTAAAGTTAGTGTGACCAGGGAGGACCACACTTATGCTCCAGAAAAAAAAGATCAAGATGTTTTGATGATGAGATTTTAGAATGGCAAGACTTGCCACAGCCTGCCTAGAATTTCAAGCAGTGAAGTAGAAACATACGTCAATGCCATATTTGTGTGAATGATGGAAACTTTGGTATTATAAAATTCTGGACCAATAGTGACATAAAGCAGGCTTACCCAAAATTGAGTCGTTTAGCTTTAGGAATCTTGAGTATTCCTGCTTCAAGTGAGCCTGCTTTCAGTTTTTGTGGCAATGTTATGACAAAAAAGCGAGCATGTTTATCTGCATCTTCAGTGGGTGCACTTGCAGTGCTAAATTCGAATGCTAAATTTAGTCCATGAGTTGAGTAAGAGTTACTCAAGTATTTGTTGTTTTTGAAGTGATATCAATAAGCATTATCTGTTGTATAATGAGATTTTTTTAGAATGTCTATATATATATACCGGTATATATATATATATATGTGAGCAAGCATTAATTGTATCATTAATTATTTGAGAAGAATTATTGCAGTTAAGTTAGATGATTGCAGTCTTGTGAATAAGCAGTAATTTTGGATTTCTGCTAGCGTGTTGAATATAGGATATTCAGCCTAACTTAACTTGGTATAATGGAATTGTCCACAGTTTATAGTATAGATTTAAAGTGATCAATGAACAGTAAAATCACACTGTAGGCCATATTTTACTTTAATAAATTTGAGTCGTTTAGTCACTGTTTGATTTTTCGTTATCTTTCTGATTTTCTTTGTTACAGAGAATATGACCTTAACTATGTTTACAAATGGATAAGAATAAGTTTTTTGTTTACTGAAGAATTTGCTGAAGTTTGTGGAAATCTCTACTCGATAAAAGGCAGGATTTTTTCGGATTTATTTTTCAAAGATTTCGGATTCGGACGGATTCTGAATTTTTTTGGACGGATTCGGATTCTATATTTGATTTCTATAACATTGATTACGCTTCTAGGATGCCAATCGAATCACGCTAATCTCATGACTGAAAATAGTCTGGTATAACTGAGAAAAATATACATTAATTATTATTGTTATTGATAGTTGTAAGCAAACTGATATATACAGTCATCGTAAAATGAACAAATTGAACGGTTTTCGATAGTGAAGGAAAATGCCAATTAAAGACAAAATGTATTAAAGTAATTCATTAAAATATACCTATAGGATAAAGACCTTAGACAATTAAAATCAATTAAGCGAGAAAAATGGCATGCACAAACAGTTTTTAATATTGGGCTTTATTTGGAATGTGGTAACTAGAAAATGAAGTAGCAGTTGTTTGTCGACTGGCCATATTAGGACGCTTTTTACGCTGGGTAGCAAATTTCAGATTGTCCCATAATATATTCGCGAGTGCATTTTTTGAAAAAAAACAATTTTAACGAGTTTAGATATGCTGCCAATAGCGATGGTAGATTCTCTATTGAACTGTCGTGGCGGGATAGGGTAATAAGAAGGGCATGGTTTGATTTTATCACGACAGGAGTGGCCTGGAACTATGCGGGAGGTAAAACAATAAAAATCATTTATGGTATTCCACCACAATGACACGACTACCAAAGTCATATTCAAGTTTTTTTTCCATCCAGTAAAAAAAGTTAACATGCAAAATTAAGACGAATAATATTCAAACATGTATTTAAATCAGCTTATAAAAGTTTCCAATGAACTTCAAGTTTTCGTCCTTATATTATGTAAGCACGGATAATAGGCTTAAAATCAGGTAAGTTTTGTCGAAGATTAATATGTTGTGTCGAGATCCGTCTTAGATAGTCTGCAGTACTCATTCAGCAATCGGTAGAATTGCCACTGAAAGTATGATAAAGTAAAATTATATTAAAATGTTTCTTCACCCACAGTGAAATTATTACACACATTTCCCACATATGATATTTTACTAAGTTTTTTTTAATATGTGAACCCCCCCTCTTCACATAACAAATGAAACGTATACCCCACTTTCCCGCACGACAAGATTGCAGCATGGTTAAGGATTATCATATTGAGCTCCCCCCCCCCCCCCCCCCCTCCACACACACACAAGGCTAGCTAGTAGGATTACGATTTATCATACCGAAAGATCTCATCCCCTGAAGGCTACATACTGGGGTTGAGGTTTATCGTTTCGGATAAATTGCAGAGTTAAGGTCTTCTAGATAATTTTTCTAACATCAACCATTTAATCATGGTGCTATGCTATAATGATACAGCATTATTCAATTATTGTTTGAATGGTTTTTTTCAAAACAATGTCTCGACACAACTGCAACATGATTCGGATGCAGACGCGCAGCCGGGATTTTTAAAGGGGGGGTTGCTTCTTGCTGTTTCAAAAGCTTACGCGGATACAGTCGTGTTTCGTTCTGAAAAATCTCCTTTTTCTCTGAAATTCACCACAAATATATTTGAAACATTACATACGTCGACATGTTGGCACTTCTCCATCCCATTCAAGATTAGCTTGACACGTCAATGTAATGCTGGTGCTTCCGTCGTCAAGAACAAAACCAGGTTTGCAAGATATACTGGAAAAAGTAATATAAAAGTAAACTTATGATCAAATATTTTTCAATGTTACACAACCAAGCAGATTATAAACGAAGCCATGATTCCTTTTTACGTTTATCATTTTAACTCTTATAATGTTCCAAATTAATCGACTTGTTTAGTAATTCTTACTTCAACTTTATAATAGGAGTGGGCGTTATTACTAAATGACGGTGTTTGTCGATTTTCAATAACACGTACTACCATTCTCGTACTTACATGCAAGTAAGCGAGTCTTCGGAACAGGAACGCGTTTGGGTTTCCATGTTTATTTGTGGGGGCGAGCAACTGAGTTCTGTAAATGAACGAGAATCGGAATTAAATGCGGTTGAACAGATTGAATAAGTGTGTCCGAGGTAAAAGTAACAAAAAAAAATAGTTTCATATTGCGTGATGATCATATTATCGTAATGTATAATTCAATAGCATATGTCGGCAAAACCTTGGTAGTGTGCAGAATTACACACGTGATAATGCAGTGGTGTGCAAACATGGAATATTTGGACACCAAGATAATATAGTCAACAGGAGCCCAGACAATATTTGAAGAATAATAAATGTAATAGTTCTCAGAGCGACTTGGACTGTTGACTACTAAATATATATAGTAGGATAGACTAAAAATGCGATAACATAAATGTCAACAACTAACGTTCAGTTTCGCATATAACACCTCTACCATAGACCTTGGTGGTACCCGTCACAATGCCATTATCAGTGTCCTCAGAAGAATTCGCAATAATTATCCCTACTTCGGTGTTGATTTTAGAAGCTCTAAACCTCTGCGTCCACACCGAATCCGGCAAATCTGCGATCGTAATTGTTGACGTAATTTGTCAACACATTGTTCTGTCACGAAAATGACATCCATTATTCTATGGAAATAAACTTCTCTCTATTGTTTTCATACCTTTTAACAACGAATTACCCGTGCCATATTTTTTACCTTACGTGAACCTGTATTGCCTGCGGAGTCATCAAAAATTAAAAGTTTAAATAAAATGTAATTAATTAAAAAATTTTTACATAACATTATAAATGATGAATCCTTATTTATCTCTTCAAAACGAATGAAAAAATTCAAATTATTCTATAGCACTTGTCGTTTGCATAATCATATAAATATGCCAATATTCATTCACATACGAAAACGAAAATACCATTTACAGAGTTACAAATCGGTCAAAATTAATATTTCTTACACTTGGATCGTACTTCATTCCCAAAAACGCGTCGTAAACTGAAGCAGATGTCGGATTTTTTCCACGTCCATAACTTAAAAGTTGGTTAAAGTGCTGTATATCGTATATGTTGGCCGGTGAAGCATTGAATCCTTTGCACTTTTCTTCTGCCTGTGCACTTGTGAATCCAAAAGGAAGTTTGAATAAGATCCAAAAACATCTCCGGTTATAAATGAACCCTTCTTCGCGACAGATGTGCTGTTTTTCTGCAAATTATGGAAAATTCATTTATTTTAATGCCATAATCGTTTTCTCTGATAACGTACTGGTTGGTCTCGATGAATTCATTATGTTGAAATCGCAAGTTTAAATTCCATCCCGAAAACCCTTGGGTAAATCGTATTCCGAATATAAAAGAAGCCTTCTTGGAACATCGCGTCGGCCTACATATCAATAGGAATATCCGACTTTTCACTCCAGAATGAAAAGTAAACAGATTGGCGGGCTAAATGTAAATAGACGTCTCACCGTTAACTTGCTACTGACCTCGCTACTACTGATATAATATGAATATATATCAGTCTGTAATTGGACACGTTTAGTGGACATAACGATCGTTTCAATATTATGTTGTTATTGTTATCATTTGAAAATTGCTTTGAAATTTTCAGTGAGTAAAGATTGATTTTTTTGCCAGAAGGCTATTACTTTTATTTATTTTTAAATTTCGCATGAAATCTGACATTTCGTCCAAAATTTTGCTGTATTATTTTATCCATGGGAACACTGGCTGTCCGGTTTGATTCTGTAAATTATTTCTACGCGAAACTCGGGAATTTTTTGTATATATTTAGGCGTAGCTCTCTTGTTTTAGTTGAACTACAATAAAACTCATCTTTTGAAAGGTGGATGACAGTAATTGAATAAAAGTTTAAGAGAAAATAGTACAAATACACGGGATGCCAAAATTAAATTATTTCTATCCCTGAAGCCGGAATCAGGCGATTAGTTGTGATTATGACAGAAGTAGTTGTTTTCAAGCAATCCGGTACTTAATGACAAGAACAAAATTTTCACAACAAAAAGAAAGAAAACAACAACTAGAATAACAAAACAATCCATAGGTGTATTTCGTTTCCAATAAATGATTCTAGTTCTGACATGGGCAAACTATGACATGTGGGGCCAATCCGGCCCGTTGGGTAATTCAATCTGGCCCTCCCGATGCTGCCAAACCAAACTAAAACCAGATTTGGATGATTTAACTATAAAATATTCCAAGGAATTTGTTGAGATTGCGATTAAATTTAGATTTGGCACGATTTTTATTGTTTTCCATTTTTGCTTCTGTAACAATGTATATAGTGTTAATAAATAGTAACGTTTTACGCCACAATTACATGACTCGTCAGTTTATTTTTAAATGTGTTTAACTTATTAAAATATTGTGTTAATTTTTTTAATATACTTATAAGTTGTCAGAAAATCTCAAAAATTATAAATGCGCTTAATTAAAGAATAAGATGCAACACTTACCTTCTGCTGTGGAGCAGATAAATCCCATAAACAACAGCAAAAGTACGTTACTGCCTAACATGATGTGGTGCACAATTACAGCAACAACAAAATAATGATATTTTTGATCAACGCCTTGTTTCACTAATTATTTTTTCAACCGCAAACTTACCCGCCGGCACTTTGTACCATCATCTAATGAGATTATATCTAAATTAATGTCCGTGTGATGTCTCCGTCCAATCAGAAGTTATTTATATTATGTACCGATTAAAAATTCTTTACTACATTCTCCTAATTTATATTGTAAATATGTCCAACACTTCCACTGTTCAACCAGTTCTTTTTAACGGAATGTCGAGTGGCTGCAAAAATTAGAATTGGTACGTCATCGTTAAATTTTTTCTCATTTCTCATTGTTACGGAAATAAACGAGGAAATATGCTCGGGGAAACATCCAATATGACCCATGTAATAGATTTGACTTTTTCTCTTTTGGATAAATATATTTTACATCAGAGTAATAAAAAAGTTTCTGATTCAAACTTTTAAGAACGGCCCTATTTCATCGAACTCACTATATCGAAGATATAAAATCGAATTAATTTAATTCATTTCATTTAAGTGCCTGAAACCATTTAATATAGTTTTCTTTGTCTCTTCTGAATAAATTATTTTACATTAAAGATAAAGTAAAAAGTTTTTAATACAAACTTTTAAGAACGGGTTCTCTTTTGTATCGAACTCACTAACACCCCCGTTAGGAAAACGTATGTTTGTCACTACGTAAGCTGCTTTAACGCTTCAAACGAATCCATTACATGGCGTCAGGGGCGTCAAACTCGTGGGTTTTCAAGGGTCGCATTGCATTTTGGGAATTGTGCAAAGGGCCGCAAACAGTTTTTGATATATTTTGATAATATATACTTAAAGCATATTTTTAGATAGGTGTAGTTTGTGACATATATTGTGATGCAATTAAATAGCCGAATATAGTTTTGTTATTTTTTGAAATTTCAAATGACATTTACATATTAATTTCTTGGTATTTCACTATTATTGCAATATACTGTATTTATTACAAAAAATTTTTTACAGCTATCCAAAATATTTTTGAACATAGATTTGATAAGGAAAGAATAATACATCAACTAAAAATGACCTAATTTAAATATATACCCCTAAAATTTACCAAAATACTACCGAATAAACTCAATGTTTTTTTTTTATTACGTATGTCCTGGCGTTTGGCATCTCTTTTGTGCCACCAGCTTACTAATATGGGGCTGAATTGATTTTACAGTACCAACTCTAATTAACGAGTTCACATGATCGTCGATCATACTGGATCGTTGAGAATGTTTGATTAATTTCAGTAATGCAAAAATATTATATTCATCATTTCATGTATAAATCAGTAAATAAAAGTAATGACTGAGTTTTCGGACCATACATTTCCCGCCACATTTTCTACCATTGGCACCACGTGACATATGACCGCTTGGGTTATGATTTATATATATTGATTTTTAGTAACTATGTAGTTGTATAACTATTATCATCTACAAATACATAAAAATATTCTATTTGAAGTTGATCTTTAAATTTGTCATATTGACTGCTGAGCTTATTCTGATAATGTCTACGTATATTGTATTCATTGTGCTGATAGAAATGTGCCAAATTAAACAATGTGCTTTAGAATTTTGAGAAATACAGAAATATTGCAACCTCCCTTTTTCTTCAAAAATGCCACCTTCTTCGTGTACTTTGCGTTTCATTTAATTGCTGAAGAGTTTTTTTTTCAATTATTTTTTTGCTAGCTTTGGTCATATTGAGAACAAAAAAAATTATTTTTTGAAACTACTTTCTGTAAATTGTCCTTTTTTGTGTGAATAATCAATTTCACTTTGTAAGGTATGAAAAATGTATTACATTTAGATGGAAAAAAACTATTACAATTATTGTTAAGCGTTCAAGGGCCACATTGGAAGTTCGCTGGGGCCGCATGCGGCCCGCGGGCCGCATGTTTGACACCCCTGGCGTAAGTTACCCTATCGCCACTTTTTCGTAGGGATCAATCTGAATTCTATAATATTTTACGTACCATTTTCTCTATATTGTCTACTTAGAACATGAGTAACCCAACGAAGAAAAAAATGCCAACAGCAGCGAGCCCATCAATGAATTTGCTACAGCCAGTGGTGGGATTCAAATTTTTTGGTCAGCCGGTTCCATCATAAAAGTCATATTTTTCATCCCGTTCTGTTACCAAAGTCATATTTTTTTTTCAGCAAATAAACTAATAAACTGATTAATGCTAACCGGTTTGCTGATTTCTTAAATTTCCGTGAGGCGGTTTCATAGAACCGGTGCGAACCGGCTGAATCCCTACCTACTGCCTACAGCGATATCTCACTATATTGGAAGAAATGTCAGTGTGACGATAATAGGAATTACGATTGCCTCATTATCGCCACTTATGTCAACCATTTCAAAAAGCAACTATACGGCTATTGATTGCGTTGTAGTTTAACTTTAATAAATGAAGAAGGAATCTCGTCTAACCCACTACCGTACTATCGAGTCTTGTCTGTCTCGTCACTTTTGATCTACTTGTTTGGGTGACTCAGAAGGCAAGAGGACAAAAGTAAATTAAATGACAAAATATGGAAAATTAATAACATCAACAATAATCAACGAAAAAACGTGAAATATAAAGCTATTACGTATTAAAAATTTCTCTGAACAAGGCTATGAATGATAAATTGGGCTACAGCTAAAAGACCCAAGCCTAACCTGGTACACATACTACATTCCGGTGTCCACCATCCTGGTTCACGTACTTCGGGAGTACCCAATATTTAATGGCAGGCATTCGGGACAAGTCCAATTAGGGCATCTCAGCTTGCTGCACTCAACCCATTTCAGCTGATTACGGCGAAGGTCTGTATTCCTTGTAATTGTAATTCTTTCCGCAAATATCATATTAATCGTCGCCAGGCCGGTTTTCTGTGCTTGGAAGTCTTAGACAACGCAAATCAGATTATTTGTTTCCTTCATTTCAATACCGCGCCTCTGCTCATTTAAATCTTCCTTCATTTCATTCTCTGTCATGATTGAAGTGTTTAATTAATTTAACGCACAAAGGAAGTTTGCGCTTTCTGGGTAAAAAATTGGTCCACTGGTGTGAAGACGTCGGCCAACTCTCCGGGAATTATTCCATGCCTAATTAACGGCTTTTTTGCATAGGAAGTGGGAACTAATAATTTTTTTTATGTTGAAGGCTCCTGAATATCAACAGTTTGAACAGCGATTTCAGAAGTGAGCTTTATCGGTTGAGACAGATCGACGTACCCATGCCCTCTAACCCACGGAAAAAGTTGTTTTTTTTATCCACGGCGTTCAAACTGAAGAGACGAATACCCGCTTTTGATATTGCTGACGGTCATACCATTTTCTAGCGGATATTTAAAAATGCAAGCAACATCCTTTCTGCACCCCAAAAATTTCCTCTCAAAGATTGTCCTATTGATATTAAATTGTCCGATTCATTTTTTAAACTTTTAAATACACAAACATCAAGAGTTTGTGGGAGAGGGCTTCTGTCAGCAGGGCAATACTTCAAAAAAAATTTTGAACTATTTGATCATCAAAATATTGGGTACTCCCGAAGTATGCGCACCAAGATGTCGCACAACCTCAAGCCTAACCTGGTACACAACCTGAGTTCAGGTTGTGCGCTATCTTGGTGCGCATACTTCAGGAGGTCCAAATATTGTTTATGTGAGTCATTCTCCGGCTTGGCATATGAATCGCCATTCGGTCCGTTGTTTGCGTAGTTTCCACCAGGGCCAGCTTAGGAAAAAATAACAAGTGGTGGCACGCATTCGCACAGCCGGCAAAATTAATGCAACTGCTAACTGTTAGGTGGTCCCGAGGAGCAATTTTACAACTATACACATGTTTTGTGCCACAAGGAACCAAAACCTTCTTCTGTTTTTTTTTTATTTGAATCTATCATTGTTTCGTCGCTATTAAATATCTATATAATTTGTTCATAATTGTTCCCAGATCCTGGAAGTAATGACGTGAGTCCTCCACAATGGTTATGCTAATCCGAGCTCGGTCTGATAAATCGGGGTTTCTCTGTTTCAGGTCGCAGATATTTCTGTTGCGCTTCTGAAATCCCTTCCACCAGTCACACCGGTCCCTTATTGCTAAATTTATTTATTTTTTTGTTAGATTTATCGACTAGCCACGCCTGTTGTTTCACTTGTTGTATACTTAATGGCAATGTAACCGCACCAATCCCCACCCTTCCGTGGCACATTAAATTTCTCTGTTGCCGTTTTAATTTTCATTCCTTCGTTGACCGCGCGATATGCATCGATCATCGTCGCACTATTTTCGTGGTAGTCCTTTTTGGCGTGCCATAATGATTTTACGGCGTGGTGGTGTGGCTCATCGTGCTAAGTGTAGCGGCCATGATTCTGAACAGTGACCGCTCTTATTGTAATTAAACTGGCAACGGTAACTTTAGGCATTGAACCTTGACCACTTTGGCGTTGGCGCGATCTCTTTCGGCGTGAGCCGCTTGTAGGTAGGACGTGTAAATTTGTATCCTAACTAATCAAAGGGGGGTTTAGTATTATTAATTAGGCTTAGTTTCAATTTACATCTAATAATTCTGTTTTCCTTGTTTCGTATAGTTATATTTGTCCCTCCTGTGTAATAGCACTGTATTTTACCGGATTTCTGTTTGACAACTAGCCTATTTCACCATTATTTGACTATCATTTAACCAACTTTTATTTAAATTATTCAACAATAAACATCTTTGAACGATCATTTCAAACTTTGAAAAAAAAACATAAGACATAACCGCGTTATCAAGGATAAAGTGCCTGTGCAATCTATCTATTCTTAAACTCAGCCCTCCTTCAAATTCCAACTAGTGTGGCGTACCAAAATTGATATCACCACTCAGGTTCTTTCTGCCAGCTTATCGGACACTGAAGTTGCAATAGATATCGTTCGCAAAACAATCTTCTTGCGGTTCCAATTACAGCAGAGTAACTAAGTTAACTAACTAGATTAATTATACACCTGTAAGAACTTAATACAACCAAATACTCCAATAAGAAATACCTTAAACAAATAAAAACACAGTACAAATACCGTAGGATACATACGCAACACAAGATACGGAATTGGTCTATGACGTCACAGTCATGAACTATTTACTTATAATGGGATACTAAAAACCGGGTAAAACATACCTAGATATACATAAGAAAAACTAGTATGACACTAAAGATACAACACAAATCCTATCTTATCGACAAACACGTAATATACATGGAAATACGCATAGAAATCACACAGGAAATAAACTGCGAAAATAGACTAGTTACGGAAGTGTTAAATACAAGCTAACTAGTGAACAGAGCTATGCCAAACTGGAGAAATAGTAAACCTGTACTACTAATATCATTTTACAACAATAATTACACAAATTAACGGCAATAAAACACTATAACAATAACCTAATACCCAGAGAAATATCTACACTGCCGGCAGTCTGACCAATGACATTAAACAACATGATAGGCAACTCTGACGTCACTCCATAAGACTACAGGCAAAACATTGTATTTCATGATACGCTCCAATGCACATATTTCTCGTCGCCTTTCGCGTCCGTTTTCCGCTCGCTCTTGCTACTCGGCGTCTTTTTTACGTATAGTACCTGCCTTTTTGCGCCTGTAACGAAACAAAATAATCTCTATATCTAAGAAGTTTTGCTTACTTGGAAAGCTGGAATAACAGGCAAGCTGTAAAGAGCAATTCTGGACATCATAGACGTTTTTTTTTATCAGAGAAGATTACAAACGCGATAGCGGAAAGATTAGTGTGGAACATTTTGCAGATAATGACAAAGTTCAAAGTTAGTAATTTTAATGTTTGCGCTTAATCATTGAAATTTCATACAAAACTGTGCTGCGATACAATTCCATAACACAAAGTTTGCACCTATCGAACTTGCTTTTGTAGGTGAATTTATTAGACATATTACATATTCAGTTAATCGTAGGTAACATTGCTGGTACATAATGCATCGTAGATAGGTTTGTTTAAATTTAGGAATTTAGCTCATAGCCCTCTAATTAATATTATCTTCTATGCAGGAGGTTGCAGGGCTGAATTCAACTTGCAGCCTTACCGATCACCTGACGATGCTCATTTAGTTTGGCTCGAGCAAGTCTTCTTGAAATGCTTGTGTGGATGGAAACTACCTATATTTTTTGCCTTCCTCCGATTTTAGACAAATTTATTCTGAGGGATTTCGCATATAATTCTCACTGATTGTTGGCTGTTTATAATTCCTATTGATTGTGAATTCTGATTATAACAATGAGTTGAAAATTTTTTTACCTAATTTACTGGCACCTTTTTCTTGTCAATACTCCAAGCTGAGGTAATAAACATGACAATACATTTATGTCATCTGGAAGCAAAATATGCACACTAATTAATAGTTTGGCACATTGAGATAATATATCATGACAGAAAATACAAGTTAAAGATATGTATGACCATCACATGGTAATTAAAATTAAAAAAAATTAATAGGGGCTGTGGAGTATGGAAAGTTCAAGACAAAGAAAAGAACAAATGTTCATAGCTCATGAACTCTCAATTTTGCCTCCATTGCTTTGTGAAGGCCAGTATATTTCGAGTGGCTGAATTGGTTTACCTTTATGATAGCACGATTTTGTATTTAATATAGCGAGATTATTTCAATTTAATTGAAGTGATATAATTTCCCAAAGCAATGCTTGAATCGTCTAGAATAGATCAGTGGTGTCAAACTCATGGGTTTTCGAGAGCCGCATTGCATTTTGAAAATTGTAAAAAGAGCCGCAAACAGTTTTTGATAATGTATACTTAAAAGATATTTTTAAGATAGTTTTAGTTTGTGACATATATTGTGATGCAACTAAACAGTTGGATTAAGTTTTATTATTTTCTTCAATTTCAAATGCAATTACATATTAATATTTGCATTCCACTATTATTGCAACATTTGCAAGTTACAGTATTTATTATAAAAAATCATAAAATTCTATGTACAACCATCAAAATCATTTTTGAACAAGCTTTGAATAAGGAAAGAATAATACATACACTAAAAATAACTTAATCTAAATATATGAACCTAAAATTAACAAAAATACTACAGTATAAACTCAATGTTTTAATAATTACATTTGTCCTGGCGTTTGGCATCTTTTTTGTGTCACCAGCATACTAAGGCCAGTCTGAAATGATTTTATAGTACCAACTCTAACTAACGAGGCCACATGATCATGGGTTTATCTGGATCTTTACGAATGTTTAATTAATTCCAGTAATGCAAAAAAGTTACTTTTATCATTTCATGTATAGATCAGTAAAAAAACAAATGACAGATTTTTTCGACAAGACATTTTGCACTACATTGCGTGGCATGGGATTGCTTGAATTATTATTGATATTGATTTTTAGTAACTAAGTCGTTGTATAATTATATTAATATACAAACACATGGAAATTTTCTGTTCGAAGTTGGTCTTCGAATTTGTCATATTGACTGCTGAGCTTATTGTGTTTTTTGATTGTATTGATGGAAATATGACAAATTAAACAATGTGCTTCAGAATTTTGTGAAGAGCAGAAATGTTACAACTCCCATTTTCTTCGAAAATGCCACCTTCTTCATGTACTTTGCGTTTAATTTAATTACTCAAGTGTTTTATTCAAGTATTCTTTTGCTAGCTTGATGTGTATTCTTAATTGGGTCAAAATGTGGACAAAAAAAATCAATATTCCAAAACTACTTTCAGTAAATTGTTTTCTGTGTGAATAATCAATTTCACTTTAGAAGGTTTGAAAAATCTATTACATTTAGATAAAAATAAAAAAACTTCCAAAATACTATTACAATTATTGTTAAACGTTCGAGGGCCGCACTGGAAGTTCTCTGGGGCCGCGAGTTTGAGATCCCTGGTCTAGATTGAAGTTGTTCAAAAAATATATGATAGTATTTTATCATGAATGATGATTATACCCCTTCCGGAATTTCTTCTATAGTACTACCAAAAGTTGATGAACCAAATATAACACAGGTGCAGTGAGGTACCCGTAATCCTCATTTCCAAAGCTGTTTTAAGTATGTCTGGCGTGTTTTGTGCCTTTTTACAAATAAGACCGCTTATGCAATCTTACGCTTTGGAATTTTTAGTTATTTTCCTCAAGCCCTGCAGGATGTGGGGGCCATACACAACTCTACCGGAGGGTCAAATGTCTTTGCATGCCTCCATAGGTTGTTTTTCTATTGCAATTTTCTATTTTCAAATGCATTATATTTCTTGGAATCACACTGTCACTGATATGTCGCCAGACTTCTGATATCTCCCCGTCTGCTATAGTTGTCCTGTAAATAAATAATAAGAAATTGAGGATAGACGAATAGTTGAAAGTTTTGCTTTATGTCGGCTTAATTTCTTGATTGATATACTTACTATTTCTGCTATTGCCTCTTGTGCTGCAAGAGTCTCACAATGCTTAGACAGGTTTGTCCACAACTTTCACATCTGAAGAAAGAGAGGAGATTTATTAATTTTCGTTAAGAATAAATAAAGCAGTCTATATGATTCAGAATGGAAAAGCTAATAAATCCAATATCTTATGTTTTATTTAAAAAATATTTTACTGAATTTGGTATATAAACCAACTAATAAAAGGGTTTAGTCAGAAAATTACAAGCATTCGTGGCTCCAAATACTTGAGAAATCAGACTATACAATATAGACCGGTATGAGTGAAATGTTAGGTGAACTTGTTAACACTTTGATTCAATACGCAAATAAAAGTGAATGCGTAATAGTATGTTACAATGAGCAGCAATCAACAATGAGTATATATCCTCACTGATTAAAAAAATCTAACTGGAGGTGCATGAACTATTTGAAACCATAAGGGGTAAGTAAATATGTAATTTCGGCAAATGGGCAACTACGTACCGTACTGAATTAACAACTTCGTAGTATTTGACAAAGGCTGGCTTTCCCACATGTACTTAACAGTGCGATGCCCGGGTGTGATATACAACAATAGTATTCACCTTACCTTTTACCGATTTATTTTTACCCCAACTTTCAAAAATATCATTAAAATCGACAACAACTGTCAAAGCAGGCACGAACACCATTCGTGCTACGCCTTGAAAGCAGCACACATCCGCTCGTTTTCGTCTCGTCAAGTATGTGCATTGGAGCGTGCTATCGAATACGATCTTCGGACAAAAATGCCGGAGTTGCGCATCATGTTGTTTAATGTCATTGGTCTGACCAATGACATTAAACAACATGATGCGCAACTCCGGCATTTTTGTCCGAAGATCGTATTCGATAGCACGCTCCAATGCACATACTTGACGAGACGAAAACGAGCGGATGTGTGCTGCTTTCAAGGCGTAGCACGAATGGTGGTCGTGCCTGCTTTGACAGTTGTTGTCGATTTTAATGATATTTTGGAAAGTTAAGGTAAAAAAAAATCGGAAAAAGGTAAGGTAAATACTATTGTTGTATATCACACCCGGGCGTCGCATTGTTAAGTACATGTGGGAAAGCCAGCCTTTGTCAAATACTACGAAGTTATTAATTCAGTTCTTTGCCCTTTTGCCGAAATTACATATTTACTTACCCCTTATGGTTTCAAATAGTTCATGCACCTCCAGTTAGATTTTTTTTATTCAGTGTGGATATATACTCACTGTTGATTGCTGCTCATTGTAACATACTATTGCGTATTCACTTTATTTGCGTATTGAATCAAAGTGTTAACAAGTTCACCTAACATTTCACTCATACCGGTCTATATTGTATAGTCTGATCTCTCAAGTATTTGGAGCCACGAATGCTTGTAATTTTCTGACTAAACCCTTTTATTAGTTGGTTTATATACCAAATTCAGTAAAATATTTTTTACATAAAACATAAGATATTGGATTTATTAGCTTTTCCATTCTAAATCATATAGACTGCTTTATTTATTCTTAACGAAAATTAATAAATCTCCTCTCTTTCTTCAGATGTGAAAGTTGTGGACAAACCTGTCTAAGCATTGTGAGACTCCTGCAGCACAAGAGGCAATAGTAGAAATAGTAAGTATATCAATCAAGAAATTAAGCCGACATAAAGCAAAACTTTCAACTATTCGTCTAATCTCAATTTCCTATTATTTATTCACAGGACAACTATAGCAGAAGGGGAGATATCAGAAGTCTGGCGACATATCAGTGACAGTGTGATTCCAATAAATATTATTAGAGTACTACATAAATGTTTGCAATAGAAAAACAACCTATGGAGGCATGCAAAGACATTTGACCCTCCGGTAGAGTTGTGTATGGCCCCACATCCTGCAGGGCTTGAGGAAAATAGCTAAAAATTCCAAAGCGTAAGATTGCATAAGCGGTCTTTTTTGTAAAAAGCCACAAAACACGCCAGACATACCTAAAAACAGCTTTTAAAAATGAGAATTACGGGTAACTCACTGCACCTGTGTTATATTTGGTTCATCAACTTCCCTCGAACGATTAACAATAATTGTAATAGTATTTTGGAAGTTTTTTTTTATCTAAATGTAATAGATTTTTCAAACCTTTTAAAGTGAAATTGATTATTCACACAGAAAACAATTTACTGAAAGTAGTTTTGGAATATCAATTTTTTTTTGTCCACTTTTTGACCCAATTAAGAATACACATCAAGCTAGCAAAAGAATACTTGAATAAAACACTTGAGTGATTAAATTAAACGCAAAGTACATGAAGAAGGTGGCATTTTCGAAGAAAATGGGAGTTGCAATATTTCTGCTTTTCACAAAATTCTGAAGCACATTGTTTAATTTGTAATATTTCCCTCAATACAATGAAAAAACACAATAAGCTCAGCAGTCAATATGACAAATTCGAAGACCAACTTCGAACAGAAAATTTCCATGTGTTTGTATATTAATATAATTATACAACGACTTAGTTACTAAAAATCAATATCAATAATAATTCAAGCAATCCTATGCCACGCAATGTGGTGCGAAATGTCTTGTCGAAAAAATCTGTCATTTGTTTTTTCACTGATCTAGACATGAAATGATAAAAGTAACTTTTTTGCATTACTGGAATTATTTAAACATTCGCAAAGATCCAGATTACCCCATGATCATGTGGCCTCATTAGTTAGAGTTGGTACTATAAACTCATTTCAGCCTGGCCCTAGTATGCTGGTGACACAAAAAAGAAGCCAAACGTCAGGACAAATGTAATTATTAAAACATTGAGTTTATACTGTAGTATTTTTGTTAATTTTAGGGTCATATATTTAGATTAAGTTATTTTTAGTGTATGTATTATTCTTTCCTTATCTAAAGCTTGTTCAAAAATGATTTTGATGGTTGTACATAGAATTTTATGATTTTTTATAACAAATACAGTAGGCTAACTTGCAAATGTTGCAATAATAGTGGAATGCAAATATTAATATGTAATTGTAGTTGAAATTGAAAAAATAATAAAACTTAATCCAACTGTTTAGTTGCATCACAATATATGTCATGTCGCAAACTAAAACTATCTTGAAAATATCTTTTAAGTATACATTATCAAAAACTGTTTGCGGCCCTTTTTACAATTTCCAAAATGCAATGCGGCTCTCGAAAACTCATGAGTTTGACACCACTGATCTATTCTAGACGATTCAAGCATTGCTTTGGGAAATAATATCACTTCAATTAAATTTAAAAAATATCGCTATATTAAATACAAAATCGTTGCTATCATAAAGGTAAACCAGTTCAGCCACTCGAAATATATTGGCCTTCACAAAGCAATGGAGGCAAAATTGAGAGTTCATGAGCTATAAACATTTGTTCTTTTCTTTGTCTTGAACTTTTCATACTCCACAGCCCCTATTAATTTTTTTTAATTTAATTACCATGTGATGGTCATACATATCTTTAACTTGTATTTTCTGTCATGATGTATTAACTCAATGTGCCAAACTAATAATTAGTGTGCATATTTTGCCTTCAGATGACATAAATGTATTGTCTTGTTTATTACCTCAGCTTGGAGTATTGACAAGAAAAAGGTGCCAGTAAATTAGGTAAAAATTTTTTAACTCCTTGTTATAATCAGAATTCACAATCAATAGGAATTATAAACAGCCAACAATCAATGAGAATTATATGCAAAATCCCTCAGAATAAATTTGTCTAAAATCGGAGGAAGGCAAAAAATATAGGTAGTTTCCATCCACACAAGCATTTCAAGAAGACTTGCTCGAGCCAAACTAAATGAGCATCGTCAGGTGATCGGTCGCTGCAAGTTGAATTCAGCCCTGCAACCTCCTGCATATAAGATAATATTAATTAGTGGGCTATGAGCTAAATTCCTAAATTTAAACAAACCTATCTACGATGCATTATGTACCAGCAATGTTACCTACGATTAACTGAATATGTAATATGTCTAATAAATTCACCTACAAAAGCAAGTTCGATAGGTGCAAACTTTGTGTTATGGAATTGTATCACAGCACAGTTTTGTAGGACACCCTCTTTAAATGAAATTTCAATGATTAAGCGCAAACATTAAAATTACTAACTTTGAACTTTGTCATTATATGCAAAATGTTCCACACAAATCTTCCCGCTATCGCGTTTGTACTCTTCTCTGATAAAAAAAAAACGTCTATGAATGCCAAGAATTGCTCTTTACAGCTTGCCTGCCATTCCAGCTTTCAAAGTGAGCAAAACTTCTTAGATATAGAGATTATTTTGTTTTGTTACAGGCGCAAAAAGGCAGGTACTACACGTAAAAAAGACGCCGAGTAGCAAAAGCAAGCGGAAAACGGACGCGAAAGGCGACGAGAAATATGTGCATTGGAGCGTATCATGAAATACAATCTTTCGCCTGTAGTCTTATGGAGTGACGTCAGAGTTGCCTATCATGTTGTTTAATGTCATTGGTCTGACAAACCAGCTGAAAGAGAAAGTTACACAGCTGTTCACTAGTGACTCAAGTGGTAAGAATAAATATGGGCATACAGAATAAAACAGAGTTATAGACGTGGTCGTCTCACTAGTTTAGCCTAACCGGCTACGGCCAACCAACAAATTTCCTGTAACAAACAATGGACACCAGCTTTGCAACATTTGATACCTATAAAAATTCCAAACCTTCCCATATCTTCATCTGCTTGATTACACTACGGACAATATAGGCCGCGAGCCGAAGCCCTGAAAAACGCCCAGAAAGTGAGTTTCGTAGCGCACATCAGGTAACTACCTGAAAATGATTTTAAAATGTTCCTTAAAAATTTAGTAACAAATATTGCCTTGTTCCCACTTCCAAAAGTTGCACGTTTTACGGAAAAGACGTTTTTACTACAAGAAATATGTGCTACGATCTGTCCTATATCCTCTACATTTCCGGCAATGAACAATGACTTCTGCATGACGTAACAATTGAATCGAATCAGCGGTTAGCGAGCGGATGAATATTAGTTATTACTGCTCGACCTTGCGTTCAGTTGGGTAGCCTTTCCATAGCCCTGTTTAGTTATTATTGGACACGAAATGGACATACCGATCGTTTCAATATTATGTTTTTCTTGTTCTTTGACACGTTTTTAAAAAGTCGCTTTTCTCTTCGAATACTGGACCAATTGCTTTGAAATTTTCAGTGGTCGAAGATTAATTTTTTCGCTAGAAGGCTATTACTTTTATTTATTTCAAAATTTCGCGTGAATTCTATGAAATTTGATATTTCGTCTAAAATTTTGCTGTATTATTTTTTATCCATGGGAACACGGATTTTAGTCAGTGTCATGACTGGCTGTACGTTTTGATTCTGCAAAATTCTTGCTACTGGAAATTCAGAACTTTTTTGAGGGTACCGGTAGCGTCAAAGGTACCGGTAAAGACTGATTCGCTCTGGTCTGACGTGTCCATATATTTGTGCGTAGCTCTCTTGTTAGTTAAGTTATGCTAAGACGTTGTTGAAAAATGTATAAGTAAGTTATTAAACACTTGTAGATTCTTACCACGGATATGGGCCGTGAAACGAAGCCTTGAAAACGCCCAGAAAATGAGTTTCGTAGCGCACACCTGGTAACTAAATAAATTCTTCAGTCTTGTGTGAAAATGAACATACTAAACGCATTACAGCTTGTTCCACAATCGTGATGCGAAATTGAATATAAGAGGTTCCCGGAAATTCAATAACCATAAGTTTCCAACACATACATAAGAACTATGCAATTCGAGAGCCCTACAGCACACTAACACAAATGTATTCCTGTAAGGCGCGGCGGTGTGGCTCAACGGGCTAAGCGTTAGGAATACGCTCGCCACCGCACCTCTAATTACTCTGCGTGGGTTCGCAGGTTCGAATCCCATGCAGGGATGGTTATGTGCGAGAGGATTGCTGGACTCCTCCCGTCGTTGGGTGGTTCACGTAACCGCTGGTCGGTTACGGCTTCCTCCACCACCAAGTCCATGATCCGAAAACAAACAATACAGTAAAAACTAATCTCATACCCGACTTGGAATGGTAACCGGACGAGAGGCCGTGGTTCGCCATATGGATAAGCTGTCTTATCGGCTTTCCTCTCCCCCGGGATAAATATGTAAATCCTATCCTAATGTTTTGCCTGACCAAAATCAGACTTCCTCAGTCAATCATAATTTATTAGGTAGATTACGAAAAATATGGCATACATGTAACCAACAACAAAAAATACTTTAATTGTGTGACAGGAGTCGCGAGTGACCTCGAAAGCAGCGACACCAACAACGCTGATTCACATTAGCGAATAAATTTTATGTAATAACCACAAGCAGTTTACAACAAGAACAGCATAAAAAGCTACATTCATTTTATAGAAGCTATCAAACGTATTTATTTTTAAGCAATGAAGTCACAAATTAACATCGTGAGCCTGAAAACACATATAAATAAGATATTTCCCACTTAGAAATTTACCGGAAAAGTCAAGAAAATTAAATGAATGTACAATATGTACATAACATAGTGAACAGAAAAATTACGATTAGTCTTTTTTTAGTTTATGTGATTATGTATTTAAACAAAGGCAATATTATTTCTAGAAACAGGACTACGACACTAACAAATGTCCAACAAAACAAATAAATGATACTTATTAAATCAACTGCAATATCTAATTCACTGTTTTCGAAATCCACTATCTCGAAAATCGACTTTTCCTCTATAAGTGTACTGTGATTTTTGCAGTCAATACAAAAACAATACAAATATCTGTGCAATTTTAGTTGATTTTGGCACACTTGCATAAATTATTTTGACTATTTTTCTTACACCTGCAGTTTGCCAACTCAAGAACTGATTTGAGGGCCACATGCTTCTTCAGTGAATCATTGTTGGGTGGAAAGTATAATCCTTATGTTTGCCAGTGTTAAATAGACGTGCCCTGGTATCATTTACATTCTTCATATCCTCTTCATACAGTGAACAAACAATTTCCTCAGCTTTATTTATTAATGCCTCGTTAACCTTAAAAGATCTTCATAGTTGAGAAAAAATGAATTGAAAACCTCAATGAAGTCTCCAACATGAGTTTGATGGGCAGTTCCAATTGCAGAAAAGTGCTAAAGTATTTTAATATGAATAGCCCACCTAAGCTGTTTGCAACTATTATAATTCTCATATACCTTTACGCTTCAAGACTTCTTGTTCAATCCATTTTATAGCACTGATAGCAGCAGGGATTAGAGCCTGCGTTAGATCGGATTGGTGGAACATTGCCATTTTTTTTTTTTGTAGTACAGTATCTAAATAAGGAAGAAAATCATATTTGGAACAGCATGAGTGTAAAAATACCACTAAATACTAACTAATACCTTGAATACATAATGCATTTTATCTGATGTACTCAATGAGCGTATATATGCTCATAGCATGTACTACAGTCCAGCAGTGTTTACATACCATTACTAGACTATATCTACACTAAATGTTGATATATCACAGTCTGAAATGCCCTATGACAGTATGAGTATGGACTATAGACTATATTTTAAAACATCAACTGTCTGTCTACAACTTGATTTCTCACCCCTCAATCGTTTCCAATGCTACTTTCTTTCCACTCCGGCAGTACCTATCATTGCTTCCCAGGTTCTTGTCGACTCTATGAATTTAGATTCAGACCAACCGACATTAGTAAAATTGATTATTTTCTTCTCTTTCACACAACCGTGCATTACAAAAACAGCCATTAATTTTTGTCTGCTGAATAGCCAAGAAGAGTCATTAAATTAATCATAAACATTTCATGCAAGCCAGAAAATATCGTTGTTTGTGACATATTATTCTAGGTCTAGCCTTCCTTGGAGTTACCGCACCGTACCTATTTTTAACGTCTTATGAGCTAATGCTCAACTAAAATTGCTATTTATGGTAAGGATATACAAGTGTTTAATATCTTACTTATACTTTCCAACACCTCCTTAGAATAACTGAACTAATAATAATAACTAAAAAAAAACGATGGAAAGGCTACTCAACGCGAAAGCGAGCAGTAGTAGTACATCTGATATTCATCCGACCACTGGGGATCCACCTACAGCTGACTAATTTGATTGTTACGTCATGCAGAAGTCTGCGTTCATTGGCCCATGATACCGGAAAAGCAGAGAAATAGGACAGATGGTAACACATATTTATTGTAGTAAAAGCGTCTTTTCTGTAAAACGTGCAACTTTTGGAAGTGAGAACAAGGCAATATTTGTTACTAAATTTCTAAGGAACATTCTAAAATCATTTTCAGGTAGTTACCTTATGTGCGCTACGAAACTGAAAGATAAATGGCCTCGGCTCGCGGGCTAATAACAAGATTTTGCCCGGTCGACAACACGAAAATCAGAGCGCGCGATGAAAATCTTAACAAGAGAGAAATGCTCAAATATATGGACACGCAGAACAATTCCCCCAAAATCATATGTGGTGACTTACCAGTACCTGTATCGGGGAACGGGGTACCGTGACTGTCATGGATATTTTAGGTCATAGTCAAGTTTATTTTTTCCATCCAGTACAAAAAGTTAACATGCAAAATTAAGACGAATAAATAATATTGAATACACATTTCACTAGGGAAGGGAAGCCGCGGGGAACCAAAGCTGGTTATCAAGCAGCGACACCCAATCATGTGACAATGATCCATTCTTCTTGATTATATTGAAACATCAATTAAAATATCTCGTGATATGAGTCAACTATGTACCGTATTACCGGATCAGGTACCGAACCACAGTCGAACATTTCACATAAAAACGTTACTAAATAACATTCGTCAACTTAACACCACCTGAATCGGGTTACAAATTTTGGTACAGTGACTGTCATAGTCATGTCAGCCGTTTAGGGCTGATGGACAATTCGACTACACGGACAACTCACCAGGTCTATCTGTAGTCGGGTTGTCCGTGTGTAGTGGAGTTGTCTGCCTCCCAATTTCGTATTCCTAACACTTAGCATGATGCGCCACACTGTCGAGCCAAGAACATACTGTGTCACACATAGCAATGTTTCGTAGCTTGGAACGCTTTTCACAACAACAATTCTCTTGCAAAGTCTGTTTTGCGGCCTCTGGCCAGACCACCTAGCTGTTACAGTCTAACTTGACTATTACAAATTTCAGTACGCCTTCCCTTTTTGGCTACACCCCTGCTAGTGTTAGCTGTGGTGCACGTTACAAATTTCTGCGGCTGTGTAACGTCCAAAACAAGAACGGGTTTGCGAACCTCGTGAATCTCAGAACCGCTTATCATTAAACATCAATCTATTAGCTGTATGAACTTGGAAAAATCTTAACCGCCAGTCTTTTGGTTTTGCTGTTTTATATTCTTAATTAAAGACGGGGTGTATAAATACCAGAATATGACAAATTAAAGTAAATATATCTATATAAAATGATTAAGCTTCATGTCGGCTATGGGTTTCAAGCAGCAAGAAATGCGTTATGTGGCTCGGTATTTTGCTTCCCCGCACTTTCCTACACTACCTGAAGGGTTTTTGGCTACATAAAATAAAATCCATACAAGCATACCGATTATTGATAAGAATTCACGACAACATGGATCTAAGGCAGTGGAGCGAATTGTCATTGAGTTAGATTTGCAATCTTCCTGGAGTCGAGTCGAAGTTTTGAATTCTCAAGTCGGAATAATGATGACAAGACAATTAAATTCAAAATTTTCTACGAACATTTAAAGAGATATTTTACATGTCACGTTAAATACTCTTAAAGTAGAAGTAGTTCAAAATTTTCTCATAAAATTTTAAAAGCCTACAGAAATACATCTGATACAGACTCAATGCATTGAAAAAGAATTCAGTAATTTAGGACAGCACAATATCAAGAATGAATAATAAAACAAATTGAGAGGGGTAACAAAAAAAACAGAACCCATAAAGTTCATGATAACTTACGGTAAATGAAAATATTTTACATAACAATCAACCTCTGTTCAAGTGTATAATTGCACACAAAAATGTCGGCGCTCCGGAAGTATGTGCTGCAAGATGGCGCACAACCTGAACCCTAAACTGGTACACATACTATGTTCAGGTTGTGTGCCATCTTGATACACATACTTCAGGAGCACCAAAATGTCAGTAACCTAGGACAATTTGCACAAAAGTTATGTTTTCTCTAGAAGAGTGGTTCTCAAACTTTTTAAGACACCTTTTTTCAGTATTTGTCAAGTCTCATGCCCACCACAAAAATAACTAGATAACAATACGCTACAAATAACAGATAGTGAGGCGAAAGTATGTTTTATTCAAAATACATGGATGGAATCACAATCTCTAAAAAATAAAGAAATGTAAATATACAAAATAAGGAGGGCAACATCAAATCTAACAAATACTTTAATTTTCAATTAGCCTCACTCCCCCTAAAAAAATGGTCCTTATGGGGCGCGCTCCATGGTTTGAGAACCACTGCTCTAGAATATGTTCAGTCTACAAAAATGCAATTCTTACATACTCACGCATGGAAAAAATTCGATAAATTTAGGAACAATATTATCTAAAAAACTGCATAAATTGCATAGAAAATTTCGGTAATAAAAATATATGTTCATGATAGTACACAGCCAATGCCATTTTAAAATCAATTGCCAACAAATTAACAAGTACGCATCAATTGTAATAATGTCAGTGCTAAACTGCTAAAAATGATTAAATAATGAAAAAGAGATCCATATTGTGGAGCAAGCAGTACTACTACGGTCTGGCACAATTTACACAGCTAATGCAATGAGGAAATGATTAAATAGAGAAAAAGACATCAATGTTAATAATTAAACAGTTCTACTATAGTTTGGAGGCAGTATGGCACATCGTGCTAAGTGTTAGAAATATGCTTGCCACTGTACCTTCTGACTACCCTGCATAGGTTCGATTCCTGTGGAATATTTATGAATGCAAGAATTGCTGGTCTCCTCGTTGCCTCAAGAGGGTTTTACTTACCTGCAGGTAAGTTACGACTTCCTTCACAATCAAGTCCATGCATCTTAAACAAATAACTGGCCAACTGACCCCATCCTGGACAATATGGACTAATAACCAGAGACATTGTGGTTCCCCATATGATTTAGCCATTAATAAGTACACATCAAATATAGATTAAAAACTGCATAAGTGTAATAATGTCAGTGCTGAACTGCTAATAAAAGAGTGCCCTATATTATAGATCAGGGGTATGCAACCTGCGGGCCAAATGCGACCCACAAGAAAGAATGTTGCAGCCCGCGTAGAATGCCAATTTTGAATGGTGAGCGGCCCACAAAATTAAGTTGGTATGTGCGAGTACCGTCATTCCAATCCCTTTGCGTTGCAAAGGTTATACCGGAGTCCAATTTAATATCTATACCTATGACGCCACAATATCCTAACAGCTATCTTGTGCAAAGCGAACAACGCTTGTCATAAAATCACTAACCAAAGTTTTTGTGTCTGCAACAACTAGAAAGCCTATGTTAAATGAAGAAACGGCCCGCCATTTCAATCAATTATTTGTAGCCGGCCTTTCTGTATTTAAGGTTGCACACCCCTGTAAGAGAAACAGTTCTACTATAGACTGATGCAGATTATACAGCTAAGGAAATTTAAAAAATAGTACGTATTAATCATAAATTAAAGAATGCATAATAAAAGTCAATGATTAAATATAGAAAAAAAGGGATGCTATGCTAGATGTATCGTACAGAAAAGTAATTTTCAAACAAGGAATTAAATATAAAGATATGAATGATATTATTAAGAATAAAATAAAAATGGTAGATATTCTGATTCGAATTAATTTATAAATAATTTTGAGAAAGAATTGTAATATGTGAAATGTGATTGAACGTATTCATAAGAAAAATTCTGTTAGCATGTTATGTTCGACTGGTATAATTAATTGTTAGACTTCTTCATTGAAGTCGCAGTTTAACCAGTACAGGCTTATCGCACCTCCTTTAGCCTTGAAATCAAATCTAATATTACATCACTCTGTGTGTATTTTTCAGCAGGGTGAAAAAAAACTACTGATTACTAAATTTATTCCCACATAATGTGAGAATGTCAGTAGTATGGTAGTGGCCATAACAAAAAACATGATGGAGCCAGGGCCATTGTGATTTCTAACCAGATTGAATACACAGTAGAAATGTTTTTATACACATAGGGTGTTGCGATATCATGATCATATAACAATCAAAGCCAGCTATCACCAAATGCTAACTGAAAAAGAATTGTCAAATAAAGATTAATTAATAAAGATAATGAATGATAATAAGAATAGAATTAAGAACGATATGCTGATTCAAATTAATTCTTTGTTTTTGGAAAGAAACTTATGCTGGTTGATTGAACAAATACTCATATTTTGTTAGTATTTAATGTTCAGCTCTTTTGTACTTTTCATAACTCGATGTTAGACTTGTTCATAGCAGTAAATTCATAGCAGTAAATATCCTAAAAAGTTTGTCACTGTTTCATGGCCTTGGCAATGTAAAAAAATTTTTATAAAAATAACTAAATTATTCAAAACATGTATTTAAAATAAATTATAACGTTTTCAGCGAAACCAAAATGTTCGGGTGTTCTTTCCATAGATTTAAAGGCATGTTTTACAACCACTAGATCAAAAATAAAATATTGCTAATTACAATAGATTGCATAGAGGTTATGAAATATCAAAATATTCAGTCATCAAAACTCTGATTTATATTTACGATGCCTGTAGCTGCTGTACCTTCTAAATATCTTCTGTCACAAAGCAAATTAGTCAGCCATGGAAAATGTGAGCATCTAGCACGTGTGTACTGAATCATGAAAATCAGCACAAGAATGATAAGAGCAAACAGGTCTAAACAAACCCACATTGCTATGTATTCACCATTTGACAATCTCCATATTGGATTAGATATGTTGCTAAGCCTTTCACATTCATTTGTTGTTACGTACGTTGTACCCTGACACCAAGTGTATGAAAACAGCCAAGGAGTATTCACAACGTACTGTATAACTGAGATGTTGTTCCGAACAAAGTTTGAGATACTTTCTGGAGTGTGTTCAAGATATCCTAAGTTTACAATGTCAATGTTATTTTCTTTCAGAAAATCAATAGATTGAAAGACTGAAACAAGTCGAAAACCTGGTGCTTGCTCGTGGATGTTTTCACGATTATTACTCGGGAGCCATAATACTTGTTCTTGGGGTAATCCGGAATTAAGAAGAACATTCATTACGACTTCTGTATAATTGAAACGATATGGGTTTCCAGTATATGGACGATACAGATCAAAAATTATACTATTTTGTCCGATCATTCGGGCTATTTGATCTAAACTTGGTATTTTCTGTTGCCGAATTTCTGTCTTTTCTCCTTCTGATAAAAAGCGTACTGTGTTGAACGGGTCCTGCTGAAGAAACCAACTTCCAGCGTCAAGTTCCTGAAGTTCATTCCAAGTAAAAAGCGATGGCGCTTGATCCGGCTTATTCGCAAAAACTTTCTCAATGTTTGTTGTCCTTTTTAGTGAATCCCAATCGTGCATTAAAAATGGAACACCATCCATAGATATCGAGATGTCTGTTTCAACAGCATAATTTGAGCAAGATGCCGCTCCTTTTTCATAAGCTAAAATTGTGTTTTCAGGTGCGGTTGTTACTTTCCCAAGTCTATGTCCAATGAGCAATGGTTTCGGAATAGAGCCCAGTTCTGGTCCGATACAGGGTGACGTGATGAGTAATGGAATGAAGAATACAAGTAAAAATAAAACCAAAACACCAATGTTCGATGACAACCATATAACCCGATTTTCAAATCTCATTATTTCATAAAACATGAGCCAGGACGATGCGGTCACCACAAACAATAAAGCAATGTGCAGAAACGGCCCGGTCATCTTCAAAGCAATAACAGCTGCATAATACTCTTCATTCCATAGTTGTTGAACAAGAATAATTCCGGCAAGAATCAACAGAAACGAGACTACAACACAAATCTTATGGCATAAATGTAGATGTTTCTGTTTCCCTCTTGCAATCATTACAATCCCAGAACATGCCAATATGACGAGATAGAAGACGACCAGTGAAAAAACAACCAAAATTAAAATCCCAAATCCAAACCAGATGCCAGAATTGTCATAAATAAACCACTCAAAGTCATTGTAATCGTTGTTGAAAACGCTCCAGCAAAACAACCACATTGTTGCAAGCATTAAAATTAGAAGCAAAACCGACCACCAAACCTTTTCTACAATTTTCGTTTCTTCATTATCATTATCTGGTATCTTCCATTTGCATCCATAAATTCCACTGTTTATAATACGACAGTAATATTCGATACTATTAGACATGTCCGCTTATAAATGATCAAAATATCAGATATTATCATATCGCTGCCAGTTCACACATCAATCGATTTCAGTAATTTTGGGCCATCAATTCTACTTTGACTATCTGACTATAATAAAAAATATTATTATTTATAAACACACAAAATGCAGAAATGGAGAGAATATTAGGTTTCAACATTACTCCTGGCAGCTGGGGTAGACTGGAATCATACTGTCATACAGTGTACAATGACCTGACGAAATGCGCATTACAACTTTAACATAAACGAAAGTAATCTCAGAATCTGGGTAAATGGTACACAGACGTGGAGGGTTTCCTGAAGTACGCGCCCTCAAGTACTTCTACTCTAGTGGGCGTAGCATAACAATTTTATTAATATAATATTCCTAACCCTGTAACCCCCACCTGAGTACGTCAGCCAAGAATTACATCGCTGTGACATCACAGAGCTTGCTAAAAGTATAGCTATAACTACAATCGTCCGAAATGGCATATGTGCCAACTATAATGAACTCACTAACGTCAGCGATCTTTCTCCTACAGTCTTATCTGTATCGTCTACGAGAAAACGAGAGAAATAGCTTCTCGATTTCAGAAGATTGTCTGCGCGACCATCCGTACCGGTAAACTTTGCAGGGCCGTATTACGGGTCTAGTATAGTTTGGTACGGTACCACAAGTACTTCCAGTGGGCATAGCGTAACGAATTTTGCATATGTTATTCCTAACCCCCACCTGACTATGCCATCTAAAAATTACGTCACTACGACGTCATCATCACGTCATAGGGCTTGCCAAAGTATAATTACGATCGCCCGAAATTGCATCTGCGCCGCCGATGAGAACTTGCTAAAGCCGGCGATCTCTCTCCTATCGTGATCGTTGCGACGAGAAAACGAGAGAAATAGCCTGCTCGATTTCGGGTTATCGTCTGCGCGTTTTGTACGACCATCCGCATACTTCGGTATTACGCCACTGTGACGTTGGAATGACGTAATTTTTCGGCGACGTAGTCAGGTGGGGGTTAGGATTGACCTATGCAAAAATTGTTGAGCCAGGCCAACTAAAAGTGGATGTGGTACTAAACTATACCAGACCCCTGCCTAACTTCGTACAAAAATTTTAAACGATCATATCTTGACTAAAAGGCGTCGTATATTGCCGATTTCAATTATTGTAGCACTGTTATATATACTTCTATTATCTTTTTTTTAATGTTGCATAAAACGGAAATTTTGCCGAAAAATGACTGTCCGGTAACCTATTCAACTGCGCAGAGCGTCGCTCCTAGCCTCCTACTCAAGCTATCATTGTCAAAATGCCATCATTCGATAGTGTATAATTAATTTATCAGAGTGATCGCAAGATGTCGTACGTGATTCGAATAAAATCTAAAGTTCTGAATTATGAATTATTTGTTTGTTGATTGATATTGCTTATTGCAATTTTATTGCAATATTGTTTTATTTTATAAATTGCAATAATGATAAAATAAAAAAAATATGAATTACGTAAAAATATTGAGATTTCACGCTGCGTCAAAAGTTACGTCAAATTGACGCCCGACATAAGGGAGCCAAATTAACATTTTCCGTTTAGATAAAGACGACGTTCCAGTGTAATACTTTTGTATTTTGTTCGAATCATGTGTGAATATATACCAATATCACATTAATGAGAATACGTGTCTTACTTAATCAACGACGTCAAATATCGAATATATGAAACATTAGAAAAAACCCAATGTCCATTATGGCACTGTATACTGACTGACTGACGATTATTTTATGCCTTGAAATCGAAATGACAGTTATTGAATACAGCCGGATGAATTTTATTCACTCGAGATGAAAAATTAATCCAATTTCTAACAAAAATCCTGGGACCTATCTCAATGTTAACAAGATTAAGTTGAAGATTAAACTTTACAATTGGGTTCGCCGCGTGTTTGATATAAATTTATCACTAATAAAGTTAACAGCGTATCATCAAAGCTATCCGTCGAGAATATAAACATTTCGATAACTTACAATACAAGCCCTTTAAAATATTTCATTGTAGATTAAAACGGTTTGCATGATATATATTGACGTATGTATTTCCTGATTAAAATGTATGTATGTATATATGTTTATTTGTCTCGTAAAAAGCAACAAAAGCGTAGATAGATTATCATTACTGAAGACGGGATGTATGCACAAGACCATATTGGCCTAAAACACAAACGTGCAGCATGCACCCTCTTTGAAAAGTTTCAAATAGAAATAAATCGAATACATATAATATGGTCCCTTATACAGACAGCTGTGCAAGGAGAGTGGGTGAGTGTGGTAACAGGGGTAAGGGTGGAGTATACAAAACTGTTTGTACGAGGGAATTTGTGGGACAAGACAACATCCATAAATAAAACATAACACAATACGAGAGAAACTGTATGTATAAATAATACCAAAATTTAGCATTTGGACATAAATACAACACCCTACGTGACTAACGTGTTATTACATTATACTGTTGTGGCGTAACGAAAATAACGAACGAAAGATGTAAAGATAGTACGACGGAAGTTTCAAATAATGCATTTTCGGTCTCCGGTCCGGTGTGAGCGCAAATCCCGACTCCTGTTGCTATATCGATAGCTTAGTAGAACGTTAATGATTGATGTTAAATTAATCCCTGCCGCTCGTCACCGACAGCGGTGGTCATGGACCGCTCGCACTTTCTTTGAAAAACAAATTCCGTGGCCCAATAACTTCCTCATGCTAGGAAAAAACTACAAGAAAAAAAAAACTTGTCATCTAAATGAAGCTCACGTAGAGACAAACATACATTCTCTTAAACGAGGGAACCTGTTGTTATTGCGTACGATACAAAAGAGAACCCGTTCGAAAATTTTAAATTTATCTCTAATGTAAAATATATTCATCCAAAAGAAAATCTATGAAATGGCCCTTTGTCTACAGTACCGGCAATTAAATCTCGGCCGATATTGTGTATCGTATTTTCACTTTTCCTTCGAACGAGCATTTGTTTCCCCAGATAAAGCTAAGGCCGAACTTATTTTGCCTCCCTCGTTTCGCCTTACACCGCGCAAGAGCGTTCGTCTCTCCCCGGTTATGTAAAATACTTTTGTCCAAGAGAGACAAAGCAGAGTCAACTGAATGGTCTCGGCCATCTAGTAAAATGAATTGAATTGACTCCTCGGATATCCAACTATCAGCACATGCATGGTTGAATATAAACCCATGAATACTGAATCTCAGATGATTCTTTTAATTAATGGTTAGGTAGCTTAAAAGGTTTTGACAGAAATTAATAAAGAACTGGTTAAAACAGTAGGAGTATTTGACATGTTTACAATATAAATCAGGAGAAAGTAGTAATCACCGTTTAAAATAAGTGGTACATAATATAAATAAATAAAAAAGTCCGATTGAACGGAGACATCACACGGATTAATTTAGATATAATCTCATTTGATGATGGTACAAAGTGCCGCCGGGTGAGTTTGCGGTTGAAAAAATATTCAGTGAAACAAGGCGTTGGTCAAAAATATCACTATTTTGTTGTTGCTGTAAATGTGCACCATATTATGTTAGGCAGTAACGTACTTTTAGTGTTGTTTATGGGATTTATCTGCTCCACAGCAGAAGGTAAGTGTTGCATCTTATGTTTCAGACAATTATTAATAAATAAAAATTATAACAATATTTTGTTTAGATAAACATATTAAAAAAGAAAGAAAGAACAGCAAGTAAATTTTGCGATACATAAATCTTAAATTTTGCCGATGATTTTCAGTTGTCGCCATAGGCGTAGCAATTGGGGTTGGGGGCCATGGACTAATTCCCGCCCATTATTATATCATTATAATGAATGTAATTTTATTAATTTGCAGAAAAACAGCACATCTGTCGCGAAGAAGGCGGAGTCGTTTATAACCGAAGATGCTTTTGGATCTTTTATGACCCGGATGTGGTAATCACAAGTGCACAGGCAGAACAAAAGTGCATCGAATCTAATGCTTTACCTGCCAATATATACGATATACAGCATTTTAACCAAATTACAAATTATGGACGTGAAAAGAGACCCGGGGCAACCTATGCAGTGTTTCTAGGAATGACGTACAATCCAAGTGTGAGAAATTTTGATTCTTCGTTTGGAAATACCGATTTGGAACTCTGTAAATAGCATTTTCTTTATCGTACATAAATAGATATTGATACTTTTATATGATTGTCCAACCGACAAGGCCCTTAGAATGATTGTAACATTTGTATTCGTTTTGAAGAGATGAAAATGGATTCAACATAATATGATGTATGGTGTTATGTAAACAGAAACTTGAAAGAAACAGAAGCTTTGTCAAAAGTATATGAAAACATAGAGAGAAGTTTATTTCCATAGAATAATACATGTTAATTTCATTACAGAATAATGTATTAAAAAATAGGGATGGGACGATTTCAAATTTGCCGGATTCGGTGTGGGTGGGATGTAAAACCTACACTGAAGTAGCAATTATAATTGATGCTTCTCCCGATGGCTCTGATAATGGCCTAGGAACAACAACTAGACCAACGGATACTTTTCGAGGTGTTCTATGCGAAATTAGTAAGTAAAGGTAATTCGTTGACATTGGTGTTACACATATTTACCTAAAAAATTAATCAACTCCCATTGTTAATGAAACCTTCATCGCAATCTGATTTTATTCGTGAAGGATTTTGGGCGCTCCTGAAGTGTATGTACCAATTTGGTGGTAACTAATTTTGTTCGCCTACTCGACATCAAGTTGTGTAAAGAAACTGAAACCTACTACGGACATGGGGTATAATAGAACTAAAAAAAGGAAAATCGGAATAAAATTATGGCCCAACCCTACCTAACCTGGTACACACCATACGGGGGTACCGGAATTCGCATATTTTATTTTCCCAATGATTTTTAATTTTATGTAGTCATCAGGCATAAAATTACAACACTCCTGCGTTATCGTGAATATAAAAATAATAAATTGTTGGAAATTTTCTAAATTCAATTCAATATTTTCGTGAAAAATCCAACCCAACACAATCCAACATATCTCTATTTGACAAAATAGACCAAATGGACAATAGATTGTTGTCTGAATTGATGATGTTTTTCCGATAAAAATTACAATTATTAGATCAATCAGTTTGAATATTTAGTAGTTAAAGTGTCGATTGGAGAACAATTACAACCTCTAATATTCTAGGAATTTTGTCTGGCTTACCTAGAAACTTCTTCGTTGACTATATAATGTGTCACTCCCGAAGTATGTGCACCAGTATAACGCACAACCTGAACCCTAACCTGGTACGCGTACTATGTTAATGTTGTGCGCAATCTTGGTGCACATACTTCGGGAGTACCTAAAATGTTGGTGTCTAAATATTCGATCTTTGCATTCAAATGCATTATCGCGTGTGCATGTCCATGTTTGTTAATTCCGTGTGTGACCCAAATTACAAAGGTTTTACATGCATATGCTATTGAATTGTGCAATACGATCCTCAAGTAATATAACAGTATTTCTTTCGTTTTCACCACAGACACAATTATTCAATCTAGCCAATCGAATTTAGAACTGATTCTCTTTCGTTTACAGAACTCATTTGCTCTCCTCTACAAATAAACATGGAAACCCAAACGCTTACATGTTCCGACTCGCAAAATTGCATGTAAGTACGAGAATGGTAGTACGTGTTATTGAAAATCGACAAATACCTTAATTTAGTAAACAATGCCTACTTTTAATATAAAGTTGACGTAAGAATTAGTAAACAAGTCAATCAGTTTAATTCTCAAATATCCATCGATGTCAATATAAAACAGTGGTTCCCAAAGATGATCAACCGGGGGCCAAAATTATAAACAGAAGAGTATTCGCGGACCGGGAAAAGTCCCGTAAGGTCGAGACTCGTACGTAATCCTAATACTATATTGGTACATATAATTGAGATACCCGTATAGGTGAATTTTCCCAGATATACACGTGTTTAAACTGTAATAATAACGTAACAATTAGTGGTATATAGTCCGCAAAAAGGAAGTACTGAAGGAGTACCAAAAGTTCGGCGGGCCATATTAAATTCTTACGCGGTTTGGGAACCACTGTTTAAATCCCTGTTCTCACAATTAAAATATGGAGGAATCATGGCTTCGTTTATAATCTGCTTGGTTGTGTAAGATTGAAAAATATTTGATCATAAATTTACTTTTATATTACTTTTTCCAGTATATCTTGCAAACCTGGTTTTGTTCTTGAAGATGGAAGCACCAGCATTACATTGACATGCCAAGATAATCTTGAATGGAATGGAGAAGTGCCAACATGCCGAGGTATGTAATTTGGGTTTTAATATTTGGAAACAGGCTGTAGAAGTTTCAATAAAGTAACTTATTTGTGTTGAGATTTCTTTGCCGTAATGTGTTACCAGAAATTCACAGCAATAATATTAGAAACAATATCTCACTTTTTATTTAAAAAATCAGAAAGTATTTGGCAACTGTCCAACAGATTCATTTTTTTTACAAATTTTTACTCACGATAGAGAGGGTATTGCTATGTTTTTTTTGTCAGCTGTCGAGTGCACAGTACTCAGTTTTGATGGGCAATCAGGACTTATGCAATGCACTGGGAATAAATATCAGAATGAATGCAAGTGAGTGGAGTCTCCCGCAAACTATCTTCAAAATTCAAATTAACCAGTTGATTTAGATTAATTTGTAACAATAATCTTTCTTCAGCTTCGTCTGTGATTCTCACAAACAACTCAAAGGACCAAGAAAAAGAATCTGCAATGAAGACGGGACATGGTCAGATATACAACCAACCTGTGAAGGTGAGAATGTAAAGTATTGATTGGAAGATTCGAAACATTCAGTTTTTGTTATATTTGTTTCTTTTGTGCCAATGAACAATTGAAATCCACCACGTAGTTATTGGGTAAAATCAGACTGATTTTCGTGAACGTACTTTGATAAATTCATTTGGCAAATTTTTCTCATTGGTGAAATTATGAACTACTAAATATTTCTGCGGTTTGCGATATCATCGTGCCCGTTTAAAGTAGTAACACAAACATTTTGGTGCGTTCACATCATATTGCGTTCACAAGTCATTTGTATTTTAGACGTTATTTGCGAACCAATAGATTTCTCGACCGAACAAGGAACATTTGATTGCACGGATGGATATAATTACGCGAGTTACTGCAGGTGTGTTGATTAATATTTTATTCCAATGATATTACTAAGTTGTCTCATACTCAGGTTTGATTGATGATTTGGTAACGCGTATTAGTTATGGCCGGTTGACAAACAAGCCGTTACCGCTTAATATAAGTTTATTTATCCTCGTATGTGACCTCGTACAAACATAAAAGCCGTTATTAATTTGCAATGAAGAAAATTGTAATCGCGTCTTACAATTTATGTTATGAATTCAAATCTCTGCCCGAGGCAAATCAGACCAGACGCGTAACTAAGCGCCATCTACCGCCTCTCTGAAAATAAACAAATATATTTATTCAGGAATGTAAAGTAGGCAGAATTACAGACAGACAAAAATGTTTTTAAACCAAATTGCATTACCTCGAAAATAGTTAAGAGCAAGAGTAGGTTTTCAGACAAGGGGCCAAAAGTTTGCTCACCTAGATTAGAGGTCCCTGTAAAAGTGACGTAAAAATATACGTTTAATGAACAATATTTACAGTGTTACAAAAGCAAAATTTAAAAAAGATAAGCCATGTGCCAAAAGTAAATTTAATCTCAATCTCAACAAATTCCTCAGCTATTTTTTGCTAAAACACCAAAAATTGGTTGTGGCAGCATCAGGCGGGCCGAATTGAAGTACCAAGCGAACGGATTCGGCCCCACGGGCCTTAGTTTGTCTATGTCAGGTTCGGAGTCTGTAGAAGACGATTGCCTTGTCATTTTTTTTTCGTAGTGCGACCTTTGCACAAAGACGTGATGTTAGTGCTCATCTCCTAGTTTACGAATACACTACTGCTCATACAAATCCTTTAATAAAATGAATATTTTTATATATGGAAATAACTCTTATTTAGGTGACCGTACATTTGAACCCATGTACATTTGAACCCATGCGTATATCCACGGGTTCAATCTATATGCGGGTGCTAAAACCCATGGGTTAGGGTTAGTATGGGTTTAACTATCCGTGAAACAAAAAAAATTCCATAGGTTCAATAGCATACAGGTGCAATTGTCATGGGTTCAAATGTACGTGGGTTCAAATGTAATGGAACCCTTATTTAACATCAGTAAAATTAAAAAATTCACTTTTTTAATAGTTTCTACTGCAAATCTGGATTGCAAAGATGGGGAGCAAAAAAAGTAGTTTGTCTTTGGACAGGAGAATGGTCGGAAGAACCACCTACTTGCAAAAGTAAATTTCTTGAATTATTGATATTTAAATTCTCAAACAGTTGAAAGCCAGGTCAATTTGAAATTAATTCTTGGTTTAAATTGGACTGGGCACGTTGAAAAATGTTGTTTGAACAGAATTGAACTCATCAGTATTTTGAATATTCACGAATGTTCTACCGCCTGTCCGGAGCAGGCAACAGGTTTGTGAGCGACCAGAACTGTAAATCGAAAACACTAGATGGATTAACTGGACTTTTTGTAAAAAAAAGGACCTCCAGAAGTATGTGCACCAAGATAGCGCACAACCTGAACATAGTATGTGTACCAGGTTAGGGTTCGAGTTGTGCGAAATTTTGTTGCACATATTTTGAGAGCGCCAAAAAAAGATATAATCCGAATCATATGGCAGTTGTGTCGAGACATTGTTTTGTCAATTAAATAATGTTTTATCACCATAGCATAGCACCAAAATCCAATTCCAACATACAAATTGAAGATTTGATGTTGATAAATTTTTTTCAGAATATGATCCCAAATGTCCTGATGCTCACGAACACACTTCATGTCCTGACAGCAACTGTGACGTCAATGCTGATTGCGATGACGACAAGAAGATTTGTTGTCCTACAAAATGTGGAACGTCAGTTTGTTGGGATTTACCTAAACGAACAATTTCTAGAGGTGAGATTATTTTTTAGATGGGATCTAGCATGAGAGATCTCCGTTTAATCATCTTAACTCCACGATCTTGCCTAAGAGAGGATCTTCATACAATCCCATTTTCTCGTACGATTTATATCGGTGAACTCATATCAATATATAATAATAATTTAGTGAAATAATCTAGACCAGGGGTGTGCAAACTGCGGCCCGCAAGAAAAATTTGTGCGGCCCCCGGAGAAATAACAATTTTAAATGGTGTGTCCGCGAACGGAGTATTTGGTTTAGGTTTTCTGGTACGTGCGTGCAATTCTAATACTTCTGCGCCACAAAGTCTATACCAGAACTTGTGTGCCACTGTCATATTGGCAAAACTAGCTAGCAAAATTATGTTGCAAAATATATAATATACATTACAAAAACGTGTTTTTCACTGAATTGAATTGAAGTCGGTGTGGCGATAAATTTAAATAGCAGTTTCTTCAGAAGTTTATGCGTTTAACTCACTATTTCTATAGAAACCCTAATAATGCCGTGAGGTGGCTAGCAAAAATAAACAATTTTTGTGCATGTAACGACTGGAAAGTCTATATTATAGAAAGGTGTGGCACGCGGCTTCACTCAGTTACTTGAATTTGGCCGGTCAGTGAAAAATGTTGCACACTCCTGATCTAGACTATTAGTGAAATATTTGTTTTCAACTAAGCGAGGTCTCAGATTGAAACAAATTATCTCATTTATTTTATGATTTTCCTGCATTAAGTCGTGATTATATGAACAAACTAAAATAATAAACTTGGTGAAATAGATTAGAATTTTCAGTTCCATTATCTTTGCAACCGCGGACATTCGCACCCCTGTACATTTGAATCAACAGATATTTGCCCCCGCGGATTTTTGCATCTGCGTATCTTCATGGGTGCAATTGTACGTAGGTGCAAATGTACGCGGGTGCAAATGTACGCGAGTGCAAATGTACATGGGTGGAAATGTATGCGGATGCAAATGTCCGTGGGTACATATGTACATGGATTAAAATGTCCATGCAAATGTCTGTGGGTGTAAACGTCCGTGGGTGCAAAAGTATGCAGGTGCAAGTTTCCTGGGTGCAAATGCTCTGTCAACCAATTTTCAAATGTAAAGTTGTTTAACATTTTAATACAGAAGCACTTCTATGGATAGTACTTGGTGGATTAGGCAGAAAGCAATGCCCTACAAACTGCTTGAGAAACGACTGTGATACTGCACGATGCCCAGCAAATCTCAACGCACAGTGTAGAACATCATGCAATGGTTGTCAAGTTCACTTTTACGATTTTAATCAAGAGGTTACCGGAAATTGTAAGTATATACTTAATATTTGTAATTAGCTTATAACCTAATTTTCACCGTCGTAAAAAATATAGAACCGTATAAAACATATAGAACAACATTATAATCCGCAAATGTGGCGTCTTGCCTTGAACTAAAAAGCATATACTATATAACCTAGCAACATATATATACTAGCTCTCTGTAACCCTAACTCTGACATGGACAAACTATGGCTCGCGGGACAAATCGCGCCCGTTGGGTAGTTTAATCTGGCCCGCCCGATGCTTCCACAACCCAACTAAACCCTAATTTTGATGTTTTAGCTAAGAAATTTCCCAGGGAGAAGTCCAAAACTTCGGCCATCCCCTTCTAGATGTACCTTTTCGTATCTTCTATTTATTGTATATAGCTAATTGACAGAGAGAATCTTAAATTTTTATTAGAATATAACCGCTCAAAATTCTGATTAGGCAATATGCAATATAGTAGAGACCAGCATTTGAATGATACTACATTATTTCATTTTGATTTATTTAATTCAGGTCAATGTCCAGGTGGTTATGTCGTGCCAAACTGTAATCAACAACAATGTGAAAACTACAGATGCATCACACACGGCCAGCAGATGCCTTACTACTATGCCAGTCAATACTACAACCCCAACATACTATGTCGTATGAGTAGCTGTGGTGGATGCTTTCCCCAATTCTACGATAGACGTGGGCGAAGAATCAATTGCAGACAAATATTGCAACTTGTATCAAATCCAGGAATTCCTGGTAGGGATAATTTGATTATTTTTTAGGGGGCAGCACATTGCACCCACGTACATTTGCACCCACGGAAATTTGTATCCATACCCATAACAATATTCCACCCGCATATAGATTGCACCGCGGACATCTGTACTCATGTACATTAGCACCCCTGTACATTTGCACCTACAAACATGTGTACCCGCGGATATTTGCACGTGCGTACATTTGCACCCACTCACATTTGCATCCATGTACATTTGCACCCACTCATAACAAAGTCATAGCCACTTGCTCAAGAGTGGATTTATATTTGAGTGTACATGTACATGGGTTGAAATGTCCGGATGTGCAAATGTACGCGGGTGCAAATGTACATGGGTGCTGATGTACGTGATACAAATGTTCATGGGTGCAATCGGTAAATGGGTTCTAAAATCTGCGCGTGCTAAAATAGTGAAACCGATTTTATACAATATTTTTTCCACGAAAACGGGTTTGGTCAAAATTGATTAATAGTTGATCGATCGGTTTTGGTATTTCAACATTGAACAGTGAACAAAGTGTCAAATAGTTAAATTATCCTTTATCAAACCATCTGAAATACATGAATTAATGAAATTTCAGATGCGGTCCTATCTCTTTCATTACTTATAATATCACGAAAGCGTTGTACTACACAACTTTAGTAAAATAGCATATGTGAAAGTTTATAATTTTACTATTTATAATTTTGCTGTGTCTGAAAAAACATTTCAATATAATTTATTTACTTGATCATACTTTCAGTGGCGAATCTACCAATTACCGGATGAGTACTGCAGACTATCGAAGACGGATCTCAACACAACAACAACGTATTAATCTTGAACAAAACTTACCCGATTTAAGTCTGTTATCCGTGTTTACAAAATTTATAGAAGAGGACTTGAAGCATCATCCAAACTTTACTTAAATATATGCTTAAGGACATTTACAATCATGAGAATTTGGCATCCGTGAACAATGAATTAAACTTTTGTGGCCGTGGCATACTAGAAATAATTTTTGGAACCTCCTGAAGTATGTGCACCAAGATGGCGCACAACCTGAACATAGTATGTGTACCAGGTCAGAGTTCAGGTTATGCGACATCTTGGTATACATACTCCAGGAGCACCGATTTTTGTTGTTTTACCTCCAGCAACATCTAGTTACCACATCTCCAATAAGGCCCAATGTCATAAACTGTTTGTCCGTGCCATTTCCCCTTGTGGAATGAATTTTAAAATAACAAAGATCGTTTATAGGCGTATTTGAATTGTTTATTTCAATACATTTTGTCATTATTTTGCATTTTTCATCACTTTCTCCTAATTTTTTATTTTACGATAATTGTGTATATCAATTTGTCATTGACTGGTATTTTTTCATAACTTTCGAACAACTCTCATTTTGTTTCTTTTACGATAATTGTTTATATCAGTGTGTTGACGACAACCAATAATAATAAATGTATATCCAGTGTAAGTTGAGTCTAAATTAAGTCAAAAGATTGGCGCGGGTGGATTATGATTTATCCATGGTCGAAACTGGATGCCTGGCACCCGGCAAGCATAATCATAACGTTAGGAATATGATAGAATAGTTTGCTCTGGGTACCGATCTGAGAGGAGGGATACCGTTAGGCGTTAGGGCTTGTGATTTGGTCGCGGGCGCATTTACGGAGATCGTCCCACAGGCTGGCAAGAACTATTAAGTGATTGAAAGGTAATATGTAGGATACGTAGTCAGATGGAGCTCTGGAATGTCACATCCAAAGAATTTTGAGACACCTGAACTACACTCAATGTACACCCCAATCAATGTAGCAAAATACCGAACTGCGTTGCAACAGATAGCTTTGAAACTTGCACTATTATTGCAGTAGCATAATACAGCACTTTACTCACGACTTAACGGTAACAGAAATCAAATAACCGAGAAAGTTTTGGACGCGGAACATATCACCCGGAGCTGAAACTGCCATAACACGGATACCGAACGTCCACCAACGCGAGATTAGAGCACACAGCTTTTCGACAGCCTCAGTTTATAATCCTGCAAGCCCGAAATGCACACTGCGTCCCGACTCCGAGCACGGCTTTCACCATTGGAAGTGCATGGAGTCCTGTATGTGTCAAACAACAAGAGTAACCACTAAAGCTCATCAACCTCGACAATCCTTTTGGCGTGACGTTTTACCCTACTATAATTCAAAAAAAAAATTGAGGCTTACCTTAGGGCAGTGGTTCCCAAACTTTTTTTTCGCGACCCCAATTTTTATAAAATCAAAGCCTTCATATACTCGCGACTCCACAACTAAAAACGTTCAGCAACTTCAAAAATTAATATATTAGTTTAATTACGACTGTAAGTGGACGTTAGCGGAGAACATTGGCACAAAAAATCTATGAACAAGTCCGGCAAATCACCGGAAAAACAGGGAAGCCACAGAAGATTTGATAACACATGCCATCGTATGAAAAACACGGCGGAACAGTCTCTTAGATCAGAGTTATAACCGTTCTTGGGCGAAACATAGACAGACTTGATAAAATGTGGTAGATTCTAAGAAAGCGTACGATATTTCGGAAATAGTAAGATTGCTTCTAAATTAAAATATTATTTAGTATATATATTCCAACAGGGTCTTCATTATTTTTAGTTTAATATTAACATATTACAGAATGCTCGATTATTAATTCGAACGTAAAACAGAGAATGGAAGTAAAATAGGAAAAAACGTGTATGGAATCACATCTTTTAGGTGACTTTTATTATGTTAGAACTTGTTGTGGTTTCGTGTTTGACTCCTCGGAACGCTTCGAAATTATGTATGAAACGTCTAAATACGCAATGCTGCAATACGAAAATGTTCACTTTCACGCGGAGGCGATGTGGACTTTGCGACTTAACGAAGCGCTTTCGCAGCAGATCGACAATGAAAGTGTAATTACTCGGCTAAGACACCGCCTCGCAACCGATACCCTACTTCTCAAACACCTGATTAAGTGCCAATCGCCAAAAAAAGCAACTTTGTTTGCATATTCGATAACCAATCGACTATAATGGTACAAAATAACAAACCGAAATAATTTCTCGCTGCCTGGCAAAAATCCGATTCGCTTACCAGCGGGTCAACTACTCATTCGGATGCAACATGGTCGAAAAATCTATAAAATGGAAAATATTATTGGCGTTTGTACCACGGCATTTCAATTACATGCCGACCAGTTAAAAAAGTATCGCATGAAAGTTTTACCGAGCAATTTTGGCACCGTTTGCATATTAACCCGATATTTAGACAGAGAATATGCGCATGAATTCTTGATGACAATATAGCTGGCTTTCCTATGGCCTCCAGGATAATGTCACAATTACAGACAGCACAGTGTGCGAAGCACTCACCCTTCAAGCTTCGTTTAACTTTGAATTCTTTCCCGTTCTCATCACAAAAAACGTTCTTAAATTTGCTCATTTTTAAATTTAGACTAAAATACCACCACCACGACAATTGTTTTTTAAATTCTAAACATGAGTAAATTCAATGTAATTTAATGTGGAATAACAATATTTCTACTCCTAATGTGGGACATTTTATTTTTGATATTTTAAAAAACTTAATTTTATAGATCCCATTTGGGTAAATTCCACGATTTCAATTTTTCGAACTTGAATGCGCATTTTTTTTACATTCCAATAATAATTGAACGGCTCCAGAAGTGTGTGTACTAATATGGAGGTAACCAGTAGTGGGATTCAGCCGGTTCGCACCGGTTCTATAGAACCGTCTCATGTGATTTAATGAGAGCAGCGAACCGGTTAGCATTACTGGTTTATTTGCTAAAAAGTATATGACTTTTGTGATGGAACCGGCTGACAAAAAATTTGAATCCCACCATTGGAGGTAACTAATTTCGTTCGCCTACTTTACATCAAGTGGTGTAAAGAGACTGAAACCTATGTACAGGAGGGGGGCAGGGGGTATATTTACTTGGCTAACACAGACAGTCTTCGAACTCGTAATAAAACTAAAATAAGGAAAATTGGAATGAAATGATGGCCTAACCCTAACCTGGTACACACACTCCGAGAAAACCAATTGAATTTCATGCTTCCTAAAATAATGTACTATTGAAATTCTGATAATTTCAATTTTTCGCTCCAATGAACTCTGGCAAATTTCTTTGTATTGAATCTCAATATTTTACTAACTTCTATGTGAACACTGCCGTGAATCGTGGGCTAGGATCACGATCGCTTCAGAGCTGACATGGGCCAACTACGGCCCTTGGGCCAAATCCAGCCCGTTACCTCAATCTGGCCCGCCTGATGCTGCCACAACCAAACGAAAACCATATTTTGATGTTTTAGCTGAAGATTAACGAAAGAATAGGTTGATATTGCGATTAGATTTATAGTTTTAGCACGGGGCTCATGGTTTTCCACTTTTTGCATTCGTAACACTGTAAATATTGTTCCTAGAATGTATATTTAACACCGCACTCACATGGCTCGTCAGTCTAGATAGGCAAAATTTTGGCCTCTGGTTCGAAAAACTTGCCCGCCTCTGCTTTAGAGTAAACCTCGCCTAATGGTAAATCCGGCCCTAGTCCATAGATAATAGAAAAAAAGGTAAAAATAATAGTCCTTTAAGAGAAACCTTCTTTCATTTTTAAAGTTCGGGGTTGTTATTTCTACAAATTACGACAGAAACATTTATTAGCGTTGCGATCCATTGGGCTTATGCCGCGAGAGGTCAGTTAAACATAATTCGGTACTACTGAAGTATGCGCACCAAGATGTCGCACAACCTGAACCCTATCCTTGTACACAACCTGAGTTCAGGTTGTGCGCCATCTTGGTGAGCATACTTCAGGAGGTCCCATAATTCAATGGTTATACCCGTCCACCAGCTACGGTAAAAAAACGTCTCGGCCTTACTCTTTGTTCCACTCTTTTGTCTCTATGCTTTCGTTTTTATTCCAGAAAATATCAATTACATGTATGTGTCTGTGTTTGTTCGCTTCGCAATGATAAGATATACATGGGTGGCGATATTGCAAATTGCGACGGCACGCTGAAAGCGAAACAATTTTAGAAATTGTATGGTTTAATAGGGCCTCGTGCAATGCAAGTTTTTATATAGAATTTGGAATCTGAAAGGGAAGTAAGCAATAATATGGCAAAGTTGCTGATATCAGTGAATTTTATGCCGAATTAAAAATGCAAGCCGTTAGTTGTTAGCAGTTATTATAAAAACTAGACCTTTTGCGTTGAATTTTGCAATCCATAATAATTCAAACACTGATGCTGTAGCTTAGATAATACTTAACAATGAGCCAGTAATAACAGTACAAATCAGACTAAATATGAATCTCAACAATATTTACAGTCATTGAAAGATTTCAAATATTACTGTCGTGTTATAAATAGTGGAATATACGGATGCAAGTGGAAGATATCGGATGATAATAATGAAGAAACGAATATTGTAGAAAAGGTTTGGTGGTCGGTTTTGCTTCTAATTTTAATGCTTGCAACAATGTGGTTGTTTTGCTGGAGCGTTTTCAACAACGATTACAATGACTTTGAGTGGTTTATTTATGACAATTCTGGCATCTGGTTTGGATTTGGGACTTTAATTTTGGTTGTTTTTTCACTGGCCATGTTCTATCTCGTTATATTGGCTTGTTCTGGAATTGTTATAGTTGCAAGAGGAAAACAGAAACATCTACATTTATGCCATAAGATTTCTGTTGCAGTCGTGCTTCTGTTGGTCCTTGTTGGGTTTATTATTGTCCAGCTATTGTGGAAGGAAGAGTATTATGCATCTGTTATTGCTTTAAAGATGACCGGGCCGTTTCTACACATTGCTCTATTGTTTGTTGTGACCGCATCGTCCTGGCTAATGTTTTATGAAATCATGAGATTTGAGAATCAATTTATATGGTTGGCATCGAACATTGGTGTTTTGATTTTATTTTTACTTGTATTCTTCATTCCATTACTCATTACATCACCCTGTATCGGACCGGAATTGGGCTCTATTCCAAAACCACTTTTGATTGGACATAGACTCGGGAAAGTTACGATCGCACCCGAAAACACAGTTTTAGCTTACGAAAAAGGTGCGGCATTTTGCTCAAATTATGCAATTGAAACAGATATCTCGATATCTATGGATGGTGTTCCATTTTTAATGCACGATTCGGATTCATTGAAAAGGACAACAAATGTCGCAGAAATTTTTGCCAGTAGGTCAGACCAAGCGCCATCTCGCTTTACTTGGACTGAACTGGACGCTGGAAGTTGGTTTCTCCAGCATGACCCGTTCAACACAGTACGCTTTCTGTCAGAAGAAGAAAAGACAGCAATTCGGCAACAGAAAATACCAAGTTTAGATCAAATAGCCCGAATGATCGGGCAGAATAGTATTATTTTCGATCTATATACTCCAAATAGCGGAAACCCATATCGAGGAAATCACACAGAAGTGGTAATGAATGTTCTTCTTAACTCTGGATTACCACAAGCACAAGTTTTATGGCTCCCAAGCAGCAATCGTGAAAATATTCGGCAACAAGCACCAGGTTTCCGACTTGTTTCAGTCTTTCAATCTATTAATTTTTTGAATCAAAATAACATTGGCATTGTAAACTTAGGATATCTTGAACACACTCCAGACAGTATCTCAAACTTTGTTCAGAACAATATCTCAGTCATACAGTACGTCGTGAATACTCCTTGGTTGTCTTCATACACTTGGTGTCAGGGTACGACATACGTAGCAACAAATGAATGTGAAAGGCTTAGCAACATATCCAATCCAATATGGAGGTTGTCAAATGGTGAATACATAGCAATGTGGGTTTGTTTAGACCTGTTTGCTCTCATTATTCTTGTGCTGATTTTTGTGATTCAGTACACTCGTGCCCAATGCATGCATTTTTCCTGGCTGAGCAACCTTGTCTATAACAAGGTACACTCCAACAATATTGAAGGCGTCGACAATGTCGATATGAACGATATTGGTGATGAATAGAGTCGCTAGATGCACATACATACTGGGTGATCGAAGAACCATGCCACTTCTCACGCACGTAACTCAAATAGCTTACAGATTTATGTGGTCTCCGCGGACACCAGTTTGAGAACCACTGTTCTGGAAATACTCCTTTTGTGTGAAGCGTCTTGCATTACTAAAACTTTTGGGCACAACCATACAAAAAAAAACAGTTCAAGTGTTAAATAAATTTTCATTATTTTTGTAAGAGTTATTATAAAATATCTAGATTATATTTTTTGGGGTCACCCTTATGTAAAATTTTAAATATCATTTTGAGTTTTTAAATATTGATTTGAGATTGTAAATTCTAAGTACCTAAAGTTATTACCTATATTATCAAAATGGTAGATGTATCTAATACCGATACATATAACAAATATACACCATTCCTAACAAAGACTTAGATTTAATTTTGTTTATATTCCTAGATGTGGTGAATTTTACTTTTTCAGACAATACATAATTTCTGTGCTAACCAGGTTATTTGATATTTTCATGAGAGGGCTATTATGCGATCAAATCAAGGAACTCACATACTACAACGCTTGATGCCATAATAAAGGGACCATGAGTGATGGCGTGCACATCACACAGGGTGTAATAAATTAAGCAGGCAAACTGAAAAACTCCTTCTAAATTATAGTGAACTCTTTATCTTACGCTGACTGTTTGTGCTGAGCCATGTTCGGAGTGAAAGAAATGCGTATAAATACGTCGTATACAAAAATTCTAACGTAATAATGATCGAGGAAGTCAGGCGAAATCTCCACAGTGCAATTCTCAAATATGTAACCACGGTAACAGTGGTGCATCTACAAAAGAGGCGCCCATAACAAAGTATAAAAATGCTCCCATGGATCGTTGATTACATAATTTTGATAACTGTTGTTGAATCAAGATACCTACGCGTTATTACTTAAGTTTCAATGATTTTCAATTTAAATAATTTATTGAAACATTTTACAAATAGAACTTTTGTACCCCATAGCGAAGCGGCGCTCATGACACGAGCCACGGGTGCCATATCCTAGATACGACACTTCACGGGGTCGCGCAACGGTACCGGTATGACTCGCTGGGAGTCGAGTTTTCTTAGCTTCAAAAGATCGGGGAGCAAGCGTGATGAAATAAAGTGTTCCCATACGCCATTAAAACGTTCCCATAAATACAATTCAAATATCAAAATTTTAGGTAACCTATCGGTTCCCCCTTGCAAAATAAAAAAAAACGTCTAGCGTTTTTTTTCATCCTTAAGTACCGGAAATTTAAAATCATTCATATTAATTCCAATGCTGTTGCGAGGTAGTCAACTTGCAAGGACGCAAACGCGAAGCATATGGAGTTGTAATCAGTATTTTATTTTATCCACTATACATGAAATATCGTACACCAATGAATACAGAATGTATTCGAGGTGAAAAGGAGCCGCGAGAAACCAGAACTGGTTATCGAACAGCGACATTCGAGAAAAAAAATCTAATAGTAATTAATAATAGCATAAAAAAGTCGAAAAATTAGCGAAAGAAATACTGAAAGTTGGGATATATGTTTTGGTTACCCATTGTTGGAGGATTAAATGAGGCAGTCAATTAATAGATAAATCTAAGAAAAGAATTTCTTCTCTGGCGACCACATTTCTGATGTTCAAATTTAGTTGGTAATGACACTATTCATTTATTTATCCGCTAAGACAGGGGTTCTTAACGTTTTCTCTGTTAGGTACCCTCCGAGTCACGAAACAATCAACGTGAACCTCCGAATCACGAAACAATCAACGCGAACCCCCAGTAATCAGACACCAAACAAAATGGTGATATATTGACTAACAATTTGCTGTAACGACTGGCACTCACAACAACGCAAGATCAGGGAAAATGTACGCTGAGTTTCAATTGGCACTTATTTCCTCCGGTAGTTACTTTCTTTGTTAAAGGATATTAAAAAAAAGCAACACACGAAAACTCAACTGTCATCCAAGTACCCCTGAAGACATTTTCGTGAACCCCCGGGGATTCGCGAACCCTAGGTTGAGAACCCCTGCTCTAAGAGGTTTAAATGACTAATATAGGCGCGGCGGTGTGGCTCAACGGGCTAAGCGTTAGGAATACGCTCGCCACCGCACCTCTAGTTACTCTGCGTGGGTTCGCAGGTTCGAATCCCATGCGGGGATGGTTATGTGCGAGAGGATTGCTGGACTCCTCGCCGTCGTTGGGTGGTTCACGTAACCGCTGGTCGCTTACGGTTTCCTCCACCACCAAGTCCATGCTTCCGAAAACAAACAATATAACTAATCCCATACCCGACTTGGAATGGTAACCGGACGATAGGCCGTGGATTGTCATATGGATGAGCCTCCTTATCGGCTTTCCTCTCCCCCGGGATAAATATGTAAATCCTATCCTATACAATCAATCTTTTGATAACCTTTGACCCCGGACAAATTCTTTCACATAGTGTACTGTACAGCAGGGGTTCTCAAACTTTTGATGTCGTGGAGCCCTTGAAATTGTTGACTATTATTCACGGAGCCCCAAAATAAATGTTAAAATTGTAACTTCCAGATTAATATTCTTGAGCAAGTTAAAAGTACTTTACTCAATTTAAATGCTGAACCTTTTTTAATAGAGTTAATACAAGTCATAAATATATCTAAATTTCAAACATAAATTATATATACTAAAGCTGTAAATTTGACACTTGACAAACATACTAATAAATTCGGGGTTCGAGTCTTTTCCCTTTTGACATTTTTGGAAGACTTAAAAGGCCGCTAATAATGTGCGCGATTGCATTTTGTTACAATCGCCGATTTTTTCCTCAGCATGGCGGCGTGTATTTGAACCTACAATCTTTACGCCGGTGTTTATTCTCCCTAAATCCAAAATTGCCCTCGGCATATATATACATGTATTGTTACACAATGACGACGTTCATTGCTTTTTTGTTCTCGTGGGGAATTATGAGTTCAATGTGAAAAATATGTTACCATTTTTTAGTCATCGGCGACGAACTGCTGAAAATAATAATTAATGAAGAGGTAGATCCGCAACTCAAATTTCTCGATTGAAAAGCGGCATTCCAAAATATTAAAACTTAAAATGAAAGTTCACACGTTTGGTTTCAGCAGACTCACCTCAGATTGAAAACGCTTTTATAGACATAGTAAATCACCAAATTTGCTGTTATGTTAGATTTTCATCGTAGTAACTGCGAAATCGTCAATTGTGCGTGCGTCAATTGTGCGTGCGATGTACCTTTTTTACCCATTTTGAAACTGCCGACGGAGCCGCACGCAATCAATTGTGCGCGCGATCTGCGATGTACCTTTTTTCATTCTGAAACTACCAACGTAGCCGAATGCAATAAAATAAATTTCAATTGCTCGTATTTTGCCCAGACATTGTGATTTTTTAAACGGCGATATCTTGCTTAATAATAATCTCAAGTACGGAAGAACAAATCAAGTTTGACAAATCCCAAGATCGCAAATATACGACTCCAATTTATTTATAGTTGGCAGTTTATCACATATTTTATGTTATTAGAATAGTATTCTTTCATTTTAGTAATCCTAATAGTAATCTCGAATCAAAGGTGAATAAAGATGAGCACAATTACATTATAACAATGAGACATTTTAAATGCTCGCATCGGTCATGGATTGAATATTTTACGCAACAGAAATCTCGTCATCCGTTTTTTAATCGCGAATGTTGCGCGGAAATTGAACCACCTCCCTCTTAAGAATCCTGGCTGCGCTCCTGCTTATAGATAATGTCATTTTTTAATTCCGTCTCTTTGCCATATTTCGAGGCTATATTGTTGTTAGATTTTATCAAAGCTGTTATTTCTTCTTTGAACAATTACAAAATTAGTCAGTATTTTGAAAAGTAATCGAATAGCTCGCGGAGCCCCTGGGTTTCTCTCGCGGAGCCCTGGGGCTCCGTACGGAGCACTTTGAGAACCTATGCTGTACAGGACCTACTATTGAAAAGTTTGCGATGCTCATTGGACACGTTAGTGGACATAACGATGGTTTTGCATTTTATGCTGGCACTCTTGTTGTTGTTGGTCTTGTTGTTCTTTGACAAATAATTTGATCGATATTAAAAAACCTCTTTTCTCATTGATTACTGGACCAACTGATTTGAAATTTTCAGTGGTTGAAAATGTAATTTTTACTCTAGAAGGCTGTTACTTTTATTTATTCCTAAATTTCTTATTGGATTTGATATTTCGTCCAAAATTTCGCTGTATTATTTTTATCCATGTGAACACGGATTTTAGTTCGCGTGATGACTGGCTCTACGTTTCGATTCTGCAAAATTCTTGCTACTGAAAATTCGGAAATTTTTGAGAGTACCGGTGTAGCGTCAAAGGTAACGACTGAATCGCTATAGTCTACGTGTCCATATATTTGAGCATTGCTCTCTTGTTTTAAAAGTAATTTTTTTTATTTTTACATATTTATCCCGGGGGAGAAGAAAGCCGATTTGACGGCTTAACCATATGGCGAACCACGGCCTCTCGTCCGGTTACCATTCCATGTCGGGTATGGGATTAGTTAGGTATTTGTTTTTCCGAAGCATGGTCTTGATGGTGGAGGAAGCCGTAACCGACCAGCGGTTACGTGAACCACCCAACGGCGGCGGGCAGTCCAGCAATCCTCATTTTATTATTACAAATTTATTTATTAGTATAGTATAGTATTTTACAAATTGACCATTACAAATTGGTTTTCATTTCAAACCTATCATTTTGAATCAAAACAATTAAAATCATATCCAACTTACGGAATACACAACTAAAATCTGACCAATATTTCTACCATGCCCGAAAATAATATGTTTGTTCGAAAAAAGCATATCATAGTTCGATCTTGCTGATTAGCCAATTCTGCGGAAGTTAAATGGAAGTTGATGTCCGGTGAAATGTGCACGTGGTATTTGTTTAGAATCGCTTGAGTAGTTCGAATTGTAAACAAACATAAAAGTAGGCGTGGTTGAGGCGTGTCACAGGAGCGACGAAGGAGTTTTCTTAACGTTTCAATATGAGATTGGAAGGATGTCACAATTTGAACTTTGCATGTGGTTTACGTCTACCAATGGCTGATGGTATACAACTGCTTCTGGTACGGATATCCGGTAGGTGAACTTGAAGATTTGTTTTGCTAAAATAGAAGTTTCACCTGTGAACAACCTTCCCAGCAGTACCTCATCATTCAGTCATTCCAGTGGTATTTATTATGGTATTTTATTTGATAGATTTCATTATATTTAAACAATTCCTGCTCAACAAAGTGAAAACACTCTGTGAAATAACCTTATCAAGCAACGAAACTAAGATGTACGAAATGTTTTCTTGTAACATGCAAGTAAAATTAGTTTTGCCCCTAGTTTTGTGACTCAACTTCAACTGCCCTCTGGTCCTCTTGAGAGGCCATGGCCCACGGTTGGGAATCGTAGCTTCACAGCAAGGAATACAGTATTATCATTCATGAGATTCTAAACTATGAACTCCCAGATCCTAATTAGCTATGCAAGAAAAGCATGTTCTTGACACTTCATTCATTCTTGGCTCGGCGGTGTGGTGCATCGTGCTAAGCGTTAGGAATACGCTCGCCTCTGCATCTCTGATTATCCTGCGTTGATTCGCAGGTTCGAATCCTATGCGGGGATGATCATGTGCGGGAGGATTGCTGAACTCCTCACCGCCGTAGGGTGGTTCACGTAACCGCTGGTCGGTTACGGCTTCCTCCACCATCAAGTCCATGCTTCCAAAAACAAATAACTAACTATTCTCATACCCGACCTGGACCGGTAACCGGACGAGAGGCCGTGGTTCGCCATATGGTTAAGCTGTCTTATCGGCTTTCCTATCCCCCGGGATAAATATGTAAATCCTTCCATTCATGCCGAAAAGCCAATAAAACAGCTTACAGGGCATCTCATTTTAAATGCTGTGTATATGAATCGATAAATTCATTCAACCTTTCTATGTCGTTTATGTTATGTAGTGTCTTCCTCTATTGTTTGGTAACAATAGAGATAGACACTGCTTGCTGCAATTTGGCAAGCAGTAGTTTATTTATCTGCTGAACTGAGTTTAGTGAACATGAGTGATTTAGACATAGTGATATAGTTTCATATTGAGCCTCTGGCCCCGTAAGCAAGTCTAGTATCTGGAACCGGCCCACTGAGGAAAGTAATTGCCCACCCCTGCTCTAATCAGTAGTGCAATGCATGAATTGCGTGAATGTTTGCCAGGCTTCCAGTACGGAATTATAGTATTTGTTTGCAGTTTTTTTTGAACAAATTTTGGTCAGTTGTAGACATGTAATGTCACAAGTGTTGTCAAAAGTCAAAATAATATAACAAAATATAAAGTCAAAAGTAGGGACAGTAGCAGTTGAAGGGCCAATACATAAAAATGAAGATATTGTTATTTAAATACTTTTTATCACATATATTAGTTGATTTTTCACGTGTGTGCATTATTTTTAGTGTGCATTATATTTGCAACAGGTCAACATATTAAATAATTATTTTTATTCCAGGTCTTGGGAGTTGGCTCGAAATTACGATGGCTCTGATTCCACTGAAATTCGCTGGCATGAAACATCAGTGCCCAATCATTTTGCAGAAGGCTATAATGCGATGTCAAGAATATAATGTAAGGGTTTGAAATTAAACTCCAAACTTTTGAATATTAAAATTTAATTATGAACTTTCAAATTAATATCAAGATCAAGGGTGGCCAACTTGTCTTCAACTGAGATCGACTAAATATTTGGTAATATCTTGCGATAAAGAAGTCACACACAATATTGAATGATCTCTAATTTTTGAACTGAACATCAAACCTCTAAACACCAGAAACTAGAGCTCTTGATCAAACATTTTGTAAATTAAAAATAAAGATGGAAAAATCATATACCAGAAATTTTATCAAATTTATATAATATTCGAGAATTATGAATGTGTGAAAATGCCAATAAAATTTCTGGTAGATCCAGCTCTATTTAATATCTATAATATTTATCTATTTAATATGGCAAGCTTGCTATTGGTCAAACAAAACATTGCATCTCCAGCTTCCCAGCCCTGGTCATTACACAAACATTTGTGCCTAATAAAATTGAACTGAGCAATCCTTTCTGATTACGAATAATATGAATATCTTGCAATGAGAATTGATTTCATTTCGTAAGAATGGTATGCAAAATGACAAACGTATCACAACATTAATTTTTATACTATGCAATTCAAGAGTCCTGCTGCGCAATAACACAAATTTATTTCTGTAACGCTTCGTCTGACCATGGTGTAAACTGCTTGTCTGAGGATGTCTGATTTTGGTCAGACGAAACGTTACAAAAATAAATTTGTGTTAGTGTGCAACAGGACTGCGTAGTATAGTATTTTTATTCCTGCAACAGCATCCTCACATTATACGCATACGAATCCACTAATGCAAAGGCATTGAGGAAGGATTGGGAGTTAGCCTTCCGTAACCTCTACTGATAATCAATTTTTGTTACTGAATTTTTTGAAAGCCCTGTTGACATTTCAAAATATAATATCTGTTGTTTTTTCTTGTATTTTAAGGTTTTTATATTTTTAGACTAAGCAAGTTAAATATGTATTATAGGCCTTAATATGTTTTTTCAATAACCAAAATCTTTCCGATTCGGGTAACACTAACCAGTAATATTGGTGGCAGTAGCCTCTTAGCTAGTAGCTGCCCAATTTAAAATGAATATTAAACTTTACTGTGAAATTTATATGGACCTCCAGAAGTATGCACACCAAGATGGCGCACAACCTGAACATAGTATGTGTGTACCGGTTAGGATTCAGGTTGTGTGACATCTTGGTGTGCATACTTCTGGAGCACCATTTATATTTTGAAATTCTGCAATTTTGCATTATTTCAGAGAAGTGGAGATCAAACAATAAAACAGAGAAGAATGTTGAACATCAATGCTGTTGAATATACATCATTCAAATATGCCGGAGATTGTGTGGATAAAAGGTAAGATTAATGAGAGAGAGTGAGACTCGGGAGAGATTCAGGTTTACCCGCAGTGTGTGTACCAGGTTAGGGTTAGATAATAATTTTATTCCGATTTTCCTTATTTTAGTTCTATTACGAGTTAGGACTGTCTGTGTTAGCCAAGTGAATATACCTCTTGCTCATAAGTTTCAGTCCCTTTACACAACTTGAAGTAAAGTACGCGAACAAAATCAGTTACCTCCATATTGGTACACACACTTCTGAAGCGTCGTGATTCATTGTTTCATCAACCAGAAAACAAGCTTTGCAAGGATTAGAAATTTATTCAATGTGGACTGGAGGGAGCGATACATATGCCCATACAGTCATCAGAGTCTACCCCATAGTCACTATTATGTATAAGATTAATATAAATATCTATTTATTTCCCTGGATTGCATGCATTTTTCTTAATATTTTCATGGTCCAATCATGAAATCACCCATATAAACATATTGCTTTTTGTAATTTAAACTAATTTTAGCACATCATGCTAAGCATCAAGAATATGCACACCAGCACTCCATTACCCTTTCTCAGTAACAGCTTTTCACCATCCGTGCACTAGATCAAATAACTAGCTAACTAATCTCAAAGCTGTCTAGTGTCTGTTTGCCATGTGATTTGTCCTGAGTAAATGGAGAGGAGGCGAGACTGATACATGTGTTTAGTAAGGCCCATGAAAGTGAGTATACCAAAGATAATATGTGAAGTCGATTTGCAAAAAATATAGACCTAACAATAACAAGAAATCACAACATTGCATGTCACCCTTATAAATATATTTGTTTTTATTTGACTATTATTATAAATAAATGAATGTACTAGAAATTATACTGTTATATTCAAATCCACCCTTCAACTCGAACAACTAAGACACTAAATGTTGTCATTAGGCCAGTTAATTTAGTCGCATTTTTCAAAATTTCACTACAACAGTATGAAGTGGCCACTCCAAGTTGTCAAGAGGTTCTATTGTGATAATTATTACTAGATAATTGACTCTTTCTGATCTCACAATGCTTATCTGTAAACAAAACATAATTTCATTTACTAAATATTTTGTTTAATTCTTGGATTGATTTTACTTAAACGTAACTTATTTTACAATCACGAATAATTCTACTTATCAATACATTATGTAAAATAAAGCAATGACTAACAACAATGCTTGAATACACAGCCATTAAAGCACCTTGCACATCAACATTAATTTTGATGATTGATGTAGGATATTAATCAAATTTCCTATACATTTTTAAAAGTGTTATATCTTTAACATAATTTCAACGACCATACTGATCATTAATATGTTGTACAAATATAGGATTATGTGACTCAGACACATTTCTTTTCAATTTGGGATTATTCAATTATTGTGATGTCAAAGTTTTTGTATAAATATACAACATATCAGAAACTTTTAATGTTTGTTTACCTGCATGCTTAGCATTCCTTTCATTCATAAATATAATGATTCATAAATAGCCATGAAATTTACTACACATTCTTATAAGTATTGTCCTTGTATTGTGCAAACAAAATCATGTGTGAATCACCCATGATAGCAATTTCCATGCTGTAATAAATTCCATTCTATCGAGTTAAACTTATAACAATCGGAAATTATTCATTAACTTATTATCAATAGGTGTGCTGAGGGTTAACCATTTTTGAGATCTCTCATCGAGGGTTGGTTAGACACTTACAAGTGAATGGGTTTCGAGCTTGTCAAATATTAGTATTAGATTGTAGTTTAATGCGGTCACGTTTTTGCCCAAGCTTATAATATTAGTAAGTTTGGGATGTATATAGCCAGGGCATTTATATCTCATTTAATGACTGTACATACTTGGGAGTTAGATAATTTAAATGGTGGATGAGGAATATCTACTTACATTTAAAAATTTGTTTTCTTTAGATTTGGTTTTATGTTATTGCCCAGTTATAAAAGGAGTGATTGGTTAGCAGAATTGAATGTGCTAAGGAGTTGAAAAAGCTCGCTTTTCTCATGAAAAATTTAATAGCATTTAATAACATTTAGGATTAATTTTTCAAGTTAAATTAAACAAAGAATTTAGATAAATTTCTGAATTTGATCAATTTCATTCAGCTGTATGTCGGGAGTTGATCTTTTAAATAGAAGCTCCCCCAAGGAATCATTATATTAGATTCGAATTTTTATGAATCATGTTTTTCAATTGTAATATAAATTTAATTGTCTTCACCATCTTGACATTGTGAACAAACAATAAACCAATATGAAACTACAATGAATCGCCGATACTAAATATGTAATATGCGATATATATTTTGATATTGTATATTTATGTACCAGGAATTCAAATCAGGCATTTGTATTCGATTCGCATTCATTTTCTTTTATATGGACAAAAAAATATTAAAAACAATAGGTTTCATATCTGCACTCGAATTCAATTTGTCGTAAAAAGTTAAATTTTATTCACAACGAGGTCAAATGTTTTTTATTTGCTCTAATTATATTCCCGATGAACGAGTGTTTGAAAACTCTCAAATTGAAATCAATTTTTAAATTCCGTTTTTATTTTGCTTTAAAATAAATCTGAAACTTGAAATGTACTTGAGATTTTGAGGGACTTCTTACCATTGTTGTGCGAAGTTGTTGAGAATGTTATTTCTACTAGTAGGTATTTGTTTAGTCAATTGTGAAGAGTGGATTTTAGCGAAGTTTTATATAAGTCCAAAAATGAACTGGCTTGTTTGGCTTCCGTAATACTCTTAATTTTCTTCAAGGTTATAGATTAAGTACTTGAAACATTTGAATAGTTGGAGTAAAGTTTAGAATGTTGGAAGTAATTAGTCAGTCAGTAGCTGTTTTGAGTTGCGTGCGACAGTTTTTATAAAGTTCTAATAATGCAGTGTTAGAAATTTGAGTGATACTTTTTAATAAATATGAAAAAAATGCATTGATAGAAAATCCTTGAGTTTTAGATATTTTTTGCATTCATTTCTCATCTTAAATTGCAGTCATCTGCTTCATACTGTTTTTGCCAGTTCATTTGCTCTATTATTGCAGTGCGAGTAATAAAATAAAACAGATTGGTAAGAAATCCAGGGTTTCAGATTTTTTTTTCTTGCTGCTTTTCTCTGTTTTTGCATTGGATTTAACTGCTTCAAACTGGTCCTGAATGGTTTTTGCCAGACTCTCTAATTTTTGACATGCGAGTAATACTTTCCGTTAAATGAAAGAAATTGTAAGGGCAAAACACTTTTGGACGTTCCTGCAGCTATTCCTCATCTTCACTTTGGATTTACCTGCTTCAAACTGGTCTCAACTGGTTTCTACCGGTTCATTGCTGATCGCTTCTAAAATCTAGCTTCTGTCCATAACTTGAGCAAGCCCTAATGACATTTTCATTTTTGTGTTTCAGTCAACTTGAACATGTAGAGATGATGAATAACATATTAAATACCAAAAATGTTAGGAGAAGGAAAAACATGCGAGTCACAAACTCTGAGAAGGTTAGTATTAATTTAAATAATTTTTTCAATTTTGCAGGAATGACAATTTTACTCATACCTTCACGCACATGAGCACCCCCAAGAAGTTTTATCTAGAGCCAACCACAGCCTTTGCGACGCATGTGGCCCGCCAAAGCATTTCATGTGCCCCCTTTGTACTTGGAGAAGGTTGAGAAAGCTAGATACAAAATTTGGACCTTCTGAAGTATGCGCACCAAGATGGCGCACAACCTGAACTCAGGTTGTGTACCAGGTTAGGTTTCAAGTTATGCGACATCTTGGTGCGCATACTTCAGGAGGACTCAAAATTGAAATTTGTTTTTAAACCTTATCCAAAATATATAAACTATGAATTGGTAAAATAATATTTTGTTTCATCTTCGTTCCAACAATTTGACACTATCAAGCAAATGGGAATAGCAACTGTGATATCATATGTGACTTTTGCAAAAACGATTTTCTGAATGTCTCCTTTGCAAAACTTTTTTCACCCCTGGTATAATAGGTGTTTTACCTTTTCAATGTTTCTAAATTATTACTCAATAATTAGGAGTTAGGTTGCGCGACACTAACTCCCAAGCCTTCCTCTGTGCCTTTATGGTAGTGAAAATGTATGCGCATAATGCAAGGATGCTGTAGCAGGAATAAATAAAACTATACAATGCAATTCAACAAGAGTCCTGCTGCACACTAACACAAATGCATTTCTGTAAAGTTTCGTTACAGTCAGACTTCCGCATTCAAGCAGTTTATTCCCCCATACTTGTATTTCTGGTTAATTTTGATTAATTATGTGGTCAATTTAAAGTGTAAAGTCTTCTTGTTGCCAAGTGCTTATTAGTTTCATTGCTTTCATCAAGTATGGTTCACCAAACCACTTCAGACTAATTTGCCACAATGACTCTCCTACAGAACCAAAGTTATAGTACAACAGTCAACAAATCAATATTTCTGTTAAATAAAAAAGCCTGCTTTTGATAGGTTGGAGCTTCAATAAAGTAGAGGCTCATTAGGAACGAGGATTAGCATTGCACAGTGCATGTTTTATGAATCGTCTATATTCTTGCTTACTAGGAGTGTAAGTTTCGGAATTTCAAATGTAAGGGATTTAAATCATTATCACTTAGTAAGAATATAGTAACCAGTAGTAAGTAAGAATACATATGCCTATTCTTGTTTAGTTAAAAGTCTTTGTGCACGGTAACACAAATGCATTTCTGTCATTTTTCGTTCTACTTCTTCTGACAAGCATATCCAACTGGTCTGCTCTCAGAAAGACATTTGTGTTAGTGTGCAGCAAAACTCTTAGACCTATTACCTATGCATGTCTTTATGGTTCACTATATGAAATATTTCTTTAAAATTACTTATTTTCACAGATCATCATTGATATTGATGAGAATGAGGATGAAAGACAGATTGTTAACGACAAGAAATCTTGTGAGTATGCTTTTTGGGTACTCCCGTTATGTGTGTACCAGGTTAGAGTCAGCCATAATTGTTATCCGATTTTACCTATTTTAGTTGTATTATAAGTTTGAGGACTGTCTGTGTTAGCCACGTGAATATACCCTCTGCGCATAGTTTCATTCCCTTTATACAACTTGATGTAAAATAGGCGAACAAAATTAGTTACCTCCATATTGGTACACACACTTCTGGGGCGCCGTTCTATCAACCACTGAAACTATAGGAATTATGGTGATGAATTGTGTATGAGTAAATAATGACAGATTTAAGGCATATTTGCTTGAATACGTATGTCGGGCGAGACAATTTAATATTTGTATAGTTTACATTGAATTGTGTAGGATAATGAATGATGCAATGGAGAAATTATTCTTATGCAAAAATAATACAACTGCCTTCGTTTTCCAAGACTGAATTGTAACGTTTTGACTATAGCAAACTTAAATTTGTGCTGATGTATTTTTAGCCTGCTTTCTGAATGAAAAATGTTATTATTTTAAAATAAAATACTTTGTTATTCAAACTCTATGTAAAAGCTCTCAATAATGTATTATTTGCTCCTTGGAATAAAGTATTATATTGGCCTGGGTATATCCGATGTTGAAATGTCGATTTATTGTGTTTAAAAAATTGTTTGTTTAATCACAAAGAGTTTAATATGAGGTCATATAAATGATCTCCATTTGTCAATAAATCTTTTGTTTACTTTGTCAGTCTTTTGTATGGCAAAAATAGCTCAATTTATCATAAAGATAAAATTTTATTACATTCTTTAAATTGTAAACTTTTTCAAGGAAATGAACTTTTATCTTTTTATTTGAGATTAGATGTTCTTCAAATGACTAGAATACACCTAGGCAGCAGTTTCTACTAATAATTGAACAATTTTCGGTACTCCTGAAATATGTGCACCAAGATGTCACACAACCTGAACCCTAACCTGGTACACAACCTGAGTTCAGGTTGTGCGCCATCTTGGTGCGCATACTTCAGGATGTCCCAATTTTTTTCAAAATTTTCGTATCGCCATCGTAGTTACCATAGATCAGTTATGTCTCCATCAAGTCCATGCATCTGAAATAAATAACTGGTTTTCATTCCCAAATTGGACAAGAAGCTGTGAATCCTATTAAATAAAGCAGTCTTATAAGCTTTTCTCTCCCAAGGATAAAAATGAAAATTCTGATCTTATTTTAATTCAGTATCAGTAGTTTATTTTTACACATGCCGAAAATACACATTATACGAATAGGATTAAGTAAAAAAAGAAAAAAATGCATTTTAGTGTGAAGGAAGACGCGATAAACCAGTAATGGTTATCGAGCAGCGTCACCTACAAGGAAGTCTAACATCAAATTTTATAAAGGAATAAAAAGACGAACATTAAATACTAAGAGAATACGGAAATAGAATATATTCAGGCGACCCGAATATCCGAGTCTCGTTCATAACGAAGGAAGCAAGCGACTCCAGTCACAACAAGCGGGGTAACCATGTCAACCGCGTTTTATTAGATATCAAAGTGATAAACGGACTAAGAAACCTCGCTTGTCAGCTGCAGTAAGGGCCATTGTTTTTGGGGCAGTACCTCATTCGGAAGACATTAATATCAAATTAATTATAATTGATCATGATTTTTTTCTGCCTTTTCAGAGTCCTAATATTCATTTCTCATAATATTACATCCACCATCCGTGATTATTTTTTCCCCATATTTGCTGAGAGGTAAGTTTCATTGCACCCTTAAATGACAGTCATATTGCTGACTTTTTACATTATAACTACTTTATATTTGTTAACCTCGGTATAAGCATGGATGAAGGGTTTTATCCATAATTTTATGGTTGGCCACGCTTGGTATACTATAAACACAATAAAGTCCACACACCTGTACTTAGGGCATTGTGACAAAACAAAGTCTCCTCCTTTGTCTAGCATTCCATCCATTGTTGAATGTAGCTATTATTACTAAACAAAACATTTCACGCCCAATTGTTGCTTCATCAAATACTATTGTGACAATACAATAATGAATGACTCTGTCAGGAGATAGGATTAGGAATTCACTAAGTGAAAACTGTTGATAGGTTTGTCTTTAGTTTTCATTGTAAGATATTTTCAGTGATTAATTTTTATTAATGAACAACCATAATAGGGCAGTGCAGCGCAGGATTTGCGGTACTCCCGTAGTGTGTGTACCAGATTAGGGTTAGGGCATAAGTTTATTCCGATTTCCTTATTTTAGATTTATTATGAGTTCGGAGACTGTCTGTGTTAGTCAGGTGAATATACACCCCTATAGGCTTCGGTCCCTTCACACACATTTTGACATATTTTCATACCCTAAAAAATATACTTTCTCTGGGATTTTGTGCAAGTGAACCATATGCATATAATACAAGGCTGCTGTAGCACAAACGGAGATGAATGTTTTGTTATTCAAGAGTCTTGCTGCACACTAACACAAATGTATTTCTGTAATTTGTGTTGGTGCTTTGAAATTATACAATGGCTGAGATGCATAATGGCAGTGGTTCCCAAACTTTTTTCTGTGGCACCAATTTTCGTGGAATTAAAAAATTATAGATATTTGGTAGCTCCGGAAGTATTCTTACCGAGATGACGCACAACCTGTACAACCCTAACCTTGTACACATACTATGTTCAGGCTGTGCACCATCTTGGTAGGAATACTTCGGGAGCACCAATATTTGTGACCCCACAACAAATAAAGTACAACAATTTCAAAAATCAGTAAATTCTATCTGTACTGTTATACAGATATTCTCGACACATTGTACATTCAGCGGAAGATGTCCCCTAAATATCTTCAAGTGACCCCACCTGGGGTAGCGACCCGAAGTTTGGGAACAACTGCATTATGGTATAATTCTTGACAAGTTTTTTAATACAGTGTATTAAGTAGCCTATATTATACAGTAATAAAGGATCACATTTTATGGTTTTCAATCCTAATAATACAGTTAAATGAAGGAAAACATTTGTTTCAGTTAGATATGGATAGAAGCTCCATTTGATGAGTGTAGTTCTAGTTTTTCTTCTATAATATGCCTTATTAGTATCATTGTTGCATCATAATTTGAGTTTGATTTTGACATCAACAACACTTCTTTATCAAACTGCAAGGTGAGCTTGTATATGTAATTAAATTGATCTCCCGTTTTCTATTATTGATATATAGGATGTCCCTGAGGTCTTGAAATTTTTCAAAATTTCAAAGGGAATTTATCAATACTGTATATTGTTTTGGCCCAGAACTAAAAATACTTTACTGATTAAAAAGCATTACTGATTAAAAAGCAACAAATCTGGTTAAGATATATCGAGAACTGACTTCATAACAAAATTGAAATTTTAAAGGGACTTAACGGACAACCCTGTATGTTTACAAGTAGACGATTACACAAATAATCGGATGAAATATTATAGACTTTTATGGGTATTTGAATGATTGTCAAACAAGATATACTCTTATACATATATATATACATATAGGTTCCATTACATTTGAACCCACGTACATTTGAACCCATGACAATTGCACCTGCATGCTATTGCACCTATGGAATTTTTTTGTTCCACGGATAGTTAAACCCATACTAACCCTAACCCATGGGTTTTAGCACCCGCATATAGATTGAACCCGTGGATATACGCATGGGTTCAAATGTACGGTCACCATACATATATACTCTTATACATACAAGATGTACATTTATAAATGTGATTTAAGGAGCTTTACCACTCACTTAAATGAATGTATTTTTGTAATGGTTCGTCCGACTCAGGTCCACAGATAAGGATAACACATAATTCCAACTAATGTCCAACTAAATTGAATCTAAAAGGATTTCATTTAATATGTGAATGATGTTTGTCGTACATAATGTTAGATACAAAGAAATTTAATTTGGGAAGACTGTTGAAATTTTCATTTCTTCTTTATTTCTATTTTGTTGATGTATAGGTAGCATCGAAGCCTAATAGAAAATCCAAATTTAGTCTCAATACATGAATTTTATTTGTATTTTAACTTCAAACCATTTAAGGAGTTTTGATCTTAGGATAAATTTCTCTTCACTGTACAGCAATTGTGATCTGACAATTTCCTTCCTGGGAACCTTTTATGATCTAATAATATAAAATATAAATGTCATCTTCAGGACAAGTATGGACGGCATGTGAAGTCCAATTCACATATCCTTGCTCAAGCTTGATAGGGTTCCGGTAGATCCCCCTTCTTCCACTGTTATAAGATGTAGTAATTGGCCTGATTATTTCCGCTACACGTTGCTTGTTATTGGAGTTCTTGAAACTTCTCATTTACTGCTACGTTTGACTAGATTTTTTTCTCCTTTTTTAGTAAATATATGCCAGTGAGAGCAGTTGCAATAATATTTAAAATAGTCCATGTAGTACAATGCAAAGTAAAAGTATAGGAGCTTTATCTTTTTGTGTATATTGTCATAGGTGTCAATAAGATCAGATTGGATGGAATGTCTTGATCAGTGCTTCACAAACTTTTTAAGTCGTGCCTCCTTTGTAGAAGTTGCCCAAGTCCCACCTCACAAATAACTATCTAACAATAAGCTAGAAAGAACAGATAGTAAGCTGAAAGTAGGTTTTATTCAAAAAACACCTTGAAAATATGTGGATGGAACATAAATATCCAAAATAAAGAAATGTAAATCTCCGAAATAAGGCAGGCACGATCAAATATAACAAATGTTTTCAGTACTAATTAGCTTCACGTCCCTCGAAAAATTGTCTACGCTTCACCGTTTGAGAACCACTGGTCTAGATTCTGTATATAACTATCTTATTTTCTGTGAGTAACTCTGTAAGAACAGTTTTAATGATAGTTAGCATGCCAAGTTGAACTGTAAGAGTTTTTGTCCACTGGTGTATATTGACAGCTGGAAAATATGTTAGGATTGGATATGATCTCTAAGTTAAATTTACAGAGAGAAAGGATAACCCAACGGCTGATTCACATGGCGTTGCGGCTATATCTAACATTTCTTTTTAGATGAAAATAGTTGTTTTTGAGAGAATTTAAACAATGTAATAAATTGTTTTGCTTGAACCATTTTTGTGCAACACTGTGAAACAACTTACTATCATTTATGTTGAATTAGTATTATGAAATAAAATACGAAAACATGTAATAAGTTCAGGTCCCATTTCAAACGTTAATAATATAAATAATATCAAAATATAATCTCAATAGTTTATTCTTATATTGCCTAAATATACAGATATGAAAGTTCATCCATCTACATTCTAGTATATCACATTTTAGAAAATTTATTGTAGCTAAAGCAAATATTAAAAATAGTTTGTAGTATTTACCTTGTGTGTATTACGTCATTTATGATATTCTATAATCTGTCGGTCACTGACTTTGTCAAACTGCAGTTAATTTTCAGTTTATCTCGTAATAATATTGGTTGCAAAATGTAGGGTGTAGGGAATTCTATTCTATATTGACACTAAGTAAAATTTTATTCAAACTAAAAATCAAAACTTGAGTCAAGGAACATATAGGTTAAGTTTAAGTTTATTTTGACTCCATAATCAGCATAAAAGACGATATAATAATTGCTAAAAACAAAATGAATAAACCTGATTATAGAATCTGGAGAGCAAACAAAACCTTAAGTAAGGTTTAAAGAGTACAGAATTTAGATGGAAAGGTATTGTTAAAAGGAGTAGCACGTGTTTGCACATTCAAAGTAGTATGAACATATTCTAGAGAGAAAATAACTCTCATACAAAGCGTCTTAGATTTCTGAAACTATTGGGTACAAATTATACACAAACAGAAGTTCAGGTGTTGCACAAATTATCTTTGTTTTCGTAAAAGGAATTTTCGTAAAAGGAAAAAAAATTACGAATTCTGCCCTGAGGAGTCACCATGTATAATATGTCTCTTTGAATTCAATCCAAGTTCAAGAACATCATATAAGTTTCTCCAATTTGACAAAGCTACGCAAACATTGAGCGGAAGCAAATGGGTTAATGGTATATTCCTGAGATCTGAATGTTTGCACAGACAAAGTATTCATTTGATATATTGACATAGAAATTTGTTAATTCATCTTTGAAACATGGTTAACCTACCATAATTTATACTCGCCGAAATTATTTATTCCAATAGCCCAAGTATGGACAGATCCAGACTTTATAAGTAGCATAACTGTCTTCAAATTTATAAAATATAACGACTTATTAATGGATATTTCGAGCTTAAATTACGTCAAACTTTTCAACAGCAAACAATGAAGTATCATTAAAGTTATTCTTTAGCTTTTCAATGACTCAAGTATTTTAATTGAACCTCTTAAATCTCTACCAGTATCTTGAATTTCTCACAAGTTTCGTTTTAGTTTAATGCCAATGGCTGATGAAAGGATGTCTGCTAAATGCAAAGCCAGGGTAGGTTTTATATAATTATACTAGTTGTTTGGGGTATTGGTGGCAGATTCAAAATTTTTCTGTATATTTGTTTTCTTTGTCCTGGGTTATCAAGTTTTTTTACTTCTATTCTGGGGCTTATTTTTTTGCTTATAATCATGAATAAGTTGAAGTATATAAATAGATGAAAGTATTAATAATAGTAGGTAATTTAATTTGGTGTGACTTTTTAGATAAACGACATGATCGGATAGGATTTACAGTTTTATCCCAGGGGGGAAAGGAAAGCCGTTAAGTCGGCTTAATCATACGGCAAACCACGGCCTCTCACCCTAATACCATTCCATGTCGGGTATGGGATTAGTTAGACAGTTATTTGTTTTCGGAAGCATGAACTTGATGGTGGAGGAGGCCTTAACCGACCAGTGGTTACGTGAAACCACCCTACAGCGGCGGGGAGTCCAGCAATCCGCTCGCACATAACCAACGTTTTATAGAATTCCAACCTGCGAACCCACTCAGGGTAATCAGAGGTGCTGGAGTGGCAAGAGTGTTTCTAAGGCTTAGCAAGATGAGCCACACCACCATGCTTGGCTCACTCTTTGAACAAGGCTCTGTATATGAAGCCACTGATACACAAGGAGCTAGTTGCAAAATGTTTAAATTTATTGTTCTAGCTCTATTATAATTAGCTCAATATGAATGGATTAGACAGGCTTATCATATTCATTCTTATGAAGGGGAAGGCAGTAAGACAGCTAATTCATATGACAGGAGATGATTTTTTGTACAGTTAGGTCGGGCTGGATTGAGAATACCTTTCCAATTAGTCGCTCAAAATACATAGACTTGGAATTTTAAATCTTAAATTAAAGGGTCTTTTTCTAGTGTCGTGGCATGTTAATGCTGTAGATGAAATCATGGTCTCCATAAGGTGTCCAAAAAATCGGTACTGCCTTTCAAATTCAAGGATAGAACACATTTACTCTGAATGAGATTCAATTGTATACAGCAGTGGCTATCATATGCTAAGGTTTTTTTTACACGGGAGGGTGATATTAATAACCATTGGCATCTCGTCACCCAGTTCGTTTGCTGAAATGTTTGAGAGTCTTGATGCCATTTTTTATTTCAATGTTGTCGTATTTTTTATGGAATAATATTTATGCAAATGTATATTTAATGGTAGGACCAAGACGTCGGTGTGGTGCATAACTTTTTGAGCATTTCGATGTCATTTTTGTTTTTCAACGTCATGGTTTCGACGGGATATTTGAATTCCAACTTTTATTTATTTTGGCTTTATTTCAGAAACCACCACCCCCTCGGCCGAAGCGAATTTCTTCAGCAAAACCAGACACTGTTAATAGGCAGGATGACTCAATATCATTTGATAGTGGGTTTTCTGGTAAGTTGAATCTTAATTTTTGTAATTAAATTTTTCTATTTTGTTTCAATGATTCGCTTTTGGGTTCAGTTTTTTTTTTCAAGTTAACTTTTTCATTTCATACCTGATGATGAAAATCTTTTTTTTTTTATAATATTTAATCTTTTAGATTTGGGGTTTTGAATTAACTTCAGTCAGAGTTATTTCATGTTTACCAGTAATTATCATAGTATTTTTTTCATAATTATAATATTCTATGGCCTTCTTTAGGGAGCTCAAGGGAGCCAAGATGCCGCACATCCTGAACATAGTATGTGTACCATGTTTGGGTTCAGGCTGTGCACCATCATGGTGCACATACTTCAGGAGCGCCTTCTTTAGTAGTAATGTTTTCACACTTTGAATAGGGATGAGTTCATATGAAAACCCAAATTCACTTGTTAACATGTTCTAATATCTGAAATAATCTATAATGCTGGAATTTTTTATCCAGGTTTTGAACTCTTTGAATTGAACAAATTTGGTTATTTGTTTTGTCTTATAATTTACCATTTTATTCAGATATTCAAAACAACAACGGAGCATCTGCCCTGGGCGAAGTTTCTTATGGGAATGAACAGATTGTAAATGCAGGAAGTATGGGTTCCAGTCCATCAATACAAGCCACAACAAGGCCATCATTATCAAGTCAAACTTCAATGAAAAATGACCTTTTGACCCTTAGTCATGCTCCAGTGCTTGAAACTGCACAAAATGAAAACCAATATGAAAACAGTTATAATGTGCCAACTTGCGGGACAAAATTATCTCACGAACCAATGAGCATTCAGGATGAGATGACCATGGTTCATCGAGCGCCAATTAAACCGCTCCAATTCAAACATTCAACATTCAAAGGGACTTCAATGTCAGCAGTCACTATGTCTCGAAATTCTCCTGAAAAGCAAACACCTTTTCACCCTCAAAAAGGGAAATATGAGTTTGCACGTAGCTCATTTGAGAACGCTGACTACTTGAAACCATCGACTATTAAATCTGGATCCATAAGATCTCATGAAAGCAATTCTCCAGGTATGTATTAACGCTTGAAGCTAATTTTTTCCCTTCTACCTTTTTCAGCTATTTATAAAACCATTCTTATAGACGAGACCAGCCTTCTTGCACAAATCTTGTGACAGGACTGCTTTGAAATAGTACTTTTTGATGAGAAATTTCGCACTTAACGATCGAAGAAGGCTTTAGTAAACCACTGATATCATTTAAGGTTGTAAAATCTTAATGCAAGATAGGAGAGGGCCTGTCTGGTCTCTAAATTCCGATTGTCCAGTTAACATGCAACATAACGTTTCGTGTCAAAAAACATTCACCAAATTGCCATATCCATTGAGTTTTAGCAACCGAAAATTACTGAATAAGATAAAAAGTAGGGTACTCCTGTATTGTGTGTACCAGGTTAGGGTTAGGCCATATTTACTATTTATTGCGATTTTCCTCATTTTATTTCTATAATGAGTTTGAGGACTGTCTGTGTTAGCCCAGTGAATATACCCCCTGCCCATAGGTTTCAGTCCCTTTACACAACTTGATGTAAAGTAGGCCAACAAAATTAGTTACCTCCATATTGGTACACACACTTCTGGAGTGCCCACTAAATTGCCATATTCATTGTGTTCAAGCAACTGCGTGTTAATGAAAAATAGAATGTAACAAAAATAAAATTTTCTCTTTTTTCACTTAGATTTGCTCTTCACTTCATCGAAAATGGCTGAAACAAAAATTGAGGAGCCAATGGAGAGTAAAGCTGCGTTGGTTTATGGAACTCTTCGCAAATCAAACTCTAGTGGGAGCTATGGTTCAGTTACAGAATTGTTTAAATCAAAAGTTCGAAATTCATTCCGGAATTCCAAATTTTTCTCGAGGAATTTGGCCACTGAGGTTAGATGTTTATTTGGCGCTCACAAAGTATGTTCACCAAGATGGCGCACAACCTGAACCCTAACTTGTACACATACTATGTTCAGGCCACCCTGGCGCCAGCTTGGTTTATATCTTTCTGGTGGTCCGTTTATTTTATGTGAATATTTGTTGTTAGTACATCTTCATTAAGCTTAATTGGGTACGCAACTGTACATTTATTATATACTCACATATATCATAAGATGGAACGATAGCCTAATGACCAAAGATGGCAAACCACTGACCCGAGGGTCACAAATTGACCCATCATGCTTTTTCAGTGACCCTCCAGGTCATGAATTTGAGCAAAAAATACATTAAAATATAAGTGATAGAAATTGATCATGAAATGTGCTTTATTTCAACGTAACAAAAGTTGAACGAGAATCAAAACTACACAATACTAGTCAAAGATTATGAGACTCAAGAAAAAGATGCAGCAAAGAGTTTCTCATTGACGCACACATTGACTAAAAACCTATGACACACAGTTTCCTTTTCAACAATAGGAATAGAATTTTTGACACATTCATTGAAAAAGGTTTGCTACCTCTGGGTCTTTGATGGTTAACCCAAGGGTACTCCAACTTCCAGGATTCATTGCCCCCTTTGAAAGACTCTCAACACTTGTCACTTGTTTTGACACGTTTTCATCGGTTATTTAGATGCCATGTTTAATAATAAAAAGTCAAAATCTATTGACTTAGCTATTTAAATATTTGAGAATGTTTTATAACTTTTTCAATTGCGGTGGAATGATTCAATGAACCGCTGATAGATAGCGAGAGAGAGAGAGAGGTCTGCTTGAAAGTCAAAGCAAGTGAAAGTTATATTGCTATTGTATTTGAATCGTTTAATTTATTTAACAGGAGAAAGATCCAGCTGCCTCTTTGGAAGTACCGCCATCGAGTGTTGAACTTTACGACCCAACTTTGCCATATCCAGATGATTTCAGAGAAACTGAAGACAATTGGATGTCTTTGTCACATGACTCAGGAGCATTATTCCATCACAAAGCACAATCAAGTCGAATTGTTCTACCAGTACAAATCCCCTCACTCGAAAGAGAGAATATATATGAACAGATACCCACTGATTTTACAAAAAATAATGTAAACAATAATACCAAAATAGCCGATACATCGTTCCTCATTGACATGACAAATAAAACAAAAACAAGACACAGAGATGGCCACACCAGTCCTGGATTTACATTTGATGAACAAAATCGCTCAACAATCGTTCCCAATTTTCAAACCTTCGAAAACGTTAGTGCAGAAGCGTCCGAATGTAACAGCACCTCATTTAGTTCAAAAAGTACAAGCCAATCATCTTTGACTGGAAACTCGAAAACTGCCGAAGAAGAGTCGATTGAAATATTAGATGGAGTAATTCAAAGCCACAGTAGTGAAAGTCGTTATGTTACAATGTCCACTATAAAATCCGCTTTGTCATTCAGAAGCGAGGTCAATATAACACTAGGTGGCGATGATTTACATGGTACTGTGGAACCAAAAGGACAAGAAAGTAACCTAAAAACATCTTTAGCATATTCTCCTTCTAATAACCAAAAACCCCCAATGCATCCATCTACAAGTGAGCCAAAAATACCAAAGTCTCAGAAACTGACCACTTCACCACTAGAGGGATCAACAAACTTTTTAGCCGTTGAACCCACAAATTCAAAACTTAACTCACTAGTTCTGCAAGACCATATTAACGTCTCTGATAAGAGCCTGGCCCCCAATGGAAGTCTGTACGGGCCATCAAGCAATGCATCGATACCTTCTGGTAAAATAACCCCTAAATTGCCTACCGACCTTCCTGATATTCATGGTTCATCGCACATTGGTCATGCTCCATCGACTGTTGTACCTGGTTTATCAATAACCGATGTATTGTCTCAAGAATATACCACATATTTGCCTCCAGATTCCACATTTTTGAACAACCCTCCTTTGCGGTTAAATTCTTCTTTTAAGTCCCAAATTTCCACGACCTATGACACCAACTCCTTCGATGACGACAGTTCGACTTCATTCTCCGGTTCGCAGGAATACGTTCTTTCAGAAGGTTAGTGTAAGATTCAATGAAAAATACATTAATTTTTGTTGAAAATCCACATAAATAAATAAAGGTTATGGTTAATTAAATAATAGGCTCTCCCGAAGTGTGTGTACCAATATAGAGGTGACTAATTTTTTTTCGCTTTCTTCACATCAATTTGTGTGAAGGAACTGAAGCCTATGGGGGTATATGCACCTGGCTAACACAGACAGTTCCTGAACTCCTAATAGAACTCTAATAAAGGAAATCGAAATAAAATTATGGCCTAACCCTAACTTGGTACACACACTACGGGAGTACATACCGGTAATATTCCGCCTTCGACATGTTATCATTGTATCAGATTCGATAGGCCAACACTAGCTTGAGAGTTTCAAAAGTACAATGGTCCAAAACTAGAGTAAATGGGTATTTTTGTTTGTTCATTTCTGGCCTGTGCCTAGTTCACCTAGGTTTGTGTTTTTTGCTCAATTCTTTATGTATGTGTGCGAGTGCATGATATTTCTCATGTTTTAAACTTATTTGAAGGTTTGCTCGCCCTCTGAAATACTCCATTCTGTGTGTATTATGAAGTTTTTAGAATAAACTATTTTCTAAATTTTGTTGTCCACATATTGAAATAAAATAAAGAAATTTTGTTGTCCACATATTGGAATAAAATATTTTTTATTGTTGGATTTTGTCCAGATGCGCAAGAGATTCTTTCCAATGATGGAACAATCAAGAAGACAGGCTGGTTGATAACGAAACATCTCTTGATCCAGAAACGTGGAAAGCTAGAGAAGCCTGGCCGTAGAAAATGGAGGAAATACTGGGTTAATTTAAAAGGTTCGGATTTTATAAACTATATTCTCTTTCAATGAAGTTCAAATTATCACAGCTGATAATGAACAAATACCTGAAAACATTAAAAAAGCTGTTTCTTTTACCTGTTATGTTTTTATCTATTATGAATTGCGATGTAATAAGCCGTATCAGTGGTTCTTAAACGGTGGATGGGCCCCACAATGGAGGCTTAGACAATTATTTGAGGGGATGTGAAGCTCATTAAAAATAAAACTACTTGTTAGATTTGATCTTTCCCGCCTCAATTTGGATATTTACATTCCTCCATTGTTTAGAGATGAAGAGAGCAGTTGTGCTTGTTGTTATTTTTCTTATCCTTTATATTACTTTTGCCTTACAATCTGTTATGTGTAACTTATTTTTAGCTGGTTATTTTTGAGGTGGGGCACGACAGTTGACAAATTCAAAAACGGGGATGCGGCTTGAAAAGTTTGAGAACCACTGCGCTATATCACCCTTATGAAACTAACTATGTACCCAAGCCTTCTTTACTTGGAATTTATGCTCCCTGTAAGGCATAGTATGGATATTCATAGAGTAAGAGTCATGGAAGATCTCATTACTTTCATGTATCTTCTTTAAAAACCCTGTTTAGTTAGTTGTTCATGCTCTTATTCTTAATTTCAGTCTTGTTAGCCATCCTGTGCTTTGTGTATGCAGACTGATTTTATCTGTGTAATTCTCGATTTTTGAATTGGCAAATATGTCAAAAAATATTATGCCTATCATGCTAAATTAGGTTACAAAATAACACGCACGCAAATTATTTGTCAACTTGAAAAAACAAGAGCGAAAAAAAATGGCGATTTTGTAACCTATAAAAATAACTGCGAAGTGAACACTGATGCCTATATCTAGAAAACTATATCAACAAAGAATTGTTTTCTATTTCAGGAGATCGGCTTCTTTTTTACGTTATAACTGATGGCTCAATGCCAGAGGATACTGATCTTCCAGTACTTACATTATCTGTGGGAGGAGCATTAGTACAACCAGTACCTGAACATGTAACCAGGGATAATGTTATGTGCATCAGTTGTGCTGATGGTTCAACTTACTTGCTCCAGGTAAATTTTTGGGCGCTCCATAAGTGTGTGTACCAATATGGAGGCAACTAATTTTGTTCGCCTACTTTACATCAAGTTGTGTAAAGGGACTGAAACCTATGGGCAGTGGGTATATTGCTAATACAGACAGTCCCCGAACTCGTAATAGAACAAGGGAATAAAATAGAGGAAATCGGAATGAAATTATGGTCTAACCCTAACCAGGTACTCATACTATGAGAGTACCAATTTTTGACTCTGTAATAAGAGCACTTTCAATTGTCTGATTTTTCGTATCATTGTTCAGGGCAATATGTTCTGAGTGATAAAATTGTTTTCATACATGTCTCAACCAGTTCTAACCAGTGTAACCATCGGAAATATCACATCTATGTCTTATTCAAGTTTGACTGACTTGTGTTGTGGTTAGTCGGAGACGAAAGCAAATAAATGGATGTTAGGGTTGAGTTCTGTCTTGTTGGATCATTCCACGGAGAAATTTTTTTTCCAGTAATCTTAGAAATTTGCAGTTAGCTGTTAAAATTTTTCTAATAAATTATTTTCACAATTTTAGGCGAACACCCAGACTGAAGTAGATGGATGGATCCAAGCAATTCATGTAGAAGCTGCAACGTTGGTTGCCAGAAATCTGTCTGGTGGAGAAGAAAGTACTCGCAAAAATATCAAAAACTATTTAAAACAAGAAATTGACAAAATGAAACATGAAATCGAAGAGGTAAAAGATCTAATGTTGCTGTTTCAACAATTTAGCTTTGCAATATGTCTTTCATACAGGCAAAAATTGTTGTTAAATGTTGGCCAAAGGGTAAAGTATAAGTTTGTTTTAGTTGGGAGATACAAGTCACCTGCAAAAATTCTTGTTAAGCATTGTCCACAAATTGATTGTGAACAATTGTTCAATTAGGAAAAAAAAAAGTTAATGCTATTCAATAGATAGTGAGTATAATTGATAATGATAATTATCCATATTGAAAGCTCTAATTCTAACTCTAATATGATATCGCAGGTTCAACCCCTATTTCAACTTTCTTACCTAGAGTTAAATAAGCTTGATTGGTAGAGCCAAACTGACACTGGCTTAAAAATAGTAGTGTATGATATAAAATCGGAACGTTTCTTTCTGGTTTTAAATTGAATTTGTCTTCATTAGGATGAAAAAATGAGGAAAATGGCAGAGTTGCAAATGTCTCTTGTGACCGATGTTAAAAGTAAGAAAGCAATTACAGATCAGATATTGAAATGGGAAGAAAATGCAGAGAAAAATCAAGTTCATGTGTTCAGGTGCAGACTTAAACTTCCTTTGCTTCATTGCATGGTTTTATGAATTAAATTTCTCAATCAGATCAGGGCTTCCAAAATGTCAAGCTCACGCTCGATATATAATAAAAATTTTGTGACCCCTGTCAAGTCGACATTGTTATGCAAGCGTGCGCCGTATTACGATCAAACCATGTGCATTATGATTAGAAGCTAGAAATCTTTTGAACTATTCTATGTTTTGCAGCGGTTTATATAACTACTAATAAGTTACGCTTTTCTTCGCCATGCAAGTCCATGGATTTGGAACAATTAACTCAATTCTAAGACCAAACCTTGAATAGTAACCAGACAAAAGACATGATGATTTTTCTCTTGACCAATGAGTTTAGCTTAATGGATTTCTATCTTTTGAGATAAATAAATTTCAATCCTATATAAAACAGTGAAGAATGTTCATTATTCTTTTAATTACATCAAACCAACTTTACATTCACAGGCTACGTTGCTACTTGTCGTCACTAGAGGGCACTGAGCAACCAAATCCACGCTTGGCAATCTCTGCTGTGTGCAAGACATCAAAACAGCTCTTGAGCACCCTCAAGTTGTTCAACATCACAACACTGCATTCATTAGTTGCATCGAAACAACAAAGTCTTGCTCTTTCATCAAAGAAACGAAGCTTTAATCTCAATCTCAAAAGATCCGGTAGTTTTACAGGATCCTTGAAAGATGATTCTTCATCAGTTAAAAGTAGTAAGTACATTTGAATAGTTTGTTACTGGTTTAAATATAAAGTGGTCAGAACGTTGGACCAGTCTATTTTGGCATGACAGCATGAAAATCTATCTGGAACTCCACTCTATTTAGGTTTCAGTGAATTAGGGTAGGCAATTTGCTATTTTGCAGACACATCAAAAAGATACTGACCAGAGTGGGATGAGTTTATTTCTGGGGCCAAGCCAAATTTCGACTTGAGAAGGTTAAGAGTACCTGGGTTTGGTTGTTTTAAATTAGCATACTAAATTATACACGACTTGGGTATATTAGTGGCAATTGGCTATTTGTTCATGCACCTACGGGAACCTGTGTGTCAAATGTGTAACCATTAGCCAATAGATCATCTGAAATGTTTAGTTTTCTACATGGGTTCTCACATATCGATTTGTGATATCCAAACATAGCCTCTGGCTTGATATTTCTTCCTTTTTTCGTTTTCGCAACTGAAATGATTACCTAGTTAGCATTTCCTGTCCCTGTTCTGGTCATATTCTGCTATATTTACAATTTCCCCACTCAGGAAAAAATACGAAGATTCCTATTTTAATTTTCACTTTTTTTTTCACCTCCAGGTCCATCGAAACCAAAAAAGTCATCGATATTTGGTTCATTACGAGGGTTCGATACATGGCGCGGTTCATCATCTAGTGTTAGTGGGGGTAAGAAAAAAAAACATCACCATAGGCCCTCAGTGAGCGGAATCATTTCAGCATTTACATCAAGTTCTAACTCGTCGAGTTTGAAAGATAGTGACACAAATTATGGCAACAAAAAAAGAGTTTCTGCACCAGCGATTGTTAATAGTGACGTAACAATTCGGAAAATGGAGGAACAATTTTCAACTCCGGGGACAGTTTCTGAAGATGACATTACAGATGGTTTTAATTCTGTCGGGGGGTCATTAGATTCATTGCTGCTAGCGCCACCTGATGCATGGTGCGTACCAATTGAATCAGACTCGTCATCAGTACGAGTTTCTATTGGAATAAATGACTTTATAAATGTGACTATGACTTATAACATGACTTTTCGTCAGCTTTTGGAAATTGTTTGTCGACGTAGACAACTTGATTCTAATGATCATTATTTGGTGGGTGAGGGCAGCAATGGCATGGCGTTTGCACCCACAGACAATGACTTACTCTCAGAGGTCAAATGTGAAAGGTTGAAGGTCAAAAAGAAACGCTCATATAGTGTGGATCTGGAATCGAATCTTGAAGGGTTTGGATTCTCAGTTTTACCAAAAGCTCTCTGCTGCCCTCTTGTTGTTGATATTGTGTCACCAGGTGGCAAAGCGGAGTCAGTTGGACTACAGAATGGGGAGGAGATTCTCATCATCAATGGCGAGTTAACAGCTGAAATGAATGAAGATGACGCCCAGAAATCTTTGGAAAATGGTATTAAATGATTTTTGTGTGTTGATTTTTAAAACACACTTTTTAAAACACACTTTAGCTTCAAACAAGGCTCTCTAGCAGAGAGCTACTAGATGCTTTGTTATCTTTATGGCGTTCTGTGTTTGCCATTATTTGACCTTTGACCTATGCATCGTCGTTTTTCTATAACGGGACTGTGCGTCAAAGCCCCCGTAGGGATTTTTCTTTCAAATAATTTTACAATTGTTTATTCGAGTTTTTCTTTTCGATCAGTTGCTTGATAAGTTTTTAGGATTTTACGCGGCTAAAATTGCGGCAACTTTTCTGACACCCCTTGCTTGAAACTCGCAAACTCAAAGGGATTGAGTAGCCATGATTTTGTGGTCTTTATTCATACTGAAAATCCAAATCAAATGAGCTTTTGCTCTACGCAAAGTTTCTGTCCTCCCTGAGCTCATCTTAGGACTGGCTAGGTTCCAAAATACACCCTGGGCGAGACATTATTCTTGAACTTATCAACATCCAGGTTAAGATCTCCGTTCTGGATGCGGTATAGTTAACGAATACGGAGGAAGGTATTTCATGGTTGCGGATTTTTATACACAAAATGTTCTCTGATTGAAATGTTGTATTTCAACTATTCCCAAGTTTTCAATATTTTCTTACTTCCTCATTATGGTCGGAATTCCCTGATATGACTGCCTAATCATATGACGAATCTCAACCTCGATTATCAAAACAGATGGGATCCAGAGATAACCAGTCAATCATATTAGTAGCATTGATTTTGGAGAAAGCCACATTCTAACAGCAATCTCATAAAGCTATGGCTTTTAAATCACCTTACTCACACAGATATTTGAAGTTCCATTTTCTACGCTACAACTACAATCTACCAACTGTCTTTCATTACTTTTATAGAAAGTTGATATAGATATTTTGAACTCTGTAAAGGTACAAAAAATACTAAGACACAAGACAAACATACAGGATGAAAATTTGAAAAACTTCGAATGTCGTGCAAACATGAGACATAATATTACCTTGAGACTCAAAATCATGTGATCAATTGACTTTTTTTTATCTTCAGGTTATCTCAGGCTACTAGTACGAACCCGCAGTTATGAAGCAAATTCAAGATTAAAGACTTGGTGGCCAAATGGCAATCAAGAGGACGACGGTTCGAATCCCAGTGGCTCAGACACAACTTTCTCCCATGAAGACAAAGAGCGCAGTAGAAGTGAACACTTGATGGCAGTATTAGAAGATTATTTGAATAAAATCGTTGTTCCCCCACCACCCGTCACCTCTAATCTTCAGGTTAGTAACAAGGTTGTCTCAAAATGAGATTTTTTTGTCATTCATCCAAAGCATTAGGAATATGCTTGCCACTGCACCTCTGATTACCCTCCGTGAGTTTGCAGGTTCAATTTCCACGCAGGGGTTAATTATGTGCGGGAGGATTGTTGGACTTTTCGTCGCTGTAGGGTGTTTCACGTAACCGCTGGTCAGTTACGGCTTCCTCCACCATCCAGTCTGTGCATCTGAAAACAAATATCTGGCTAACTAATACCATAATCGACATGGACTGGTAATCAGATGGTAGGCTGTGGTCTCCATCTGATTAAGCCACCTTATCCTCTTCTCCGGGATAAATATGTAAATCCTATCTTATAATGTTTGACCTAACTATGTTTGTGTTGTGGGCTGAAGACCTTTGGTTTCGTTACCCATTGTAATAAAATATGATAGGTCAGCCATTGCCGAACCAGAAAGATGCTGGTCCTTTTAAAAATAGAAGCTTTTTCACACTTTAGTGGCGCCACTGAAACAAACTTATTACTTACTTACTATTACACCCCCGATATTCATATGATGATTGACAGCTATTTGTCTGGTATATAGTCCATGATGGATATAGGCAGAATTAACCATATATCCTTCTTGACATAAATATAAAAATCCTATCATTTTTCAATCTTTCTTCTGGTCAATCGAGCAATAGTACTACTAGATCAGTTGTTCTCGATATTTTACTGACCGTGTTCCACTTTGCTGTTTTTTACTCTGGTCGTATACCACCGACAAAGCCCCCTTTTGGGGTAGGGAACAATGGCACAAGAAGCGAGCTATGGGAGTATTTAATAATGTGGCACAACATCCTTTGTGAGCCGACTCAAAAGTTGATTATTGCAATAATTCAGGGCTGCTCGTGTACCACTTAAAAAGCTCCCGCGTACCACTATTGGTACGCATACCACGGGTTGAGAACCACTGTACTAGATAGATACTAATATTGTCAGTGCAAACTATTTTATTTATACCTACTCCTCTCACTTTTTTTAGCCTTCATTCATTCGATCTCCATTCTCATCATCAAGCCGTTTGGAACTTGGTAAAAAGCATGGATCAATAGAAGACATCATGAATCTGTTAGTTGTTCCTCCACCTGAACATAGACTCCAACCACCCCCAGAATTTGGATCTGAATTGAAGGAATCTGAGAACGGAAACAGTAATAATAACAACCATGCTTCAATTTTGACTCCCAAAGAATGTAAGTTTAGCCTTTTGGATAATTGCAATAACTATTGAAAGTTGATGTCGAGACAGACAGTACTAGGATATTTTGTATTAGACTAATGATGAATAATGATAAATAAGGATAACTTGATCACTTTTCTCAAAATAGCAAGTCCATTGGTAGCATTTTGTTAGGCCATAGTAAGATATGACCTAAATGGGCAGTTTGATTTGTTTGGAGATTTCAGGACTATGATCCAACGAAATATACTTGCTAGTACAAATAACTGGTTAACTTTTCCCTATTGCCTTCGTATGGTTGGTTTAAAAAGTTTTACTGAACAACAATTGTGTGAACCAACTGGTCCCTATGATGTTGAGGAGTCCAAAAACCTCATTCACACTTTAATTTCGAGAGGAGAACAATAAACGATCGCCAAGCTTATTTTCCACAATTTCACTTTCAAAGATAAATTGCTAAATTAAAGCTAAAATCTCTTTACTACCATCATTTGATATTTTTTAATATGACTGTTCTTGCACATCTTTAGGTGATGCTTTGATTGACAACCTGCTGCAAAAATCTGAAGCAGTTACAGCATTATGCCGTCGTCTCATGTCACATGACTATCTTGTCAACCAATCAGAATCAAGCTATCTACAGCAATATCCGAATGACATTCAAAAGATTTGGAAAGTTCTGCATGAACTAGTTGACACTGAAAGAAATTATGTGAAAGACTTGGACTGCCTATTAAAAGTAATGTATTATGATTTTCAATAGATTTTCGATAAGTAACTCGTAATAGTGACAAAGTAAATTGACATATGAGAAGGTTTTCCTATTTTATGACAATTTTCTGTTGAACTCATTTTCTATGTGGAATGTTTAGCAAATGGGAATATAGGCAATTTACCTCTTGAATATGTTAATACAATGAATACTATAAAAATAGGACAATCTGTGTTATCATTTAAAGTATTTAATTGTTATTCAAATTTTTTAAATGATGTTTATTCACACATTTTGCTGCTAACAAGGCCCTGTAAAGCAACCATTTATATCTAATAATGAAGCTCCAGAAGTGTACCAAGATGGCGCACATCCTGAACATAGTATGTGTACCAGGTCAGGGTTTAGGCTGTGCGCCATAGTGGTGCACATACTTCGGGGGCGCCCTAATAATATGTGAGGGGCCTTTATTTTTGAAAAGGATCAGAGATTTTTCAGTTTGCCACTGCCTATCCAGTATATATATGTATTCATCCATGAAGTCATAGACCTCGTCAAATAGCTAACAACTATTAACAATCAAAATTGTGGTTTTAAAATAGGTCTCAGTCATAAACATGGCCTGGTTTATAGTATATTCCAATGTGTTCCAGCTTGAGTGGTATTCTATTAATGAGGGAAATGTAAAATTTAGTTTTTATATTCCAGAGATTCTTGGAACCTCTGCATTCGGAAGGAATGCTTGATGTTCAAGATATAGATTCATTGTTGAGAAGTGTTCAAAGAATTCTAAACTTTCAAAGAACTTTTCTAGATGACTTAACTGAAGCTTTAGCCCATGATGGTAAGATGTTGTGTTGACTTATCATTTTACAGCTATGACTGCTCTTGTTCACAACTAGTCTGGAGCAGTCAATTCTTTAGAGTAAAGTAGTCATCCAACCTAATTTTTTGGACCAAAGGATGAAATGTTCAATTTCCTACTATGCAGATTGCACATTCACAGCCCCTTTTGTCCGATGACCTAAACAATAATAACAATAATAAGCCTTTCAATATTACATTGTGTTGAAAAGGTCTCTAGGCAAACAATCACAGATACAATGGACCTACTATGTTTGAACTCCCCAAAATATTTTCGATTTGGTATAGCAATATGGTCTAGCCAATTTAGTATTCCTTCAGTCATCAGCTGGCTGGTTGACCTAAATATTTTTGAAACAAATACATTTTTTCACATTTTTCTCATTCCGTATTTTTTCAATTTTAGAAGTTGATTCTTTTGCATTGAATCGGAGTCTTTTATCTGTGACATCATCGTTTCTACAACACGCTGCTCAGTTCAAACTTTATGCAGTTTTCTCAACCTGTCACACGGTGGCGCAAGACATCATAGAACAAGCAAAATCCGAATCGTCTGATATCAGAATATTTCTAGAAGCAAGAAATCCGAAGCATCAACATTCTTTATCTTTGGATTCTTATCTTATCAAGCCTATCCAGGTTGGTTGTTTGTGTCTTTTCCCAAATTTCCCAAATTCCCCAAAAAGTCTTTTCCCAAATTTCTAGAATTATTTTTGTATGTGACTTTGATCAGGGGCTTTCAAACTTTTGGTGTTATGGAGCCCTTGTAGACGTTGACTAATATTCACAGAAGCCCACAAATAAATTTGCGCCACAAATTTTACACTAAGCAACCATATTAATAAATTAATGTCATATTTGAATTACCACCTAGTTGTCACATTCCGACGCTATCTGTCTAATTTTATTAATGCTGTTATTGCTTATTGAAACAGTTAAAAAAATAGCCAAGTCATTATTTTAATAAGTAAACGAATAGCTCGCGGAGCCCTAGGTTTATCTCAAGGAGCTCCAGGCTCGGTATGGAGCACTTCGAGAACATATGCTTTAGATGGCCTAGCAGTTTAATTGTTAGACTAAACTGTGTTGGTATTGCAGATTACATATCTCAGGTTCTAATCCCTATCATCACCTAGGTTTTAATAAATTGAACCGATCCTTTCAAAAATAATAGTTTTTACGTATCATAGGCCAGCACATAACCTAAGCCTTTTTTTAGAGGTTTTGAACTTCTCTTGTCTTAAATAATAAATGAATAAATTCTCAAAAATTAAATGAGATAATGTAATCTTGTGTGAATGCTTAAAAACTTAAAATAAAGCAGTTGCTGTTATCACCTTTTCTAAGAGAAAAAAATCTTCTCGCCCTCAATTTATACATTGCCATTGTTACTGACCATTTATCATAATTATGCATCTCAAATGCTTCAACAACTTGACATGCCCAAATCCTGTCCACAACGATTTTGATATACAGGGTGGTCGCTAGAAAAGCAGAAAATTTGTCACACAGCTATTTATTATTACAAAGTTTTTTAAAGGCGTATGTTATATTACATAGAATATTACAGAAATCAAATAGAACTTTAAAGATATCGACCTAAAACATCCCAGAACCTAAGAGAAATAAAAACGCATCGAAAAAAAGAGTAAGCACACACTTTATTCATGATCTCGTGTGACCTTCAAATTTTCCTCTTTTCTAGTGACCTTTATAATCAAATTGTCTAATTATTATCTTTACAATGGAATAAATATGCTATAATGCAAAATCAAAGTCATACATAGTTTTTTTTATTTATTTCAGTAGTCACCTGAACATTTCATTTGTCTTAAATTTAGAGAGTTTTGAAGTATCCACTCTTAATTCGAGAACTGCTGTCACTGAGTGAATCCATAGATGTTGTGAGCACCAAAGCACGAAATAGACTCAGATCAGCCTTGCACGCGATGCATGCAGTTGCAAGACATATAAACGATACTCAAACCGTTCATGATGAATTTGGAAGTCAAGGTTTCATTGACGTTATGGATCATGCATCAGAGTATGTTGGACATGATGTGAGTAATAGTTTGTTTGGCTAATGTTTCCTAGGAGGAGAGACGATAATACAGCTTAATCATATTGTGAACCACGGTCTCTCATCCGGTTACTTGTCCATGTTGGGTATAGGATTAGCACACCAGTTATTTGTTTTTCAGATGCATGGACTTTATGCTGGAGGAATTCGTAACTGACCAGCAGTTACGTAAACCAACCTACAGCGGCGAGGGGTCCAGCAATCCTCTCGCACATAATTTACCCCACATGGGATTCAAACCTTTGAACCCACACTTGGTAATCAGAGGTTTGGTGGGGGAACGTTTTGCTAACACTCAGCACGATACGCCACACCACTGAGCCTTATTCACCGCCTGGTTATTCATTCCAGACGCGCCATTCCTGGACTGATAACCAGATTAGAGGCAGTGATTTGTCATCTTAAACCATCTTACCTGCATTCCTCGGGTCTGGTATAGTTTAGTACCACATGCACATCTAGTTGGCCTGGCTCAACAATTTTTGCATAAGCTGATCCTAACCCCCACCTGATTACGTCACCAACAAATTACGTCACTACGACGCCACAGTGGCGTAATAAATAACTCTAAAGTGTACGAATGGTCGTCCAAAACGCACAGACGATCACTCGAAATCGAGCAAGCTATTTCTTTCGTTTTCTCGTTGCAACGATCCCAATATGAGATAGATCGCTGGCGTCAGTGAGTTCGGTATCGTCGGCGCAGATGCCATTTCGGACAATGGTAGCTGTTCTTGGCAAGCTCTATGACGTGATTGTGACGTCGTAGTGGCATAATTTTTGGATGACATAGTCAGGTGCCACCGGAAGTACTTGTGGTACTAAACTATACTAGACCCCATTCCTCTATCTTTTGATATATATTAAAACCCTACCTACCTAAGTTGTTATATAGTGAACCATGTACCATTCTACAACAGCGAAGAGTCCAGTAATTCTTTCACACATAATTATCCTTCTTGGGATTTTGCACAGGGTAATCGAATGTGCAATGACAAATGTATCCTCATAGCATGATGTAGCAATCGTCGAGACAGGTCATAACATCATCTGTAATATCGTCCTTAATCATTATATTCTTTCAGACCACAATGATGCTGAACCTGAATGAGTTATTATGTTATTGCAAGACAGAATGGACAAATTCTCCTGATGAAGTCAATACCAAGATAAAGAAAGGAAATATTATTGAAGCACTAATATTTGGTGAGTACCTTGTGTTAATATGAAAAGATGTGAGGTCTGAGTTAGAGGGCTTTTTGTTGGGTGTTTTTACTGGGCTCTGGCCAGCAGTCAGTGCTGAGAAGAAGCCCCGAAACCCTGAGTCGCTTGACAGTCACTAGAATTCTTCATAGTGTCGATAGCTCTTGGCATTTCGGTGGTTGTCTGCAAATTCACTAAGGAATCATTCTTCTTCATTTCTGAATTAGTTCTTGTGACCTTGCTTTGAAAAATACTTCAAAAAAGATGTACTGGAACCCTTCCGATTTTCTTTGCTTATTTTATCTTCTTAACTTCTTTTCAAGCAAATTTTGCAAAACACAAATAGTGTAGCTCCTTAGTTTCCAATGCACTCGAAGCCCTTCTTTCTAATCCTATGCTTCAACCTCACCCACTGTGTAATAAATTGGATAGGCAATGTCTAATGCAAAAATTCAGGTCTTTTCAAAAATAATTGCTCTTTCCGTATCAGTGGTGCTTGTACAGAGCCTTGTTTGCAGCAAAGATTGCAAAAACGCCACATACAAAATATCTTCTGTGTATTTCAGTTTTTCAAAAGGCAGTTGTGGTACTATGTCGTGGAATTAAACATCGAGAAAAAAAGAAAGCCACACCCCAACATGATAGTGCACCAAACTTGCGATCATCCGTGCAGACAGAATTTATACATTCCGATTTCATTCATGGAACAGAATTGAGTGTTGATGAGAATTTTTCAGGTGAGTTGACAGAAATAATACATGTAAAAGTAAAGTATATAGACTATAAATAATTTCCATATAATGTTTTTTTTCTGGCACCAACTAGGGATTATGAGTATAAGTTTATTCTGAATCATCAGAAGAATAAGCAATAAATTTAGATCGGATAAAATAACATCTTTATGGAAAAAACTATAGATGGCATATCAAATGGTGAACCACAACTTTTTGAGATTAGTCTGATTCAAGTATATGAAAAGTTCAGTTTAATTTTTTTTCACTGCTTAGCCATCATTGGCAGATGAAGCTATAACTAATCAGTACTTCATTGGTGGATAATGGGTTGGTGGGTGCTCAGCGTTGTGGTGCATTGTGCTAAGTATTAGGAATCCACCCGCCACCGCACCTCTGATTACCCTACGTGGGTTCGCAGTTTCGAATTCCATGTTGGGATGATTATGTGCGAAAGGATTGTTGGACTCCTCGCCGCCATAGGGTGGCTTGTGTATCTTCTGGTGGGTTATAGCTACCTTCACCATTAAGTCCATGCTTTCCAAAGCAAATAACTGGTTAACTTATCCGACATGGAATGGTAACCTGTCAAGATGCCGCGGTTCTCCATATGATGAAGCCGTCTTATAGGCTTCCCTCTTTGCCAGAATAAATATGTAAATCCTAAGTTTGATTGGGGCTATTGACAAGTAAGCATACTGAAGGACGTGAAGCATATCCTTCTGCTCAGTCCATAATCCAGTATTCGATATTTTATATATTCAGAAAATAAATTGGAAATATTGAACAAAGTAACGTCACAATCTTATCAACTCTGCTGCGATTCATTAGAAACAAAACAACGAATTGTGAAGACTGTTCGTTATGTTATCAAAGATTGTGCCAGATCGTTAAAAGACTGCACAGATTCATTACAAAGTTCTGAAACACCATTAGATGATGGCACACCATCAGTGGAAAATTTTGCCATGCCCGGTGAAAGTACAGCAGACAAGGATACGAACATAAACGTGGGTTATCTAATTAGACATATCACTAATTTGTTGCAAATACATTTGTCATAGTATCCCAGATAAAACATTTTACAGTTTATTTGTATAATAATAAATGATTTATATTGAATTTTGCTATGGCACAGGCCACAGAGTGACCCAGAAAAACACATAACTCATAAATTTTTCCGAGTACTTTTACAAAAATGAAGTGAATTCTTTAATTTTGTCTACATTTGAACTCCTGCTTGTTGATGACTGTGCCCAGAAGTGTCAATAATCTACAGTAAGTCATCAATCTGTACACAACACAGAACACACAAGAGAGTAATTCTGGAGAGTCTCACATTATGACATATAATAGAATTAAAAATCATTTTCAAGGCTTCAAGCTTGTGAGCGTTGTTATAATAATGTCATTGTCATGAAACATGTACACATATTAGTCTAGGCATGCTGGTTCTTACCTAAAATATCACATAGGTGTTGCAACTAACAATAAGCAAAATGCGAAAGTTTAATTTGAAAAAATTGTTCAATGGAATTCAAAGCTATTCAATTTTGGGTCATCGCAGGTAATACTTTTGTCGTCCTTTTGTAGTGTTGGTTGAGTAACATGACATGTTTCTATATATATTTTTAGGTCAAGACACAGAATGAAAATTTAAAGAGTGATCAATCTGACAGTGACATTGATAGTAACAGTGTCATTAAGATTATCGAACCAACTGCTCGCAAGAAACAAAGAGAATTTTTCTATCGACCAAATGAAGGAGATAGGCGAGGCTCTGAAGCACATATGAGTGATGCCATCACAGACTTGAAAAACTCAATACTACCATCTAGTGGTTCAGTACGAAGTGCTTCTCCGATCCCGATAGAAGGTGCTAAGAGATTGACAGAATCTCCCACACCACCTAGTGACAAAAGAAGTGAGCTTAAAGTTCCAATGACATTACCTTTGCCTACCTATGAAGTTGCAGTGTCAAATATTATGGCTAGCAGTGAATCATTGAAATCACCTAATTTAAGATCCGGACTTTGGATTTCAAGTGCTCCAGCCTCGATTCGATCATATAATACTGGTTCAAATAGGTCACTGGTTAGCTCCTCTTCCAAAGACAGTGTATCGGAATCCACCAAAATTGATAGTTATGCAGATAAGCCAGAATCATCCATCCATGACTGCCAGAATATGGAGCAGGACAACAAAAGCTCGAAATGGGAAAATGTAGAAAATAAATCTCACAACAATATTCCGAAAATGTCCAAGAATGGCTCACCTGCAAGGTATAATATGGTTTATGGTGTAGCTCCTTTTGAAAGTAAATTGTAATAAATATTTTTTAAATATCATCGGGTCCCAGTGTGCCATTTTCGTCCATGCTTTGTGTCTTTGTGACATAAGTATTTGTCCTGTAAAAGTGCCATGTCTTTTATGGAGGATTACGAGATGTAAAATAATATTAACCGATAAATTTCAGATATGTGAGATCGCTATTTGCCATTGGTTATTGGCCATCCCAACCCATAGCCAATCAATTCAAAGAACCAAGCAACCGATCAGTTTTTTTAAGGTTTTTTGTTTAACAGAAAATTATGCTCTGAATATTCAGACACCTTCAGTAAATCAAATTCGTGACAGTCACAAAAATTTGGCGTCTCCCGAGATCGTTTCGATTTACTCGATCCTGACTTGCTTTATTAATGATAAAAATTGTACATGTATTATTGATGTTTGGGCGATCCAGAAATATGTGTACCAATATGGAGGTAACTAATTTTGTTCGCCTGACTGAAGCCTATGGGCAGGGGGTATATCCACTTGGCTATAACAGACAGTCCCAGACTCGTAAAAGAACTAAAATAGGAAAAATTGGAATAAAATTATGGCCTGACCCTAACCTGGTAAACATAGTCACATACTACGGGAGTGCCTATATTTGCTAATCACCAAAGTCAATATTTTATTATTTATCTATAGCAAGGAGTGAAATATTTCTATCTTGAATTCTTCTCTCTTTAACATTCCTATCGTTTTCTACTTTTTCAATATTTATTATCATTATTACAATACACTATTTTCATATATTTTTTACATGAAATATCCTAGATGTTCCAAATATTGTGTTTCAGCCAAATATGTGAGATTCTCAGTATTATCCATCTGTGTTTTTGTGTCTTTATTATATATTAATGAAAAACGTTTGCCAATGGTGTCTTAAGTATGATAATTTCTCTATCCATGTCTTTTTCAACTTTTCATTAATTCTTCAACCTAACAGTAATGAATCGATTAGAAAGCTGTTATGTATTTGACTAATATATTACTAAATTTACTAATGTATTACTAAACTTTTGTATTGACCATGCTCTTTGATAACTGTTGATTTATGAATGAGTTATTTTACCTGTCTTAAATACTGTATTTTCCGATGTTATTTGCTAATGCCAACTTTCTGTATACATAGATTATTATTCTAAATTGAAGTCTCTAAATCCTAATCCAATTAGGAAATTATGAAATTTATTGGCGAAATTGCTTGACAATAATATCAAAATAATCTGTTATTTTAAAAGCGAAATCATGCAGCTTTGGAACAACTATATATGGAAAGTACCATTTCACTATCGGCTCTATTTTTATTTTAATAAAAAATTCGTGCTATGTTGCCTTTTTTTGATAAAGACGATTATCCGGTAAAACTGTTATTATATTCTTGATTGGAAAATTATGTTCCGCAAGTTCCCTATTCTTGTAATAGCTGTAGTTTATTATGGTAACTCTGCCAATAACATCAATTGTTTGAAAACCATGTTGTATTTATTTTTAATGTCACAAATTAATTTTACCTACAGTGTTTATTTTGTCTTTATCATGTTTTAGTTATGGTCTATCCACTGACTCTACAAAACACATGATAAATTCCTGCTTTAGGTGATTAATATCAAAAAATGACACAGCATTTACAAATACTTGATAAAACTTGTGATATATGTGTAGTATACACTGTCATTTTGTATTTTATACTTTCATCACTGTATCATTCGCAATAAATTCATGAATGAAAATCTTGAAAATTACATTTAAACCATTCGGAATGGATAGCGCGTTATTGCCACCAGTTAAATTCATATCGATGATAAATAAAGCACAACCGGTGTTAGCAGAACGATTTAATTTGCCGACGTTCCGAATTTCTATTCAAAAAAACTTTATCAAGGTATGGTATGAAAGCAACACTATCGTAAATATATATAGTGAAAAGAAAGAAAGAAAAATTTAAAATCGTTTTGCTAACACCGGTTGTCCTTTATTTATCATTTCGGTTGGATGTTATATTATGTTGTGGAAATGGAGAAACCTGTTACAAGCCGGTAGTTTTGCGAATGGCTCTGCGATGACGAAAAGGATTCGAAATTGATACCAACAGTATTTCAGACATCAGCCCACCTCGAAAACTTCCTATTACCGCCAGATGACTCTCTTAAGCCGTGCGTATCGTATTTATTCAACACAAACCGGATTGCAGTCAGGTGACTTAGAGTGCAGGAGTGACGTTTTAGTTGACAAAACGGGATTTTTAGACCAAAAATAACATGATTCGTAATTTGGTGATCTTCAGTTGAGGCTCGATTTTAAAAAACGAACAAGGTCAGAATAATATAATTTATGAATTTCACATCGGCACTAAAATTCAGAGAAGAGCAGCAACAGTGGACTATACCGATATCTGTTGGATTTTTGCAGCAGTGAGTGAATTAATGTAGGGTACCGGTACTACCGTACAGTCTGACAGTCAAGGCACTAAAGTTAGAATAGAGAAAAACGATTTCTGAATTTAACTGCCATTAACACCACCCAATAATATAAGGGGACCGAACCTTTTCTGCCTTTCCAGCTATTGCAGTCTGATTGTCATAGAAAACTGGTTGAACTGTGTGTTGGCAGGGATTGTTGGTTTCTCAGTTACCGTAAACGCAGGTAACTTCGGATGGTTTATAACTTCGGATGAAATTTTCAATCGTTTATATCTCGACTAAATTACGTCATATTCTGCTTCTGGCAGTTTCTATGGAGAGTCCTTATATATCTTAATCTCTTATCATATTCAGTCGCCTAATAGGATTTATTTTTTGACACAAAAAATCACCTTTTTGCCAAAAATTGACACCTCGCTTTTGAGCGGCTAAAATAGCGACTTCTATCGACGCTAACTTCACTAAAAGACCGTCAATCGCTAGAGGGCATACACAATGTACAAGGAAAATTACAGTGATCACGAGATGTCGTACGAGATTCAAGTAAAATATATTATTTTGATTTAAAAATTTCGTCAAAATATCGACGTTACGGTGCTTACGCTGAACGTGACGTCAACAACGTGATTCAATTTCGCTCCATTTAAGGCCGACGTCACATTGCGTAACTCGTGCGTAACTCGCTGCGACATTTGAACGCCAGACTATGTGGCGCCACGTGTAGATAAATATAAAGTGAAAACTCCTACCTGATCCTCGTCACCAAATCCTACAAAAACTTAATTATAGCCCCGGTCATATGCTGTTTATTTATTGTGAATCCGATTAATGCACATTAAATTTGTGTGTTAACATTTCGGCATTCTTCGACCGTATAGATGTTGTTGATACGTAAGGCTGATGAACAGCCAGATACGCGTATCTATACTATCACAATGACAAGGTTTTACGATCGGCGATGATAATATATTAAGAGTAGAATGTTGCACAGGTGAGCATGAAACTCTGCACAGGTGCACACAGCAGGAGATTGGAGGTTTTTGGCGTTTTTATCCGTTTCATGTCTATCTGCCTGTGAATACATTATATCTGAATTATCAACACGGCCACAAGCTACACTGTTCCATATTGTTGTCCACTTCCATTTTTTTTTACTTTTACTACCTACCGTAATTCATCATCCATTTTTCTTTTTTATTATTTTCATTCGTTTCATTTTTGTTTTGTATTAAAAATTGTTTTCCATTTTTACTTTTACGACTTATTTTATTCGTCCGTTTTTTATTTTCATTTGTCCCATGTTGTCTCATTTTTGTTTCGTATTGAAACGATCATAATAGCAAGATATAGCACTTTCATGAAATTAAGAATAGTCAAGAGATAAATGGTTTAGTTTTGCGAAACGTCAGGAATAGGGCTGGGCAAAATTATTACATGCGTTGTATTTTGAAGCATTTAGCGGTAATAATTATGGCGCGACACTGTCAAAATCGTCGAGTAAAGTGCTGAGTTCGCAAATTCCGCAGATAAAATTGTGAATTAGTCGGTAACGGTTTTAGCTATAATAACCGTTGGGGTATTGTTTTGTTCAAAAAAAAAGTTAAAACTTGAGGGAAATAGTTATAATTAGTGTCCGACCCGCTATCAGGACCAAAAGCCTTATGACAAGTATAAATGCATAACGGCCGATTTATTCAATCATTATTATAAATAAAAATTCAGTATTCGCACAATCGCGGGTGCAAAGCATAACAACATCAATCATCGTCTTAATAAATATCTCCATCTCGGCGACGATAATAATATCACCGTTCGCTTTAAACTCGAACGATTAATAGTATACAAACGGTGATAAGTAAGATCAAAGCCAACACGTAAGATTAAATCAGAACAAAATTAATTTGGGTTTTGAAATCAGTCCTTCTTGTCTTCAAGAGCTGTTGCCGATGTAAACACACGGGTACACCAGATATATAAAACTTTGATGTCCGCCGACCCGGAAGAATTAATAATCACAAAAACGGCCATCATAGATGAACGTCAGTGTGCGACACGCAAAACGAATCACGGCGTCGTAAGTTCTACGCAGCGACGTTATCACGCGTCACTGATCACGCAGACATTTCTCTCTCACGACGAAGTGACGCAAAGCGAAAAGTGGCCATCCGAAGTTATAAACATTTGGAATACAGATCGGCAGGCAAATAAAGTCAATAATTTGAATGAAAAAAAGTATTGATTGATATGAAACCGAGTTTATCGCGAGGAGAAAGGCTTCAATGTATTATATTCCAAGTTTGGCTTCAATTGAACAATAAACGGCGGAGAAATTGTTCATAATATAGTGAAATCATCCGAAGTTACCTGCTTTTACGGTACCTATCCTAAATGTCAAGATAATCCAGTAGATAGTATGATTTTATCAATTTTCTTCTACATTGTATTTGCTGTTCCTATCTGTGTGAGGGCAAGATCTCGTCCTAATATTGTGTTTATTCTCGCTGATGATCTTGGATATAACGATGTTGGATATCATGGAAAAGAACATCTTTCTGCTTTGAAGACCCCACATCTTGACCATCTTGCTGAAAATGGTGTAAAACTAGAGAATTATTACGTGCAACCACTATGCACACCCACACGAAGTCAACTTTTAAGTGGCAGATACCAAATCCATACTGGTTTGCAGCATAAAAGTATTTGGCCACCAAAACCAAATGCTCTTCCAATTGAAAACATACTTTTGCCTGAGCAACTCAGAAACTGTGGTTACGATACTCATATGGTAGGAAAATGGCATCTTGGATTTTATAAGGAAAAATTTTTACCATGGAATAGAGGTTTTAATTCATATTTTGGATATTTAACTGGAGTTGAGGACTATTACACCCATCAGCATTTTTATCAGCAAATGAGTGGCGTTGATATGTGGGATTCTAAACTTGGTCCTGTCAATAACACATGGGGTGAATACTCTGCTCATTTATTTGCCAGAAAAGCAATCGAAGCCATTGATAAACGAGATCCTGCAAAACCTCTATTTTTATATCTTGCCTACCAGTCCGTTCATGGTCCATTACAAGTACCGGAAAAATATATTGAACCATTTAAACATATAAAAAATGAAGCGAGAAGAGCGTATGCTGGGATGGTTCTAGCAATGGATGAATCAATTCGTAATGTAACTCAGCATTTAGCCGATGTTGGTATTTTAGATGATACAATTATTGTGTTTTCAACTGATAACGGAGGTCAGACATTGAGAGGGGGTAACAACTGGCCATTAAGAGGCAGAAAAGAAACCCTATGGGAGGGAGGAATAAAAGGTGTCGGTTTCGTGCATGGTCGTCGTTTAAAAACTCATCACATAACTCATGATGGACTTCTCCATGTTTCTGATTGGTTCCCAACTTTAGTAGAAGGTATAGCTAGTTGTCCGAAAGTCAATGGAACGCAGCCATTGGATGGCTTCAACCAATGGGACGCCATCCAACAAAAGACTTCATCTCCAAGAAAGGAACTGTTACATAATATTGATCCATTGTACATATCTCATATCAATCGTACTACCAATAGCCTGAAACATGGGTTTGATGTTAAAGTCAGAGCTGGTATTCGTGTTGGTCAGTGGAAATTGTTAACTGGTGATCCAGGGTTTGCAGGATGGGTGAAGCCCCCCGAATCCAACAAGTATGATGATAGTATGTACGAAGGTGAATCAATTTCATCCATCAAAGCAACAAATGTAAAGTTATTTAATATTGAAACAGACCCTTATGAATACCATGATGTAGCTGATAAATTTCCATCTATTGTAGAAAAGCTTCTGACTAGATTAGCAAAATATAATTCTACTGCTGTGCCAGTGAGATTTCCACCGGATGACCCAAAAGCGAATCCTCGATTTCATGGGGGATATTGGTCTCCATGGATGGTTGATTAATAGAAATAAAATATGTAAACTATTGGCTACTCCAATAGTATGTGTACCAAGATGAACATATATTTATATATTTTATTGAGTCATAAGATTATTTTACGTCATGTCCTGAGCCAGGTAGAGTCCATGAGTCATTAGTATTAGCAATCTGTTATTACCTTTTTCTTACATTCCCCTTTCCTTAGTTTAGTAATTTCACCATTTCCCCTGATATTGGTTCTTCACATAATAATATTATAACATATTGGTACATACACTTCTGGAGCGCCAACTGTTGCACTTATCAAACACTCTTGGAAGCATCTAATTATGCTAATGTTTCATAGCTGCTGAGCTGCCTCATTGGTGTGTACAAAACTATTTTATTGCAAAACTGTAGGTACAAAATTTTAAAAGTATGAAAATATAGCAATTGTTACAACATTTGCAAGCCTTTTTATATTATTGTTTGAAGTTTGCTTCTTTACTGTTTCTTAGGTTTGTTCCGAACTATTTTATTACTTGTTTACTCCGAAATTTTTTGTAAAGTTTTGCCCTTCACAAATATTTATGTAAAGTCAAAATTTTGATATAAAAACTAATGGCCTAATTATGTAGTTTGGAAATATGAAAGAAGTTAGAATGCATATACATTGAAAGTAATACTTTCATCAATTTTTACATCATACTGCCTAACATAATATTATACACAATGTCTTATACTGTTCCTAAGTTAAAAGCTTCTGGCTAAAACCTACCAACATGTCCAAGCTATGCGTAACTGAAAAGATCTTAGTCTTTCAAAAAACATAGCTTTTTATGAATTAGTGCTCTGCGCAGAGCCTGGCTGAAAATAAGGAGGTCACACCTCATTAGATATTTTGCCTATGGATGAGTCTTGTAGTAACCTTGTTACTAACTTTCAAAATCTTTTACATGTTCCATGTTCAGTGTTACCATTATAAATTGCAGTTCCATTTAGTACTATATTTCTAGACTATATGACACTTGCACTTATTAATCATAGATTTCCCTGTTTGAAAGTATTATTACTTATCGATATTAAGATCGGTAAGTATGTTGATAGGTGTTTGTTTGTTTGTCTGTCTGTTAGATGCACGCTATATCTCACGAAAGCGAGGTTGAATCTGCTCCAAATTTTGCATGTGCATTCATCATATCTCGGACCAGAAGCCCATTGATTTTGGATGAATTATGTCGTATAATTAGCGAGTTATTAATTAATTAGTGATGGGACACGCGGTGTCACTAAAGAGTCATGAATCAAAACCGCAGTTTCGATCGATAAGTCTTCGGCCTCCGACCGATATTCTCGTTTTAATATTATTGTGTTATTTTTGGCAACTTTCACTATTTGCAGCTATATACCTATGATTTCAGAAGCGATTATGTTATGAATATTTTGTGCGAGGACAATCCTATATTAGCGATTTTATTTGCAATATGTTTCATTCTACTAGATCCTGTCTTGCATTCTAAATTACATTTTAGTTTACTGATTTATTAAATGCTGCTACAATTATTGTTTTGTTCATTTAATATTCGTGCACGTCTGCTAAACAACTTTTCTGGGCCTCACAGTGTGATTGTTGTTAGTTATTATAAGAGGGGCCGACATTTTGTTCATCATTTTGCAATAAGTTTTCATTATATCTTGTAAATCTATTATATACAATGAATTATATTTTCCATTTTTTTTTTTCTCATAATTTTATAAATACCTGAGCTTTCAACTAATTTTGTGCCAAAGGCATTTTAATTTTACTGCAATAAAGTGCAAAACATTTGGTATTTGAAAAGTAGGATGTCTTAGACAAAAAGTGTCCAAATTCTGTACCTCACTAAAAATCCATTGCCTAGTGACTAAAAGCATTAGTCTTATCTGTCATGAAATCCCAGGATAAAATCTTGGGTTTGACTCCTGTGCCACTACCTCACCCATGGTGGGTTACTAGGTAGGCAATGGCAAAGCAGCTCATTACATATCAGGCATAGCCTAAATTGTGTTGTATGAAAAAATTGGATTGTCAAGCTGTCAACTAATTCAGTGCCAAAATCAATATAGTGTAGCAATACTTTAAAAAACAGTTGGCATTTGGAAACTTTTGTCTTACAATCAATCATTAGGTACGATTTGATTTTTGATAAAATTTGGACTGAGATTAAATTGCATTTAAAAATATGTTCCTACTTATATTACAGTTACAGCTGACATGCAAGTATGCATGTTTTAGGCATTTTTAGTTTCATTCTGCTGTATGCTGTGTCCTATGCAAACTCTGATCGTCCAAATGTTGTTTTTATCCTCGCTGATGATTTGGGATACAACGATATTGGATATCATGCGATCAACCATGATTCAGACATGAAAACCCCATATCTTGACCAACTTGCTAAAGACGGAATAAAACTTGAAAATTATTACGTTCAACCGATATGCACTCCATCTAGAAGCCAACTTATGAGTGGAAGATATCAGATACATACTGGATTACAACATGGTGTTATCTTAGCTGGCCATCCTGATGGTTTACCATTGGATAATATAATTTTACCGGAACAACTTAAAAATTGTGGCTACGACACTCATGTGGTAGGAAAATGGCATCTTGGGGATTTTAAAAAGGAATATATGCCGCAATATAGAGGTTTCAATTCATTTTATGGATATTTGAACGGCGCTGAAGATTATTATAAACATACTGTTATGAGCAATATTTATACTGAAGGGGTTGATTTCAGAGATGAAAACGGGCCGTTCAATACAACATGGGGCCAATACTCAGCTCACTTATTCACTGATCGAGCTAAAAAAATTATCGATGGTCGTGATAAGTCAAAACCACTGTTTCTGTATCTTCCGTTCCAATCTGTACACTATCCAATGCAGGTGCCTGATCATTACATGATACCATTTGCTCATATTAAAGATAAAACAAGACGAACATATGCAGGAATGCTTGCCGCTCTCGATGAAGCTGTTATGAATATAACAGAGCATTTGAAAACTTCAGGAATGTTTGATAACACGATTATCATATTTTCAACGGACAATGGCGGACATACAGATTATGGAGGAAATAATTGGCCACTAAGAGGCAGGAAAGCGACTTTATGGGAAGGAGGAGTAAAAGGTGTCGGATTTGTGGGGGGAGGGTATTTAAAAATATCGGATATTAAAAGCAATAATTTCATGCATGTCTCTGATTGGCTCCCAACTTTACTCTCAGCAACAAGTTGCACAAAAATGCCTGGAACTCAACGATTTGATGGTTTCGACCAATGGAATGCTATTCTTCAAAAGGAGCCTTCACCAAGAAATGAACTTTTACATAATATTGATCCGATTGGTCATGCGGCAGGAAAAGAACGAAAATTTGTCAATGGATTTGACATTACCGAATATGCTGCAATAAGATCTGGATCATGGAAGTTGTTAACAGGCGACCCTGGGTTTTCTGAATGGGTCAAACCGCCAGAATCACAAAAATTAAAAAAGGCACTGAACCATGAAAAATTCTGGCCACATATTGCTGTAGCAAATGGCTATGATCCATATTTACATGATAATGGTGCTTCAATCAAGCTATTTAATATTGAAAATGATCCTTACGAGCGAGAAGAATTATCAGCAAAGTATCCTTCTGTAGTGATGGATTTACTAGGTCGACTAGCTTTATATAACTCCACTGCTGTGCCTTGTAGAAACCCTCCTGCAGACATGAATGCGGACCCTAAATATTTCGGAGGGTATTGGGGTCCATGGATTGAAGGATGAAAATAATGCTAATACGGTTTGATGTGCAATAATTTTATTATGGGTTTTAGAAAGTCCTGTTACAATTTCAAATTTTGTTATGAAGTCAGTTTTCAATCTATTTTAACCAGGTTTGTTTTATTCCAATCAGTTTTATTTGAGTTGTTTTCACTTCATTTGATATACCTTTATATGCAAACCATTAGTTGCTCGAAGCTTCAATCAAAGTTTTTCACCTAATTTAACCTTCACCTCGCCGCCGTAGGGTAGTTCACGTAAATGATGGTCGGTTACGGCGCTCTTCGCCATCAAATTCATGCATCTGAAAACAAATAACTGGCCAACTAATCCCATACGTGACATGGACTGGTAACCGGACAAGACATGTTTCGCTATTTATTTCAGCTGTCTTATTGGCTTCCCTCTCTTCAGATAAATATGTAAATGCTTTTATGGTACCTATCCTAAATGTCAAGATAATCCAGTAGATAGTATGATTTTATCAATTTTCTTCTACATTGTATTTGCTGTTCCTATCTGTGTGAGGGCAAGATCTCGTCCTAATATTGTGTTTATTCTCGCTGATGATCTTGGATATAACGATGTTGGATATCATGGAAAAGAACATCTTTCTGCTTTGAAGACCCCACATCTTGACCATCTTGCTGAAAATGGTGTAAAACTAGAGAATTATTACGTGCAACCACTATGCACACCCACACGAAGTCAACTTTTAAGTGGCAGATACCAAATCCATACTGGTTTGCAGCATAAAAGTATTTGGCCACCAAAACCAAATGCTCTTCCAATTGAAAACATACTTTTGCCTGAGCAACTCAGAAACTGTGGTTACGATACTCATATGGTAGGAAAATGGCATCTTGGATTTTATAAGGAAAAATTTTTACCATGGAATAGAGGTTTTAATTCATATTTTGGATATTTAACTGGAGTTGAGGACTATTACACCCATCAGCATTTTTATCAGCAAATGAGTGGCGTTGATATGTGGGATTCTAAACTTGGTCCTGTCAATAACACATGGGGTGAATACTCTGCTCATTTATTTGCCAGAAAAGCAATCGAAGCCATTGATAAACGAGATCCTGCAAAACCTCTATTTTTATATCTTGCCTACCAGTCCGTTCATGGTCCATTACAAGTACCGGAAAAATATATTGAACCATTTAAACATATAAAAAATGAAGCGAGAAGAGCGTATGCTGGGATGGTTCTAGCAATGGATGAATCAATTCGTAATGTAACTCAGCATTTAGCCGATGTTGGTATTTTAGATGATACAATTATTGTGTTTTCAACTGATAACGGAGGTCAGACATTGAGAGGGGGTAACAACTGGCCATTAAGAGGCAGAAAAGAAACCCTATGGGAGGGAGGAATAAAAGGTGTCGGTTTCGTGCATGGTCGTCGTTTAAAAACTCATCACATAACTCATGATGGACTTCTCCATGTTTCTGATTGGTTCCCAACTTTAGTAGAAGGTATAGCTAGTTGTCCGAAAGTCAATGGAACGCAGCCATTGGATGGCTTCAACCAATGGGACGCCATCCAACAAAAGACTTCATCTCCAAGAAAGGAACTGTTACATAATATTGATCCATTGTACATATCTCATATCAATCGTACTACCAATAGCCTGAAACATGGGTTTGATGTTAAAGTCAGAGCTGGTATTCGTGTTGGTCAGTGGAAATTGTTAACTGGTGATCCAGGGTTTGCAGGATGGGTGAAGCCCCCCGAATCCAACAAGTATGATGATAGTATGTACGAAGGTGAATCAATTTCATCCATCAAAGCAACAAATGTAAAGTTATTTAATATTGAAACAGACCCTTATGAATACCATGATGTAGCTGATAAATTTCCATCTATTGTAGAAAAGCTTCTGACTAGATTAGCAAAATATAATTCTACTGCTGTGCCAGTGAGATTTCCACCGGATGACCCAAAAGCGAATCCTCGATTTCATGGGGGATATTGGTCTCCATGGATGGTTGATTAATAGAAATAAAATATGTAAACTATTGGCTACTCCAATAGTATGTGTACCAAGATGAACATATATTTATATATTTTATTGAGTCATAAGATTATTTTACGTCATGTCCTGAGCCAGGTAGAGTCCATGAGTCATTAGTATTAGCAATCTGTTATTACCTTTTTCTTACATTCCCCTTTCCTTAGTTTAGTAATTTCACCATTTCCCCTGATATTGGTTCTTCACATAATAATATTATAACATATTGGTACATACACTTCTGGAGCGCCAACTGTTGCACTTATCAAACACTCTTGGAAGCATCTAATTATGCTAATGTTTCATAGCTGCTGAGCTGCCTCATTGGTGTGTACAAAACTATTTTATTGCAAAACTGTAGGTACAAAATTTTAAAAGTATGAAAATATAGCAATTGTTACAACATTTGCAAGCCTTTTTATATTATTGTTTGAAGTTTGCTTCTTTACTGTTTCTTAGGTTTGTTCCGAACTATTTTATTACTTGTTTACTCCGAAATTTTTTGTAAAGTTTTGCCCTTCACAAATATTTATGTAAAGTCAAAATTTTGATATAAAAACTAATGGCCTAATTATGTAGTTTGGAAATATGAAAGAAGTTAGAATGCATATACATTGAAAGTAATACTTTCATCAATTTTTACATCATACTGCCTAACATAATATTATACACAATGTCTTATACTGTTCCTAAGTTAAAAGCTTCTGGCTAAAACCTACCAACATGTCCAAGCTATGCGTAACTGAAAAGATCTTAGTCTTTCAAAAAACATAGCTTTTTATGAATTAGTGCTCTGCGCAGAGCCTGGCTGAAAATAAGGAGGTCACACCTCATTAGATATTTTGCCTATGGATGAGTCTTGTAGTAACCTTGTTACTAACTTTCAAAATCTTTTACATGTTCCATGTTCAGTGTTACCATTATAAATTGCAGTTCCATTTAGTACTATATTTCTAGACTATATGACACTTGCACTTATTAATCATAGATTTCCCTGTTTGAAAGTATTATTACTTATCGATATTAAGATCGGTAAGTATGTTGATAGGTGTTTGTTTGTTTGTCTGTCTGTTAGATGCACGCTATATCTCACGAAAGCGAGGTTGAATCTGCTCCAAATTTTGCATGTGCATTCATCATATCTCGGACCAGAAGCCCATTGATTTTGGATGAATTATGTCGTATAATTAGCGAGTTATTAATTAATTAGTGATGGGACACGCGGTGTCACTAAAGAGTCATGAATCAAAACCGCAGTTTCGATCGATAAGTCTTCGGCCTCCGACCGATATTCTCGTTTTAATATTATTGTGTTATTTTTGGCAACTTTCACTATTTGCAGCTATATACCTATGATTTCAGAAGCGATTATGTTATGAATATTTTGTGCGAGGACAATCCTATATTAGCGATTTTATTTGCAATATGTTTCATTCTACTAGATCCTGTCTTGCATTCTAAATTACATTTTAGTTTACTGATTTATTAAATGCTGCTACAATTATTGTTTTGTTCATTTAATATTCGTGCACGTCTGCTAAACAACTTTTCTGGGCCTCACAGTGTGATTGTTGTTAGTTATTATAAGAGGGGCCGACATTTTGTTCATCATTTTGCAATAAGTTTTCATTATATCTTGTAAATCTATTATATACAATGAATTATATTTTCCATTTTTTTTTTTCTCATAATTTTATAAATACCTGAGCTTTCAACTAATTTTGTGCCAAAGGCATTTTAATTTTACTGCAATAAAGTGCAAAACATTTGGTATTTGAAAAGTAGGATGTCTTAGACAAAAAGTGTCCAAATTCTGTACCTCACTAAAAATCCATTGCCTAGTGACTAAAAGCATTAGTCTTATCTGTCATGAAATCCCAGGATAAAATCTTGGGTTTGACTCCTGTGCCACTACCTCACCCATGGTGGGTTACTAGGTAGGCAATGGCAAAGCAGCTCATTACATATCAGGCATAGCCTAAATTGTGTTGTATGAAAAAATTGGATTGTCAAGCTGTCAACTAATTCAGTGCCAAAATCAATATAGTGTAGCAATACTTTAAAAAACAGTTGGCATTTGGAAACTTTTGTCTTACAATCAATCATTAGGTACGATTTGATTTTTGATAAAATTTGGACTGAGATTAAATTGCATTTAAAAATATGTTCCTACTTATATTACAGTTACAGCTGACATGCAAGTATGCATGTTTTAGGCATTTTTAGTTTCATTCTGCTGTATGCTGTGTCCTATGCAAACTCTGATCGTCCAAATGTTGTTTTTATCCTCGCTGATGATTTGGGATACAACGATATTGGATATCATGCGATCAACCATGATTCAGACATGAAAACCCCATATCTTGACCAACTTGCTAAAGACGGAATAAAACTTGAAAATTATTACGTTCAACCGATATGCACTCCATCTAGAAGCCAACTTATGAGTGGAAGATATCAGATACATACTGGATTACAACATGGTGTTATCTTAGCTGGCCATCCTGATGGTTTACCATTGGATAATATAATTTTACCGGAACAACTTAAAAATTGTGGCTACGACACTCATGTGGTAGGAAAATGGCATCTTGGGGATTTTAAAAAGGAATATATGCCGCAATATAGAGGTTTCAATTCATTTTATGGATATTTGAACGGCGCTGAAGATTATTATAAACATACTGTTATGAGCAATATTTATACTGAAGGGGTTGATTTCAGAGATGAAAACGGGCCGTTCAATACAACATGGGGCCAATACTCAGCTCACTTATTCACTGATCGAGCTAAAAAAATTATCGATGGTCGTGATAAGTCAAAACCACTGTTTCTGTATCTTCCGTTCCAATCTGTACACTATCCAATGCAGGTGCCTGATCATTACATGATACCATTTGCTCATATTAAAGATAAAACAAGACGAACATATGCAGGAATGCTTGCCGCTCTCGATGAAGCTGTTATGAATATAACAGAGCATTTGAAAACTTCAGGAATGTTTGATAACACGATTATCATATTTTCAACGGACAATGGCGGACATACAGATTATGGAGGAAATAATTGGCCACTAAGAGGCAGGAAAGCGACTTTATGGGAAGGAGGAGTAAAAGGTGTCGGATTTGTGGGGGGAGGGTATTTAAAAATATCGGATATTAAAAGCAATAATTTCATGCATGTCTCTGATTGGCTCCCAACTTTACTCTCAGCAACAAGTTGCACAAAAATGCCTGGAACTCAACGATTTGATGGTTTCGACCAATGGAATGCTATTCTTCAAAAGGAGCCTTCACCAAGAAATGAACTTTTACATAATATTGATCCGATTGGTCATGCGGCAGGAAAAGAACGAAAATTTGTCAATGGATTTGACATTACCGAATATGCTGCAATAAGATCTGGATCATGGAAGTTGTTAACAGGCGACCCTGGGTTTTCTGAATGGGTCAAACCGCCAGAATCACAAAAATTAAAAAAGGCACTGAACCATGAAAAATTCTGGCCACATATTGCTGTAGCAAATGGCTATGATCCATATTTACATGATAATGGTGCTTCAATCAAGCTATTTAATATTGAAAATGATCCTTACGAGCGAGAAGAATTATCAGCAAAGTATCCTTCTGTAGTGATGGATTTACTAGGTCGACTAGCTTTATATAACTCCACTGCTGTGCCTTGTAGAAACCCTCCTGCAGACATGAATGCGGACCCTAAATATTTCGGAGGGTATTGGGGTCCATGGATTGAAGGATGAAAATAATGCTAATACGGTTTGATGTGCAATAATTTTATTATGGGTTTTAGAAAGTCCTGTTACAATTTCAAATTTTGTTATGAAGTCAGTTTTCAATCTATTTTAACCAGGTTTGTTTTATTCCAATCAGTTTTATTTGAGTTGTTTTCACTTCATTTGATATACCTTTATATGCAAACCATTAGTTGCTCGAAGCTTCAATCAAAGTTTTTCACCTAATTTAACCTTCACCTCGCCGCCGTAGGGTAGTTCACGTAAATGATGGTCGGTTACGGCGCTCTTCGCCATCAAATTCATGCATCTGAAAACAAATAACTGGCCAACTAATCCCATACGTGACATGGACTGGTAACCGGACAAGACATGTTTCGCTATTTATTTCAGCTGTCTTATTGGCTTCCCTCTCTTCAGATAAATATGTAAATCCTATTCTAACCGGACTTTATGAATGTTCATACCTTTATTCATATATATTAACAATATAAATATAATGCCATATAATCTTCTATCATTGCCTAAGCTCTTTGCTTATTCTTTATCTAACAAAATGCCTTATGTGGTATGTGCATACATGAAACTGTTGTAATGAAGCACTGCAACGAAATTTCGATTTTTTCAATATTGTTAATTTGTATATTCACTGATAGAACAAAATATTCATGATCAAATTTAGAGATAAACAATTTTTAAACTATATAGTACAACATAGATTTATAGTATTATTTTTAACAGCCTTCAATACCATCATATCTCGTTGCCAAACTGTAAAAAAAAAATTTGAAAACTTTTTTTTCTATAGTTTTGACGTCCCTTCCACAAGATGTATCCTGGTATTTATTTAGTATGTTAATAGTCATGTGCCTGGGGAGTTGCAAATATGTCACACCAGTTTAATTATTGGCAAATAGGACTGTTACTCAAATGCATTTGTAGTATGATTTTAAATTTTCCTTGAATCTCTTATAAGCACTGAACTATCCTTTAAACATTTTAATCTGTGATTTTATTTTTTGATTATAAAATTTTTTTTCATTCAAGTATTAAAGTTTTGTATGAATTTGAAACAAGCTTTTCATAAATTCTTGATTATCTTTTATCTCAATTTTATGAATTCATTTGCATTGATATGTAATATCAGCGACAGCATGGTTCAATAGATATAAATTCAGAAGTACTGAGAGAAACTTGAGAAAATTAGCCATTGCATATCTTCTCAAAAAGTCTGCAATAAAATGTGATGATAATATGAATGTGCTATAGTGCAAATAAAATGTTTTTATACATAGTTTTGTAAAAAAATCGAGTAATTTCAATACAGTAATTTTATAAATTTTGATATACGGCCCGCAATACTAATCAACAACTGAGATTTTCTATTTACGGTAATACTGTGTATATATATGAATTATATTCTACAATTATAAACTGCATATACTACCATAGCATATATATATGAAGGGTTCTCCAAAAAATTTTGCCCAATTCTATAGTATCAACAATTGTGAGTTTAAATAAAATTATGAGCATTAAATTAATTAAATGGAAACTACAAGCACAATAAGAACTATTAATAAACAAACACAAATTTTTTTTTGATTATCATCACTATAAAATTTTCCTTGAAATTTGAAATTTTTTGGACACCCTATATATCCACAGTGCGATTGGTCCCACCTAAGTATTACAATTTTATACTCCTTACCATAGCATATATATATATATGGCCTATATTCAAACTTTGTTTTTTAAAATCTGTGCATTCATGTCGATGACAAATTTATTATTCATGTTTCAATATGCCAAGTAATAATTAAAAGGAAGTTAAAAGTATGATTCATTGGAAATTACCCACCTCTATAAAAGATTCCTGAAATCAGTAGGCCTAAGTATCAGGCACTTTAAAACTATTTGAATTGATTTTGCGTATTTTCATATACCGGTAAGTTATCAAGTCAGGCCAAGTATTCAGATGGAGTTTTCTCTGAATAAGTCTTTACACAAGCTGGCCATTGGTAGGTGAGGAGCTATTATAATTTAGGACAGGAATTTTTTCATCTCTGCATTGTTTAGATTAGTGGTTCCCAAACCAAACGATTGCAATTACGGTCCACGTAATGTTTCAATATGGCCTACCGAACTTAATTGCAATCATTTAACAGTTTTTTTTTGCGTTCTCGGTACCGTCAATTGTTACATCATTATCACAGTTTAAGCATGTGTATATTTGTTACGATTCAATTATACTGGTATCTTAATTATCCGTACCGGTATCGGGCCCCCACTGGCGCTCTACTCTTCTGACCAGTGAATATCCTTCCGCTTCTAATTTTGTCCCCCAGTCAATCACCTTTGGGAACCACTGGTCTAGATCTAGTTCGTTTTGTCAATGTTCCATCATATACATATCTGCTATATTCATTTTTCTCAAGTTTTTTTAATATTAAACTTATCAGTAAATCTTTGTTAATTTCAGATAGATTTCTAAAAGATACATTTAAATACTTAAAAAAAATATAGTTTTATTTGTGAGGGAACCAGCAAGACTCGTTATGTCAACGAACTGCACTTTATTCGGGGGCGATGAACACAAATGCAGTGTTATCATAGGCTTGAAAAGAGGATTCGGTACTTTATCACTGATTGGATGTCTCTTTATGATCGGTACAATATGGCTGTTCCGAAAATATCAGGTGAAAGCTCAACAATTGATACTTTGTTTGAGTATTGCCGCTTTTTTCGATACGATTGGGTACATGATAGGTGATATGACGAAGGATGGACCGCTCTGCGATTTCGAAGCGTGGTGGATGACATATTTTGATTGGACTGTGCTAGCTTGGACCAGCTGTATAACTTTCAATTTGTATCGAATGTTGACGCGTCAAGAACATACTCCGCATTGGTACTTCCATTTTGTTTCTTGGATTTTTCCACCTCTAGTTCTCAGCCTGCTTCCTCTTATTGGAGATAATTACGGACCAGCTGGTGCTTGGTGCTGGATTAAACATGATTCAGTGGCTTGGAGGTTCGTGATTTGGTATGTGCCGTTATTTCTGATTCTAATCTTCATGATTATACTCTGGGGGAGAACTCTGTATCTTCACAAGCGTTCTATACCAAGTTGGCAGGGAGGGCAAGACACCAATGCAGAAATGATGAGAAGTCTTATCGAGGACGATATGAAGACACTGATATGGTATCCTCTCGTTTATCTGGTCTTATCATTCTTTCCACTCATATTAAGAATACACAATGCAGCTACAGATCAAGGGCAAGATATTTATTTCCTTTGGATAATGACAGCGATTACAGCACCTCTACAAGGAGCTTGCAACGCAATTGTATTCGGTCTCGACCCAGAGACAAAATCAAAATTAACGTGGTTGCATATTCGGATGGCTTGGGCAAGTAGATTTTCTCAGAAAGATGTAATACAAGAATACACAGTTGAAAATGATTCAACGGCTTTCGGAGATTCAGAAACAAGAGCAAGTGGAGCTTCTTCAAATAGTGAGAATGTCCCTTATGGGTCCATAGAAGGAAAGCAACTTTGATTCACCCATTTGCTGCAAGAGTATTCATAGACAATCATGATTTGAGTATTTTCTTTTTTATATCTATTGCACTATGAAAAAAAATTAAAGTTGAAGTTAGGTCAAACTTTCACAATTGTTGATAGTTTGCTGGACTAAAAGATATGTGACTCTCTGACAAATTTATCATCAATTTGTCTTTAATCTTTATAATCTTATCTTTACCCTCTAGTGATTACCCTATATCCTCGCATATTGGCCAAGTTTGAAACTCAAATCATACGCAAATAACCCTGATCACACTAAAAATTCAGCTTACACGTAACACTTATCGCACTGAAACGAAATGACAATATGCTTACCTAATTCCAACAGCTACAATTCGAACCAAGTTCTCACAATAAGAACGTGCATGTACACACGCAAAGCAGCTCTTGGTACGCTATGACAGTGATAACAGTCTGTGATTGGTTGTCATGATCGCTTACATGTTTTTGCTATGACAGCAATACCAGTCTGAGTTGGCTTAGAATTTCGATATATATTCACTGTTTTAGTGGTAGATTTATATGCGAGGATATATTCCCATTTTTCCATTCTTAAACCATGGGCTCATTGCGATGCTGTTCTTAGTGTTCTCTATCACTTCTCAGATTTACTGTGAATTTTAAAATCAAACAAACATTTATAAGTGTTCAGATTTTTTGGGGTGATGTAAAATTGTTTTTTCTATATATTAAATTATATTTTGGTAAAAATTCCCATCAATTCAATTACACATCGATATTAATATAGCGGTTCAGTGGTTCTCAAACTTTTTAAGCCACGCCCCCCGTTTTAGAATTTGTCTCGCGCCCCACCTCAAAAATACCTAGCTAACAATAAGCTACAAATAGCAAGGCGAAAGTGTGTTCTATTCGAAAAACATGTTGAAAAAATATATGGATGGAACGTAAATAATGGAATAAATGAAAGTTTTGAAATGTTAATATCCAAAATAAGGCAGGCAAGATCAAATCTAGCAAATATTTTTATTTTTGCTTAGCTTCACACCCCCTCAAAAAATTGTCCACGCCATTTGAGAACCACTTTTCTAAAGGTACCAATACCATATTTACCATAAACAAAGTTATTTTAAAATTATGAATCTTATGAATTTTAAACTTTATTATTTTAGTACATTTTTTTTAAATAAAATTTGGCATCATAATAATGAAGAATCGTTACATTTTACCGTACGTATCTCTTTGCATTGACTCCCGATTTGATATATCGTTTCATTGGTATTTTTTCATAAATCACAAATCATGCTATAAGCAGAAGACACATGGAGCATACACTTGCTTAGCTGTTTCCATACCCGCATCGGCACTCGCAATTAACCAGATTATCACAGAGTGTGAAAGTCTTTTCGTACGGTGTGTTTGTAAGCCTAAGGCTCTGATTATTTTGGAGGTCACTATCGTTTCAGCACTTTTTGTTTATTGTCCTGAGTTATGAAAGGCATGTGCTAATCCTAACCTGTGTTTGTTTTATGCATTGTTACGGGAGTGTTTAACTCATCTATAAAAAAGATACAATACTCCCCATGTTGAGCATCCCCTGTAGGCCCTTACTTTAACACCTCATTCTACATCCTATTTGTTTTATTCGGTGATCGTACATTTGAACCCACGTACATTTGAACCCATGTGTATATCTGCGGGTTCAATCTATATGCGGGTGCTAAAACCCATGGGTAGGGTTAGTATGGGTTCAAATATCCGTAAAACATAAAAAAAATTCCATAGATGCAATAATATGCAGGTGCAATTGTCATGGGTTCAAATGTACGCGGGTTCAAATGTAATGGAACCGTTTTATTCAGGTATTAAATTTAATGTAGTATATTTATATGATACTTTGGTTTAGCTGTGATAAAACTTGTTTTTCAAATCTTACTGAATCCAATATATACTTATTAATGATTGTTATCAATTTTTCCATGATTGATTGCCTTTATGTCATAGTTTCTATTACTACTTTATGCCAGGTGTTCTCTGACTTTTGGCGTGATGAAGCCTGTGAAGGGGTTGACTATGATTTATGCAGCCCCACAATATATTTAAATTAATTAAAATTGAAGAATTATCTATTGCAGGGTGGGCAACTTCTCTAGTCGGCGGGCCAGATGTGGGAAAATGAAGTCCTCATCGGGCCGGATTATTACAATAAATACTTCAGTATCCAATCTTTGTTAAATGCTCGACACTCTCTGTCAACTTTACGTTTCTTGGGATATTCCATGGTTAATAAAACTTAATATAAAATCTAATTTCTAAAATCTATTTATATTTAGGTTCCAAATATAACTGATAACATTAGTGGGGAATGTTTACAACGCTCTCTACTTTGACTTTATATTGTTTGTTTAACAAGTGTGCTAACGCAATTGTTTGTTCACTAAGGCAATTGTTTATATCACCAGCTCGCATTGACAGTGAGGTGAGAGTAGAGCGATTGGCAACTTTCAGGAATGATGCGTCGGACCACATTACAGAGTGGGGTTGGATACAGTCAGCGGGCCGGTCAAAATTTCGTCGCGGGCTGTATGTTGCCCAGCCCTGATCTATAGGAACTTATAGATATTGTCATATTTAATTTACCGCCTCACATTTCCACGGTATTTTGTTGATGGACCTGAGCAATTTAATAATTCGCGGTATTTTGTTGATGGACCTGAGCAATTTAATAATTCGTGTCATCTTTTTATAAACTGTGTCTTTGAATTTATCTCTGTTTCAAATATATGCCAGTATTCTTGTCAGACAAAGTAATCATTGATGGAATAATCGTCCGGTTGCCAGTTCCTGTCAGGTATGAGATTAGTTAGCCAGTTATTTGTTTTCACAAGCATGGACTTGATGATGAAGGAAGCTGTAACCGACCAGCAGTTTCGCGAACCCTACGTAGGTGGGGAGTTCAGCAATCCTTTTGCACATATGGGATTTAAATCTGCGAACCCACACAGGGAAATCAGAGGTTCGGTAGCGAGCATGTACCGTATTTCTAACGCTCAGCACGATGCGCCACATTGCCAATACTCATATACTATCACACTTAGAAACGAAGATTTCTAAGTTGAAATTTAACCACAGATAGGATAAGCAGCCAATCACATGCATATTCCATCCATTCAAGTATTTTCTATATTTTTGTTTGCCAGTTTAAGTATGTTGACTTGTAATATGCCAAGTTTATAGTGTGAATTATATGAATTTAACAATTTATTGTCATTTTATTGCCTCACTTTGTCGAGGGAGATAAAATGTCCATTTTCAATATGGTATTTGTTATAATTAGAGCATTTATATTTTGTGCATTTTTGTACTTTATTTAAATTAGGAATTTTGTCATTTTCATAAAACTTTTAATCATGAAATTACCAATCATGTATAGCTCAACAATATGGGATGTCCAAAATGTATCCAATATTGTCTCCGTTCTAGTTCAGGGCAATTTAAATTATTTTCAATTGATTATTTGTGATTTCGATCATCTGATGCAGCGTTTCTCAAACTGTGTTCCGCGGAACAGCTTCCTCGGAGTGTTCTGCGAGACAGGGATCAAAACTGTGACTAAATTGGTCGCCTCTGGGTCGTAAATTTGTCTCCCAACATGCGGCAAACAGCATTTTTTTAAAACAGTTTTGTCATTTTCCCCTCTTTTGGGTTAAAGCCCTTGCATTATAGAACTTTTTAAACTAAATCATAGATGATTTTATTGTATTTATATTGAGTTAATTTTCTGATAAAAGTTGAAATAAACTTACAATTATCCATTTATTTGTTTCATAGCCTACAGTCCTACACAATGGCTAATACAGCTCTATGTATAATCTCTATTTTACTGAGTGTAGCAGCAAGTAAGACTACAAGACCAAACATAGTTTTTATTCTTGCTGATGATTTTGGATACAATGATATTGGCTACCATGCTCAAAATCATCATTCTGATATGAAAACTCCGTTTTTGGACAAACTCGCTGCCGATGGGATAAAACTGGAAAATTATTATGTACAACCGATTTGTACACCCACACGAAGTCAGCTTATGAGCGGACGTTACCAAATTCACACTGGTCTACAACATAGCTATATCCACCCAGATCAAGCCAATGCTTTACCATTAGATAATATAATTATGCCAGAACAGTTGCGACAATGTGGGTATGACACTCATATGATAGGAAAATGGCATCTTGGGGATTATAAAATCGATTACGTACCATGGAAAAGAGGGTTCAATTCTTATTACGGCTTCTTAACTGGTTCAGAAGATTATTACACTAAAGCTTTTTGCTGGGGGAACGATGGGTGTGGGGTTGATTTTTGGAGTAACTCCGGTCCTACAAATAAAACTTGGGGCCAGTACTCTGCACACTTATATGCAGAAAGAGCAAAAGAAGTTATACATAGCAGAGACAAAACTAAACCTCTATTCCTATACATGGCTTTCCAGTCTGTACACAGCCCTATGCAAGCTCCTGACCAGTATGTAAAGCCTTTTGATCACATTAAAGACAACGCCAGAAGGATCTATGGTGGTATGGTAGCTGCATTAGATGAGGCAGTTGAGAACATTACAAAACAACTTGATGCTGAAGGCTTGTTGGACGACACAATAATAGTGTTTTCAACAGATAATGGAGGACAGACCCTAGCTGGTGGAAACAACTGGCCTCTAAGAGGAAGAAAAGTAACTCTATGGGAAGGTGGTGTCAAAGGAGTTGGATTTCTGCATGGGAAACCACTAGGTGTTCATGGTATAACTCATAACCAGCTTTTGCATGTTTCAGATTGGCTCCCTACTTTATTAGCAGCTACCCAATGTCCAGCAGTAAACGGGACGCAAAATTTTGACGGCATGAACCAATGGAAGGCTATTTTGCAAAAAGAACCTTCTCCAAGGACTGAGATTCTCCACAACATTGATCCAAGATATGATAGAAATAAAGATCAACTTAGTTCTGGAGAATCAGAAAAATTCAACACCAGTAAAGGTCATGCAGCGATCCGTTCCGGGCCATGGAAGCTTTTAACTGGCGACCCAGGATTTGACAAGTGGGTAAAACCACCAGAATGGGTTCAAACTCTCTCAAATACAACTGACTATGCAAGGGAAGATCACACAGTGGCCAAGACCATTCAGTTATACCATATAGAAACAGATCCATATGAAGAATTTGAGTTGTCCGATAAATTTCCAACTGTTGTGGAAGATCTTCTAGCGAAGTTGGCTGCTTACAACAAGACCGCTGTTCCGGTTAGCTTCCCACCAACTGATCCGAGATCTTTCCCAAAAAATCTGGGTGGATTTTGGGGACCCTGGTTATAGAAATATACCAGGTTGTTAAAGTATTTCCCATAAATTTTATTCTATTATTGATTTTTCATCTAAATCAAGGTTATGGTGCTTTAAAAATGACTTCAAGCCCTCAGGTCGAGCGTTATGCAAAATTCAACTTCTTCATTGTGAAAGGAAACCATTTCAGCCCAGGCAAGCAGCGAAGTATCAATTTCGTGATCAGGCCTGTTGCACAACTGGAGTCAAGGCCAAAAATTGGAAAACTATGAAACCAAACTTCATTGCAAAGTTATTTTGAGAGTCCCACTGCTATTTTATAAAGCATCGAGTTATACATAAGAGAGCAATAAATACTCAATATGCAACAAGATTTTTGAAGCCTGTAATTTAATCACCATATATCTATACAGTTTCAGTGGTCCTCTGTGACATTAGCCTCCTTTAAATCTGATCTAGCATAGCCTTGGTCTATATATATTTGTTCAATGAAAACAAACTATCAATTCTAAATTTAACTTTTTAAATCCCTCTGGCATATTTGGGATGTCATTGCCAGAGGGTATAATAATATCTCTGACAAAAATGAAGCATGAGTAGCTATTTTTAAATATGGTGCCAACAGTGCCAGATTTTCACATGATTTATTAATGTGCTTATCTTATTGCCCTATAGCGATATATGCATTCCTTTATGTTATGTCATTATATGCATCAATTTATCCAAATCTGATTTGTTCATCTATATCAGCGTTTCTCAAACTTTTTTGCCTCAGAACACCTACTAGCACGAGGCCTGTCCGCCTGTTTGTTGTCAACTGGGAGACAAATTTCCTACCCAGAGTCGCCATGTACAACAGATATGATGACCAATTTAGAGGCTATCCATATTCTGTGGAACGCTTCAAAGAAGCTCGCGGAACGCAGATTGAGAAACGCTGATTTAAATAGCTAGTAATGGTTATGCTACTGGAAATGACCACTGTTATCTAATCAAAAATTCTAACCGCAATTTACATTCATTGAGATTCATTCATTCACGTGTCATGTGCAATTTCTTAAAAAAATTTTTGATAAACTTGATACTTTGGAAAGTGGCTATGATTATTACCATTAAATTTCAATTATAGGGATTTTGAAATCGTGACTCTCAGTTCTGAGAATAATTAGAAATAATCATATATATGACAGAAATCTGGGTCACGATGATCGAACGCAAAGGTGTGTGTTCCTCTTGGGGTGTTTGGTTAAATTTTCTGGCACAGCATATAGTTCCAATCCTGTCGAACTTTTCACTCTAAGGCAAGGGTTCCCAACCTTTTAAATCTCTTGACCCCTTCTGCAGGCTTCCCCATTGTTCAATATTACAATGGTATTTATAGTGTCATTTGGATTAGTGGATTCCAAATCCGATTATGTTCATATATAATTCAAATAATTCATGCTCAACAATAGGATAACGGTAACACCCTGTGAAATAACTTTATCAAGCAATGAAACTAAGAAGAAATGGGAGTATTCTAGTGAAAGTAAAATCAGTTTCGTGCCTGTCATGGAGGCCCCCCTCCAGCTGCTGAATGGCCCTCTTGGTGGGCCACAGGCCCTCGATTGGGAACTACTGCTCAAAGGTGTAGGTGAAGTGGGTGACTTACTTTTCAACTTAATGCCTCCTGAGCCATCTGACAATTTATTTCAATTTTTTTTTTATCGTGTAGTTCAAGTTTCTTTTCTTTAATCATGTTTCCCACTGTGGTTTTGATAATTTGTCACTTCATATCAGTTTCCAATAAAGCATTTAAAAAAGCTTCGTACTTTGTGTTTAGCAGGTCAAGCGTACATTTAGCAGCTGACTGGTTGTACTGTTGTATAGGACCTTTGTTGGGGCAAAATGTGTGATTAATAGTCATAAAAAGAACTTTTTCTCTAGGTCTTTTTTCTAGTCTTTCTATAGTATTATAAGCATGAGCTTTAGTGGTTTGGCCACCTGGTTTGCTTCCAAACTACAATAGTTTTTTTACCCAGCATTGGTTGCTTGCCCAGAGCCTTGTTTGAAGTGGAAGGCATATAAATATGTTGTACAAAAAAAGTGATGGGATTGGATATTATGAGCAAAGCGAAAGTCCAATTTTTCCAAGTGCATCTGTCGCAAGGTCAAACCTCTCATCAAGACAGAAATTCATTAATATGATTAAACGACTTAACCATGTTTATGAGTCAAACAAAAAATACTGATGTGATTGGGTAATACGAGCAAAGCGAAAGTGTCCCTAGTTTTTGCGAGTGCATCTGCCCCAAGGTCAAGCTTCCTCATCAAGACAGAGATCCGAAAAATATAATTACTTGAGCACACACAACTCCAATGTCTCCCCTAATGTTCAAGGGTCTTGTTTATAAATATTGTTCATCTTGTTATGATGAATATTAAATTTTACTGTTCCAAATACATGACTTGCAGATCAAACTTTATACCTTTCCAAAGGTGATTTATCCAGCATGAACTTACGCATAATTGGTAGACTCACCACTGTAAAGGTACTAATACCCTTATGAATGACACACCTGAATCTTCAAACTTATCCAAGAATATTGCAAGACCTTGATTGAAGAAATTCATTTTATGGTTTTGTTATACAATGACCCTCAGCAATGAGACCAACAAACCATTATTATCTCATGATAACTCCAACACTTCACAATTTGAAATTTTCTTGAGTCAGTATTATTTGCCCGTGCGCATTTGTCATGAAGACTAAATAGCTAAATTAACTAATTCTTTACGGCGCTCCAGAAGTCAGGAAATGTGTGTACCAATATGGAGGTAACTAATTTTGTTCGCCTACTATACACATCGAGTGAGTGGTGTAAAGGGACTCAAACCTATGGGCAGGGGTACAGACAGTCCCCGAACTCATAATAGAACTAAAATAAGAAAAATCGGAATAAAATTGTGGCCTAACCTGGTACACATATACTACCGGTCTACGGGAGTACCTTCTTTCTACTGATGTTCTCAAATGCTTCACAATGAGAATTCTAGCAATGATTGGTATTCAACCATAGTTAGATAATAACTGCATATCTTATGGACCCATTAAAGCCTTCTTGCTCTGCCTTTCTCACTTCTGAAAAGCAAGATCCAGTATTTCTATATTCAAAAATTTATTGATAAAAAAGTATAGAAAGTTGAAAATGAACCAGATATGAAAAAGAACACTTGGAGACTGGAATTGCACAGTTATAATTCTCATTAGGCTGGTGTTTTCTAGTATTTCATGTTCCTTGATTTTCAATTAAATCTACATAGAGTTTTTTACAATTTCAATTTTATTATGAAGTCAGTTCTCAATATATATATCTCAACGAGGGAGGTTTGTTAATTTTTAATCAGTAATTACTGAAGTATTTTGACCTCATAAAAAATCTGTGAGGGTCAAAACAATATATCCCATTTGCAAATGTTAAAAAATATCAAGACTTTATGGCCACCCTGGTTAAAAAAGGTATGCATAGACACTGGCTCTTACAAATTTGGCTATCAGAATTGTTTGGAATTGCACACTGCTCAGTACTAAGAAGGATAGGATAGGATAGGATTTACATATTTATCCCGGGGGAGAGGAAAGCCGATAAGACGGCTTATCCATATGGCGAACCACGGCCTCTCGTCCGGTTACCATTCCAAGTCGGGTATGGGATTAGTTTTTTACTGTATTGTTTGTTTTCGGAAGCATGGACTTGGTGGTGGAGGAAGCCGTAACCGACCAGCGGTTACGTGAACCACCCAACGACGGCGAGGAGTCCAGCAATCCTCTCGCACATAACCACCCCTGCATGGGATTCGAACCTGCGAACCCACGCAGAGTAATTAGAGGTGCGGTGGCGAGCGTATTCCTAACGCTTAGCCCGTTGAGCCACACCGCCCCGCGAAATCTACGGGAATGCTGTCAAAATATTTCCATCACATGAAATTGATCTTTAAATAGCATGCTGTATGTGTATCTAGTGGGAAATTCATGCAGAATAAAATTTATCAAAAACTATGGTTAGTATACAAAAACATTTTTGGAGCAAACATTGCACTAAGCCTATTTGAAAGTAATTAAGTACCAAAGTTCAAATGCAAAGGAGAAATCTAAAAATACTATATCTGTTATGTTACATTCTTTGGCATAACTTATCATAAGTAGCATAAAAAATTTGCGCAATAAACAAAAAAATTGCAGTTATTACCTTCCGGAAAAAAAGCAATTGCAGGTAACTTTCTATGGCATAACTTATTGTATGTAGTATGGAAGATTTGCACAATGAACAAAGAAATTTGGCAGTTGTTATGCTTAGGAATAAAAGAAACTGCAAGTGAATGAATATTTATAGAAACTCATCAACAGACAGTTTTATTCTCAGATTAGATATCTGGAGTTTTCAGCATAGTCTACCCAAGGTATTGCACCCTGGATAGGATAGGATTTACATATTTATCCCAGGGAAGAAGAAAACTGATAAGAAGGCTTAATGACGTGTCACATGTTACCAGACAATGTAACAGTAGACTGCTACTCTAATATTTCGTCCGGTTCAACCCTAAACTTGCTTTTAATAATGTATTTTGTAAATTCTAACGTAAATCAGATTCACTCTACCCAAGGACCCCAATACCCTCCATGATATTTGGGAGAAGCTTTATTATCACCAGGGGGATACCTTGGTGGTACGGCAGTTGCATTATACGTTTTGATTCTTTCTAGTAAAGCTGTCACTACAGATGGAAAATAGGATGAAATTTCATGGCGTTCGTATGGGTCAGTTTCAATGTGAAATAACATGATAGCAGAGATACGTTTATAAGAATGTGCATTCCAACCCTCTAGGTTTTTGTTGGAATCAGACATAGAAGAAAAATATGGATTTATTTTTCGCGACTCTGGTGGATTCACCCAATCAGAAAAGCCAGGATTTCCAAGTAATAACTTCCAAGGTCCAGATCGTATCCCGCATTGAATAGTTATATCTACGCCTTGAATAATTTTTGATTTAATAGGCTTCCCTTTAAGGGGGTCAATATTATGCAAAAGTTCTTTTCTTGGCGATGGCTCTTTCTGAAGAATGGCGTTCCATTGATTAAAGCCATCGAGTGGTTGAGTTCCGTGAATTTTTTGGCAATTTGCCGCTGACAATATAGTAGGAAACCAGTCAGAAATATGCAAAAAGTTACTGCTTTTAACATCCGATATTTTCAAATCCCCTCCACTGACGAATCCGACACCTTTTACCCCTCCCTCCCATAAAGTCGCTTTCCTGCCTCTTAGTGGCCAATTATTTCCTCCATAATCTGTATGTCCGCCATTGTCCGTTGAAAATATGATAATCGTGTTATTAAACATTCCTGAAGTTTTCAAATGTTCTGTTATATTCATAACGGCTTCATCGAGAGCGGCAAGCATTCCCGCATATGTCCGTCTTGTTTTATCTTTAATATGAGCAAATGGTATCATGTAATGATCTGGCACCTGCATTGGATAATGTACAGATTGGAACGGAAGATACAGAAACAGTGGTTTTGACTTATCACGACCACCGATAATTTTTTTAGCTCGATCAGTAAATAAGTGAGCTGAGTATTGGCCCCATGTTGTATTGAACGGCCCGTTTTCATCTCTAAAATCAACTCCATATTCTGTCGAGGATGTTTTTAAATAACGTGTGTAATAATCTTCATCACCATTCAAATATCCATAAAATGAATTGAAACCTCTATATTGCGGCATATATTCCTTTTTATAATCCCCAAGATGCCATTTTCCTACCATATGAGTGTCGTAACCACAATTTTTAAGTTGTTCCGGTAAAATTATATTATCCAATGGTAAACCATTTTTCTGATTTGGATGAAGCACAGCATGTTGTAATCCAGTATGTATCTGATATCTTCCACTCATAAGTTGGCTTCTAGATGGAGTACATATAGGTTGAACGTAATAATTTTCAAGTTTTATTCCATCTTTAGCAAGTTGGTCGAGATATGGGGTTTTCATGTCTGAATCATGGTTGATCGCATGATACCCAATATCATTGTATCCCAAATCATCAGCGAGAATAAAAACAATATTTGGACGATCGGCTACCACAGCGTTATTTAGAATAAATAAACTAAACAACTTTACCCATGCATATCCCATCTGATTTAAAAGCATTGTGTTGGTTATTTTTTAAAACTGCAAATGGAATTAATCGATACCATATATTGTTTTGGCACTCACATATGTATTAAATGAAATAAAAATACTTGACCAATTACTGAATAAAAAAACAACAAACTTGGTCAAGATATATTGCGAACTGACTTCATAACAAGAATGTAATTGTAAAGGTACTTTATGGACACCATATGTATAACAGTTACATAGAAATAAATGCGATGTTGGCATGAAAGTGCCATGATTGACTAAACTAAATGATGAAATTGCACAAAAATTGATTGTTATACAATTTAATAGGAAAGCAAACTAAATTTATTAAGTTTTCAACTCTAAAAAATCATTTGAAAAGCATAAAAAATTACTGCAAATAAGAAAACTTTGTGTACGAAACTGCAAAAATTAAATTAACACAAAAAGGCATAACTGGTAAGAAAAAATACCAGTATTTGATCTTAAAGATATGAAAGCTTTTGACGCTCGTAGTTCAAAGTATGGCACTAGATATAGCCAGTTTAGCCACTCCAATATAATTTTAGTTTCGGTCATAGTTTGTCAGTAAATATGAGAATAATAATCTCAGGACACCACATCAGACACAGTATATATTATATAATATTTAAATATCAATATTTGTGAATTTCTAAATATCAATTTTATAGTTTCTTCATGTCTCATGAATTCAAAAAATATGCAATATTAAAATATGAAAATTTCCGCATTATTTCACCGTTTTGTGAGAATTCCAGTAAACAATATTTTACTGGTCATGGAGTCTTAGCAGGCGCAGGGTTGCATTGTCAAATTCCCTGAATTGGGAGGTAGAATTGGAAGTAGAAATAAATCCTCGGCTTAAATATGAAATAATATATGAAATGCTGTATATGAAACGCTGGCAAAATGCAACGGGGAGTGTTATTACTTATCGATCTCGATCTGTAAGTATGTTGATAGGTATTTGTGTGTTTGTCTGTTAGACACTTTCGTATGTTACGCGATATCTCACGAAAGCGAGATTGAATCTGCTCCAAATTTTGCATGTGTATTTATCATATCATAGAAGCCTATTGATTTTGGATGAATTATATCGTATAATTAGCGAGTTATTAACTAATTAGTGATGCGGATGGTCGATAAGTCGGCGGTTTCTGATCGCTATCTCGGTTTATGATTTAAATTCTAAAGTCAGGGTTAAGTTTTATGTGAAGTATGTCAAAAATTTGAGGGTCCGAATATATTTTGATAAGAGCTTTCTAGGACTCTCCAAGCCTACATTTATTACTTGGAAATTTTTACCAATACATTGACAGCAATCCAACAATACTAAAAAAGGCAAGTAATGCAATGAAATATATTCAAAATCAATAAAGGTATAGGAGAATAAGAAACATAGGAGATACAGAATTCGAGTGAATCTTCAATGTGATAAATCATAAGACTTTTACGACACTACCCGTTAAAAATTTATTTCATCCAAGGGCCCCAAAACCCCCCATGCAATCTTGGGTTCGCGTTTGGGTCAGGAGGAGGGTATCTAACAGGGACAGCAGTAGAGTTATATACAGCAAGTCGATTTAATAGTTTCTTAACAATAGCAGGGAATTTGTCCGATACATCATCATGTTCATATGGGTCAGTTTCTACATGAAATAACTTAACATTTGAGTCGCTGGAGAAAGAGTTTGAATAAAAGTACTCAAATGTGGTGTTACTTGAAAAATCAGTTGTATCTTGATTTGATTCTGGTGGTTTTACCCACTCATCAAACCCTGGGTTTCCAGTTAAAAGCTTCCAAGGACCACTACGTATAGCGGCATGAACTCTAGTATTAAACCCATTTGAATATTCTGCCATATTGGAGTTATAATTATAAACATACAAAGGATCAATATTATGTAAGATTTCTTTTCTTGGAGAAGGGCTCTCCTTCACTATAGAATCCCATTGATTATATCCATCTAAAGGCTGGGTTCCATTACTTTTAGGGCACTTAGCTACTCCTTGGACCAGAGTCGGGTACCAATCAGAAACATGTAATAGTTGATTATGTGTCATACCCCGCTTTCCAAGGGGTTCCCCATACATGAAACCCACCCCTTTCACGCCTCCTTCCCATAGAGTGCCTTTTCGTCCCCTGAGAGGCCAATTGTTACCACCAAACAATGTCTGGCCTCCGTTATCAGTCGAAAACACTATAATTGTATCATCTAAAATACCGGCATCCGTTAAATGCTGAGTTACATTACGAATTGATTCATCCATTGCTAGAACCATCCCAGCATAAGTTCTTCTTGCTTCATTTTTTATATGTTTAAATGGTTCAATATATTTTTCCGGTACTTGTAATGGAGAATGCACAGACTGGTAGGCAAGATATAAAAATAGAGGTTTTGCAGGATCTCGTTTATCAATAGCTTCGATTGCTTTTCTTGCAAATAAATTAGCAGAGTATTCTCCCCATGTGTTATTGACAGGACCAAATTTGGAATCCCACATATCAACCCCACTCATTCTATGATAACCATGCTGATGGGTATAGTAGTCTTCTCCGCCAGATAAATATCCAAAATATGAATTAAAACCTCTATTCCATGGTAAAAATTTTTCCTTATAAAATCCAAGATGCCATTTTCCTACCATATGAGTATCGTAACCACAGTTTCTGAGTTGCTCAGGCAAAAGTATGTTTTCAATTGGAAGAGCATTTGGCTGTGAAGGCCAAATAACACTGTGTTGTAATCCAGTGTGTATTTGGTAACGTCCACTCAAAAGTTGGCTTCGAGTCGGTGAGCATATTGGTTGAACATAATAGTTTTCTAGTTTGATTCCCTCACTAGCAAGATGATCCAAGAAAGGTGTCTTCATTGCTGATTCATGCTCTCTTGCATGATAACCAATATCATTAAATCCATAGTCATCAGCCAATATAAAAATAATATTGGGACGAGATTCAGCTGTCATTATACCAATGCAGCATAGCGTTAATAGGCAGGATAGAACAGTATTCTTCAGTGCCATGACTGGTGCGAGATATGGTTTTAAGATAACTGAGAAAAAAAATATATCATGAGAGTAAGCTATTCATAGTATTACTTTAGACTACTGCACTGTCTGTCTTTTCGATAACAGCAGTCGATGAAGCATTACCAGCCAAAATAATTTTATAGCAACTGACTGTAATCCTGTCATTTTACTTTTTTATGATTGATTATTCCTGGATCTGTGGATATAAAAGTTAAGGATGGTGTGGTGGACTATCATTGGCTCGGTGGTGTGGGGCATCGTGCTAAGCATTAGGAATACGCTCGCCACCACACCTCTGATTACCCTGCGTGGGTTCGCAAGTTCGAATCCTATGCGGAGTTAATTATGGGCGAGAGGATTGCTGGACACACTAGGGTGGTTTGCGGTTTTCCCCACCATCAAGTCCATGCATCTGAAAACAAATAACTGGCCAACTAATCCCATGTCCCAGTTTTTTGTTCCATATTTACATCTAAGTCCACTAAGATTTGTAGTGCGGTAGGTACAGAATATTGAGAATTTTTGTATAAAAATTCAAATTTTCAAACTTCCATCTGTCCTACACATTATCACAGTAAAATTGAAATGCTTTTGGCACAAAAATTAGTTGACAGTTCGTGCACTTAATAACGTGAGTGTGGTATGATTGAAAACTAGGATTCAAATTATATATATATATACCTATATACAATAAAAACAGAATAAAAACTTATTGCAAAACAAGAATTCATAAACAATGCTGAGAAACTTTCTAACACATCAAATACAATTCGAATGGCCTTGAAACTTTATGTTGTGTAGTGGACTCGTGTATAATACAGTGGTTCCCAACCTTCCATGGCTCGTAGCCTCCTACCGGAGGTTTTCAGCACTTATGCCACCTTGTTTATTATTACTTATCGATTTTAATCGGTAAGTATGTTGACAGGTATTTGTCTGTCTGTATGTATGTCTGTTAGATGCACTAGATATCTCAAGGAAGCGAGATTGAATCTGCTTCAGATTTTGCATGTGCATTCATCCTATCTTGGACCAGAAGCCTATTGATTTTGGGCGAATTATGTCGTATAATTAGAGAGTTAATAATTAATTAGTGATGGGACACATGGGGGGATCCTCTAACTTTCGATGGATAAGTCTTCGGTCTCTGACCGATATTCTCGTTTATAGTGTTATTTTGATTGGTAGATTTTAATAAATTCCATTATGCTCAAACAATTCATGCTCAATAGAGTCAAACGACAATGAAAATAGGAAGAACGAGAAGTTTTATTGTCAAGGGGAGGGGAAATCAGTTTTGTGCCCAGCATTGTGGCCCCTTTCCAACTGCTCTGTAGCCCCTTGAGGAGCCAAGGGCCCCCAATCGGGAACCACTGATATACATACATGAATGCATCCAATGCTATAATAAAAACTTATTGCAAAAAAAAGTTGGAACATTTTATAATCATTAACATATCACAATCACAGTCGAGGCCTTGAAAAGTTGTTTATTTCCAAGACTGGTACAAATAATGAATGGAAGAGGCAATAATTGTAGCAGCAATTCATAAAAACTAAAATAAAATGTAATTTAGAATGCAAGACACGATCTAGTGGAATAAAACATATTGCAAAAAACTAAAATCTCTAATGTTGGATAGTCATCGTACAAAATAATCATAACAAAATGGCTTCTGAAATCAAAGGTATATAGCTGCAAATAGTGAAAGTAGCCTAAAAATAAAAATAACAGAACAATATTAAAAATAATACTTTCAAACAGGGAAATCTATGTTTAATAAGTGCAAGTGTTAAAAAATACTCTAATATACTGATCATGGCTAGAAATATGGTAATAAAAAAACTGGAATTAATATTGCTAACACTGACCATGGAACATATAAAAGGTTTTGTAAGTTAGTAACAAGGTTACTACTTGACTCATCCATAGACAAGATATCTGATAACGTGTTAAACTCCTTATTTTCAGCCAGGCTCTGTGCAGTGCACTAATTCATATAAAGCTATGTTTTTTTGAACGACTAAGATCTTTTCAGTTAGGCATATCCTGGACATGTTGGTGGATTTGAACCAGAAACTTTTAACTTAGGAACAGTATAAGACATTGTGTATAATATTATGTTAGGCAGTATCATAATGAAAATATTGCTTCCAGTGCACAGGCCTTTTTTATATTACTAAATTACATTAGGCCATTGGTTTCTATATAAAAATCTTGGACTGACATAAAATACTTGTTTAGGGCAGACCTTTGAAAACATTTTTGGAATACAAGTAATAAAATAGTTCAGAACAAACCTAAGAGACAGCAAAGAAGCGAACTTGAAACAATAATACAAAAAGGCTTGCAAAAGTTGTAACAAATGCTGTACTTTCATACTTGTATTAGATTTAGTAGTTTACTTGAAAATTTTGTACTAACAGTTGTGCAGTAAAATAGTTTAGTAAACACCCAAGAGATAGCTCAGCCGGTATCTAGGGAACCTTGATTGCAAAATTAATATAAACATGCTTTCAAGAATGTTTGATAAGTGCAATAGTTCACATAATTTATTTTCATTAATCAACCATCCACGGAGACCAATATCCGCCATGAAATCGAGGATCAGCCTTTGGGTCATCTGGTGGAAATCTCACTGGCACAGCAGTAGAATTATATTTTGCTAATCTAGTCAGAAGCTTTTCTACAATAGATGGAAATTTATCAGCTACATCATGGTATTCATAAGGGTCTGTTTTGATATTAAACAACTTTACATTTGTTGCTTTGATGGAAGAAATTGATTCACCTTCGTACATACTATCATCATACTTGTTGGATTCGGGGGGCTTCACCCATCCTGCGAACCCTGGATCACCAGTTAACAATTTCCACTGACCAACTCGAATACCAGCTCTGACTTTAACATCAAACCCATGTTTTAGGCTATTGGTAGTCTGATTGATATGAGACATGTACAAAGGATCAATATTATGTAACAATTCCTTTCTTGGAGATGAAGTCTTTTGTCGAATGGCGTCCCATTGGTTGAAGCCATCCAATGGCTGCGTTCCATTCACTTTCAGACAACTAGCTATACCTTCTACTAAAGTTGGGAACCAATCAGATACATGAAGAAGTCCATTATAGGTCATGTGATGAATTTTTAAATGACGACCATGAACGAAACCAACACCTTTTATTCCTCCCTCCCATAGGGTTGCTTTTCTGCCTCTTAATGGCCAGTTGTTTCCCCCAGCCCTTGTCTCCCCTCCATTATCAGTTGAAAACACAATAATTGTATCCTCTAAAATACCGACATCAGCTAAATGCCGAGTTACATTACGAATTGATTCATCCATTGCTAGAACCATCCCAGCATACATTCTCCTTTGTTTATTTTTAATATGTTTAAATGGTTCAATATATTTTTCAGGTACTTGTAATGGAGAATGAACAGACTGGTAGGCAAGATATAAAAAAAGAGGTTTTGCAGGATCTCGTTTATCAATCGCTTCGATTGCTTTTCTGGCAAATAAAGTAGCAGAGTATTCTCCCCATGTGTTATTGACAGGACCAAGTTTTGAATCCCACATATCAACCCCACTCATTCTATGATAACCATGCTGATGGGTATAGTAGTCTTCTCCGCCAGATAAATATCCAAAATATGAATTAAAACCTCTATTCTATGGTAAAAATTTTTCCTTATAAAATCCAAGATGCCATTTTCCTACCATATGAGTATCGTAACCACAGTTTCTGAGTTGCTCAGGCAAAAGTATGTTTTCAATTGGAAGAGCATTTGGCTGTGAGGGCTTAATAACCTCGTGTTGTAATCCAGTATGTATTTGGTAACGTCCACTCAAAAGTTGGCTTCGAGTCGGTGAGCATATTGGTTGAACATAATAGTTTTCTAGTTTGATTCCTTCACCAGCAAGATGATCCAAGAAAGGTGTCTTCATTGCTGATTCATGCTCTCTTGCATGATAACCAATATCATTAAATCCATAGTCATCAGCCAATATAAAAATAATATTGGGACGAGATTCAGCTGTCATTATACCAATGCAGCATAGCGTTAATAGGCAGGATAGAACAGTATTCTTCAGTGCCATGACTGGTGCGAGATATAGTTTAAGATAACTGAGAAAAAAAAATATCATGAGAGTAAGCTATTCGTAGTATTACTTTAGACTACTGCACTGTCTGTCTTTTCGATAACAGCAGTCGATGAAGCATTACCAGTCAAAATAATTTTATAGCAACTGACTGTAATCCTGTCATTACTTATCGATTTTAATCGGTAAGTATGTTGATAGGTATTGGTCTGTCTGTATGTCTGTTTGTCTGTTAGATGCACGCGATATCTCACGAAAGCGAGATTGAATCTGCTCCAGATTTTGCATGTCATTCATCTTATCTCGGACCAGAAGCCTATTAATTTTGGGCGAATTATGTCGTATAATTAGCGAGTTATCAATCAATTATTGATGAAGTGATCTAGATTTTTGTAAAGCGAGAGAATTTTGAGACCCGCCGAGTGTGTGTGTGCGATGTGCAGTGCGCAAGTCACAAGAGCGGATGAATCGGAACTGCAGTTTCTGTTTTGGGGGATCCCCTAACTATCGATCGATAAGTCTTCGGTTTCCAACCGATATTCTCGTTTTCTTCTTTATGATTGATTATTCCTGGATCTGTGGATATAAAAGTTAAGGATGGTGTGGTGGACTATTGTTGGCTCGGTGGTGTGGGGCATCGTGCTAAGCATTAGGAATACGCTCGCCACCACACCTCTGATTACCCTGCGTGGGTTCGCAAGTTCGAATCCTATGCGGAGTTAATTATGGGCGAGAGGATTGCTGGGCACAGTAGGGTGGTTTGCGGTTTTCCCCACAATCAAGTCCATGCATCTGAAAACAAATAACTGGCTAACTAATCCCATGTCCCAGTTTTTTGTTCCATATTTACATCTAAGTCCACTAAGATTTGTAGTGCGGTAGGAACAGAATATTGAGAACTTTTGTATAAAAATTCAAATTTTCAAGCTTCCATCTGTCCTACACATTATCACAGTAAAATTGAAATGCTTTTGGCACATAAATTAGTTGACAGTTCGGGCACTTAATACCGTAAGTGTGGTATGATTGAAAACTAGGATTCAAATTATATATATATATATATATACAATAAAAACAGAATAAAAACTTATTGCAAAAACAAGAATTCATAAACAATGCTGAGAAACTTCCTAACACATCAAATACAATTCGAATGGCCTTGAAACTTTATGTTGTGTAGTGGACTCGTATATAATACAGTGGTTCCCAACCTTTCATGGCTCGTGGCCTCCTACCGGAAGTTTTCAGCACTTATGCCACCTTGTTTATTATTACTTATCGATTTTAATCGGTAAGTATGTTGACAGGTATTTGTCTGTCTGTATGTATGTCTGTTAGATGCACGCGATATCTCACGGAAGCGAGATTGAATCTGCTCCAGATTTTGCATGTGCATTCATCATATCTTGGACCAGAAGCCTATTGATACTGGGCGAATTATGCCGTATAATTAGCGAGTTATTAATTAATTAGTGATGGGACACAAGGTGTCACTATGGAGTAAGAGCGCTGTTTTGGGGGATCCCCTAACTTTCGATGGATAGGTCTTCAGTCTCTGATCGATATTCACGTTTATAGTGTTATTTTGATTGGTAGATTTTGATAAATTCCATTATGCTCAAACAATTCATGCTCAATTAAGTCAAACGACAATGAAAATAGGAAGAACGAGAAGTTTTATTGTCAAGGGGAGGGGAAATCAGTTTTGTGCCCAGCATTGTGGCCCCTTTCCAACTGCTCTGTAGCCCCTTGAGGAGCCAAAGGCCCCCGGTTGGAAACCACTGATATACATACATGAATGCATCCAATGCTATAATAAAAACTTATTGCAAAAAAAAGTTGGAACATTTTATAATAATTAACATATCACAATCACAGTCGAGGCCTTGAAAAGTTGTTTATTTCCAAGACTGGTACAAATAATGAATGAAAAAGGCAATAATTGTAACAGCAATTCATAAAAACTAAAATAAAATGTAATTTAGAATGCAAGACACGATCTAGTGGAATAAAACATATTGCAAAAATGTAAAATCTCTAATGTTGGATAGTCATCGTACAAAATAATCATAACAAAATGGCTTCTGAAATCAAAGGTATATAGCTGCAAATAGTGAAAGTAGCCTAAAAATAAAAATAACAGAACAATATTAAAAATAATACTTTCAAACAGGGAAATCTATGTTTAATAAGTGCAAGTGTTAAAAAATACTTTAATATACTGGTCATGGCTAGAAATATGGTATCAATAAAACTGGAATTAATATTGCTAACACTGACCATGGAACATATAAAAGGTTTTGTGAGTTAGTAACAAGGTTACTACAAGACTCATCCATAGGCAAGATATCTAAAAAGGTATTGAACTCCTTATTTTCAGCCAGGCTCTGCGCAGTGCACTAATTCATATAAAGCTATGTTTTTTGAAAGACTAAGATCTTTTCAGTTAGGCATAGCTTGGACATGTTGGTAGGTTTTAGCCAGAAGCTTTTAACTTAGGAACAGTATAAGACATTGTGTATAATATTATGTTAGGCAGTATCATAATGAAAATATTGCTTCCAGTGCACAGGCCTTTTTTATATTATTAAATTACATTAGGCCATTGATTTCTATATAAAAATCTTAGACTGACATAAAATACTTGTTTAGGGCAGACCTTTGAAAACATTTTTGGAGTACAAGTAATAAAATAGTTCAGTACAAACCTAAGAGACAGCAAAGAAGCAAACTTGAAACAATAATATAAAAAGGCTTGCACAATTGCTGTACTTTCATACTTGTATTAGATTTAGTAGTTTACTTTTAAATTTTGTACTAACAGACTAACAGTTGTGCAGTAAAATAGTTTAGTAAACACCCAAGAGATAGCTCAGCCGGTATCTAGGGAACCTTGATTGCAAAATTAATATAAACATGCTTTCAAGAGTGTTTGATAAGTGCAATAGTTCCCATAATTTATTTTCATTAATCAACCATCCACGGAGACCAATATCCGCCATGAAATCGAGGATCAGCCTTTGGGTCATCTGGTGGAAATCTCACTGGCACAGCAGTAGAATTATATTTTGCTAATCTAGTCAGAAGCTTTTCTACAATAGATGGAAATTTATCAGCTACATCATGGTATTCATAAGGGTCAGTTTCGATATTAAACAACTTTACATTTGTTGCTTTGATGGAAGAAATTGATTCACCTTCGTACATACTATCATCATACTTGTTGGATTCGGGGGGCTTTACCCATCCTGCGAACCCTGGATCACCAGTTAACAATTTCCACTGACCAACACGAATACCAGCTCTGACTTTAACATCAAACCCATGTTTCAGGCTATTGGTAGTACGATTGATATGAGACATGTACAAAGGATCAATATTATGTAACAATTCCTTTCTTGGAGATGAAGTCTTTTGTCGAATGGCGTCCCATTGGTTGAAGCCATCCAATGGCTGCGTTCCATTGACTTTCGGACAACTAGCTATACCTTCTACTAAAGTTGGGAACCAATCAGATACATGGAGAAGTCCATTATAGGTCATGTGATGAGTTTTTAAACGACGACCATGAACGAAACCCACACCTTTTATTCCTCCCTCCCATAAGGTTGCTTTTTTGCCTCTTAATGGCCAGTTGTTCCCCCCAGCCCTTGTCTCCCCTCCATTATCAGTTGAAAACACAATAATTGTATCATCTAAAATACCGACATCAGCTAAATGCCGAGTTACATTACGAATTGATTCATCCATTGCTAGGACCATACCAGCATACGTTCTTCTTGCTTTATTTTTTATGTGTTTAAAATGCTTCCTATATTCATGAGGTACTTGTAATGGAGAATGAACGGACTGGTAGGCAAGATATAAGAATAGAGGTTTTGCAGGATCTCGTTTATCAATCGTTTCGATGGCTTTTCTGGCAAATAAATTAGCAGAGTATTCACCCCATGTGTTATTGACAGGACCAAGTTTAGAATCCCACGTAGCAACACCGCTCATTCTATGATAATCGCAAACATGAGTGTAATAATCCTCAACTCCAGTTAAATATCCAAAATATGAATTAAAACCTCTATTCCATGGTAAAAATTTTTCCTTATAAAATCCAAGATGCCATTTTCCTACCATATGAGTATCGTAACCACAGTTTCTGAGTTGCTCAGGCAAAAGTATGTTTTCAATCGGAAGAGCATTTGGTTTCGGTGACCAAATACTTTTATGCTGCAGTCCAGTATGGATTTGGTATCTGCCACTCAAAAGTTGACTTCGTGTTGGCGTGCATAGTGGTTGCACGTAATAATTCTCTAGTTTTACACCATTTTCAGCAAGATGGTCAAGATGTGGAGTCTTCAAAGCAGAAAGATGTTCTTTTCCATGATACCCAACATCGTTATATCCAAGATCATCAGCGAGAATAAACACAATATTAGGACGAGATCTTGCTCTCACACAGATAGGAACAGCAAATACAATGTAGAAGAAAATGGATAAAATCATACTATCTACTGGATTAGCTTGTCATTTAGAATACCTGAGAAACCAACAATCCCTGCCAACATACAGTTCAGCAGTTCAATCAGATTTCTACAGTTCTATGACAACAATCAGACAATATGCCAAAAAGGTTCGGGTTCCCTACAGTGGTGGGATTCAAAATTTTCGTCAGCTGGTTCCATCATACAAATGTCATATTTTCAGGCGGTTCTCTTACAAAAAGTCATGTAATGCTAACCGGTTCGCTGATCTCATGAAATTCTGTGAGACGGTTTTATAGAACCGGTGCGAACCGGCTAAATCCCACTACTGGTTCCCTAGTATTATTGGGTTAGTGTTGAATAAATAAAATATAGTGCTGATGGCAACAATCCAGAAATCGCTTGTTTTTCTCAATTCTAATTCTCAATGTGTACCAGTACAGCGGTACCGGTACCGGTATAGCACCCTAATTACTGAATTGACCTATTTGAATTATTCACTGCTGTGCTGTAAATCTATCAAATACCATATATGTTAGGAATATTCCACCGTCTCACCGTTGTTGCTCTCTCTGAAATTCATATTCGGAAATACAGGTTATCGACATGATGATGTTCACGTCCTAAATACCCACTTTTTTGCCAAATTCAAATCCATTGCCAAATTAGATTTATGAAAATACCCACGATATCTTCACTGTGCTTAAGAAAACAATTGGCGATTTTAACCAAATTTGACTTTTCCAGAATATCTCCTCCTGTTAAACTTTTTCGCCACCAGCTCATTTTATTCGATGTTACCGGTTCGTTGAGGTAAAGACGTTAGGAGCCACTGATGTAGCCAGAGTAATTATCACCTTCAACTCAAATTCTTGTTGTGTATAGTAAACTATCTTACAAATATCAAAAAAGTATCTTTCTCAATTTGTTGTTATTAAAATTTTGAAATCTTCCCCACCCACTGAAAAAGGTTTTTATTTTTTGATATCCTTGAGGTGTTTTATCGTATGATGATGTTTTTTTATATCGTTTTCAATTAGCTGTTGAAATTTGAAACACCATTATCGGGAAATATTGAGATGTTTTACTATATAATACAATAATTCAATTTCCTGATGTTGTTATTTTTAGATAGTTTTCAATTTTTTTAATTATTAAATATCATAAAAGTACGCTTACTTGTGACGGCTATAAGCTCGATTCAGGCGAATTAGATAACAAAAACATATTTTTAATTATATGATGCTAATATGGCACAAATGGTCAAATCAGATTGATGGAAAAGTTAACGATTGACAGAACGATGGCATGTATTCATATTTATAAGTTATTGGTTTTAGCAATCGGACGAAATGTCATCCTCTCCCTCGTCTTGAACATGGCTGTGGAATTCGTATCTGGCATGTTTTATCTGTAGTAGAGCGAAAATCGTATTTTTCTGAATGGGGATAATTGGAGATAGAAACGCAAAAGTAGTTGAGTTGGCAAAGCACCCTTAGGCATTTAAAGAATGCTTCCCCAAATTAGAATATTGGGCGCCTTACTTATAAATCTTTTTTCTAACATTGCGGCCACCTAGCGGCCTTCTTCAATCAAATTCATCGCCGCTAGAGGCATAGTAAATATGTAGTGGCTGGAGTCCAATTTCTTCGGTTATTTATTACCGTAATCGATTAATAAGCGAGCCCGTACCTGCTTGAGAATATGAAACAATTAAATTCGTATTTTGTTTCCAAGTTGAAAAAAATATTTAAATTAGTAATATTTTCATCAGTATGTCAACGAATGCATATTATTCAACTATCTCGCATTGTTGACGATGTCATAGCAACGCTACACTCATCCTTCCGGTTGTTGGTTTCAGATTTCTGGATTGTGAAATTCCGAAGTTTCAGTAACGGTGCCGTGTCTGATTACCGTCCTCATTATTTCAGTAGTTAAACGCTTCAGAAATGTATTTTGATGACGACGGAGATGGTTCCCCAACTTATGTTGGTAACTTAACGCCATGCGGAATATGCGGCAGGACATTTAACCCAGAAACACTTAAAAGACATCAAGGGATTTGCCAGAAAAATGCTGCCAAGAAGAGAAAAGTATTTGAATCACAGAAACAGGTATTTTCACAGTGCCTAGCCTAAGCTCATTACTGTTTTACGGACATATATCATCCAACTTGGCAATACTGATTTGGCATTACAGCATTCTGGCATTAGGTGACTCCAATTATAATCAGCTTGGTGATATCTTTTGAGGAATATTTTTCTATCTCTACCAGACTGGATTCCATGGCAGGTTCACGCCCGAGGGCGCTAGCGCTCCGCAAAAATGCACGCGAGCGAAATCAATTTTGCACGCCAAAAATTTGCAATTGCTCACCAATGTAAATCGGTTTAAATGGTTTTAAAATCAATAATCCAGTAATATAAAGATGCCAAAATATTATAACTCCACAATTGTCGACAAATACCAGCTTGCAAGATTTGGTCTGATCGAAATATTGCGAAGCAAAAAGACCATGGACCTTTCCCCAACCTTTGACCCGCGAAAAATTCCTCTCATTGTTACGTCCTTTTTTGCATCTTGCTGATTGGCCAATGTCACGAAGTAAACAAGGAAGTCGATGCTCGGGGAAAGGTCCATATCGTGTTGAATGATAGGAAATAGGAATCCCGTGAGAATAGTTATGGACGAAAGGATCGCCTCCGCACCAATGGCCAAGTACGGCTCTGATTCAGCGTATTTTTCATACAATAATTTTACACGAATGTACTGAACAGTACCGGTATCTAAAGTTGCTCAAACACTCTCAAAATTAGTGACAAAGTATGAAAATAATGTTTGGGGTCAAAGGTCAAACGTCCATTTTGCTCTAATTTGACGTATTTTTTATCCATTAATTCTACGTAAAAACACTACCAAAATTAATGACAAAGTATGTCCATTTTGCTCTGGTTCAACGTATTTTTTATCCAATAATTTTATGCGGATGTACTGAACAGTACCGGTATCCAAAGTCGCACAAACACTCTCAAAATTAGCGACAAACTGTAGAAATAATGTTTGGGGTCAAAGGTCAAACGTCCATTTTTTCTCTGATTCATCGTATTTTTTATCCGATACCGGTAATTTTACGCGGATGTATTGAGAGGTATCTGATGTCAAAGTAATTGCACGCGAGTGCAGTTGTTTTGCACGTCGTGAGCTATAATTGCACGCCAGGAATTCTTATTTGCACGCGGGAATTTCTGATTGCACGCCCGATTTCTCGTTCAAAAAGGCCATGAAATCCAGACTGGTATCTCTACCGGTAGTATATAACTCTAGTTGACTAATTCGGTATCCAATTTGGCAATCCTCATAAAATTATTAATTTGGTGTGGCAAAAGAATTTATTCATTTTTTTATTTGTTTTTATATTTTTCTTTTTCATAAGTTATAAGTTTATTGAGTCGAAATAAACTTATAACTTATTCCTTTTACTGAGTGATTTAATTGATTTTAAGTCTCACTTTTTCACTTCCAACCTTATCATGTCTCGATGATATGTGTGTGTGTGTACGTGCGTGCGTGCTTTAATTTGTTTTTATACTTTTGGGTGAGCGAACCTGTACTACTTCTTTTATCAATACCTTTCCATCCAAAATCTGTACGCTTCAAACCTTACTTGAGGTTTTGTTTGCTTTCCCAATTCTATAATCAGTTTTTTGTCTTTATCTATTATTTTATCGTCTACTGCTGATTATGGAGTCGAAATAAACTTATACATATCTGATTTCAACTTCTAGCCTTATTACTGCTGTTCTGTCTGTCAGTCTGTATATTATATCTATTTCAGTATTTCTTTTACCACACCAGTTTCACATTCCTGTTGCATGAAACAAAAAAAGTCTGTTTCACTGCAGGTGCTATGGACAGTAAGACAGTAAAGTGTCAAACTTTGTCGTCAGTGAGAACCTTATTAAGCTCTTTGCCTTTGCTAATGAAGTCTACTCAATACTCTGAATTACTAATTACTTGGATCATTCTGTCATTACTTGGGGTTCTTGAACTTCATGCCCAAAACAACCAAAGGCACAACAAGATCATGGTTTCCAAATTAAATAGGATAAATATTGAAAAGTGGTACCTACCTTAATTTTTTTTTTCTTCTGCAGCGTGATTTGCCAGGTATCTCAAAAATAGCAACAAAGTCAAAACCTCAACGATCAGCTCCAGCAGCAAAAAGCAGATGGAGGCAACAACATGAGGAATTCATTCAAACTGTTCGGTAATTTTGTTACTCTATTTTATTGGTCTATTCCACGTGGTATATATAATGCAATGGTGCTCAAACTACCTAAGTCGCGTTCTATTTTTCGTATTTGTCAAGTCTCACGGCCCACCTCAAACAGTTGACATTGTATGGCAGATTCTAGAATCTGTGAACTAACAACTAACAGCATGAAGTTAAACTCCCAAACATGCACACTAAGGATAATAAAGATACAAGCACAACAGCTCTCTGCAATCTCTAAACAATAAAGAAATATAAATATCCAAACTAAGGCGGGCAAATCAACAAATTTTTTTTTTTTTTATTAGCTTCACGCCTCCTCAAAAAATTGTATATGCCGCCCCTTGTGGTGCGCTCCGCATCGGTCGAGGACCACCGATTTAATGTAAAAGATATTTCTATTTATTGAAAATAGCCCAAAGAAAAGGTGGTGGACCGAGCTTTATGCTCTTTTTGGTATTATTTGTATGTCCATAAGCTCAATTTCAATAATAGTTGAATTTTTACTTGAATTTTAAGTTGATTTTGTGAGAAACCGTAAAAAGCATAAATAGAGTTCATATTTACAACAAAGTTTGACACTGTGCTTGCTTTGTTGGAACAAAAGTAATTCGGACTTATGCTTAAGTTTATGCATCTGGAACAAATAACTGGCAAACTATCCCCGTACCCCACATTCAGTGGCGTAGCCAGGGGGTGGTTTTGCGGGTCGAAACTCCCCCTTTTGAAATGTAAAAAAATAAAATCATTTTTCTGTATCATAGATAGCAATTTTCCGTAGCTTGAAATGCTTTTTAGACCCCAAGACTAATAAAAACACGCTGTTCCAGCGTTCGATCGGCCCCGCTAGCTGTTTCGATCTAACTTGGCCAAAAAAAAATTCAGAACCTCCCCCCCCTTTGAAAATTTTTGGCTACGCCCCTGCCCACATTCACTGGCTTGGCGGCGTGGCGCATCGTGCTAAGTATTATTAAGGATATGCTCTCCACCGCACCTACATGCTTCTGGCTAACTAATCCCGTACCCGACATGGACTGATAATTGGATGAGAATGTTTGCAATATGATTAACCCGTCTTATTACTTTCCTCTTCCCGGGATAAATATTTAACAATTCTCCCATCCTGGTATCCAGGCAAGAAGCTGGGATTCGCCATTTGATTAAGCCATCGTTTGGGTTCTCCTCTCTCTTAAAAAAGTGTGAAATTTCTATCCTTCTATCTATTCTTTATTTGTCATTGCAGAGCTGCACGAGGCGTCACCAAAGCAATCAAAGAAGGCAAAGAGCTGCCACCCCCTCCCCCGCCAACAATAAACCCAGACTATGTTCAGTGTACGTATTGTTTACGCCGATTCAGCAAAAACGCTGCGGAGAGGCACATTCAGTTTTGTGCTGATCAACATAAAAGATTGGAGACCAAAACTAGATCAAAAACCGCAGCGACAGAAAAAGCTGCCGCAAAACAAGAACGCAGAAATGCTTACCGACCTCCGATGCCATCATCAGGGGTTCGAAGAGGAGGAACCTTATTAAACACGGACTCGATTGTAAGCAGCCACTCAAATTCAGCAGCAAGGCAAAGGTCAATGAAATTTAATTCAACTTCAATAAGGCAAGATGGTCGAAGCAATTCTGATGTCTCTAGAACCCGTTCGATGAAAAACGATTCAAAATTCGACACTACTTTACCAGCAAGCGCTGTCGTTAGAACAAGAACTGGTCTAAAAGCTAAAGTGCTCGCAAATAATTCATCGAGTGATATTGATTCGTCAGACTTTGACGCTCCGAAGCGCAGACCGACTGGGTCACAAGGCAGAAGAAATGTTTCTAACGGCCAAGGACATTATCAACCCCCAGCTAACAGCCATGGGGGCAGAACCGGACAGGGACAATCAACATCCAAATCTACCAAATATGACTGGGATTTTAATTTTGAATCAGACTCAACTGACCATATCAAACAAAATGGCGTTCGTAAGACTTCAACAACAAGAACAAGACAGCAGGCTGCTGTGAACCATGGAAACAGTCTATACTCAGGATATAACCATAATAATAATAACTTTGGACAATCGGCGCAAAGTGGATACGAAGACTCATTGAATGATTTTGTCGCAAAAGAATTTGGTTCAAGATATAAAAGTCCAGGCTCTGGTGCAAGTAATCACCAGGGTCATTCTGACGCCTCGTCTCCCTGGGATTCTGATGCATACAGAGGAAGAGGTAGTTATTTATTTATATTACCTATGCATAATAATCGCATATCTGTACTATAAGTAGCTTTTCACTCTTCGGACATTTCAGTGGTGTTGCCAGTAATATTGCTCATACACCAGTATTCTCGATTTTTGAGTGAATGTGCTTTACTTTGCATTGAGCAAGCTATCTTAAAATCCCGAGCGATTCAACCTAAAGTAAATAAATCTTGTAACAGGGATGGCTAAACCTGACCAAATCTAAATTTCATTGCGTAATAATTTATGAATACATTGCGAAATAGCGCTTACGAATATGGAATATCGAATATTTCTAAATTGGTGTTGTTCGTAAATTCGCTGTAGCACATTGGCCTTGAAGCGTTAGACTACTGTGTTGAGTTGACGTTCCAAATCTCATGCCCACCACCTTTCCCAGAGTGTAATAAAATAGGTAGACAACGCCAAACCAGAAAGATTTCAGTCATTCCAAAAAATAGTAGATGACATTAGATATCTGTGGCGCTTGTACAGACCCTCGGCTGTAGAGAGCAGTGAATAAGCATCATATAAACAACGAGTCTTCGAAAATTGGTGGCACATGCCTTTACCTACTTGAAAGTCATTCAATTACTGTAATAATAATATTTCAATCATTTATAGGGGAACCAATGGCTCTCCACAGAAAAGAAGACACATCGTTCGACTCTGAAAAATCAGGCAGTTCGCTTTCCAGCAACTCATCTTCAAGATTTTGTCATGAATGCGGTTCTCGCTATCCAGTTATGACAGCAAAGTTTTGCTGTGAATGTGGAATGAAGCGTATAACAATATAACTTTGCTGTCAGGTTTCAATACTGTGTTATTCCAGACTTTTCTTTTTTGTATATTAACCACCATTGATTGTAAGTGTTTAACTTGGACATAGCGACAATTTGCATTAAAAATTAATTCAAAGTTATTATTTTAGTATCTGATTGGCCAGCTTTGCAGTTTTGAAGTTTTTGGATATCTTGGCATTATGAGTCTCCAAAGTTGTTTTTATTCCAATAATACTTGGTCTGAGCTATAGATTTCCAGCATTTTGATTATTATCCATTAAGAACCTGTCGCTCGAAATTAACTGAATATTTTAAAAAAATGTAACGAAATAAATAAATGAATAACACCCCAACTGACAAAGCTATAATTTTACAAAAATTGCATTATAAGTTCAATCCACTTTGTATAAATTCAAATTTTTAAAGCTAAATCATAATTTATGTGCTTTTATCATACATTTTCAAAGTTATATATTTATATGTAATATTAGATTTATGTATATTGTGTCGCTTTGTTTATCTTGGTACTCGATTGCTGAAAGCAGTTGAAAAGATACATGAAGCCCCAGTCAAAGGTAATTGTGGGTATTTTGCCAACTGAAGTTAAAATAGCTTTGTATAATTACACCATGGTTATGCCCAAGTCCACGATTAAATGCCAAGGATAATATTGAGATTTTTGAACTTTGAGACAAAAGCCTCTCAATAAATTTAGCGGTTGTAAACAATGACTTCAGCATATTTTTTTAACCCAAACTAACTGTAGACTGTTCAGCAATTACTATCACACTTAACTCAATTTTGGTATAAAATAATTGTCATAGAAACTGACTAAAGAAAGAATCATATTCTAATATGGCTAGATCCAACTCTATCGTAATTTTAATTTCAAATCTTTATCAGTTCTTCAACAAGAAATAGTTTGCAAGTACAGTTGTCTAATGGTGTGTATGACCAGTATGAGCATTGCAAGTTTATATAACATACTCGTTTATAATCATTTGATTTGGAATCTTTCAAAGCTAATGTGGTTAGCTCAGCATGATTCCACAATTAAAATTTATTGCTTTTATAATATGACAGTTTTTTTTCTCATTTTTTTGTAGCTAAAACGACTACCAAAACTATTTATTTATGTTGTTGATTCTTTGATTAGAAATTAAGCTACTTGTAAGGGATCTTACAATGTGGAATATGAGTGCCTGAATCTTGATTAAAAACAAGAGACATGGCAGGTTACAGTGTTCGTAAATTCATAAAACTCAAGCTTGAGATTTAGTCAAGCTACTCTGGCATTTGTTAAATCTGAATCAAGATATTTTTTTAAATGTCTCTCAAGTTATTGAAATATGTGACTTGTGCCAGGCTAGCATCTGAACAACACGGTATTATGTGTCACACTACAGTGTTCATGAAAGTCTACTATTACAATTAAATTCCCCCATTTCTAAGTAAGCGCATATGACCTTGTATATCACCTAAAGCAGGGGTGTACAACCTGGGGCCCACGGACCAAATGTCACCCACAAAGAAAAATTTTGCAGCTTGCAGAGAGTTTTTGATTCAGTTTAATTTGGTATGTGCGAGTATTTCCAATCCCTTTGCGTTGCAAATCCCATACCTGAGTCCTACCTATGCCTATGTTATTATAATTCATGTCATAAGATTGAAACCCAAAATTTGTGTGCTTGCAACTACTAGAAAGCCTATGTTGAATGAAGGCGCGACCCGCGGTTTTCATCCAGTTATTTGTATCTGGCACTCATGTATCAAATGTTACACACCCACAAACTAAAGTAATGTTCAGCAATTCAAAATTCACATTCCAAAAAAATCTTTATCATACTCTGTAATATTTTTAACAAGTTTTATTATTTTAATTCTATTGATTTTTTATTGTTCAGGATTTTAAATAAGCCTCTTTGACACCACTAATAGCATTACATCATATTATCCAATTGATTATTTTATTGATTGTTCCGGCACTCCATATCTCGAGTCTTGAATGAGATCCTTTATATATATAATAAACCGGTATTAGCTTTAGTTGAATTCCAATACTCACTTTTTATGCCAACTCAATCAGAGTAAAATTTATTTACGTCTCAACTATGATGTGCACACTGTTGACAAATTTTTTAAAAATCTTATGTTGTATATTTCGTACTTGACCAAAGTTACACTATTTCATTGTGAAACATTTGCATGCAGATTATTAGTGCTTTGAATAATTCCTGTTTATTCAATATTATTCTGCTTATGTTTAATTTATGCTATATTTTTGTACTACTTGGTTCAGAAATATGGCAATCTTTTGAAACGAATCTGACTCTAAATATCTGATTCATTTTCATGTTTGAATTAGTTTCAGTCAACGTTACTTTTTCAAATAGAAATGCCCAGCTATTTTTCTAACAGATTTTGCGTAAACTTGAATGGCATTTTCACAAATTCTAACTTAAACGAACACCCTCAGGTGGAAGACAGTTTGTCAAAACAAACAAATGTAAAATGTACTACACGAGAATCTCTCAAAATAGTGAGCTATTAGGTTCATGCAAAAGTTTTCCGACTTGTCATTGCGTACTTAACTTTCCCAGGTGTGGTTCATGTCCCATAGTATATCAATCCCCCACTTTAAATTCGTCGAGTAATTCTAAATGGCTGGGGTGTGCGACCTGCGGGCCAAATGTGGCCCACACGGAAAAATTGTGCGGCCCGCGAAGCGATTTTTTAATTTCGTTCAATCTGTTTTTGTTTGTGCTACTACATAAAAGCCTATGTTAAATAAAGGTCCTCGGTGTTATTCAGTAATTTGTATCTGGCGCTCCTGTATTAAAGCTTGCACACCTCTGCTATATGGCACTAGTGTTTTATTCGCATTCATCCTAACTTTTATACTTTATTTCACTTCTTACTCTGTGCTCTAGATTTAGTACTGATAATTTTCTTGATAATTGTCCATATATCTATTTATGTTTGTGAAAAGTTCGTTTTTTATGAGCAAAGACCTCACACTGTAAAAAGAAAACATTGTTCTTTTATTTTTGTTATTATTAGAGTGGAATTTGGTTTATCTGCAGAAAGAGTGACAACTCCTGGGGTTTCGAGTGGAAACCGCTTAAAAGAAATTATAGAGAGAGAGAGATTTTATTATTTGTCAACCAGAAAAAACATAAAAACAATGATAATAATACCGACAGAAGACAGGTGGTACAATCACAGGCCTGCATCGGTAACAGAAAATTGAAATGTAACAATTTTGTGGAATTTTACTGTTTACACTGACAAAACTATAGGAGCAAATAGACCTGATATTATAGTAAAAGATTTCATAAAAAAATCCTGTCTGCTAATTGATGTGGCTATACCATCCGAAAGAAACACCTTTGAAAATAAATAAATATATTTGACTCTATATTTGAAAAAATCTTAAAATACAAAGATCTAGAAATCGAGATACAAAAGATGTGGGGACTCAAAACTTAAACAATACCGGTGGTGGTGGGGGCGCTTGGACTTACCGGAAAAGAATTTGAAAAATATGTCCAACGTATTCCAGGAAAAATTAATGCAGGACAGCTCCAAAACACCGTTCTTCTTGGAACAGCTCACATCTAACGTAAAGTATTTTCTATCAATTGATGACCTCAGGAACTTGGAAAGTTCCCGGTCGCCAGAAGGTTGAAATAATAACATAAAAAAGAAACTAAGAAATAATAAAAAAATATAAAGCAATTGAAATAACGTTTCTTCAGTATGGACTGGAGGAAACGATACGACCATGCCATGACATTGACCACGAGTAAGTTCCCACCATGTTCGCACCAATTGAAATAGGCTCACAGTAAAAATATTTATTATTATAAAGCGGTTGTAAATTCTAGAATTCTGCATCTTGAAAAAAGAGGAATATCGACCAAGAGTTTAGCCTGTTCTTAAAAGAAAATGTCTATTTGGAATTTGAGTACAAAAGTTGACAATGTTTGCCCAAAATTTTGTAAAATAGGGTGCTAAAACGTTTTCTCTTTGTTGGGAACGGGATTAAATTGTGATTATAATAATCAGAAAAATAAGAACACGTTTCGCAGTGCGTATCCACAGAAGAAAGGAGGAGTTAGTCAGCAAAGTATTACTTTGGGACCCCAAGCATGGAACGGCAAAGCGTTAGGAATACGTCGTGCTAAGCGTTAGGAATACGCTCACCGCCGTACCTCTCTTGTTACCCTGCGTCGGTTCGAAGGTTTGAATCCCATGCGAGGATAGTTATGTGCGAGAGGATTGCTGGACGCATCGTTGCCGTAGGGTAATTCACGTAACCGCTGGTCGGTTAAGGCTTCTTCTACCATCAAGTCAATGCTTCCGAAAAACGCATACCGGTAACTAATTAATCCCATACTCGACATGGAATGGTAGCCGGACGAGAAGCCGTGGTTCGTCATCTGGTTGAGCCGTCTTGTCGGCTTTCTTCTTCCTCGGAGTAAATATGTAAATCCTACTCATAGAAGACACTGTTCTACATCTTGCAGATTTTCCTAATGCTATGGACAATAGAGAGCTGTGAGGGATGTAGTCAACTCGGTACGGGCCACTCGCCAGATAAGATGATGATGTAATAAATTGTGTTGATAATATGAAGATAGATAAGATAAGTTTATTTCGACTTCATAATCAGCATAAACGGCGACAAAAATTCTCACTCCTAATCCGGGAACGAGAACACCATCCTAGCCTGTGTATCAGTGAATGCTTGTCTAGAGCTTTGTTCCGAGCACAAATGTGAATCGCTTCGTAATATGTCCATAGCCGTAGATCGGGGTCGTTTTTAAAGTAGTGATTCCGAAAATCACAGCTGGGCCGCCATCTTGGTGGATACGCCCCTTTTACGTAAAGGATCGTGAATAAATATTGGATTTCGCGATAAAAGTACGTCCTTTAAAGGGTACTCCCGAAGTAGGTGAACCAAGATGGCGAACACCGGGACGTAGTATGTGTACCAGGTTAGGGTTAGGCCATAAATTTATTCTAATTTTCCCTATTTTTGTTCTATTACGAGTTTGGGGCGTAGCAAAGTGACTCCCGTAATATTTGTATCTATAATTATGGCCTAACCCTAACCTGGTACACATACTACGTTTCGTTGTCCGCCATCTTGGTTCACATACCTCGGAAGTAGGGAGTACCCTCAAAAGTGCACCTTGTGGTGCCGCAAGCAAATAACTTTTTATATATACGACCAAGGTTGATAATTTCAGGCTTTTAACCTGGTCTTGGTGGCAAACTTTATCAAACAGAAGTCTCTTACATTCGCCATGCTGCCAACCGTTTCGAAAGGGTTTCCATATTTATTTCGCGGAAAGGAGAAGCGGATAACACGACTCATGCACTGCTTTGATATAGGGTAGAGTAGGATTTAGATATTTATCTCGGGGGAGAGGAAAGCCAATAAGACAGCTTAACCATATGGCGAACCACGGCCTCTCGTCCGGTTATCATTCCATGTCGGGTATGGGATTAGTTAGTTATTTGATTTTCGGAAGCATTGACGTCATGGTGGAGGAAGCCGTAATCAACCAGCGGTTACGTGAAGCGTGAACCACCCTACGGCAACGAGGAATCCAGCAATCCCTCTTGCACATAACAATTGGTTTATGATCACCCTTTTTTTTTGCTTTATTGTTCATTTGTTTGTGTTTGTGACTTGTTTTCTTTCTTTTTCAGTAAGTGAACGCGTTTAATACATTTTAAACTTAATTTATCAGGTTTCGTTCACTTTCCGGGTTCTTCGCCTTAATCGTTTGTGTATATATGTTTATTTTGTTTTTGCGACTGAATCGAAATAAAATCTTATCTTATTTTCATTGAATACCATTACATATGAAAGAATAGGAAACCGTCAAACAGTCACCAATTTCCCAATGAAAACACGATATTCTCATTTCTTTAATATATATTTATCAAACCAAAGACTACGCCTCCCCAACCTCTTGTACACTTTTCTTTCTATCGCCGCCTCCAAGTGCTTCAGCATTCCACCCATGCTCCATCGCATCTGATAAACTAAACCTCGCGTCTTTATCATGAGTCAACATATTTTGCATTAAATCTTTCATAGACGTCGACAAACTTTTTTGAAATCGAGCTGAGTATTGCAGAGGCCTTGACTGGTCCATCATAAGAGTCTTTATGTTGCCGTCTCGGAAAGGCATCATTGCACACGCCATAGTGAACAATATGACTCCCAGGCTCCACACGTCCGCTAAATCTCCTCTGTACGGTATCCCTGATAACAGTTCCGGCGCTGCATAGGCTGCGCTTCCGCAGTATGTTTCACTGAGATCATTATCTCTCTGTTTTCTCGCAAAACCAAAATCGGCAATTTTTGCTGTATTTTTTCCGCTCAAAAGTACATTTTCGCATTTTAAATCTCGGTGGACGACCTGTTTGTTGTGAATATATTCAATTCCTCGACACATATCTCCAAAGAGCCCAGCCGCTACATTTTCAGGCAATGGTCCTCTAAGTTGTATGAATTCGAGTAGATCTCCTTTTGTGGCTAATTCGATTGGAATATACACTTTATTTTTTGCTTGTATTACCTCTATTGTTTTTATGATGTTTGGATGGTCAAGAACCTTCGAAATAGAAAGTTCGCGTCTCAAAAACTTCTTTTTAAATTCCTCCTGAACCTGGTCCAGTGCGATTATCTTTATGGCAATATGTTCCTCACTATCGTTCTTTTTCCGCGTAGCTTTATTGACAGTTGCGTAACTCCCTTGTCCTAGCACTTGTCCGAGCGTGTATCCCCTTTTCTGCAGTAAACTCTGATCGCTTTTGCTAAAAAGGCCCATTTTTATGGACCTCTAGGCCTCCACTACTTCACAATGGTCCGGCTAACTTACATGCTTCCAAAATAAACGCTTTGTAAAATGAAATCAAGAATTATTCGTTATAAACTATGACGTCACAAAATGTTTGGGATTGGTGGTTTCGGTTACGGGGATTACCCTTATATTCGGAAATCACCATGAAAAGTAAAAAATAAACTCCCTGAAATGCGAATTTTTATTCATTCAAATCTTATAAAATGGAATAATAGTCTATATATTATTTATGAAACTATACCTTAATTTTATCAATAATTTCCAGTATCATGAATATTTATTTCCAAATGAACAAACTTCTCTATTATCAGCTTGTCAAGTTCAACTAGGGTTGCCAACCGTCCTTTATTTCAAAGGACAATCCTTTATTTGAGATTTTTGTCCTCGTTTTTTTTAAGGTGATAATTGTCCTTTATTTTTTCCAACATCGTTTTGCCCGATAGTTATAGTAGTACTGTGTTTGATATTGTTCCGTTTTTAAATTGCCTCCGTTACAACCTCCGTTACAACAACGCCTCCAATTTACAACTTGATTGGAAAAGAGCAGATAAGTGCAGATAACGCAAATTGCAACTTTGGAGAAAAACATTCTCTTCATACTAATGTTCGCACACTAAATGATGGTATTATTAAGGCTAACTGTAGTGCACACATTGTACACAATACATTGAAATTTGCTTTAGGAAATTTGAATGTTGACATTGAAAATATTGTCTTGAAAAGTTACTGTCATGTCTTAATGTCAGCAAAAAGACGAGAAACTCTTATAGAAATTCATATATTTGTAGAGACGGAATTCCATGGAATTCTGCGTCATCTACCTACTAGGTGGCTATCTCTGTACCCATGCATCGAGAGAATCTTACTTTCTTGGAAAGCTTTAAGTTCCTATTTTTTTGAGCAGACCAGCTGAATGTTCCAAACAATTACTTACACTTCTTATGATTGACAATGAGTCAACAGAAGTTCCTCAGCTTATTAAAATGTATTTAATATTTTTACATGTAATGGAGATATTTAAATTAGCTTTTCAAGAACTGGAATAAAATGAAACTTCAACAGCATATGTTTTCATTATTCTTACTAAATTAAGAAATAGGTTAAAATCTCCATCTGATGAAGAATTTATTAGGTATGATGTTCACCAACTTCTTGCAAATGTGAGTGCTGCTGAAGCTCAAGAGGCAACTGAAGGTTTTAGATTATTTCTCCACTCTGCAATAACGTATTTAGAAAAAAGATATGACTTTGATGAAAATTCAACATTTGGAAAATTGGAATCAAAATTATCTGTCCTGAATAACCTTTCTCCAAAATATCAGACACTTGTAAAAATTGTAAGAGCATTTGAAGCTAAAAGACAAACTTAATCTGAATATGAATGACCTATTTGATGAAGATGCACTCATTCAAAAAAAAATTGGCACGATTCAAAGCACAAAACTGTTCACAGAATGCAAAACAACAAGCAGTAAATGGCAATCTTAAGTGTGTTAATGTTTTCAAAATAGTTTCATTTCTGCTCTCTATTCCCGGAACCTCAGCTCATTGTGAACGCATTTTTAGTGTAATGTCATCTAAATGGCGCAGTAAAAGGAACAGATGCTCCATACAACTAATGAAAAGTGAGCTTTTACTATACTTCAATTTGAAAGACACGTGTCGTGTCGTGAATTTTCAGAAAAAATAAAACGTGACCCACAATTGCTGAAGTCAGCAAAGAGTCAGAACAAATATAACTTTAGGAATTATAAACTTATGCAACTGCAAAATTAAAGCTTGATTGGGTCAATGTTAAATGAACATTAAATGAAAAACACATGAAGATTTTTTAATATATCTTTTTAGCTTGTATATAATTTGTATTTCATTGTTTTATATTGTTCTTTCCTGCAAGTTACAAAATAAATGATGACGGTAATCTATGTCCTTTATTGAGACTTTTCATAGTTGGCAACCCTAAGTTCAACTCTGGTTCAAATACAACCATTTTTTCTTAGAACTAATGAAAACTCCAGGCTCGTTTCAGAAACCTTATGGGCCTGAGGAACCAATTTGAGAAGCACCGGTGTGAGGTGCAATGACGAACTAAGCGTGAATTCCCTTGAACGCTGCTAGTGAGTGATGTAAACAGATTTGAAACTTTTTGAAAGAATCAAATTAGAATTACGCTCGTCACCGCTCTGATTACCCTGCGTGGGTTCGCAGGTTGGAATTCCATGCGGGGTCTTCTCCTATATTAGGATTACCATATCCGGAAAGACAAAACTTCTGACAAAATTTTAATGAGACACGTTGATGGATTTTGCGACCAAAACACTTATATATATTATAGTATAAATTCACGATGTTTCCAAAGGCACAAGCTGTCGTCGCTTTCTCGTGAGAATAGAATAAATACAGAACAAAAGGAGCAAAATTGTTGCTCAATCTTTACAACTAGTGACTGAACCCTAGCACGGAATAAAGTACAGGTAAAGGTATTTCAACCAAAATATCGATTACAATATGCTGGCAATTCACATATGTGACATCACAATAATCTGAGTGCGACGCAATCCGTGTTGCACAAAAATGATAGAATGTGACATATTTCTGAAAATATAGGATTTCGTGAATGCGCAATATCTGAAAACTCGGGGATTTGTAGAAGGGATCCACTGTATTCGAAAATTCCTGACATTTAAGCACTTTTTAACATTTCTCCCTGACGCAAACTTGACCACTAAAATCCCGGACATGTCAGGGAAGAATATGGCGTATGACAAGTGACAACCCTATCCTAACGCATTGCTGGTGGTTGACGTAACGGCTGGTCGGTTACGGCTTCCTCCGCAATCAAGTTTATGTATCTGAAACAAATAACTAATCCCATACCCGACATGGACTGTTGACCGGGCGCGAGTCCGTGGTTCGCCATATGGCTGAGCCGTCTTATCGGCTTTCTATCCCCCAGGATAAATGAACATATAAAAGGTTTAGAACCACTGAGCACAGACATAAGACTTTAATATCCGGAGTATGATCATATTACTTACCAACTTCCGCTTGTAAGTTTATTGTCTTGCCACAAGACGTTCCAACGGTATATATCGTTGATTACCTTTTGGTTAAAGTAAATACAACGTGAAAGTGACTCATGGTATACTGTTAAAAAAAACTTAGCAAAATTACCCTATTTCCCATGCAATATACACAGATCACGGCTACATGACGCTTTATAAAACGAGATCACGTCTTTTCCAATACGAAATATGCTACGTATTTGATTACTTATGATTCAAAGACGTGTGGTCCTATTGAATTACTCTACTATTTAGGTATTTTACTGTATCATTAAAAGAAAAATCCTAGCATTCTACCTTTATACGCTTATACTGAAATTTGATCACATATGGGTTAGGCATGGTACGTCCATAACAGTCAAAATCATCTTCGTATCATATCTGGGCGGTGGATAAACAAAACATTCATTTGTATCCATGTATATAAACGCCTACGACTAAAAATAAATTAGTAAATGTTTAACTATAAGATCGATTGAGACATAGGTTATGTTGAATATACTGTTTCTATTCAGTGAAGATATTCAAGATATCAGTTGGCTTTTTGGTAAGTGTATTTGTGTATATTATTCCAGTATACAAGTATTATTATTATTATTTGATGGTGTTTATAACTGGTTTAAATTGGTGTACCAGGACTATGATATTTTAAAGTAAGTTAATCAAACTCTTTTCCTCGTTATGAGGACATATTTTGGTACTCACGTAGTATGTGAACCAAGATGGTGGACACCGGAACGTAGTATATGTACCAGGTTAGGGTTAGGCCATAATTTCAGATACAAATACTACGGGAGTCACCTGGCTATAGTCTTCGAACTCGTAATAAAACTAAAATAAGGAAAATTGAAATAAAATTATGGCCGAACCTTAACCTGGTAGACATACTACGTCCCGGTGTCCGCCATATTGGTTCACATACTACGGGAGTACCCATTTTCATACCATAAAGATAATTCTGAAATTTGTTAACAAGTTGGTATTGTTTACCGGGTATATATTCAGTTCTTTGCGATAGATATTGGTGTTCGGCGCTTCTGCCATTTCTCAAATTGTACTCGTTACGGTTACACGATAGGCGTGGCGTGTGGTTTCTGTTCTCACTATTCTTATGTTTGGCCATTGCGTGATTTAGCGCAATAATACAAATATTCCACTCTTAATTGACCTTCAACTAATTCATTCTTGTGTTTAAAAACATTTATAATTTGTTTATTCTTCTAATTATTTTTAAAGTTAGGTTTCTGAGGCATCGTCGTCAAAAACTCGCCCTGAGCAGCAGAACAGTCTGACTCATCTGATAGATTGGTTACGCAATGCCGAACATTTCGTTACTTATAGTATCTTTAAATACCGTTGGATATCAGTGGATGCTTGTTCACGGTCTTGTTCGCAACAAAAGGGTGTATAAGCGTCGTATAAACAAGAGAGCTATCCTCAAATATATGGACACGCAGCTATGGCAAATGTCGATGACGCCATGGCACACGAAAAAAAACGAATTCCATACAGTTCAAGTTCACCGGAATATTTAAAATAAATAAAAGTAATAGCATTCTAGCGAAAAATTTAATCTTTGACCACTGAAAATTTCAAAGCGATTGGTCCAGTAATCAAAGAAAAAAGCGATTTTTTTCTGTGACAAAGAACAACAAGAAGAAGAAGAGTGCCAGCATAAAACGCAAAACGCAAAACTAACGTGTCCAAAATACAAGTCCAATATACAGAACACGCCGAAAACGTTCTCGTTCTGTTGTATTCCACCGCGCGCCAGTGACTAAATTGCATTTGAGTAAGAATTGGAATATCCGCACGTTTTGTCGATATGCACGGTTTCGCAGATCATCGCTTACCAATGTGTGTCTGATGGCGGTGATTAAATTTTAGTTTTATGCTGAATGAACGTGTTAGGCCATACCACGAACTGCTAAAAGCAAGCAGAAAATAAGTTGAATTTTATGTGCATAGCATAACAAAAACTGAGTTATAATTCGACATTAATAGGTCGTACATAATTGTAGACTTCGACTCAATATTTGAGTCTGTTAGTGCAACTTTACGTCGCATTATTGGGAATTTCAAACGGACGTGCAGCAGCCTAAATTTGCCTATTTTTACAGAACGTTTTGGCTGCATTGGTCAATCATTTCATGATGCGTTAAAATCAGTGTCCGGAACGTTTGTATAGTGCTTATTTATTACGCTCCGATTTCGGTATTTTATAGCTAGTACAGTAGATTAGTGGGAAAGCAAAATTTTTGTTATTTTAGAATTGCTTACCAATGTTTTTGTTGTGCTTATGAGGTATCGCTATACATCTATCCATTGCTTACCAATGTTTTTGTTGTGCTTGTAAGGTATCGATATACATCTATCCATAGCTAAATTTATTTGTATTATATTGTTAAGTCCACAAGTAGAAATACTCTTACTCAACAGTCGCAGTCATAATAGTTTGCTATGCATTTTGAAGCGAAAAAGTGACGTCAGAGATAAGCATTGTTTGTGATGGATCAGCGGCATTTTAGTATCATCGAGTCGTACTAAGAACTAAGAAAAGGGCCGGATTTATTATTTGGCAAGATAGGTTAAGGGTATGTCCCTGCTTTTTATTTTGGGGGAGGGGGGTGGTTCCAATTTAGGGGACGGTAGATATTTTGTTATTAGTGATAAAACTATTTGTAACTTATAAAAATGTATTATGTATTTGACTGATCAACTTCAACGGCATATGAGCCACTTTCTGCATATTCGAATACATTTTAATTACATTTTAATTGCATGGAAATCACCGGGCTGAAGGCAAGAGGCTTCGACATTCAATTTTTAAATCATTTCTAAATAGTTGAGACTTGTTCCAGAATAAAACCTGCTTAAAATGTCATAAAACCGATATTTGTCAATTTATTATCAGATAAATAATTCTTGTCCCAAATCCGTTCGAATATATATATATCTATATATATGTTTAGTTCTATTGCCCTCTACAAAGGCTATTCAAATGGGGATTGGCACCATTCATTCATATTCCTAACTTTTGTTCCAATCTAGTATACCGCATTACGCACTTACTATAAAATGAGAGTGAAATATCTGAACTTTCTGTCAGTATTTTGGTGCACGTCAGCAAATTCATGTTCATTGTCGACCTTATCTTAAAATCCCAAGGGTGTGTTGGGTTCCGTTTTAGTTCACCACAATTTATTTTAAACTTGTACATTCTTAAGTATGAGCGGTTATTTGGTCGCATGGTTTTCCAAATAACATTTTAAATGAATGTTTTTGAAAACTGATTCATTGATATTAATAAGACTATAATTCACTTTTTGTACCAATAAGGCTGGCATGTTAACTCGCCATGTTGGTGCACTTGACCTATCGATGCTAAATATTATATTACTATATTCTCTAGCGTATTCAAGGGCATTAGATCTCCGTCATACTTTGAAACAGCATTATTGGCTCACATAAACGTAGTATGGCGTCACGTTGTGTGTTATGACGTCACGTTTCGTGAATTAACAGTTCACTGACCGCTCACGTATCAGACCGTAAAAAACTGCTGACCAGTAGCTTGCTTGTTATATTTATGTTATTTAATGACGTAATACGACTCTCATCCGTACTTTTTGCTCCGAGCAAGGCTAGACGAAGGCAGCCACTGATATTTAACAATATCTTAAAGAATCTCTCTCCAGACGTACTTTGCTGTCGAAGTTATCCAAAATAAACAAGCGTATATTTTCATCTATCTCGGTCGGTTCATTTGATGAAAGGATTATTGATTGCAAGTCAGGAAAAGTCAGTTTTTAGTAAATTGTTTGAGAAAAGAATAAAATGACGTTGGAAGCGACGTAAGAATTTATATCTTACTGCAAAATTGCATTTAAAAAAAGTTGAATTTCTTATATTGTGGCGTTTGGATAGGGGCGCATAAACGGCAGAAAGATTAAATTGCAAAATGTTTTAATAAAGTCATTTCAAATTGGAAATGATTGAAACTTTTTACTATATTTTACCTAAATGTGAACGTACAAAAACCTTTGTTCAACGAGAGTCGTTCAAAATTGCCAATCAACGATCAAAGGGGCGCGTTTTAAAACTTGCCCATGGTGCCATTTTACGTAAATACGTCAATTTTGACGGTCTTCGCGTGGCCCGCAGGGCCATCCTTGCTATAGCTTATATGCGATCATATGTTATCATACCATATTGCTCAATCAAAATGCTGTGGAAATACAATATTGGTATTTTGCGCTGACCTAGGTCGTTGTTTTGTTATTACTTCCTGATTCAGAAAGCAACGTGACACGGTAGGGTTTGCGACCGTGTTGTTTTTTGAACCTAGTAGATAGCAAGAAATCTCTGCTACACGCCCAAATGAGAGAGGAAAAGTTTATTTAAAAGTAAAGTGGATATCGGTTTTTATATTTTGGCTATTTGAAAAATATCGTAATTTTCTGCTTTGTAATTTTGTTTTTGATAAATGAAAATAAAAGACATCCCCCCAAAATAGGCCCTAGTATGTATATTTTTCAAAGTTTAAATTAAAACAAAAACTTGTATAATTTTCGGGAAACACATCTTACATTTGCAGCTGGTCGTTGCATGGTTTTTATCAGACACTGTATAATTCCAGTGAATTTCTTGGATAGTTATATTCATGATTTTGGTGGGGAATTCCTCATTGTATGTTATGCGTTGCAATGCTCAGCATCAGGAAATCCTCTCTATGTTTTGAATGTATTGTGGTTATTTATGGTTTGACACTGAAACAATCACTTATGAGGATTTGCAAACAAATCATTTTTTTGTATCTTGAACGCTTCGAACGAGGACACAGTAATGCGAGTATAAAGTTGAAATGGTTGAATGTGCCGCATCATTTTGGTTTGACTGGCCTACGGTATTGTTACTAGTAAAAGTAGGATCATTTTTGTATTTGAGCGGTCGCAACTAGGAAGTAAATTTATTTCACTTCGAGGGCGTGCTAGAGATCTTGCTTTTATCAAATTATCTCTTGAAAAATCACTGTTATTCCTGCACTAGCCAGCTCAGTTTTCAAACGTTACGGAATTGGTCAGACTATGGGAAACCAAAGGTATTGTGGTCCTTACTCAGTTACTAAGCGTCTATTTGTACAGATCCTCTTTCTGAGCCAATCGGATGATAGCTCATTCATAGCGATGGCATGCAGTGCCGAACCATTCCCTTTAAAAGCCCCAAGCACTTAAGATTTTGGTGCCCAATATATTAAATGAATTTATAACGAAACTGGTTTTCCATTTTTATTTAAAAAAAAAAAGTAAGTTTAGTGTTTATCGAATTGAGAGCAGGGGTACTCATGTAGTATGGGGACCAAGATGGCGGACACCGGAACGTAGTATGTGTACCAGGTTAGGATTAGGCCATAATTTCAGATACAATTACTATGGGAGTCACTTGGCTAGTCCCCGAACTCTTTATAGAACTAAAAAAGGTAAAATTGGAATAAATTTATGTGCTAACCCTGACCTGGTACACATCTACGTTCCGGTGTCCGCCATCTTGGTTTACATACTACGGGAGCGCCGGGGCAGGTCATGATGCAACAGTTCCTATACTTATAAACATTGATAGAAAGGTTATGATACTTGGGAACTTTATTTCAACCGGGTCAATTTTGAGGTCTGTGTCGCCTGACCAACTCGAATTATTTTAATAAACACTGGGGCATCATTGGAAATTCATCTATGGAAATTTCTGGGATGCCCCCTTTTACTTGGGTGTCCTGAGCATGGGCTTTTTTGCTTAAGTGTTAATCCAGCACTGATGGCATAACGTTAAAAGCGTTAGATTCGATTTTGCTGGCATTGCAGGTTGTGAATGTAACGTTCGAATCCCACATCACCCAGGTTGTAACAAATTGTGTAAGCAATGCTGAACCGAAAAGATTCGGTAATTTGAAATAATAAGACTCTGTACATCTTGTTGGATATCAGTGACTGCTTGTATATGTCCTTGCGCAAAGAAATTCGAAAATAAGCGTCGTATTATCTCCAATACGTTATGCGTAGCCGTTGTCGAAACATCTTTTATTTATGTAAATTTAACTGGTTTATTAATTTCTCATTTTTACAGTTTCAAATGTAGAATTCAACTGGAAATGCAAACCGTCCCTTACGGTGAGTATAAATGCACATTTCATTGAATCATTGAGTTCATGATTATATTATTTTAAATCACAATAAATGAGAAGTGAAGAGGTTCAAAATTATAAGAATGGGTTCTCTTTTGTATCGAAGTCACTAACAACAGGTTCCATCATTTAGGACTTTTAAGTAAACGTATTATTGTCCCCACGTAAGCTGCATTAATATGACACGCTTTACATAAATCTGATACATAACTTTTGAAACGTCAGATCTAACGCTAGCTGTCAGCTGTGGTGCAGTACCTAGCCCAGCGGTGTGCAATCTGCGGCCCGCGGGCAAATACGGCCCTCAAAGAAAAATTGTGCAATTTTGAATGATGTGCGGATCGCAAAATGAGTTTTGCTAATTTAATCTGGTACTACGAGTAATTCTAATCCCTTTGCGTTGCGAAGCAATACCTGAGTTCAATTTATTATCTATGCCTATGACTTTACAATGCCTTAACAATTAGCTTGTGCAAACAACGCATGTAATCAGTAATCAGTAGTTTATTTCATCAGAATGCCACAAGATCAATAACTAATTTTTTTGCGCCTGCTATACATAGTCTGTGTTAAATGAATTAGTGGCCCGCGGTCTCACCCAGTTATTTCTATCTGACCACATGTATTGAAGTTTGCACACCCCTGATCTGGCAGACCACTGCTCTTATCCCATCTTAACATAATACTGTCGTGAGGTGTCGCTTTCACCCAAGTTCAAAAATGTAGCTTCATTTTTTTGATGCGTTGCTCGTTCCGATTTAACTTTAAGGTATGTAATCATTGTTGTAAAAAACTTGTGAAATATACTTTCATTTGCATGAAATTGAATTTCGAATAAATCACGTGGATATGAAAGCAAATTTTACGTGTTTCCTAATAGTGCCAATATTTTATCATGCGATCAAATAAAGTTAACATGGCAAGAGAAAGCGACATGGACGAAGTGATTCTTCTATTTGAACAACCCAAGACTTATATCAGGAGATGGAATCGCTGCATGTGGATACTAATCATCTGCCTGGTGTTCACTCTGCTTATGATTGGTACTCTTATACCTGGTGAGTTATTTGTTTACGTTGTCTTTTTCGGAGAATGTTAGCGATTGCCTACTTAAAATTAAATTGAATACCGATAAAAAGGACTCGTAAACCAGATATTTAGAGTGTCAATAAAGTCTTAACATTTTTTAAAATTAAAAATGGAATTTATCGATACCTTCACAGATGAATTAGATGAGGTAAAAATACCTAAACAATTGCTGATTACAAAACAGTAAACCTGGTTAAGATATATTGTAAACATACTTCATAACGAAATTGTAGAGGAACTTTATGGGCACCATTTGTAGAAGCGAAATATCACAAATAGTTATACCAGAAATATAGGTTTATTTTGCTAAAATGTTTATAGATTTTATTGGGGTTTTTGGTATTTGCTCGAAAAAAGGCTCTTCACATGGAATCACTGAATTATAGCAAGCTACTGTGTATTTAAAAAATCGGCATATCTTCAGTCTGACCAAATTTATTGAACCCTGAAAAAAGTGGTGGTCATGGGACTTGAACCTGGGATCTTTACCTTAAGACATAGTGGTACAAAATGGACAAGTGATGTATCTCTGTGATAAATACTAATTAACGAATTATGTATCATTTTGTACAAAGAACCGCGATACGCTTGCGGCTACGCGAATATCTATTTTAATCTTCTGATGTGAACAATATTAGCGAGTAGCTATACAGCTTTCTTATATATATCAGTTTTCTTGAACCCAAGTCGTTTGCACTCAAATGAACTTGGAGAAGCACGCTAAATGATACACTTATTTTTGTCAAGGAGATGCCTTGCGGTTAGTTAGATACATGATCTTAATCGGCGTTGGAGTGGCCTCCTTTGTAGATGGCTATTGTTATGTTGCAATAAAGATAGCAGGATAAGAATAGGGTGGATATATTGTTGCAATCACCATTTATATGGCCTTTCTTCGTAGAAGGGCGAGGAGGGTACTTGCTTATTCAGTCGTATAATATACGAATTCTTTAATTAATATATAATTATACCTACGTGCTTTGATATCATATTCGAATATTTTTTTGCTTAGAAATTGTATTTTATATAATCAGTTCCTTTATTATGATATACATCGTCATAACGTCGTTCAACTTCGTAGCTATCGGTGATGACATCAGTTTATAACTTTAGTTAACAAATTTGATCATTTTTTCCAAAACCTCACTTTTTACTGACATATAGCTCTATGCAATATGGCTCAGTTCAGTGGTGGTTATGGTTCAGTGGGTCTTAATCTTTTTTATGACGCACCCAATTTGAGTTGGCATAAACCTACGACGAACCCCCCTCTAGGTTTCTGGCAGTTTGGAAGAAATAATTTATAATTATTTACATTTTGACGATAGATCATAATTTTCTTTCGGCGTATAACAGCAAAGAGACGATAAAACAAGTTTAAAAATTACTTATCTAAGCAGTTTTTGTTGTAACGTATTATATAATTTCCATATTACTTAACTTTACAGGTGCCGTTGGTCTAGCCCAAGGCGATAGGAGTGACGACACGCTGGTATATTTGAGCTTAATAGCTTTCATATTTGCCGGGCTATTCTTCATGTTCTGGTACTCGTGTCAAATTGAAACGACAGACGTGCATTACTATGAAAGAGAGGACACGCATAAGTACGTACGCTGTTGCGAAATTTCATAGTATTGATAACTTGCTTTGAGCCCGTCCAATTGACATTGTAGCTATTGTAGTTTGACCAAGTGTGGAGTATTGATGCCTTTGTCTTGGTTCCATTACATTTGAACCCACGTACATTTGAACCCATGACAATTGCACCTGTATGCTATTGCACCTATGGAGTTTTTTTTGTTTTTCGGATAGTTGAACCCATACTAACCCTAACCCATGGGTTTTAGCACCCGCATATAGATTGAACCCGTGGATATACACATGGGTTCAAATGTACGTGGGTTCAAATGTACGGTCACCCTTTGTCTTACACAAGTTACTTCATGGCAAACAACAGCTCCTCACCCATTTACTAGTTCACATCGATTATGTCAGTGGTTCCCAACATTTATTTTTAGGCGACCCAAACTTTTGATGAATAATTTTTTTTTAATTTTCGCGACTCAAGGATATGCTTAAAAATACTAGGCGTTATTCAATGTTCACGTCTACTATTGGGCAATACTTCAATGCAAATATGAAATAAACAATAACATTTGCTAGAAAATAAAAGCAGCAACTTTTAGGTCTTTTTTCAAAACGAGCGACCCAAGAAAAAGTCCGGGCGACCCATAGGTTGGGAAACACTGTAATAGATCCTTTACGGTTGCGGGCATTCTGGTGGTATTTATATGTAACGTACCTAGCTCTAGCTATCGCGGTTATAGTGAGTGTGGGCTTACCATGCGTCCCGCTTTAGGCGGAGCAGTCCCGCTTGTTAGCGTTGTATCCCGCCGTCCCGACAAGTCGTCCAAAAGTCCCGCTTTGGCGTTCAGCCATCCAGCGTAATACACGAACATGTTCTAGTTACTGTTGTTGCTGTGTAGCGCAGCCTACTTACTGAAGATAAATGCGTTATTGCGTTTGTTTCGCTGTTTCCCGCTAACATTGATAGCAAACGTATCGCATGTAAAACCAATACTAATTAGTCTAAATTCGAACTATTTGTACCGGTATCGTTAACGTCAATTCCTTTCTATTTCTCGAACTGAAACCGATATTTGGACAGAGAATAAGCGCATGAAATTTCGATGACAATATGGTCAATAAAGACAGCCAGGATAGCTTTAAATGTAGGCCTATGTGGTAAAATCGTGAAATTTAAAGTTACAAAATCACAGCCGTTGTCTTTGGGGGCGTCCCGCTTTGAAGTCACAAAAATATGGTAACCCCAACTAAGTGTGAAGTATTGATAACTTAACCTTAAACAATTTATATTATCACGATAATTCTCTTCGATCACTCATAACCTCACATTTGACATTATAATCGATTCACCGATTCCTAAACTTAATATTGATAAAGCCATTTTCTCCACGACTGTGCTTGACTTGAGTTCTTTGTATAGTTCTGAGGTGCTAAAACCCATGGGTTAGGGTGAGCATGGTTCAAATATCCGCAAAACAAAAAAATTCCCATAGGTGCAATAGTATGCAGGTGCAATTGTCGTGGGTTCAAATGTACGAAAACCGAAACTTCAGTGTAGTGATTCGCAAGGTATTTCATAATATTATTTTCAAATCATTTTTTTGTGCAGATCTATTAAAAGAAAGGACGACGGGCCTCGTCATATGAGACCAAAATCATTACGAGCCCCTTTGGCAAGCGTAACCAGCATTAAGAAGGGAGGAGAACTTCACGAGAGGACTAGTTTAGTAGAAAATGAAGTCACTGTGAAAGCTGAAATTTAATTTTCATCCAACTATTTCACCAACGAAATTTAGGCCGATTTCAAAGGTTGTAGACCACAAGTTGTGGTATCAATATAAATTACGTAAAGTTACTATAAACAAACGAAAGAAACCTGCTTTAAAAAAGATCTTTTGTAAAGAGCCCCCGCCAAAATAACGCTCTCAATAAAAAATTGTAAATATCCAGTTAGGGTTAGAAATGCGAAAGTTATTTCAAACCCAACTGGATAAATAATAATTTTTAATATTGGTGGAGGCGTTTTTTTAAATCTCACAAATTATTTTTGCAGGGGTTTACAAAAGTTCCAAATCTCACATTTTTATATCAGTGGCGGGGGTTTTGTATAAATAATCCAACAAAATAGATAAAAAAAGCTATAAAGTGGTTAATAATTTGCATACCTGCAATGCAAATTAATTGATATGTGATATGTAAACGCGCAAACGCAAGAAATCCGTCTTCCAAGAAGCAAATTTTATTGAAAAAACTAATTATACACTGTGTCGTCTAGCTAAATTACTATTGAAGTACCAAATTTTTGTAAACATTTATGTGCCATTGAGTTGAAAAATCGTTGCAATGCAGTATGACTTATATACTGGCTGTGATTAATATGACCTTACGGAAGAAGTGTGCTCCAGAAGTGTGTGTACCAACATGAAGGTAACTAATTTTGTTCGCCTACTTTACATTAATTTGTGTAAAGGAACGGAAGCCTATGGGCAGGGGGGATATTCCCTTGGCTAACAAAAAAATCCCAGAACTCGTAATAGAACTAAAATAAAGAAAATCGGAATAAAATTATGCCCAAACCTTAACCCAGTACACACACTACGGGAGTACCGACTTTACTGCCAGATAACGGCGAGTCATTGATGAGGTATTTACAGTGAAATGCAAGTAAAACTTCGGCCATTTTATACATAAAATATGATCTGCCTCTAAATCTCAGCAATCGTCAAATAAGAAAGACATTTGTGAATTTTATTGTAAATCCACAGACAAGGGCGGATATTGGGCACCCATTGCCCACCTAGTGGTTGGTCGAGTCGGCTTGCATCGCAAAACCTCGGAAGTGTAACTTTTTTTTTTTACTCATATTTAATTAAAATATGCAATCATTATATAATTTAATCAAATTCAATCAATCTGTAATGATTTCTATTTTATGTTTATTGAATTATGTTTAAAAAGTTTTGTTTGAACTTTATATGAATGCAGATGAATGCGTAGACGAGTCCTACAGGGACTACAAAATTTATGTTCCCTATAGAACAGTAGTTTCAAACGTTGGGGTGCGCCACACAAGGAGGACGTAAACAATATTTTGAAAGGGCGTGGAGCTAATAACAATTATTTGTTAGATATGATCTTTTCCGCCTCGTTTTTATATTTCTTATTTTGTCAGCCAAAACAACTGCACTAATAAGTGTAACAACAAATTTTGCTTTTTTTTTTAAAAACGTTTCATTTATTATGTTCCTCTCACGTATTCCTAGCATACTTTTGCCTTACTATCTGTTATTTGTAGCTTATTGTTCTGTAGTTATGTTTGAGGTGGGCGCGAGACTTGACAGATCCTAAAAAGGGCGCGAGACGCAGAAAGTTTGAGAACCACTGCTCTAGAATATGTTCCAAATGACCGGGATTCTATTTTTTGTGTCACTCTGTAGAATGTTCGCCTACACTGTTTGTACATGGTTTGCAAGAAAGTCAAGCTACTCAGCACCTGACGTGCCATAAAGTTTTCTCAAACCACTGTATATATGCAGTGAGCAAGATTAAAGAACCTGCATGAAACATGATCATTTCCGAATAATCACTGCTTCTCATGTTTCTGTGGCAGTGGTTCCCAGACCGTGGCCCACGTAACGATTTAATATGACCCGACGAACTTAAATGAAATAGTTAAACACTTCATGTTTTTTCTTTTCATGTTCCAGATATCACTAAGCACGTGTTCATTTGTAAAAATAAAGTTCGGTAATTTATTATATATACCAGTATTGAGAGAGTTTACTCTCCTGGGCAGCGAATATTCTTCTAATTTTGGCCCGCGTTCAATCAACTCTGGGAACCACTGCTCTATGGGATTCTGATCCTATAACTGAGGGATGAAGAGATTTTTCTGAACTTATCATCATCAAAATATGTCTATCTATTATTTCATATTTAATATGTTAATAAGATATTCAAGTACAACGTTCCAACTATTTGGAATACTCTTTTTATATATATATATATAGCAACTGCATTATTTTATTGCCAAGAGCGCTTCAAATTCATGCTACTCTCGAGACAATAATACTGGAAATCTAAACACAAAAAAAACAAAATCACCGAGAACCTTGCAAAACCCCTGAAAAACCACCAAAACAATAGTCCAATAATTTTATAGTAAGAAAAATGTATTTAACTGAATACTGAGGCCAGACCAAATTCTAAAACTCTTTCCGGCCGATTCTTAATGTAAGAGGCTAAAATGCACCGCATCCCGAAAACAATGATCCATTTGGGATAGTAGTAGAACTCTTTGTCACTAATAAAAGACGAAAATATCACAAATTGGTTTTACGTGATCTTTTTTACAAAGTCGTATTGTTCACTCAGTGAATTCTGATTCAGTCCGGATTGATTTGCATTGACTTGCAACTCCTAAATATCTGCTTTTAAATAATACATTGATTCATTTTCAGTCCGGGACTCTAATTCAGTCCGGGACCCTACAGATTTGATTGACTTGTGACTCTGAATATCTGCTTTTATTATATCGATTTGTTTTTTGTTCAACTTCAATTCTGTTACTTATCGTACAATCGAGCCTTTGTAATAAATCAAGTGTTCTTTTACATAGTGTTTTTTTAACATATATATATATTTGAATCTTCAGTTATATTTAGTTTATGCGTGTATACTAAATCAGGGTTGTGCAACAGGCTGCCCGCGGGCCACAATCCGGCCCGCCAAGCCATTCAGTGTGGCTTTTTTCAACACTCAGGTTTTTCTCAATCAAGCATAAAATCCTAATACGTCAGTTTATATTTAACAAGGCGCTCACATGGGTAAAAATCCTTAACGTTTTTCTGCTCCTGTCGCTGCGTAAAAGCTTTCATCGGTTTGTACGGTGCATTCATTACTGTACCGTTAAGCAATAGCTGCATTTTCTAACTTGCCTTTTCCGCTAAAGTTCTGGGCGGTCCCGCTAGATCAACGGTGCACAACCTGCGGCCGTCGTGAAAAAATAATGCGTCCGTCCACATACAAAATCCTATGAACAAAAAAAAAAGTTCAAAATAGATGATTTGGCGGCTATGCTTAAAATATTTGACTATTTATTATATATAGCCTACTTTTGGGGACAAGAAAATTGGGGCGACCGTCCCTCCCCCTTCTCCGACTTTCGATTTTTTTCAAAATTGTGCAACCATTTTGAAACTTGCTGCAATATATCTGCTCAAGAAAAAGTCCACCGAAAAAAAATCAGTTTATAATGCGAATATTATACTTCCAAGCAATCCTATACATACTTCATAATTGGGCAGACTGCACCTCGCATGAGTCAAATACGCGGCTATGAAGTCATAAAAGCAACAACAAAAATTTCGCGCGCCTTTGGCGCGCTCATCAAACCCCTTGAGGCCGTATTGAATATAAATAAATGCCATGTGGCCGCCAATAGCAGAAAGGTTGTGCACCCCTGAGCTAGATGTTGAAAGTTGGCTATATTGCCCACAGACAAAAATGGTGTGGGCTACACCCTTGTACTAAATGTTTAGTATATAACATGTATCCATGCTCGGAATGGAATCCCTAAAAAAGCAGAAGGGGAATAGTCTTTGGCTTGATGTCAGTCAAACAAATTCGCAACAATCATAAAAGCACGGCTCTCGGTTTCAAACTGACAGGGCTTATATATAAGTAAATTTGTTAGTATAAGAAGTATGGTGTGAGACTACAACTTTACAGTCCGGCAAAAACAGCCCGTGTTGTCCCCGGGCGACAGATTGGTATTTATTACATTGTACAAGGAAGTTGCCTGATTAATGTAATGCAAAATGTTTGCGATTCACTCTGTCCAATATGGCGTTAATAAAACTTTCGGCATTCCCTTGGTATATGTACCAGGGAAAATACAGGTTAGGCCATGATTTTATTCCGATTTATTACTAAAGCTTTCCGGTTGAGAATATTTTAGTTCTATTACGAGTTCGATGACCGCCTGTGTTAGCCAAGTGAATATGTAGCCAATTAGTTGTTATGTAACTACAAAATTACACCAAATTGGCCCAATTCGTGAGAAACTCATGAAAACCAAAATTAATTATTCCCGTTATAGCAATTATCAATTTCTCAAAATCCAATTTTAAGATTTAATAGCCTTTCGGTGCCATCCCATGTAAAAATAAAATTTATTTCCAGTAATATTCCAATAACGTAAATTCGAAATATCTTGTTAAAACCAAATTATCCACTTGAGAACAACTTTTTACATCTCATAATTGGAGTAAGTACGTGACCAGGAACACGGTGACTTGGCAATAACAAGTTAATTGCTAGTAATGAACTTCAAGAAAACACTTTTAATAATGTTTGATTATAGTGAACCGAAAGCTAACCAGAAACCGGAATGACGCGTGATTCTTTAATCGTTAATGTAAAAATCTGTTTCTTTATTCTATTTTAATTGCTTGGTAGAAAGCTATATATTCAGCAACGTGTTTTGTTTTAATCAGACTAGATTTGATCAAATTGTGTGTACATTGTATTTCTGTATATATTGTCGGAATTGCAATAAACTCATAAGGTGTTTTCAAACGTCTCCTTACTACAGCCGAAGGCTATCGACAGATAGACAGTTCGAGTTAACGAACGCAAGACAAAACTATTGTCAGTCAATGCTGGGGTTATAATACATAAACCAGACCAATCTACAAACAATCTATGTGTAGTGGTAACTAATCACTATAAATATACCCCTTGCCCATAGGTTCCAGTCCCTTTACACATTTGATGTAAAGTAGGCGATTAAAATTAGTTACCTCCATATTGGTACATACACTTCTGAAGCGCCTAATATTTTTTATCTGTCGCGGAGCTTCTGGAAAAAACTATAGGATGTCTTTTGATTTTATTTCAATTTGCAAATACAGCGCGATATTCAACATTTTTCACAAATCTGAATCCATCTGTCGTCTGCTGTTCAATTTACGTTGAGAGCAGTGGATCGATTCAGGTTTCTCGCGAACCTGTTCCTCCTTCTTTGTGGTATCACCCGTTCTTCATTTGGTTTTGAACTCAAGCAATAAACGGGTCACGTGCACCACAGCGCGACTAGCGCTATATAGCCCATTAAAAAATGCACCATGTCGCTCCTTGGTATCAAATAGGGGGAAAACGATGCTAATGCTTACAATACAAGAAGCAGATGCGCTCCGAATCGAATAATCGACGGGTCCGGATTTGGACCGCGGTCCACCAGTTGAGTAGCCCTGCCTTAGACAACCACAGAAAATGGGTGACGTGCACCGCAGCTGGCACTAGTGTTATATCTGGCGTTTCAAAAGCTATATGTATTTGATTTATGTAAAGCGTTTCATGTTAATGCAGCTTGCATGGTGACAAACATACGTTTACTTAAATGAGGGAACCTGTTGGTAGTGAGTTTATAGCCTTTATAATAGTATTATTTGGCGTTGTATAGTGAAGGAAGATGGGAGCGGCCCAGTCCTCAGCTCGTTCTCCATCGTACCCTCTTTCTGAGATTGCCTGATCTCCACTCCCAGCAACGAATGCAAAGATATCAGAATTCACCAGCACACAATTGATATTTTATTGCCAACTTGATCGACACAATTCTACAGTATCTTGCGGATAAATACTGTTACTTTTTGTCTTGACTCTCGCCTCTTATCTTTTCTAATACAAACCATGACGTGTTTATATATATTAATTTGAGTCCATAATGTACTGTCAAGCACGGCATGAGCTTTTATCTATATTGTCCGATCAAAACAATATAATTTATCCTCGGGCTATGGTCTGCGACGCGAATGACGCACAACAACTGAGAATTGTTGTGACCAACTGGTTTCGTCCTAATTCAACGAATCTGGGTTAAACCCGATTTACAGCTAATAATACTAGTTTTGCCCGAATTACCGAAACTCAATCAACTTGATATTATTTTTCCTACAAGTTCGATACAAAAGAGAACCGTTCATTTTGAATTTCACCACTGACTTACATGCAGAGATAAGTCTAGTCAGTCAGCACAAGAGATCAGAAAGTTCCAACTTGAGGAATTTATAACACGTTTTCCAATCTTAGTATACCTTACTATGCAATTCACGAGTCCTGCTGCACACTTACACAAATGTATTTCTGTAATGTTTCGTCTGACCGAAACCAGACTTCCTCAGACAAACACAGTTGTTGCTCTGCAGCAGGAATCTTGAATTGCATAATATGGTCTGTTTCTTCCTACTACAGCATCCATTACATTCATACGGGTTCACTACCATGAAGTCATTAAAGAAGGACTGGGAGTTGGTCTCGCGTAACCTCTACTGATAGTTAGTATTCCTTCTTTGAAAATCGGAAATTTGGGTTGCGAATTCGCTCCTTTATTGTCTCCAAATTTAAAGTAAAAGCGTCCTTCTCACTTCCACAGCACAATTCCACAGAAAATGAATCGATATTCTTGAGGCACAAGACGTCGGGTACATTTGTTTTGTCTACGGGCAGAAATATTTAGAAAAATTACCTATTGTAATTGATTCAATTGTATAATTATATATTCGTAAATATTGTATTATATGTTAGTATAGGATTTTTTAAATTCAAAATGATCAAAGGCGCAAAAGACCACTGAAGTTATAAGCGCCATAAAACATAACAACAACAACAACAACAACATTTGTCGACAGGCACGCGTGAAATAGGTAGAATTTGCGAAACCGTTGTAAAGATATTCACATACAAAATAATCAAGCCATGCTGACGGAAATAATCAGCGAATTATCTCTGTAATTACGCGTTATAAGTAGGGCTGGGTATTTTCGAATACCTGGTGATTCCAGAATCGAATCGAATTTTTTTTCCGAATCGAATCTCGAATATTTGGAAGATTGATGATCGTATGCGATTTTTTTATTGTAATAAGTCATCCAGACTTTTGAATTGCTGAAAAAATAGAATCTACCACCGAGACGGTTGTCTGAGTGTTCACAAACAATAAGAAACATGTTCCATCAATAATCAACACTCCATCACTCGCATGGTTCTTTTTTGTATCGGATTAATTAATAACAACGGGTTCTCTCATTCCGGGAAATGTATATATGTCACTACGTAAGTTGCTTTAACGCTTCAGACGAGAATATCGGTCAGAGACCGAAGACTTATCGATCGAAAGTTTGGGGATCCCCCAAAACAGAAACTGCGGTTTCGATTCGAAAAATTCTGCAAACCCGAACTGGATTGTTTTGAATAGTTTTCAGCCAATATCAAAAATGTAGGAAACAATAGCCAACTCCCCATGTCGTCGTCGAAATACTACTCGAAGAAATACTTTTATGAAGAATTCTGAAAAAACCGAACTGGATTGTTTCGATTAGTTTCCAGCCAATAGCCTTTTTACCAATCCTATATTTTGTGTCAAATACAACGGCGCTAACCCGGGTTGCGACGTCTATTCAAACACAGCCTAGCGATATTTTGGTGAGGAATTCTGCAACCCCGAACCTGATAGAGGGATATGGACATTGCTTAAACTTTAAAGAGTAATTAATGTTAAAGTAACGAGATACGATCTAGCGGTGTGTATCCTTCGCTCTGACTCACTAGCGTGAAAACTTGCGCATTGGACACGCACACACACATTCAGCGCGTCTCGAAAATCTCTCGCTTTGTAAAATTCCAGATCTCTTCATCACTAATTAATTATTAACTCGCTAATTATACGACACAATTCGCCCAAAATCAATAGGCTACTGGTACGAGATATGATGAATGCACATGCAAAATCTGCAGCAGATCCAATCTCTCTTTCGTGAGATATCGCGTGCATCTAACAGACAGACGGATAAACAGACAAATACCTATCAACATACTTACCGATTAAAATCGATAAGTAATAAATGTAATACATAACTTTGGAAACGCCAAATATAGCGTCACGGTACACGTAACCCCGGAGTAACAAGAAGGGATTCCCAGACTATCACGACATTCCGTTCGCGCGAGAACCCGCTGAATCTTTCCACTGGTTATATACGACTTTGTCATATTCCGAAATTTCTTTGCTGCGCCACTAAACATAAATTGTGGTATTAATCTGGCCTTGTTATAAAGTTTACCAACTCCCGGCCTGGGTTATTTTTTGGGAATAAAAGTTGTTCAATTCTAAATTATATTCACAGCCTAGACATGGGTATTGTACGAGTAGGGCAATCTGTCAATTTGTCTATCTATCAATCAATTTGTAAAAGATTGTTTTGCATTTGACTGAGTGTTCCCGTTGATATATATCGGATATTTACGAAGGGCACTTGAAATTTGATAGTGGAGAATTTCACACACCGCCGGTGATCAATATATGTACTCACAAATGCACGTAGGATATTTAAATCTCTGCGCCTCGTCGCAATGAGATAAACACTCGGTGGAGGGATTCGGAAGTTTGAGCGAACCCTTTCTTAGAATGACCCGATATTCAGCGAGCTCGTTCTTAGGCGTAAGACGACCGCAGGAAATGTGTAACGTGCACCGCAGCTGACAATAGCGTTATACAGGGTGTCCATAAGATCTCTTTACAATTTCAATTTTGTTATGAAGTCAGTTCTCAATATATCTTAACCAGGTTTGTTATTGTTTTAATCAGTAATTGTTCAAGTATTTTTACTGCATTTGATACATCTGAGAAGGCCAAGACAATATTGTAATTTTAAAATATTTTAAGACTTAATGGATACCCTATATTAGGAGTTATTTACTAGGGATGCGGCGAGATTTCGTACGGTGAATTTTCCGGACCTGATTTACCAGATGAAGTATGTCGCATTTTAATGTAGCTTATGTAGTGGGTAGTAGTGGCAGAGGTATATTTATCAAATGAGGCAACTGTTGTGTCAGTGTGTTCGAATCAAAAGATAGCATGTTTTAAAATTCCACGACTGAATGAAACCCACTCAAAAAGAGATACAGCTACCTTTGAACACCACAAAATGGATAGGAATAAGCGTTGGCCATCCTACTGACACTTTCTAAAATGTAAAAAGGTTTCTTTTCTTCATATCAAAAATGGGTGCTCCAGAAGTGTGTGTACCAATATGGAGATAACTAATTTTGTTCGCCTATTTTACATAAAGTTATGTAAAGGTACTGAAACCTATGGACAGGGGGATATTCACCTAGTTAACACAGACAGTCGCCAAACTCGTAATAGAACTAAAATAAGGAAAATTTGTATAAAATTATGGCCCAACTAACCCTAACCTGGTACACATACTTCGGGGAGTACCCAAAAATGAGCACTGATTTCCACAACTGGGGTAGAACTCTAATAATGAGATAAAAAAAAAAATTGACTTAATTTTGATTTCAATTTTATTTCAGATATAAATTAAATTTTAATGATATATAATAAAAAATTATTGCATCGAAAAAAAAAGATCAAAAAGCTGCCATAAATCAATGAATAAGAAATTCAATAATATGAACCTAATTTTTGAATATAATGAAATTATAAATGCGTACAGATAGATGTTGGAATGCTGTAATCAAATTGCTGAGGGCGCATATCGGTATCGAATGCTTTAAACTAGATCGCCGGTTCTTAACCAGTGGGGCATGGTCCACAAATCTATTAAAATTGCTAGAGTTATTGATTGATAAATAATTTAATTTTGATTGTAGCAGCAATGAATGATGCTGTTTTCTGCTTCTGAGTAGTAATTTACATTTCAATTATAAAAGTGGAAGACTCTATATTTTTTATTTTTCTTGTAGTTTTTCCATTGCATGAGAAAGGTATTAAGGTTGAGAACCAACCACTGATCTATTTCAATGACTAAGATATACAATGATATGAATAGATATTTCAAATTTAATACTGATAGACTTTGGATAGACGTTATCAAATCGACACATTTTAGTATCAAGAGCTTAAACGCAGAAGGGCGAAACTTGAAAAAGGTGCCCTGAGAAAATGCACATTATTGATTTTCAAACTCCTGTAATTTTTAATTAAAAATTTTGGAGAATATGGCTTCAAATTATGCATAGATGCCAAATTGCAATCACGGCAAACTCCACATAAAATGGCAGAACAAAAATGAGAGAACATGGCAGTCCAGCATGCATAAAGGATCAAAGGGGGTACATAATGAAGATGTATAGCACTCAACAAAATTAGGCAGGCGACAGAGTCTGGTACTCTCAATAAAGCAAATGATTTATCCATGACGTTTCTGACTTAATATTCAACTTGATAAAAGCAAAAATAAACGAATTAAATTCGATATGAAGATTCAAAGATAAATTGCATTTAATTTCTAACAAAATTAAAGAATATGTTGTCATAGTGATATCACAGATTACTTTTAGTCTTGGTGGCGCTAGAGTACTGCATCCATTGGCTCATATCAAGATCCCCGCGTTTCTCCACGATGCGTTCTAGCATTGGACTAGGAGTCCACTGTGGCACCACATTTCCAAACTTTTCATAATAATGCTTTATACGAGCCAGAACTTTCGGAAGGCCAATTTTACTTGCATAGTGCATAGGACCACCGGTGTGACTTGGGAAAGCGTATCCGTGTATCCAGATCATATCTATATCCATAGGAGAGGCTGCGATTCCATCATCAAGAACTTTGAAACCCTCATTGACGAGAGCGAACACCAATCTTTCGATCACTTCTTCATGATCAATTTTACGCGCAGTAGCTCCAATACGACTCCGGTAATCGCTGATAATTTTCGACACTTCGCCTGACTCAACAGGAATTCTGCCGTTAGGGTAATCGTACCATCCTTTCTTCGTCTTAAGACCGTACCGTCCGACTTCTACAAGATAATCAGGCAATGGGCAGTATCTCAATCCACTTCGAACGTTCTCTTGGGTTCCAGGAATTTGCTGTTTTGGTGTCAACCCAAACGCAGTCCGCATACGATATCCAAGATCGAGGCCTGAAAGGTCATCCACAACATATGCCCCCATTGCGAATCCGTAATCTTTTACTGCTTTGTCGACTTCCACTGGCAACGAGCCTTCTTCGACGAGGTACCAGGACTCAGCTTTGTAATTAAAGTACATTCGGTTGGCAACGAAGCCGTAGCAATTACCAACAAGTACGGTGACTTTACCCATTCTCTTTCCCATGTCCATACAAGTTGCGATTGTCTCACTAGAAGTTTTCGATCCCATGACATTCTCCAAGAGGCGCATCAAGTTAGCTGGAGCAAAGAAGTGCATTCCCATCACCTTTTGGGGCCTTCTGGTAAAAGAAGCAATTTTGTCAATATCTAGAGCGCTGGTATTCGAGGCCAGTATCGCAGAAGGCTTGCAAGCATTATCCAGCGCTTTGAAAACTTTTTCTTTAAGTGAGATCTCTTCAAAAACAGCTTCAATGACTAGATCGACATTTTTTAAATCGTTATAATTCAAAGTACCAGTCACGGCCTTTTTCATCATTGCATTTTGCTGCTTAGTGATCTTTTGATGGCGTTCCATGTCGTCAATGAGTGCATGTACTGATTTCATACCAGCACTGAGAAACTTTTCGTTCATCTCTATAACAATAACTGGAATCCCAGCACGAAGGAAATTTATGACAATTCCTCGCCCCATTGTACCGAGACCAATAACGGCACCGAGCTTTACAGGCATAGGTTTGGAGTTATGCCATGATATATCACTTCCAGGAACGCTCCATTTTTGCACTTGTCTTTCTGCAAAGAATGCATACCTTAGAGCAATTGCTTGGCCAGATTTTCCCAGCATCGATATAATTTCAGATTCCTTTTTCAATCCTTCAGCCAGGGTGCTTTGCGCAGCATATCTTACAGCTTCTATGCAATAAATCGGGGCGTATTGACCTCGAGACTTTTTATGCACAATTTGCGTATATTTTGCTGCAATTTCATCCACACAGTCGGCATCTTTGACTCTTCTATCAGCTGATCTTCTTCCTAATAGAGACTTAGTCGCCACAATTCGAGCAAAAGCAATCGACTCTTTGATAACATCAGTCCCTTTCGAAATAATTCGATCAATAACGTCAAGTTTTGCTGCAGTATTGGCCGAGTACTGTTTTCCTGTAGTGATCCATTGCATTGCAGCATCTAGTCCAGCGATTCGAGGAAATCTCTGCGTTCCACCTGCACCCGGAAGTATTCCTAACTTTACTTCCGGGAAACCCACAACAGCATCTGAACTGGCGACTCTATAATGACAGGACAGCGCAATCTCAAAACCTCCACCAAGGGCGTAACCATGAATCGCAGCCACGACTGGTTTTCTACTGGCTTCAATCTCGTCACAGACATCGCCCAAATGTGTTTTGATGGAATCCCCTCCAAATTCTGAAATGTCAGCGCCGACTGAAAAATGTTTTTCGCTTCCACGTAAAACTATGGCTTCGACTGTTTGGTCATCCAAGGCCTTTTTTAAATACAACTTGATACCCGTCCTCACAGATTCGCTGAGTGGGTTCAATTTACCATTGCTTAGCTTTATAATCGCAATATTCCCATTGACTGAATATTCCGCCATAATATCTGTTTATCTATTATAACAAGAAGTAAATCCAGCTGCCAACTATACCGTTAACCCCACACAAAACAGTAGAACCGTCAGCTTGCAGAAGAGGCAGCAAACAACGTACATTCAGACATTACACAATCTTTGCTAACCCTACGCCGTCATGACACAGCTAAAATTACAGCAACGATGAACAGAACATACACATCGCATTCAAACCAGAACCTACACCTGCAGCAGACTGTTACGCTATACCTTATTTACTTAGGCGACTCGCTTGGGTGGTCTCTGTATAAGCTCGTTCTATTCCTCTATCATCGACAGCAGTGTAAGCGTCGCCCTAGGCATGTAAATTTACCGGCTTTCAAATGCGGCATTGTCTGCAGTCGTTTCGCTGTATGATTAACTGAACACCGGTATTTAATCAACCAATACTCACATTGTAATAAAGAGCTAACCCTTGAATATCCTACTCGCAGATTTGTTTTCTGTTTTTCAGGTCGTTCTGTGATGATCAATACAATGGCTAGTTTATTGAATAAAATGGTGTCTACAACAACAAAATTCGCAGGCTGATGTCTCATCCACGATAAACTTGAATCTATTACGCCACAATAATTAAATGAAGAAATGATCCTGTGAAATAACAATACTAATTCCTTTATTCCTAATTCCTTTATCTTTGCAGAAGTCAATATCTAAGAATGAAAAAAAAAACCTTATAACCTTAGCAACCAACATATTCATATACCCTATCTTTCTACCTTAATTAATTATAATTACTCATACTTATAAAGTTACTGATGGATTTAAATACTTATTGCAATCTGGACTACAATTTTTTTTTTTTTTTTTTTTTTTGTTTACATTTTTTTTTTTATTAATAAAAACATCACATTATCACAACACATTTATATAGACACAATAGCACAAATACAATTGCATTTTAAAAAAACGAGCACACAATAGTTTTCCACTTCTTATTATGGATTGACAGTTTACCATTTTTAGTTGCAATAATCTTTTCACAGTTTATAATATTTTTTATCATATATAAAAATTGGCAAAATTGAGGCCTTTCATTACGCAGTTTACATTTGTATATAAAATATCTGGCACATAATAAAACACAGTTTATACCCTGATTTTGCCCTACCCCCAATAACATTTCTCTATGTGTCAAATTGAAGTTTAATCCATACTCAACGGTTAGCCAAGCGTTAACTATTTCCCAAAATTGCTGCACAAATTCACAGAGATAAAATAAATGTAACACGGTTTCAACATGCATATTACAAAATGTACATTTTGGACTTTGTGTTTTATTTATTCTATATAGCAGGTCATTAGTGGGCACTGCTCGCAAGGCAAATTTGACATGGAATGAACGAAGTCTGGATTCAATAGAGCAATAAAAAACTTTTTCATACAATGTAAACCAATCATCTAAGTTCCTGCACAATTCTTTTGACCATTTTTCTATTTTTTCAGTTGGCGGCAAAATTTTTTCATTACAAAGCTTATCATAAATATATCGAGACGTTTTATCAATGCTTTTAATATCTTCGATAAGACTAAGATGTGGATTGACTGGTGAGGTTTTTGATAAATTAGTTTTCCATTGCTGGGTTATACATGATATAATTTTTAAATACGCTAGCATGTCATCATAAAAACTAGAAAAACAATAATGATGAAAAACATACGGAAACATTGCAAGTTGCTGATTAGAATCACAAATATCTTCAACGAAACAAATATATTTACTATTCCAATCATCCATATATAAAAGTTTTCCTTTGCAAGTTATATTTTTATTAAACCACAAAGGTTCATGTAAATGACTTACATCCCTAATAATCTTGGATTTGAAAATAAACCAATAGTACAGAGTATCTCTCAAACATCTGGAATACATATTTTTGATATACACTCCATGCGGATATACATTTCCATAAAATAAAGCCTTTCCTCCATACAAATTCAAGAAAAACATTTCTATGGATTTCCATGAGACATCAATTTCGTCATTTATTAAACATTTAACCCATCTTAATTTTTGACCAATGAGAAATGATTCCACATCAAGCATATTGACCCCCCCTTCCTTCACAGGTGCAATTAATGTCTTACGTTTTATTCTCTCCCATTTTGAACCCCATAAAAATTCATGGCATATCTTATTTACTTCCATTATAAAACTATTGGGCAGTATTACTGGTAAGATGGAAACTACATAAACCAATAAGCTCAACATCAAAGATTTAATCACAGTGATTTTTCCGAGGAAATCTAGATTTCTTTTGGACCATATTTGTGCAACCATTTTCAGTTTTTGAAGTTTTGGCAAAAGGTTCACAGTAAAAAGATCCGTATCATTTCCACACACATTAATGCCCAAAATTTTAAAACAGCTAGGGTTCCACTGAAGTCCTCGGTCTTGCATAGGAAAATTTTGCCAATTATTATTTGCACCCAGGTATAATGCTTGGCATTTATTCGTATTTATCTTGCACCCAGACATGGTAAAGAAATTATCGGTTTCAGAAAATACTGTTTTAATACTTTTTTGTGACCCATCACAATATACTGTTGCGTCATCTGCAAACAAGGAAATTTTAATTTCTGTATTTCCGAGACATATACCTTGTATATTATGGTCTACAATTTGGCAATAAATAATAGGCTCTAGTCTGGGCAATGAAGTGGTCTAGCCCACCTCTTCATGCACCCAATTCTGGCAACTTTGGTTGGGCATTTTGGCATTTGACTCCATCTATAATCAGCTTGACAATATATTTTTTTATAAAAGTGGATCTTTACTGTTCACTCCCATTTATAAAATTGATCAATTTGGCAGTGGCAATCATGATAAATTTATTAATATGGTGTGGCAAGTAATTTTTATTTATTTATTTTTTATTAACTACCAGTATGTAATTTTTCATGTTCCCTTTACTTAATAACTTCTATATGGTTGTGTGTGTGGGTGCGTGTGAGCGTGTGTGAAATATTTCAATTACTTTAGGTGAGTGAACACGTACCACATCTTCTTGGCAAAACCTTCCATCTTATATACATTCTGTACGTTTTAAACCTTATCTAAGGTTTTGTTCGCTCTCCTGATTTCATAATCAGTTTTTATTTATTTATTTTTAGCATTCATTTTATTGTTTTGCTGATTATGGAGTCGAAATAAACTTATACTTATATACTTAAGTAGTCGAATTCTAATAGTTGACACACTGGGTTCAACAACAGCTATTATTTTTCAAAGCGATCAGATCCATAGGTCAATTTAGCGTTAAGTAAGCGCATCTCCTTCAGGCCCTCTGCATTTTGTTTGTCCATTTGTTGTTGTTTTGTTTCTTTCAGAGTAACCGAAATAAAATTGATTGATCTAATAAAATCGACAAAACAACTCGACAAACAACAAATAGTTATTCATCAATTGATCCAGTTTGGACTGGACGTTCAAAAACTTCCATCCAGACTTTATTGAATTTCGCGTTGCACCAGTTTGGAAAATCAGAACAAACCATTTTTTTTCATAGACCTATCGAGTTGTCTGATCAAAAGTCGAAACATAAAGGTACGGCACGTTGGTAATATCAGGTACCTCACAGATGTATTTTGTTAAAGATAACACTGCAACATAATTTTATAGTAGACTAGATTTCATTTTTCATACACCAACGCAGGCTCAAGTTGTCGGATCAAGAGGCAAAACATACCGGTATTTACCACCCTTGCCCAGGCCTATCGCAAGTACTAGTAGTATCGCCACCAAAATATGATATGGTTGATGAATCAAAACATATTGATAACCATGTAGGCTAACTCATATAAATTCACGGAACCGCTACCTACCTGCCACGGAAAGTAGAAAATGATATAGAGGACTTGCACGGGTCACGTGACTTTGTTACTGGACGGCAATAAAACAAAAACGTCCATTTGGCTCCTGTCAGTTGCAAGTCGGATTATACGTTTCCGTTTTGTTTGGCTGTTGAAAATGGTTATTTCGTATTGTTCCGTTGGCTGTACGTATAGTATAGACAACGAAATGGATCTCCAGTTATATTCCACTGATTTCAAAAGATCCGGAACGTCGCGCAATGTGGATATCATCTATTGGCAGGACTGCTTGGTGTCAAGTTCAGAAGCCTTCTCACTTGTGTTTCACTGTTTGCGCACTTCGTTGATGGTGAGTGATAATGTGGTGATAGTGTGCCGTTATCAATTTTTTTAAATATTCACAAGATCCCTCATTTCAATGGAAAGCAGATGACAAACTACTGTTTTTAGTAGGCCTAGGCATGGGCCTACTTGCAGTTGCAGACTTGACTTGTGTAAGACAGTAAAGAATTAATAATCAATTGCTATAAGGTATTGTTTCCCTAATTAGCAAGTAATCTATTACTAAGTGTGAAAGGTTGAATAGATAACTAAAGTTTAACACCAGTGGTCATGCAAAAAATAACCAGAATTCAATTGAATTCGCCATCTAGGAATACGCTCGCCACCGCCTCTCTGATCACCCTGGTAGTTTCACAGGTTTCGATCCCATGCGGGGATAGTTATGTGCGAGAGGATTGCAGCTCATACTCCCACCGAGGGTGGTTCACATGACCGCTGATCGGTTACGACCATTCCCCACCATCCAAGTCCATGCTTCTGAAAACAAATAACTGGCTCCCCCCAGATAAATCCTATCCTAATGGTGCTTGTACAACTGATCCATAGTGTCTTTTTATTGTCATTGTTAAAAAAGATATGCTACCCGGAATCAAATTCATTTACGACTAGTGGCTGTGGTGGGCTATGGACATAAATTTCACACTCCTTGATCGTTAGAAATCATGAAAACTCTATCTGTATCCATTATCTTACAGATATGGGTGCGACCATGGAATAGATGGATGGTAAAGTATAAGTTGCAACAAGACCACAGTGACACAAGACCTCAGCTTGCGTGACTTGATAATACATCCTCAGTATCCATTTATTGATGCTTATCGTAATGACAAAGTAACTCGTGATTACTGTGGATTGGTGGAGATAAAGTGTCCATTGGGCTTTAACGAAAGCAACTTCAAGACGACCCTATCAAGTAAAAAAAAATTATTTCGGTGGGTCTGGTAGTAAAGGTTTTAGTCTAACGTTGGACACCGATACTACAACCAGATACAGTTGCCAATGAAACTTTCCGCGGCGTAATATTGCGACTTTGTGATCGGAAAGAAAATTCTGATGGGTAGCCGGCTAGCCGCAACCTTTTGTTTAAAGAATATTATGAGATATGACTTAAAAGTCTAAACTTTTATTTGAGAGCTAATTTGCAAATGGTATTCATGGTACCAAATTTATCACACACTTTACAGTAATTATAAATTATATTTGAAAAATAAAGCACATCAAAAATGTATTTTTAAAAAACAATTGGTTTTATCTGCAGATACTAGGTTGATATTGAGATTGACCATTTCAATGCTAAATTTTCTTTAGTCAAAAGGCACACTTGATTCGCAAAGATTTGTGAATGCGCACAGTACACCAATTTGTCTAATGTTTTGATTCCATAGGCAAGAGGTTGTGGATCGGTGCTGCTCAGGATGGGATATTTTGCCTCTAAATGCATATTACGTGTTTCACATGAATCCATCGTGCTCAGATTCGACTGTTTTCAAAGTCTGAAGGCTCCAACAGCCTTATTTTATGGGTACACAAGAGAATTTTCAGTGTGGCATGCATGGGTCAGTTGGAGTCACTAACCTCAAGATATCTATAAGCAAGGATAAGATAACCTGGAAGTAACATTCCATAATTTAGAGTAAAAAATGTATCTGCCTCCACAGCCTGTTCAAATAGAAGATATGATGCCTCGGCGGTAATTTCTATCAAATATTTTACAGTATTATGGTTCTAGTGAAAAGGGGTGTAGGCGGCTTTTTGTGTCTAGTCGAAGGTCTTTTAGATCTAGTCGAAAGACACATTAAATGTTTATGCTAACAACTGCAAATTAATATTGCAACGCATACAAGTTAACAGAATTTGTTGAAATGGTCCTGCCTTTTGCCTTTCTTCAAAATCCACCTTTTTCTAACTATTCTCTTCCTCTCTGGGGATGGCGAAAATTCAAATATCGATGTGACATATAAGCAGCTGATAATGGGTTATCTTCGCTTTTTCCTGAAAATAAATTAAACACTAATCATCATTTGACAGTGCCAAGTTTGTGTATCAGATCAGTAATAAATTACCTGCTAACTAACGAAACAATCAGACAACACCTTCTGACCATTAATGAAGCTTTCTTTCAATTTAAAACGCAACTATGCCTACCAATGTGGGTAGTTTTTAGGATAGAATTTATCTGTGGTTGGGGACAGATTGCAAGGTGCAACATCGTACGATTACCATTCTATGTCGGGATTAGTTAGCCAGTTATTTGTTGTAGAAGCATGGACTTGATGATGGGGGATGTTGTAATCGACCAGCGGTCATGTGAACCACCCTCAGAGTGGGAGGAGAGCTGCAATCCCCTCGCACATAACTATCCCCGCATGGGATTGGAACCTGTGAAACTCCCAGGGGGATCAGAGATGCGGTGGCGAGCGTTTTCTTAGATGGAGAATTCAATTCTGGTTATTTTTGCATTAGCACTGGCGTTAAACTTTAGTTATCTATTCAACTTTTCACACTTACTAATAGATTACCTGCTAACTAGGGAAACAATACCTTATGGCAATTATTGATTAATACCTTACACGAGTCAAGTCTGCAAGTAGGCCTACGCCTAGGCCTACCAATAACAGTAGTTTGTCATCTGCTTTCCATTGAAATGAGGGAGCTTATGAATATTCAAAAAAATTGATAACGGCACATTATGACTTACCATCAACGAAGTGCTGCCCGCAAACAGTGAAACACAAGTGAGATGGCTTCTGAACTTGACACCAAGCAGTCCTGCCAATAGATGATATCCACATTGCGCGACGTTCCGGATCTTTTGAAAACAGTGGAATATAACTGAAGATCCATTTCGTTGCCTATACTATACGTACAGCCAGCGGAACAATACGAAATAACCATTTTCAACAGCCAAACAAAACGGAAACGTATAATCCTCTTCTCCCCCGGGATAAATATGTAAATCCTAATCCGACTTGCAACTGACAGGAGCCAAATGGACGTTTTTGTTTTATTGCCGTCCAGTAACAAAGTCACGTGACCCGTGCAAGTCCTCTATATTAACCTACTAACTACGGTACCATTCAAAAGCACTAAGTCAAATTAGTCTTTTGGAAACTTTTTGGGGACTAAATTTGACTTATGACACTAAACTACAACTCATTGGAGGACAGAATGACCATCCACATATACAAAATATTCCTAAAACAAACACTGCCAAATAACTTGCGAAACTCCAAAAAATGAGCAAACATAACAACGCTTGAAAATCAGTCTGGGTGCCCAAAAATTTCAATTGTTATGTCACCTTGGGCCGTTTGCTGGTCATTGTTACGTAAAAAAGGAGGAAGAGGATGTTCCGGGGAAACAGCCATTGAGGTGTGCAACAATTCATCCATTCCATCGTCGTATCCCACTTTTTTTTCTGTTTCTATGTCGCGAAAATGCTGCTGCCATTGGCTGATATTAAGATTCCCCCGTTTCTCCACAATGCGTTTTAGTCCAATGTGGTAGTGGATATTCCCCCCCTCCCCCCCGAGTGTCGATTTCCTTGTTTATTGGACACGTAGTGGACATAACGATCGTTTCAATATTATGTTGTTGTTGTTCTTGTTCTTTGACACGTTTTTAAAAAGTCGCTTTTCTCTTCGAATACTGGACCAATTGCTTTGAAATTTTCAGTGGTTGAAGATTAATTTTTTTGCTAGAAGGCTATTACTTTTATTTATTTCAAAATTTTGCGTGAATTCTATAAAATTTGATATTTCGTTTAAAATTTTGCTGTATTATTTTTTATCCATTGGAACACGAATTTTAGTCAGTGTCGTGACTGGCTGTACGTTTTGATTCTGCAAAATTCTTGCTACTGGAAATTCAGAACTTTTTTGAGGGTACCGGTAGCGTCAAAGGTACCGGTAGAGACTGATTCGCTCTGGTCTAACGTGTCCATATATTTGTGCGTAGCTCTCTTGTTTCCGTAACAATGACCAATCAGCAAGAAGTCCACAATGACGCAACAATTGCAGTTTGTTCAGTCGCTCAGTTACTTCTTTCGCTCAGACAGATATTCAACGATGGTTATAAACATAGTCTCATTTTCAGAAGTCCATTTGCAACAATCAAAAATTAGTCTCGTAAAAGCTGTGATAGACCAGGCTTAATGTTTGTATCAATAGACCTACCTGTAAGCGGCACTTGGTTTAATGTTTTGAATAAAAATGATAGTTTTAGAGAAGTGAGCCAGTTTGTAAGCACTAACTATCCAAAAAACTCTCAAAAATAAGTGTTTAAAATTCTGCGATGGTAAGGGCAGGGGAAACGTTTATTTAGCTTTAGCCGATATCAATATATTTTCTTGTTGTCTAATAAGAAGGCAGATCGGAGTGCTCCAGTCCTTAGCTTAGTCTATATCGCGCCTTCTTTATGTGGTTGCCTGATCCTCACTCCCAACAACGAACACAAAGAAATCCGTCTTCACCAGCACACAATTGATATATTATTGCCAAATGGTCGTCACAATTCGAAAGTATCTCATGAATATACGGGTGGCCCAAAAGTAGGTATACAGTTATTGAACTATTTTATATGCTTTGAAGCTACTTTATGTTACTTGTTAAGTACAACAAAAATTGCTTATTTTTTTAGATATAATAAATCTAGTGTGAATTTTACATTAGTTTTCTAGCTGCTTGGAAGGTAATACATTTCGTAAATCTTTAGTTTATTTGAGGCTTAATGGCGAATAATTTAAATGAAGAGCAAAGAAAATGGATATTAAAGAAATAAAGATAAAGAAAATAAGAAGCATTAAGTGGCCACCACGCTCACCTGATCTGACACCAATGGATTTCTTTTTTGGGGGTCTTGTAAAGAACAAGGTGTATGAGAAGAATCCCGAAACAATAAATGAATTAAAAGATTACATTCATGACGCATTCAGAGAAATTGATGAAGATCGAAATTTGTGCCGTACTGTGTGTCAGAGTGTTTTGGACAGGTGTGAAGAATGTTGGAGGAGGACATTTTAAGCCCTTAAGAGAAAAAACAGTTTCTGTCCACGATATAGCTAGCATTCTTGAACTTTAAAAGTGCCTAAATGAGAACTACAAACCTACTTTTGGACCTAAACCCTACTTTTAATAACTGTATACCTACTTTTGGGCCACTCTATTCCTTTCTATCCTAAATATCTTGTTGGACACATAAGTGGACATAACGATCGTTTTGCATTATTTTTAGACATCTAGTAAAAAAAACTTAAAAAGTCGCAAAGTCATCGCGCACACAAAACGAATCCCACCGTCAACAGCATTTTTGAAATAATAAAATTAATAGCCTTCTATCAAAAAATACAATTCTTAACCACTGAAAATTTTAAAGCAATTGCTCCAGTAGTGAATGAGAAAAAATTTGCAACAACAGAAGAAAAATACCAACAAGATGATCAACAGCAACAACAAAATAAAAAAAGTGATCCATATGTACATTTCGTATCCAGTAACGATGTATTGGTTAGAGCAACGATTCCCTTACTTTTTGTTCGTGCGGCACCAAATTATCAGGGGATAAAAACCACGACGCACTTACACGAAAAATAAAATATTGGAGCGCCCAATTTGTCACACATTGCTTAAAAGTACCTCTGGAGCGATCAAGCGAATCTGCCAAGTACCGTGTCCATTTGTTTATAACGTTGCGTCACGTTGTTACTTATCGATCTTAAGATCGGTAAGTATGTTGATAGGTATTTGTTTGTCTGTATGTCTGTTAGATGAACGCGATATCCCACGAAAGCGAGGTTGAGCCTATTGAATTTGGATGAATTATGTCGTATAATTAGCGAGTTAATAATTAATTAGTGATGGGACACGCGGTGTCACTATAGAGTCATGATTCGAAACCGCAGTTTCGATCTTTCGAAGTCTTCGGTCTCCGACCGATATTCTCGTCTGTCTGTTGTTCAAGTGTAAATACGATATCAATTCAGTCCACGGTCTGGTATCGAGAAAGTTTAGCTGTGTCAGCGGACATTGTGTAATGTACGTTGTTTATTGTTGCTTTTGCAGGCTGGGAGTTCTAATTAATTTCGATAGCTTCGTGTGGGCTTGAGAATACACTTGGCAGCGGATTTACTTATTGTTGTAAAAATAAACGGCTAGTATGACGGAATATTCAGTCAATGGTAATATTGCTATAATGAAAATTTGCAATGGAAAACTGAACCCACTAAGCAGAGCAGTGAGAACGGGAATAATGACCTGTTTACGGAATGCCTTGGATGACAACTCAGTTGAAGCTGTAGTTCTATGTGGAAACAAGAAAAATTTCTCGGTCGGTGCTGACATTTCCGAGTTCGTAGGTGATTTGATTAAAACAAATTTTGGTTTGGACTGCGACGAGATTGAGGCCAGTAGAAAACCAGTCGTGGCTGCGATTCATGGTTACGCCCTTGGTGGAGATTTTGAGATGGCGTTATCGTGTCATTATAGGTCGCCAGTTCAGATGCTATTGTGGGTTTCCCGGAAGTAAAGTTAGGAATACTTCCGGGTGCAGGTGGCACACAGAGATTTCCTCGAATTGCGGGACTTGATGCTGCAATGCAATGGATCATTACAGGAAAACAGTACTCAGCCAATGCTGCATCGAAACTTGACGTTTTTGATCGAATTATTCCGAAAGGGCCCGATGTTATCAAAGAGTCGATCGCATTTGCTCGACTTGTGGCGACTAAGTCTCTATTAGAAAAAAGATCAGCTGATAGAAGAGTCAAAGATGCCGACCGTGTGGATGAAATTGTAGCCAAATATACGCAAATTGTGCATAAGAAGTCTCGTGGTCAATACGCACCGGTTTATTGCATAGAAGCTGTAAGATACGCTGCGCAAAGCACCTTGGCTGAAGGATTGAAAAAGGAATCTGAAATTTTATCGATGCTGGGAAAATCTGGCCAAGCGATTGCTCTAAGGCAGGGGTGGCCAACCTTTCACATACCATGCGCCACGTTTTAAACATAATGTTTCAAATGCGCCGTAAATCTCTTGTATTCCCACGCCTAATGTCCGCTTCTTGTTGAAATCATATAAATTTATAATACACACACATATATACACACGTATATGTAGTTTTTACAACTTCACATGAATAGAAATTGAGCAAGGAAGTATAATAAATAAAACTGATCAATTTTGTTTAAGTACCGCCTTTATGAGACTTTTGCTGCTGTTTTACTTTCGCCAGTTTTTTTTATTCTTGGAGTTAATGTTGTTACTGAGAGGAGCAGTGCATTCTTCAAATTTAAATCTGTAAGTCTTGACCTCGCTTTGCTTTTAATTAGTTTCATGGCAGAAAATGTTTGTTCACGTCTATATGTCGTTCCGAAACGACATATAAAACCCTGGGCAAATTTTCTCAAGTCTGGAAAATTTTCACGGGGTAACGATTGCCAGAACTTAATAAAGCTATTTTTAACAACGAAGAGAAAAAGGTACGATTAAGAAGTAAAGTTAGGCGTAATATTGTGACAACAGGCCTTTAGTATCAATATCTACTCTACTCTACCCTCGATTCTAATTGGCCTTTGCTGATCAGCTGTTTGGCCTAGCGTCGCGTGATTTTACTCCAGGCTTCTTCGAGATTAGTACTTGCGTCACAGCAAGCGATTTTACGCTTCGCTTTTGTTGACAACGGTCATTTGAAGTTTGGATGAAAAAGGTGGTATTTAGGGGTCATTTTCAGCATGTTGTGGGTTGATTTATAATAAATTTTTTAAGCTTGGGCAATTTAACTGGTTGTTCAATGGTTATTGGGAGATATTTGGGAAGTCTGGGCAATGGAAAATCCATGTTTCAAGCTGATAAATGACGATTTTCTATTTTTCCAGAAGTTCTGAACTTTTTACTTCAGTAGGGAAAAAATAGTGAATTTTAATAATTTTTGCTAAAAGTCTAGAATGAATGTCATAAAGTCCGTCCAAAAGCTGACGTCGATAATCGCCTGTTGTTTAATTCCAACAAGCCGTAAGTGGGCGACGTGGAGTAAGGAGAATAGATTTTAGGTACAATCAAAAGTCACCATGTAAATCGCAAAAAAACGGCTTGGCGTGGAGAAGCCAAGTGCAATTAACAATTTTGGCATGAAAAGAGTTAAAGATGCAATGCGCCACCTCTAATCATGCAATGCGCCACGTTTGGCGCATGCGCCATAGGTTGGCCACCCCTGCTCTAAGGTATGCATTCTTTGCGGAAAGACAAGTGCAACAAGAGAGCTATGCTCAAATATATGGACACGTAGAGTCACATAATTTTGATGACGTCATAGCGAAAAAAAAGTAATAGCCTTCTGGAGAAAATTTTTATCTTTAACCACTAAAAATTTCAAAGCAATTGGTCCAGTATTCGAAGAGAAAAGCGACTTTTTAAAAACGTGTCAAGCGGTACTGAGTTAGCAGTCAGGCAGCATCTTACCTGTACACTGTAGGCCATATACGGTAATTGATCACAGAACAGTTGTTCCCTTGCAAATTTTATGTTGTTTTCACTTTAGGACAGATAATTGATCACAGAACAATTCTTCCCTTTCAAATTTTATGTTGTTTCCAGTAGACTCTCATCAAAATAAACAAATATAGTAGGCTACAAGTGCTACAACGCTTGCATTACTGCACTGGTAGGACCGTGAAAGAATAAGTTACGGTAATTTCATTGTGGTAAGACACCGGTACCGGCACCAGTACCAGTATCGTACTTACGTAATGAGCTACCAGTACCGGTTAGCAGTCAGCCAGCATCTTACCTGTACACTGTAGGCCATATACGGTACCGTAATTGATCACAGAACAGTTGTTCCCTTGCAAATTTTATGTTGTTTACACTTTAGGACAGATATTTGATCACAGAACAATTCTTCCCTTTCAAATTTTATGTTGTTTCCAGTAGACTCTCATCAAAATAAACAAATATAGTAGGCTACAAGTGCTACAACGCTTGCATTACTGCACTGGTAGGACCGTGAAAGAATAAGTTACGGTAATTTCATTGTGGTAAGACACCGGTACCGGCACCAGTACCAGTATCGTACTTACGTACTGAGCTACCAGTACCGGTACCGAACCTGTAGGTCTGATATTCCGTTCCGCATACGATAGGCTATAAAACTTGCATTGCAGCATTAGTAATACTGCGGAAGGAATAAGTCAATTTCACTGCGTTACGGTACCTGTATGGCAACTTACCAGTACCGACCTACAGTAGCTGTAGTACTGAGCAAGACAATCGATCGCGAAACCGCTTGAAATAAGTGTAAAACAGTGTTCCCATGAGTAAAAATAAATACCGCGAAATTTTGTATGAAATATCATATCTCATAGGATTCATATAAAATTTAAGAATAAACAAAAGTAATAGCCTTCTAGCGAAAAAATTAATCTTTAACCACTGAAAATTTCAAAGCAATTGGTCCAGTATTCGAAGAGAAAAGCGACTTTTTAAAAACGTGTCAAAGAACAAGAACAAGAACAACAACAACATAATATTGAAACGATCGTTATGTCCACTACGTGTCCAAAAATGGAGCGTTCCTGGAAGTGATATATCATGGCACAACTCCAAACCTATGCCCGTAAAGCTCGGCGCTGTTATTGGTCTAGGTACAATGGGGCGAGCAATTGTCATAAATTTCCTTCGTGCCGGGATTCCAGTTATAGTTACAGAGATGAACGAGAAGTTTCTCAGAGAGGGTATGAAGTCAGTACACGCTCTCATTGACGACATGGAACGCCATCAAAAGATCACTAAGCAGCAAAATGCTATGATGAAGAAGGCCGTGACTGGTACTTTGAATTATAACGATTTAAAAAATGTTGATCTAGTCATTGAAGCTGTTTTTGAAGAGATTTCGCTCAAAGAGAAAATTTTCAGAGCGCTTGATTATGCTTGCAAGCCTTCTGCGATACTGGCCTCAAATACAAGCACTCTGGATATTAACAAAATTGCTTCTTTTACCAGAAGGCCCAAAAAGGTGATGGGAATGCACTTCTTTGCTCCGGCTAATTTGATGCGCCTCTTGGAGAATGTCATGGGATCCCAAACTTCCAGTGAGACGATCGCAACTTGTATGGACATGGGAAAGCGAATGGGTAAAGTCACCGTACTTGTTGGTAATTGCTACGGCTTCGTTGCCAACCGAATGTACTTTAATTACAAAGCTGAGTCAGGATATCTAATCGAAGAAGGCTTGTCGCCAGTGGAAGTTGACAAAGCACTGACAGATTACGGATTCGCAATGGGGGCATTTGTTGTTGATGACCTTTCAGGCCTCGATCTTGGCTATCGGATGCGTACTGCGTTTGGATTGACGCCAAAACAACAATTTCCTGGAACCAAAGAGAACGTTCGAAGTGGATTTAGATACTGCCCGTTGGCTGATTATCTTGTAGAAGTCGGACGGTACGGTCTTAAGACGAAGAAAGGATGGTACGATTACCCTAACGGCAGAATTCCTGTTGAGTCCGGCGAAGTGTCGAAAATTATAAGCGATTACAGGAGTCGTATTGGAGCTACTTCATGTAAAATTGATCATGAAGAAGTGATCGGAAGATTAGTATTCGCTCTTGTCAACGAATGTTTCAAAGTTCTTGATGATGGAATCGCAGCGTCTCCTATGGATATAGATATGATCTGGATACATGGATTAGCTTTCCCAAGTCACACCGGTGGTCCTATGCACTACGCTAGCAGAATTGGTCTCCCAAAAGTTCTGGCGCGTATAAAGATTTATTATGAAAGGTTTGGGGATGTGGTGCCACAGTGGACACCTAGTCCAATGCTAGAATGCATCGTGGAGAAACGCGGGAATCTAGATATCAGCCAATGGACGAAGTACTCTAGCGCCACCAAGATTAAAAGTAATTTGTGATATCACTATGACAACATATTCTTTAAAAGACCAGAAGTCAAATTAATTTTAGGTTTTTTATATCGAGTGTATTTCGTCTTTCTCTCCCCACAATTTGTACTTCTTGAAATCGAATATTGTACCATATTCACAGTTTGGGAACCACTGGTATATTTGATAATCAGGTCATTTGTATGTGTGGGCTCTTTTATCTCTTGTTTTTTTTATACAACGCTTCTCGCTCCAGATAAGGCAATGCACAAGTAGGAACTGTTACGCAGAGAGCTCCTCATTTTAGAAGAGTTGATATTTTTTTCCGTTCGTTCCTGGCGGGCAAGGGGTATATGCAAGGGCTTACTCTTTTTTTTTGAAATGTAGAAGACAAAATTGTTTGTGTTATACATAGCAATATTCCTTAGCTTGGAACGCTTTTCAGACCTTCTAGAGCTGGGGTCGGCAACCTACGGACCGCGGGCCGGATCCGGCCCGCGACGAGATTTTGACCGGCTCGCTGACTGTACATCAGTTCATTATGATAAATTCATTATGGGCTTTTTGGTCTCTATTTTTTTCTAGTTTAAACTTTACTTTAAACGCGATTTATAATTTTCTTTCTTGCATTAGCGAATAAATATGTGATTAAGATATTGAATACTATTTATGTTATAATCCGGCTTGCCGAGAACTCAGTTACCCCCCCCCCCCTCCTCTATTTAAAAATACGTGTCTACGGCTCTACGCCCTTGGATATATGCCCAGGATCAGTAAGCTTTGATCGTAACATGGTAAAGTCTGTCGACCCACGCCATGGGGCCAATTTGCGTACAAAATTATAAAACTTAGACAAAAGAAAAAAAATTTGAAGTATTTTTTTCAAGTTCAGTACAGCATTTAACCGCTTGAACCCGGCAAGCCGGTTTACCGGCTTGTTTGAGTACGCTCTGTGCCCCGGCAAGCCGGTTTACCGGCTTGTTTTTCGTGTCGGAAGGAATCAACTTTATGATCTCGTATCTCAAGAACCACAATGAGTATTTAAATAAATTTTATATTGCCTGAAAGCTTGTTATTGGGAATAATTATATTGTAAATATCGGTGCTCTAATATACGATGTTTCAGTAAAATTGGCAATTTGAAAGTGCGTATGAAATTATTGTATGATAACAAATATTTAATATAAAGAATTTCGACTTCTCGCCTAAATAGCCACATATTCAATCGGCAATATATGGGGAGAACTTGAATAGCTTTTTCATATACGTATCCAAAACGATTTTACGATGAGCCATTCAAATTTTATGGCCAAATATATTAGATTATCTGTAAATTTAACAGCGACGCTGCGTCAAAATGATGTTCTCGTTGAAGAGAGGCTACGTCTCGTCACGCACAACTTTACGTATATTACGCAAATGCAAATTAACGTGACGATATCCGCAATAACGTTACGTCGAGATGTTATTATTTAAATGTCCGCAGGAAGTAATTAATTAACCCGATGCTACGCATTCAAAATTCGCACTACGCTTTGACTTTGACTGCCCGCTCAAGCCCCATTAAGTTGTGGTTACGTATACGCCATAGGAACAATATTTGGATTTTATTAGCAAATAACGGAACAATAAAGACCATGAAAAATGTATGTACATGAAAGACTGCTTGCTAAAAATTTTAAATTGAATATTGCACTTTGTTGTGCCCGGAACAATGAAGAACATGAAAATATTATGCAGATAAAAGACACATTCTAAATCCAATATTGCACTTTGTTGTGCCAGTTATACCAATGGTTGTTGGTTTCGTTACCTATACATAGGTACTCATTACAGTATTTGTACATATATACTGTCTCGCATCGTTTCAGCAACGCTTTGTCTTTAGCAGCTGGCTTGGTTTTTTGGCAATAATGTAAATTTTGCTGCATACGACGCATCTATTATTAGAACTGGCGTTTTGCGGTAGGGTATCTAGTTCTGGCGACGCATATGATCTTGTTGGAATAAGAGTTGCTCTTTTTGCATTATTAGTTCTCTCAGATATTGATCCATCCACTTGCTTCGCCTAACATTCGTACAATCAGATATTTCGATCTGCAGAGCAGGCAAGTACTTATTTTGATTGATATTTGAACAAATACTGATGGGCGAATAAAACATTTTCCAAGTGAAATTTTATATGACGATAGTAACTTCCCTTCACTTCGCTATTACTGCACGCAGTACTCGACGTCGGTACTTCAATCCATACAGGGTTAATATCATATTGATACTCGGCGACCGATGTCCCGCTGAGAACGTCGTCGTGAAAGTTATATTGCGCATTTTGCCACGCAATACTTTTCGAACGTACTTATCAACATCTTCATGACGGTAGTCACGTGATCGGCTTTTGCGTAGCTGCGTAATCAGTGCGTCATGGCCGCTTATCGAAGTTGTTCACTCGACACAATGATACACAATTAAATATTTAAATATAAAATTGGTTATATGGCAGCCACAATAGTAATTCGAATATCAACAAAAAGCTCACAAAAAACTCTTTATGAACATCAAATATTGGCAGTATATTTTGTACCAAAGTAACAAAATTTCAAGCCAAAACTCACATACATGCAGAAAAATCACTGTTAGATTAGGGTCAATTTTATTAATTTTGACAAAATGTATTTCGAAATGGAAAATACATTCTGAATGCACGATAAAATTTCCTTTCGATTGAAATGTCACACAACGTGCTAACTATAATTGGTAAAAAATTATAAGCGTGCCAAATAGCCAGTATTTAGACTTATTTTATTGTTCTACCAATACGGCGCCGCGAACCTTCAGGGTGAGCGAGTAACTTCGCTCAGAGCCGTCAGAGTTCAAAGAGTTAAATATAAATTTGCGACCTACATCAAAGCTCTACGACCTTATAGTTAACCATAGGTCTAGTAGACGCTATGAAGCAATTTAAACAAAGTATATATATAGATATATATTATATTATCGTTTGAATTTAAAACATGAAAGCACTAATTTTACAGTAGAAATTTACAAAACTTTACTCAAAAATACAAAGTTAATGCATAATATATTTTTGGAAAGAAATTGGAGAAGGGACAAGGTTCATTTACCACCAAATGCAATGCTGATTTCATATAAAAGAAGTCACAAAAGAACTTTCAAAAATAATTTAGTAGTGGCCATGTAAGTGTGACGTAAAAAGTTAATTTTATGAACAATATTTACATTGTTACCATAAAAAACGGAAACAATAATCCTCGTGCCAAAACTACAAATTTAATCGCAATCTCAACGAATTCCTTGAGCTATTTTTTTTGAGCTAAAGCATCATAATTTTTCTTTTAGTTTGGTTGTGGCAGCATCAGGCGGGCCAGATTGAATTACCCAACGGGCCGGATTTGGCCCGCGGGACGTAGTTTTCCCATGTCAGAGTTACATTTAGGATCCTTTGGTTACTCCAACCACCTTATTGTGTCTTATTGGAGCTTATTATCGGCAAAACGAATTTATGATCGAAACATTATGTGACTAATAACTAATTAAACAACGTTCATAACACGTTTTACGTTGTGTGATCATTTCATAAAAATGTTCATTAACTCGTTGAAAATTGGAACGCTTTCTCTTTCATTCACCATCTACGGTGAATTGTTCAAAGCTTTGAAACGTTATGAATACACCTTACGACTTTTGGGTAGTAATTTTTTTTTATTTCAGGGGACCCTAAATATTGAATACCTAATTAATATACGTGAAAGGACAAAGTAATGCACAGCGTATACGAAACAGCGTACGTAATTTCCGCTATCATATAAACTATTTAATGCAAAATATCTGTTCAAAATGTGGATGTAAAATGATGCATACAACGAAAATTAGTCAGAAATGAGGAAATTAAAAACAGACGCTGATTAGTACAATAATAAAAAACATAAAATAAATTGATAATATGCTATCAGTCTATAACAGGGATGTTCAACATAATTGTCAGTGGGTCATATAACCATGGGGAAAATCTTAGTATTGACAAGGGCCACACTGAATAGCTCGGTGACCCGGGGGCACCTGTTGCACACCTATGGTCTATAACAGAGGTGGACAAGGTTTTAGACCAGGAGCCTGAAATTTTCCCAACTAGATTGGCGGGCCATGTAAGTGTGACTTAAAAGTTACATTTTATGAACAATACTTTCAATGTTACAAAAGCAAAAGTGTAAAATAATAATCCTCGTGCCAAAACTAAATTTAATATCAATCTAAACAAATTCTTCGATCTCATTTCAGCTTAAACATCAAAATTTAGTTTCAGTTTGGGTGTGGCAGCATCGGGTGGGCCAGATTGGATTCCTCAACAGGTCCGATTTGGCCCGGAGGTTGTAGTTTGCCCATGTAAGGTCTATAAGCATAGATGCAATTTTCCACGTTCAAAGCATAGCGAGGGAGATGAAAAAATATACAATTCTTGTGCATGACAATTCTTGTGCATGACCGATTAGAATCTACACCGTTTTGCCCGATTTCTGTTCTTGGACATTGGTGATTAAATCATTTTACAAACCAGACGGAGCACGATATTTCATTTCGGACAGGATATATGGATATAATGAAGAGTAACTATTAAAAAATGAAACATAATGATGCATAGTACATAAAAAAAACGTGAAACAGAGAAAATTTTCATTTTCGCACTTTTCATACAAACGTTGCGGGTATCACTAGCTTAAAATCTATTTATAGACGAACGAAGCAAATAACAATAAACCAAAACATATTTTATGCATAGCGGGGGGAATGATGAGTTCCAAACTATGCAAAGAAGGGAATTCAACAAGAATATTAGAAAATAAAGTGAAGCCACTCCAATAAAGAAAAGGGCTGTTTGGCCCAACGGATGAAAAAACATATCCCGCCCATATTACATTCTAGATTAGTTGGGGAACTTGGACCGAATCCCCGCAAGAATGTGTAGGTAAATTACCGCATCAAACACTAGGCAATATTAATTTTTTCCTGTAACATGGGACACAGATTAGTCATGACTGTGGGAAAAGCATGAAAATAAAAAACGAGAGGTGATCATCTATATACACGGAAATAAAATGACAAATATGGTCAATGCGATGTCAGCAAAATATCAACCAAATGAACTGCATGTCATATGCACCGAATGTCATATCACCTCGATAGAACTAAAGTTTTCGTCATACTTATGATCCCGTTATGGGCGGTGGTTCGCAAACGATGAGACGCGGCCCACAACGTAGAGAGGGGGGTAGGCAATTTTTTGAGGGGTGAAGTTAATCAAAAATAAGAATATTTGTTAGATTTGATATTGTCCGCCATTATTTGGATATCAACACTTCTTTATTGTTTATATTTCTTTAACATGTGCACACATTTTCAACCTAGTTTTTGAATAAAACATAGTTACTCCTCACTAGCTGTTATTTGTAGCCTATTGTTTGCTAGTTATTTTTTCGGGGAGGCGCGAGACTTGACAAACTCTCAAAATAATCGGGAGTGCGCAAAAAAGTTGGTGAAGCACTGTTTTATGGACTTGGATTTATAGGTTTCGGAAATTAGTAACATCGTGAAATGAAAATATAGGTTACATTAGATCCGTCAAACAGTCTACTTTATATAAATATTAAAGGATTCTTCATTGACATTTTTATGTAGTTATACATTGGCTACCAAAACTCCTAGCAGTCCAAATAAGAGGACAGACGTGTAGAATGAGAGAGATTGTAGAGAGCTTGCACCGCCGCCATCATCTTTGACGCCGCCATACTTTACGGTCTTGGTAATGGTGTTGCATTTATCTGAAAAACAAATGAGCAAATTGTACAATGTATTGAAAAAAACGTAATTCTGGTCCAGCTCGATTCGATATTGTGAACCAATTCCTAAAAGGTGGTATCCCAAAATGAGCTTTTATGTGAAATATCGGACCCCATAGAGCTCAGAGGGAAATTTGAGAAAAAAAGTATAGAAGCCTCTAGCGGCTTCGACCATTTCAAGTAATGGAGAGTTGAATTTTATTGCGCCATAAGATGCGAAATTGAAATATTGTTGCAACAACAAAAACTATTTAGCAATGCGCAGTTTTGCAGAAAGCATCATACCCTGAACTGGCTTATTGAAGACTAGCACCTACATGCCTGACTGAAATGACTTGTAGGGGCTGGGCGTTTCGAATGGAATATTAGAATCAAATAGTAAATTATTCTAATCGGTTTAGAGCAAAATTTGGAATCGCCCCCATCTTGTTTTTTTTCTTCTTTCTACCAATGGTCGAGGTCAATTTCTCAATTTTGTTTTATTGAAGCCCTATTTTTTCAATGCAAATCTGACATGACTCTTTTATGTAGTGAGTTATTGATGAAAACGTGTTTTTTATTGTTTGTGAATGCTCAGCAATCTGTCTGCGTGATCTATTCTATGTTTCCGGTAATTTATGTGTCTAGACTAGAGGACCCAATGCAATAAGGAAGTTACATACAGCTATATATCTCTCAAGTATTCGATATTCGATTCGAAAAAAATATTCGATTCGATTCTGAAATCAACACTGTCTTAGTCAACACTGTAGCAATCGACTCGCTCAGATATCAGGTTTTTGAGCTTGTCATATTTTCATGTAATTGCCGTCTCAACATACATGGGCATAAACAGCAAAACTAAACAATTCCATTAAGTAAATAACAATATCATATTACCTGTTTCACAAGTGCACCGTGACACAGATAAATTATCAACACATTCTCCCATGGCCTTTTGACTCACACATCCTCGTTCTATATTAATACCGTTCGCTGTAGAAGAAAAAATATATCAAAATCGTGGGTTCGGTGGCCTAGTGGTTTAAGAGTTACACTTAACTATGATTGCATCGCGGATTCAAATTTCGGGGTTTGACTCCCATGTTAACCACCCTACCCAGGGTCCAATAAATTGGGTGAGTGGGCAATGCCGAACGGGAATGATCCAAATTCACTATTCAGCAGTGAATGCTTGCAAAGGCGTAACCAGGGGGCCCGAGGTTGTTACTGTTACGCCTTTCCCAACACCGCTTTACTCTATTTTTGAACGATTTACTGAAAACTTCTGTAGATAGATTTTTTAAGATAATGTTAGATACCAGTGGCTGATTCTATCTAGCATTGTTCGGAACAAAACAAACGAACGAGTAAGGGATAATTCAAATTCCATACCCACCACGTTACTTAGAGTGTAATATAGTGGGTTGGCAATTCTGAACCGGGAATATTCCCTGAAAATAGCAATCACAGCAATGCAGGAAAGTATAACGTCCGCAGTGTAGAAAGCACTCTTTGCAAAATAATTACATACCCAGAAAAATCTACAACCCGAAAAGGTGGTCAGTCGATCAAACTTAAAAAGAAAGAATTTTGTTGTAGGCAAAAAAAGTAGCCCGATGAATATACATAGGAAAACTAGTGCTCAGATACAGACCTGTTGCCGTGAAGCTCGATTGACAAAAGTTCAAATCGGCAGAGCAGTTTTTCAGATGTCCGGCTGTTAATTCTGATGCTTCGCACGATGATTCTAAGCAATGGTAACAAGTCAACGCCTTCACTAAAAATAAAACCATGTAGTTTAGTTGTGTTCTACGATCCAATCACATAATCTAGTCCAATTCCCCCCAATTTGGGCAAAATGCAATAGCTTTGCCTTGTCACCAGAAAACATAGCAGTCCATATGTATACGCAGATACTCGGTTTTCATTCCCTTGCGGGTCGATGTAGTAAAACACATAATAATATAACGGATTTAAGTGCTTCAAAAAGCGGCGAAAACTTCGAAATATAAATTTTTGGACTTTAGCGAACCTATCTATACCCTTTCTGGGAAGAGACCAAAGTTAAAGGAAAATATGGATCCCTATCACTTACGCTAGGGATTCCTAAGATTGATAGAGCATGGGTCAAAATTAGAAGCTAAAAAATATTGCAAAGGCACGTTATCGGTATGTATAACTAAGATACCAAATTGTTATAATACCAAACTGAATTGTTACGTATATACACATGCTTAAACTAAGATAATGACGTAACGATTGGCGGTATATAAAACACACACACAAAAAAACATAAATTGTTAAACTAAATTATTTAACTTCATTTCGGCGGGCCATATTAAATCGTTACGCGGGCCGAAATTGGCCCAGGGGCCGCGGTTTGGGAACCTCTGATTTACGATATATACCACCCAGCTCAATTCAAATTTGTTCTCTCCTCCCTGACTAAGCATGAAACTTTGTTTAAGTTATTTGTTTTATTGTTAACGGGTCAATTGCTAGTGTTAAGCGCAACTCACACACTGGATTTTGTTTGAAAAGTTTAATACGTCGGCATAAATATGTAATACAAAACTAACTACCGTGTTTCCCTGAAAATAAGACCGAGTCTGATTTTTGAAAATGATTTTTAATATAAGCGCTTCCCTTAGACAATAAAAAAGACTCAGTCAATATCGCGAATTTTTTTTTTTCGACCTGTTCCATAGCAAGAAATCTCTCCTACACGTTTCAAATGATTAATAAATCTAGGTTTCGCAGTTATTTTGAATAAAAACGTGTTATTTATAAGTAAATGGATATCGGTTTTCTTATTTTGTATATTTGAAAATCTCGTAATTCTCTACTTTGTAATTTTGTTTTTGATAAATGAAAATATAAGACATCCCCGAAAATAAAACATCCCCCCTAGTGTTATATTTCGGAAGAAAATTGAAATAAGACCCAGTCTTATTTTCGAGGAAACGCAGTACTCCAATGCGGAGAACCGATTTTTGGAAAATAATTGAACTTACAATATATTTCTTACCTTCGCTGAATAGAATTACAGCAATAGACATCACAAGTAACGCATGTACTCCTGGCATTTCTGTTTTCGTTACGTTATTTAATAAATATCTACCAGAAAGAATTAAAATTATTTTACCGAGAGTATCTTCAAGAAAAGAAAGCATAGGCTGGCCTGGTGGCGCGACGGAAGCGTGCAAAACTGGTAATCAATGAGCTTGAAGCAAAAGTCCCGAAAATGAAATCTCGGACGTCCCGTTCGCAGTCCTGCTCGATAACCAACCTAGATTCTGCATCTGTTTCACACATATATCAATGTGAAAAACGTAATTAGACACGAAATGGACCAAAAGATCGTTTTGCTATTGTTGCCGTTGATTTATTTTGGTATTTATTTATTCGTATTGTTATAAAAATATCGCCTTCCTCATTCAACAATTGGAATTTCCAGTAAAGCTAGTATTTTTCGTCAACTCCTAGGAGTTAAGAAATAAGTTATACCTTGCCGTATGATCTTTGGTTTGGATGAGATCAGTTAAACTTTGCCGTTTATTTTGTGTTCTGGTGACATTAGTTGAACTTTAAAGTATATTCTGGCTTTTACACAGCCCAAGTAATCTCGGGTTCGGGTGACACCATTTATACTTTGCCGTGTGATCTCAGGTTCGGGTGACACCAGCTATACTTTGTCGTTTGATCTCGAGTTCGGGTGACACTAGTTAAACCTTGACGTTTACCTTGACGGTTCTGGTGACACTAGTTGTGCTTTAAGTCTATTCTGACCTTATACAGCCTGAGTGATTTCGGGTTCGAATGACACTAGTTGTACTCAAACGACTATTCTGACTTTGTCCGGGCAAAAGTGATCTATCTCAATGTTCGGGTGACACTAGTTATAAATTACCAAGTGCTCTCGAGTTCGAGTGGCACATATTAAACGTTGAAGTCTAATCTGTCTTTGCACAGCCATATGTGATCGCGGGGTCGGGTAACAACACTTTGTCTGTGATGTCGGGTTAGGGTGACTCCAGCTATGCTTTGTCGTCTATTCTGTCTTTGCACGACTTAAAAAGATCTCTCAACGTATCAACAAAAATAACGATAAATGAAAAACGTTCAATTTTAAGCAACCGAAAGTGATAACACATCAGAATTAGTCGAAAAAAAAAAATTGCCAGTGTTTCATACCAATATCGCAAGTCGGAGATGGATTGTTTGCAATTTTTTTTGACGACGGGTATAAATTAATAGATACGTTAGGGCACAGCAAATTCCACAAACTTACGGGTAAAACGCAAAAATAGTCTGTGTCAAGTTGGGATTGCTATGGCTAACAACGTAGTAAAACATTACTGGGATGACAACTCAGTAAAATCCACAAAAATCGACTTGTTACGAACGGTTTTCTCACCTTTGACCCCAAGTTGAATATAATACATGAAGCTATTTGGGCGCGCTTGCAGTAGTCCAGTGGTACCCAATCGATATTTTACTTGATTTGCCTATTCTGGATCTCTTTATTTCCCCCTCACTTTGCATAAAACTCTTTCTCTTTCATTCGTTTAGCACCCTCAGCTGGCGGAACTCGCACTCTGGCGTTTGTTTAGTATGAATGTTCAATAATGTGTCGAAAAGTATGCTCTACAATATCTAAACAATATAGCACTACCATGATTCCTCAAAAATAAAACAAGACCTCATTTCAATTTTATTTTTGAAAAATAACACTCAATCTGAACATAGTACGTGTACCAGGTTAGGGTTAGGCCATAATTTTCTTCCAATTTTCCTTATTTTAGTTCTATTACGAGTTCGGGGACTAGTCAATGACTTCCGTAGTATTTATACTTAAAATTATGGCCTAACCCTAACTTGGTACACATACTATGTTTAGGTTGTGGGCCATCTTGGTGCACATACTACGGGAGCGCCCTTATTTTAAGGGGAAGGATTATATGAAAGACATTCCTAAAATTTAGGCTAGGTCTTATTTTCAGTCTAGGTTCTTATTTTCAGAGAAACACGGTGCTAAATACAATACAATACCAGTAAAACAACACCAAATAGAAATTAATATTTCTTTCCCAAAAAGAACTAAAATCCTCCCCGTTTGGGAAGCGCTCCTGTAGTCGCACATCGCGCTTCTGTCTAACCAGTGTATAATGAATTTACTAATATACCGCCCTTTCGTAATGATATTATCTAACTAACCTTCAGCGCGCAACGTTGATGTCCCACGTTATTGCGTTTGAAAAATAGTAGCGAAAGTTACCTATAATTCAATGTAATCCATACAAAAATGACTTGCAACCTTGTATGTATATGAAGTACTCACTGCTGAAATATATATACTGAGACAAAGGACGCACAGTACTCTTTTGTACTGTAATAGATTTTTAAATAGGGTTGGATACTATAGAATTCCAGTTAAATATTCGTTTTTTTTATAATATTGCAGCAAGCCAGTGTTTTGTATGTTGGTTTGTGTTACGCGTTATTACGACTTCCTCATTATTGACGCGCATAAATTTGTGTAAGGTAACTAGCTATTATTAGTAAATGTGACACAAAATATTTAAATTGCGCATGGTGATGTGACCAGCAGGATCATATCCTGGAATGATGTAATGAGAGTATGGGGTCGTGAAATTTCTAATTTCCAAGGCCGTATTAGCTAGCGCAGTGGTTTCCAAACTTTTTGAAAAAAATTCCATGACGGACCCTTTGCAATTTTTTTAATGATTCCCGGCCATGCGCACAAAAATAAAACATTAAAACAACAACAACAAATATGGTGCGCCCTGTAGTGAAACGAACAAAAGAATACTTATAAAGCGCAACCCTAATGACATGTGCGACATCCAGTTTGTTTCGATAATTGATGAACGTGCAAAAGGGCAGCGTCAGCTCTAGCTCTGCAGTTTGTAAACTTGTGAACTTGAATTTGAGAAATTGAACTCTCTATGTGATATCACAGGCCTACAGCTTTGTGACATCACAACGGGGCAGAGTGATCGTAACAGAAAGTGAAGAATCAGTGTCTCCAGCGGTGACTGCGAAGTAGCAAAAGGCAACGAAATGTGTGTTTGGAAATTTAAGGACTTAATTTTTGTATTATCAAGCTATTAGCCATATTACAGATTTGTTTCGCGGACCCTCCGGAAGTGCTTCACAAATCCCAAAAGGTCCGCGGACCTCAGTCTGGGAACCACTGACTGCTAACGGGTCTGGCCAGAGGCCGGAAAACGTGGGTTCTAAAGAGTCTTTGGTTGTTTAAAAAGCGTTTGAAGCTGCGGAAAATTTCTATGTGTGAAACAGGAAAAAGGTCAAGAGGGGCGGTTCCGACCAACACCATGGCTACGCAGCTGTCGCGACATTTGACGAAGCGCTTCACGCGTAGCTGTGCAAAGTATGTTTGAATAATTGTAGCGATATTTTATGTAATAAATAAATCCACAAACACACATGACCACTGGGTGACCACTGGGTGATATTTGACCACTGGGTGATACCAATGGATATTGCGTCGGACTTTACCTATGTTTGCGATAGGATTTTTTCTTGTGTGTTATTTTTCTCGTTGTTGCTGTTTTGATTCAAGTGTTATTATTAATTTTATTGGTCCCGCCGAACAAGGCACGTTGCAGGCAGGGGAGAGTGTCTGCAAGAGAGAATATCTGCTTGAATTCGCTTGATTGTCGCTTTAATTTGTTTTATTTGTTGTTTGATTAAGAATAAAGTCGCAGTCGAACCTTGAGATCTTCCGAATTTAAGCGTGGTTTATGACGTCATAAGGACCGAAAAAAACTGGGACATGTTGGCATGGCAACCCGATTTCCATCACCTCACTAGAGATTTTAAAAATTGGTAAGGCAATGCCCAGCTGGGAAAATGCCGGTGCAATCGAAATGGACATTCTTACATGTTTGTGTCAGCTTACACGGAGCTTAGGTTAGAGTAAAAGGGTAAAGTCGTCGTAATAATATATAAATGCGAAGGTAAGCCAGGGAAACCTGGCATGACTTGAAATCGCAATATCATTTGTATTATGACGACATGTTTCACTTCAATGCTCCCCCCATCCATCAAGGCATCAAATCTGATTAAGGTTTGTCAATATTTTTCTGTTCCATTCCCATCCCATCCTATAGCAATCATGCTTGTCACATCCTATTCCATCCCACGGGATTCTCATTGGAATAAAATTCAATAAAAATTGTTAAATTTAGGTTTAGCGTCTACTAAATGCACATGCAACACAACAAAATTTACGGACTTTGTTAACTTTATATTCATAACTATTATACATGTGTCCATCAGCCCCTTCACGAAGTATATTGTTAATGCTGAATATATTTTGCTCTTTATAGCTAACAAGAGAGCTATCTCAATTATATAGACACGAAGTCCATAACGAAATGTTTTACCATCATTTCCGAAAAAATCATACGGTTTTCGTGTCCCATGAGAAATACAAATGTGTGCTGTCTCCTCCCATGGGACGTTTCCCATGGAACTCCTATCCCCATGGACAAGCCTGGATATAATGTGCCGATTCAGGATAAATCACAATCAAATTTTTTTTTTAACAATTCAGATTAATTCACTATATTACGGGGATACACCACTGATTATTAAAATATATTTATAGAATTGTGTAGAAATGAAACTAAACATAGCATTTCTGAACTCAAATAGCAGAAAATAGCGCGTTTGGTGTCTTACCATATTTGGTAACAAACTCGAGGGACGTTTATTTGCAAGATGGTGAACGGGTGCACTGATTGTTTATGCCGTGCATGTGATGTTCCGGGTGAAACGGAGGGTATCCGAGTCACAAGGGTTTTGATAATTATAGCAACAAATTGCGTAAAGTAGAAATAAAAAATGAACACGTTGAATATAACATCGCCCACAGAAATAAAAGGTCGAGGGTCATGGAGGGTTAATATTATTCTATAAGGCACCAGGAAATTAATATTTCTAAATTATGACTGAACTATTCACCAAGATGTGTGTGTGTGTGTGTCAAGATATTTGGGCGGATACACTAAATGTTCATACCCTACATGCAGTGGTGGGATTCAAATTTTTTGTCAGCCGGTTCCTCAACAAAAGTCATATTTTTACAGCCGGTTCTGTTACAAACAGAACATTGACAGTAACCAGTAATTCTAACAGGTTCGCTGATATCATAAAATTCCGTGAGACGGTTCTATAGAACCGGTTCGAACCGGCTGAATCCTACAACTGCCTACATGTACGTGACATGTTAAACATGACACTTACCACAAAGAGAGGTCAATAGGTATGAAGGGTTAATCAAACGAACATAATAACGAGGACGAGGGAGGCCACTGATGCAAAAATGTGAGATTTGAGACGTTTTAAAATAACAAATTAGCAATTATTTAGTTAGAGTTAGGAATGATTTGAAATTTTGAATTGCGTGCAATCTGCATTTCTAATCTATACCCTAACTGTATAATTACTAATTTTCTTTATTTTGAGCATTTGCACGGGTGCTTTTTTTGGCTAGGGCAGGGTGGTCCAAGATTGGCAGCTGCGCGGGCCACAAAATATATTTGCATTGTTCGCGGGCCACAAAATTGCCAAGAACTTCGCTCGTTTAACTTCGCTAGTTGCCTCAGCAAGCCATAACGCTAGTCAATTTAGTGACATTAGTGATGCAACAAAATGTCAAAAGATTTTTTTGGTTGATTTTATGACAAAACAACACGAAATGCAATTTTTTGATTCCTCTCCGAATGCGACGCGGGACACAGATAATGAAGCAGCGGGCCACATGTGGCCCGCGGGCCTGGGTTTGGACCACCCTGAGCTGGGGGCTTGTACAAAAAAAAACACCGTCTCATCAAATATCTCTATCTAGTTTTCTTACAATGAAATAACGTATATACTGTAGGATAGACTGTACATAAGACTAGAAGCAAAATAATACGAGCTTCTTAGTACAAGCGTGTTCTGCACGTTTTATACGCTACAAACAGATCTCTGAACATTTCATTATACAAGGATATATGCTTAACTATCAAATGACCTCGCAGTGAAATAAGGTTCGTTCCCCTATAACTCAATTAGTTAACCCGAACATTGAGTAATACCTAAAAATTTCTTTGCTATTTCTATACCACGCTTATTAGCAATCTTGATTGTGATTAATAAGGGCAGGGGCGGAAATATTTATATAGAAGTTCAGGAAATGACCATTGCAAAACAAAGGTTAAGCTATTCACCACGGTGTCGTGTGCCAGTCCTGAATTGTATTTCATCCGCTTCTTGCATAATGTAGTGTAAATCTTATTACATATGGCCCGATGCATCAGTGAATAGTGAGAGTGAAGTATATTTATTGTAATGAAATCATTTCAGAAAACCATGAACTCTAGTTCTATAACAATACGTCATATCTGATGACGTCACTACGTAAGCTACATCAACATGACCCATTTGCTGTCGTCATCCAAATGCTGAAACAACACAAAAAACACATTTGGGAGCGCTGAATATAGCGACATTTCAACGATTGAATCGAATCCTAACTGGTTACCTGCCAAACAGTGGTGTATCTGCGTAAGTTGTCGCCCATTGCGAAGTTTAAAAATGCGCTTCCTTGATCATTGATTGAAAATGAGGATAATTGTACGTTAATATTCAAGTAAAAATACAAGTTTAAATTTTTTTCAAATAAAGACCATTTTATTGAAACATTTTACAATTAAAACTTTTCGCCCGTGTCAGAACGGCGCCCATTGTGCAAGACCTCGAAGAAGAAAACGATATATTAACTGAACGACAACAAGATCAAGAACGTCGTTCCAGACTAGACAATCTAGAGTTCCATAACATCCCTTACACAGTTGGCGAAAACTGTGAAAATTTAATATCTAAAATTTGTAGCAAATTGGATGTCCCCCTACAATCTATTGACATATCAAATTGCCACAGACTTTCAAAATATAACACAAGGAAACCATCACCTATTATTGCTAAGTTCATTAACAGGAAAACAAGAAATAAGATCCTAACGAATCGTCGCAAGCTAAAATCCCTGGATATTTCTACCATCTTCCCAAAATTTCCCAGAGCAACAAAACTTTTCATTGTTGAGAATCTGTCTGACTCCAACAAAGACTTGTTTTTCAAGGCCAAAGAGCGTAAACAATCTTGTGGCTACAAGTTTCTCTGGACTAACAATGGGAAAGTTCTGATAAAAAAGAACTCTGATACAGCTACGATTCCAATCATCACTGAAGATGATCTACTCTTGATAAAGTAGGTTATCAATTCATACTTAATGGTAAATTTTTCCTTTTCCATTACTACTATTTTACTCTCAATAGGTAAATGTCGAGTTATTGTAATAATGTATTAGTAAATAATCCTACTTGTGAAAACAGTTTGAAACACTGTGAACAATTTAATAGTTGCCTGTGTAGCAATATTGAAGTTTCAGATTTGAGTAACATTTCATCTGATTCCGATTTAACGATTATCCATGTAAATATTCGCTCTATTCAAAAAAATATTGACCAACTTACTATACTATTGTCCAAATTCTCTATTTCTCCCCATGTTATAGCCATTAGCGAAACGAAATTGCATAAAAATTCTGCAATTATAAGCCTCGACGGGTATAAATTTTTTCATGTCACTTCTGCCTCGAAATCTGGCGGTGTTGGTGTTTTCATCAGAGATGATGTTAAATCTACAGAGTCCCCAGAATATCATTTAAATTATCCTAATTGTGAAGATCTCTGGTTAGAAATTAGCTTGGCTAATATGGATAAAAATTTGAGTATTGGCATAATATACAAACACCCTAAAAATGATATCCCTGCTTTTACAAGCATATTTGAAAACTGTCTCACAAAATTAACAAGTAAACCCTTTATAATAATGGGCGACTTTAATATAAATTTATTCGCAACATCGAGTAGCACTCAAATTACAAACTACTCTAACATGCTAATTGCTCACAATTCAATCTCACTAATTACCAAACCAACTAGAGTCACACAAACATCATCCACACTTATTGATCATTTTTATTCCAATATAACAAATAAAAAATTAGATTCTTATGTTATTAGATCAGACATTACAGATCATTATCCCATCATGTGCTGTATAAGTGGCATCAAACCACTTAGTAGAAATGATCTCATCATAACGAGAGATATGTCTGCTTTTTGCATTGAAGAGTTTCGCTCAGATACGCAAAACTTGATAAACAATCGCTTTCGTTCATTATATTTGAATTCTCAAAACTATAACGCAATATTTGATGAATTCACCCAATCTTTTGTTGGTCTAATCAATAATCACGCCCCATTTCGACCCTTGTCGCGCCGTAAAAAAAGAATAAAGCTAAAGCCATGGATTACGAAAGGAATACTCAATAGTATTCGCATAAGAAATAAGATGTTCAAGTCACATTATCTAAATGGCAATAGTTCCCAATGCTCTTATTTTAAAAAGTATCGCAACGTACTGAAACACACTATTGATAATGCTAAACAAATCTATTATCAAAACCGTATTGCTTTCTATAAAGGAAACCCGAAATCAACATGGCGAATTGTTAATGAAATTGCATCCACAAAAATAAATCTAGGCAAAATATTGATGTAATTCATCTGGAAAATGGCATTACTATAAATGATAATCATTTGATCGCGCAAGAATTTAATAAGTATTTTTCTACTGTTGGTTCCGCTCTTTCTGAAAAGTTCGGTAATGACATGGATGGCTTCAAAATTTACCTTGGCAAACGAGTAAACCAATCCATATTCTTGAGTCCAGCAACGATGAACGAACTAACTATAGAATTAGCTACCCTGCGGGTCGGGAAGGCAATTGGGGCAGACGGCATTCCCAGTCGCTTTCTCAGATATGTTGCAGATATATTATCACCATGTCTGACAGAGTTCTTTAACAGCTCGCTTCGATTAGGCATTTTCCCATCTTCATTGAAAATCGCCAGAGTCATTCCGATCTTTAAATCTGGTAATACAAAACATGTATCAAATTATAGACCCATATCTATTCTATCTGCTATTAACAAGGTATTCGAACGCTTAATTAATAGGAGGCTAATGGATTTTTTCACAAAACATAGTGTACTTAATAAATCACAGTTTGGTTTTCAAGCCAAACATTCCACTTCGCATGCAATTCTAGACACTATATCCCATATATACGATAAATTAGAGAAAAAAGAATATATTAGTGCAACTTTCTTAGATCTTAAGAAAGCTTTTGACACTGTTAATCACCAAATCTTAGTCTATAAGCTGTGGCATTATGGAATTAGAGGAGTAGCGAGCCAACTCCTGGCAAATTACCTGACAAATAGAACACAATTTGTTCAAATGGGTTCATACTGTTCCCCCACCTTACATGTGACTCATGGAGTCCCACAAGGATCATGCTTGGCCCCGACATTATTCCTTATTTTCATCAACGATCTTGCACACAGCTCCTCATTATTTACAAAATTATTTGCTGATGATTCCAATCTTCTAGATAGCGACAAGTCTCCGGATGTGCTTCAGTCCAGAGTGAACACTGAAATAAGAAAAGTAGCAAATTGGATGAAACAAAACAAATTAACATTAAATGTAAATAAATCAAAAACTATGTTGTTTGCTCCAAGTAAATCCAAATCACAGACATCTGTGAAAATTGAGATTGAAGGAACTATTCTTGACAACGTTAGCTCATTCAAATATCTTGGTATCCACATTGATAACAAACTGCAATGGGACATTCAAATAACCAACACTGCTGTTAAATTAGCCAAGGCGGTAGGAATGCTTTATCGGCTTAGGCGTTATACTTCTTTGTCTACGTTACGCATGATATACTTCGCTCTGTTTCAATCTCATTTGCAATATGGTATTATAGCTTGGGGATCAGCTAATAAAACTTTGTTACACCGGATTGAAGTATTACAGAACAGGGCTATCCGTGCTTTGACCCATGCTGGACCAATGTCAAGATTAGATCCTCTTTACCATAAGAATCAAATAATCAAAATGTCAGACATTTATAAAATCGAGATACTGAAACTCATGCACCAACACCTAAACAATAAACTGCCTATGGCTTTTAAATACTATTTTGTCAAACAGATGAGTGTTCACTCTCATTCAACTCGTTCCGCTGCCAATAGCTCATACCATGTGCCTCGCTTTTCTACCAATCGTTCACAAAGCTCTATTAAATTCATCGGTGTGAAACTCTGGAATACGCTCCAAGACACACTTCGCTCTAAGACTTATAATTCATTCAAAAAAGCACTAAAATTTCTTTACTTAGATTCTTATATCTGTCAGTAGGCTGGCAGAGTTGAAATGTATCTCAGACTGTTTGAAACTCACTTTTTTCAAATTATGGGTGTTACCTTCATCTTGTCATTATTCTCATGATATGCTATCACTATCCTTGTATTATTATTATTTTATTTGCTCTTCAATACTGTGGTATACTCCAATAGTATGTGCTGCTCACAGAGCATGACTTTCTCTCACAAAGCACTTGTGTTTCTTACCTTTATTTGCTCAAGATTCTATAATAAGCTAGGTATCCTTTCACCTTATTGATTTCCATTACTGCTATTTTATTATTTAATAGCATGTGCTCCTTATGAAAGTCACTTCACAAAATAACTGTATTATGAACTCTTATAACAAAGACAAAATTCAAAAACTTTAGTTACCTCTAATAGTCATTGCTTCTTTAATATGCTTTCATCCATTGTAGTTCACATATGTCGTTTAATATTTTCCAATATATATGTGCTCTTTGCAATCCAAAATAAATTGAATATGTCTTTTTCTTAATCATAATTCATTGGTTATATTAGTAGTTCCACTGCTGCTGCTGCAGGGAATTCCCCAAGTAGTCAACAACATTATGCTGCGTCACGCACGTCAGCAATTTCTTTGTTGTTGGCGTGCTCGGTGGAGCATGGCGTTGAGTTGTTTAAATTCGTCAATGCTTTTTTCTATTTAATCGAATCTTCTGTTCTCACGTACATTTTAGTTCCCAAATTGTTTCATTTATTTTTGCTGATTTATTTCTGTATTGTTTGACTTAATCTGCTTCTATAATGGTGTCGCTGACATGATGACTTTTGATAGTCTTTTCGCGATCCCTCGTCTATTGCAGTCCAAATATTGTACCTCTTTCTTTCAATGTATTTATTTAATTTTTACCATTTGTTTAAATGTACAATGTTTTTGCACGACGAAAAATAAATATCTGAATCTGAATCTGAATCATGGCACAAGCCATAGCTGCCACACCCGAGATATGCCACTGCTGCCACACGCGCCATCTGATGCTATAAACTCTGTTGCATATTCAGGCGCGGGACAACCTCTTTTATACATTTCATGTCGTCGTTTATTTGATACCAGCGTTTTAAAAAATAAACTACTGACTGACTAGTACTATAATTGCTGACGTTTTATAACCTAATTCTGCGTTTCTGGCTATATAAGAGACACTCGTTCATACGTTACTACTTTACAAAAACCTTCATAAAAATTTACGAGGCCGAACTCTCGCACACGTAGGAAGAAACTGTAATTAACATTAACTCATGCAGTTAGCTATATTCAGATAGTTCACTGACTCTTCTATGTACGTTAATCGGATATGAGTAATCTCAAAGCTGAAATAGTAATTTATTCAAATACTCAGTCCGATATATCCGTTTTTACATATTGTCCTACAAAATAGACGACTAGGACTGGGCATTTTCGAATACCTGATGATTTCAGAATCGAATCGAATATTTTTCTCCAATTGAATATATGTAATGGTATGTAATTTCCGTCTTTAATAGGTCCCTCAGACACATGAATTGCTAACAACATAGGATCTATCACTCGAACAGTTCGCTGAGTGTTTACACACATTCGCCAAACAAGAAGTGAAATTATCGTCTTAACCGAATCGAATAATTTACTATTCGCTTCAAAATGCCCAGCCCTATAGATGCAAATCGTAAAAAAAAATTGGTTACTTATTTAAAACAGTGGACGTAATCGTAGTTGAATCCGTTGATGTCTTCGAAATTTTAAAAACGGATTCTCTGACGAGGATATGACTGACAACAGGTCTCATCATTTCAGAAAACCTTTACGAACTTATAGCTCAATAACTGTACGTCATAATTACTAATGGCGTGCTCACTACGTAAGCTCCATTAACATGACACCGACACGCTTTACATAAATCTAATATAAAGTTTCGCAACGTCAAAAATAACGCTATTGTCAGCTGCAGTGTACGTTACCCATTTGCTGCGGTTGTTCAATATCTAAAAAAAAGTTCCATTACATTTGAACCCACGTACATTTGAACCACGTACATCTGAACCCGCGACAATTGCACCTGCATACTATTGCAACTATGGAAATTTTTCTTGTTTTACGGATATTTGAACCCATACTAACCCTAACCCATGGGTTTTAGCACTCGCATGCGGATATACACATGGGTTCAAATGTACGGTCACCAAAAAAACGGGGTCGCTGATTACCATGACATTGCTCGAATCCCACCACTGGTTATATCCTTTTTTTCTTTAGTACAAACAAAGCACCCGCTAAAAACAACCTCACCACCGCTCAAAATTAGTAATTATCCAGTTGGGGTGAAGGATTAGGAAAGCAGATTGCGCACGAAAAACAAATTTTGAACCATTCCTAACCCAAACTGAATAATTACCGCCACTACCGTGTTATTTTAAAAGGTGGCGGAGATGTTTTTTTTAAATCTCATTTTTTTGTATGATGGGCGGCAGTGTTCCCTCTAAGAAAATGCTACACTAAGCAAATGTTTATTTCACTGAGCATAAACATTTTAAGTCTGAGCAGAGTCCTACATGATTTACAAACTTTGTGAACTATTACAACAGTATAATATATTATCGGAATGCGAACAAAGTAAAGGTTTAACTCACGGAATGCCCATTCTAGCTAGGCATGGGAAAATTTTAACGAGCCACGCTTTAAAAAGGTAATGTTGCAAGGGCGCGAGATTCAGATTTTACTGCGCGAATGGTCTGGTGGAACTGCGCAATGGCGCACTTTAAAGGGGATTTGATGGGCGGGGGCTTTGTAACAAAGATTCATGTCTACCTTTACAAACTATACTACAAAATATATGACTTGAAGGAAATTTCAGTTACTCGTAGCAAATGAATGTCCGCGCCGAACACTTCAAACGGACCAGAATTCTGCAGAACGATGACATTGTGACTAAAAAATTGTGAATTGACACGTTGACAACAGAATTTAATTGTTCCGGGAAAAGTGACTCCAGTAACGCGGTATAGTAAAAATGAGGTCGTATGCATTAACTACTTTCAAATTTAACAAATGATGCTATTTGGATTCCAAATTATTGACTTGGACCGTAAAATATTCAAAGACTACATAAGGTGTAGTTTTATTTCATAAAATCTTTGGTGTTTCACTTCAAATAAGACTGCAAGTCGCTGACCCCTTTCGATTGATTCTCAAAAATGCACAGTCCAGTGGTTTCCAAATAGGGGCCATTTCCCACCAAGTGGGCCATAGAGCAGTTGAAGGGGGCCACCATTCCAGGCGCAAAGCTGATTTTACTTCTACTAGAATACTCCCCGTTCTTCTTAGTTTCATTGCTTGATAAGGTTATTTCACAGGGTGTCTTCACTTTGTTGAGCATGAAATGTTTGAATATAATCGGATTTGGAATCTACCAATCAAAGTAACACTATAAATACCGCTGGAATAATAAACAACGGGGCTAAAAGCCTCCAGAAGGGGGTCAGATATGTAAGAAGGTTGAGAACCACTGCCATAGACCGACCATTCAAATGCGGTGTAGATATGCGCGTACGCGGAAATATATGAAAAAATATTTCTAATTCGACCTTACTGCTTCCGAAACAGTCTTTATGGCCAACGTCGCTTATAACCCTGCGACGATTGCAATCGTACCCTGTGTACGATTGCTCTTACCTCGGTACTAAAGCAGTTTGGCACGCGTGTTACGGGTTACCCACCTCTGTACTATAGTACAATAGGAATATGACATTTATTCAGAGGTCGTGGAAAGCTCGTCATATAACGAACCACCGCGCTCGTTCATTCACCTGACGGGTATTGTGAACAATCCTCTACCTATTTGTTACAGATGCACGGACGTGGTGTAACAGCGGTTTCTCCAAAATGTTGTGTCCCACTTGGTACTACACGTGGTACAGGTGGGACATGACATTTTGGAGACACCCATGTAACAGGGCATTACATGAATCACCAGCCATCAATGAGAGCTGCGAATACGAGCACCGTAATTATTATAGGTGCGACGCCAAGCATGTTCCAAACGCATAGCACGATGCGCCGAGTCCTCAAAAAGCCAATTATAACGATCAACATAAAAATCGCACTGCGTTGACGGCTACTGTCTCGTTACATAAATCTAACAATCCATCCACAAGAAATAACTTACACAATAAAATTAATTATACAAGCTCTATATTTAGGCCGATACATTGTTCTATTCTTAGGATATAAAAATATAAAGAACGGAAATTGTATTGCAGCTGTTGAATTGTATCAAATGACGAATTAGTGAGATTGCACGCTGCAAATTAAACACACTGCATAATAGGAAGGCATAGTTGTTGTAAAATAGTACTAACTGGTTCAGGACAGTGATGGGCTGGAAAAATCGTAACAGCCGGAACGCACCAAATTCGCAAAAATGTAATATAACACGACACGGACGTTTACAGAACTGCAATGAACTTATATGAAATATGTTTGTGTAAAATTACAAGAGTATTCATAGCAATTCAATACAAATCTTATTATTGAAAAGGTATAGAATGAATATTCATGGGGTTAAAGGTCGGGGAAACATCTAATACACGTTACTGCTGTACTAATTATTGATGTGACATAAAAGGCTTAATATGATGTAACGAACCATAATTTAATAACTAAGTTTACCAGAGAAACTAGACTTTATACCATAATTTTATTTCAACAACAGGAACGCAAATGCAGTAAAATGTCCAACAACCGTAACGCGGTTCCGGTGCGTTTCGGCTGCAGCTCACCACTGGTTCAGGGTATCTCAAACCAACCTTTGAGCTCATGAAGTCGGGATGGGTACAAGTGCTGCTTGGAGTCTGCGTAAGGAAAACGTGAATCATTAAAATTTCAGAAACACAGAACTTAAATCAGGAGTTAATACAGAAGGACTTGTACACAAAATTGATTTTCAAGACTTGCTTTTCTTTCGGATATTCCAATTATTTTCACAGTACCATATTTATGTATGCTATCGTTTCGATCTTATTGGCTGAAAAAAAAACAAAATCGACCATTCACTACTTTCGCGCAATAAAATTTAAACACACAAAAAATCAGACTACTGATAGTTTCTAGTCTGGATAGTCTAAATATTACTGATAAATTATGTTTGTTTTCCTTTCAAATTACTGTTTTGGCATGGATTAACTGACTAATTTTTTTTGAGCTGAAGCGCAAGTTCTGACCGACTTTTGGGCAGAATATTTGAAACAAATTCTACACAGAATAAAGGATTATTAAATTCCGCCAGCATGTTCCTTCACAAGTTCTTTCACTTCATCAGCGAGTTTGTCAGCGTTTTCCTGGAATAATGAGATGTAGGTTCAGTCATGATTGTGTATGTATACATTACACTGCCAATTTTTTATTGAGACAAGATTCTCAGCTTTTTTGTGGTAAAAATTATTTTAACAGCTTTAGAAGAAAAGTTGAATTATTGCGGATTTGACAGCAAACGAAACACAAGAAACCTCTCCAATAAGTTAAAAATATCATCGAATCCTTATGTAACCATTAAAAAAGTGTGCATTAAAGTAATAATAATGCTTCATCTATTGAGGCAATTCCTACATACATAATCGCCTTTTTTGCAGATTACTGAGTCAAAATAAACTTATACTTAATGGTAGAATGCCTGTCCTAAAGGTCGTTTTAGCAAAAAAATTTACTATTCGAGATTGGCGCCTTGATGAAGGTATTCATAATGGGGCAACAAAATAGAGACAGGTTAAGATTTATATACTTTTTCTGGGGGAGAGGAAAGGCAATAAGACGGCTTAATCATATGACGAACCACGGCCTCTCGTCAGATTAACAGTCAGTGTCCGGTATGGGATTAGTTAGTTATTTGTTTAAGGTGCATGGACTTGATAACGACGGTCGACGATGGACAATAACCAGTTTACCTGTGTGTCACTCTCAGCATATACTCTGACAACGTCCTCGGTACCAGAAGGTCTGACAAATGATCTTCCATCGGGATATTTTGATACGACATCGTCTATCAATGTTTGTAGACCTTCAGGGTTGGTTAATTTTTGTTCTGCATCAGTGGTTTTTACAACTGATCGATCTTTCACCTATGAAAAATGCAAGGACTAAAGATTTATTTAAAGTTTAGGATTGGAGTATTGGAAACTATACAAGAGTACTTTGTATTTATCACAGGAGGAAGGAAAGCCCGATAAGACAGATTAATCGTATGGCAAACCACAGTCTTATGTCTAGCCACCATTCATGTCCGGTATGAAAATAGTTAACTAGGTATTCTGGACTGAAGCCGTGTATGGATGGTGGAGGAAGCTGTAGCTGTCCAACGCTTTAAACCAGGGGTGGGCAACATACGGCCCGCAACGAGATTTAGACCGGCCCGCTGACTGTACATCAGTATATTATGATACTACATTATTACATTACTTTTAGTACATTATGATAAATTCATTATGTGTTTTTTGGTCTCTATTTTGTTGTAGTTTAAACTTTGAACGCGATTTGTAATTTTCTTTTTTGTATTAGCGAATAAATATGTGATTAAGATATTGGATACTATTCATGTTATAATCCAGCCCGCCGAATACTTCATTTTCCCACATCTGGCCCGCCCATCCCTGCTTTAAACCTCACTCGAGGTTTCGTTTGATTTTCTGATTCTGTAATGAGTTTTATTTATTTTATTTTTATTCATTACTTTATCGTCTATTATGCTGTTTATGGAGTCGAAATAAAGTTATACTCTAGAGCTACCCTGCAATGGCAAAGATTCCAGCAATTGTCTTGCACATGATTATCCGCCATGGAGTTTGAGCCTGTGAGTACAGCCCAAGCAAAGTCCTTTTAGGTGCGCCTTTTTCCATAATTAGGAGAAATAAACATACTTTAACTTTGAGTTGTCTGTTTGGCAGCTCTGTATAAATCTGACTCCACTCTTTAATCGACCAATCTCTGTTGCATAGAATTGCTTCAACTACTAACATGTCACTCATTGCATCACCAACAGTCTGGAAAAGAAAGCATAATTGACAACAGTGCAAGGGACTATAACGATCAGTAGAGGTTGCGCAAGACTAACTCCCAATCCTTTCTCTATGCCTTTGCGCTAGTGGATCCGTAAGCGTATAATGCAAGGATGCTGCAGCACGAATAAAAATACCATATTATGCAATTCAAGTCCTGCTGCACACTAACACAAATATATTTCTGTAACGTTTCGTCTGACCAAAATCAGACTTCCTCAGACAAGCAACAATGCAACAACAATGCATACTTAATGCATATTAATTTTTTTCAAATACAAATACAAATAAGCAAATACATCCGAGTTGAAAAATAAACTAAGTTTACTCGGGGATAATCGTTAAATAAATGTTCGTTTTTATTCATTATGGGGCTTCGTAAATAATAGTCAACTCCTCAGAGTCTCCGCAACACCAAAAGTTTGAGAATTCCCAAGCTAAGTCAGCATACTATTATAATTTGGTGAAATACTCATCAAAATGTAATGTACCCTGAAAACATACTTCATTAAACTTAAATGTTCAACGAGGGGCAAAAATCCCTGACCGACCTGATTTATCAAATCAATGAAATGAGTCAATTTTTTTGAAGCTTTCAACTGACATTCTGTCGATTCTTTGTTCGTACTTGCTTGTCGAATCTTGTTTTCCGCTTCTGGTTTCAAAATTACCTGAAACACACATGGTTTGTGTTTATACAATAATGAAATTTAAGATAAGGTCAAATCGATATGAATTAATCATATTTAGTATTCTAAATTCTTAATAAATATTCAGTTTCGAGTATTTGAAGACTCTCACAAACTCATCGGTAATATAGTGTTGAGTATAAGACTCTAAACCCAGGGTCAAAAGTCAATTTAAGTCAATCACTGGTTTTGGTCTCACTGGCAGTTATGGTAGGTCCAGTGGTTTTCAACCTTTTTCTTTTCTTTTTCTTCTGTTGCACAAAAAATTCTGTGACCTATTAACTTTCTCATGCAAGGAAAAAACTATGAAACAAATTTTTTTTCGCCAAGATAGACAATTAGCTATTTATACTGGGCTTGTGTCCCAACTGAAAAATGGGGGCTCCCGAAGTATGCGAACCAAGATGTCCATGTGTACTAGGTTAGGGTTAGGCCATAATTTTAGGTATAAATACTACGGGAGGCTCTTGGCTAGTCTTCGAACTGATAATAGGACTAAAATAAGGAAAATTGGAAAAACATTATTGCCTAACCCTAACCTGTTACCCATGTTACGTTCCGATGTCCGCCATCTTGGTTCGCATACTTCGGGAGCACCGAAAAATGTTTCTATGGCTCAGAGAAGTGGATCATGGCCCATTGTTTGAGAAACATTGGACTAGTCCGAATCATTTTATTTAGATCAGAGGTCGACAACCTACGGCCCGCGGAGCAAAATATCCGGCCTGCGACGCTTCACTGAATTATGCTAACAAATTATAGCTGTTTGGTCGATTATATTCTTTACGCAAAAGACTTTCCGTGTAGACTGAATTATATTATAACGTAACAAGTATATAATTCACACTTACTCGTTTAATGAGCATATAATTTAATTATAATTTAGACAAATGACAACAAAACGCAGAAAAGTTGATGCTAAGTGCGAATGGTTTAATGGCGCAAAAAATATTCAAACGGTCAGTCTTCGCACGATGCTTAAAATTTTTTTCTGATTTGTGTGATAAAATGTGATTCATCGGTCATCCATTCGATTTTTAACATTCTAAAAATATGTGCGACCCGCCAATGACTTACAACCTTCAATTTTGGCAAAAGGTTGCCGATCCCTGATTTAGATGACTCAAGAGTTTTCAACAAATGGCTACTCCGAGTTAAACACGAGCGGGGCCAATGACTTGACCCTTCTAAACACTTTTGTCTAGATCAGGGGTGCGCAACCTGCGGCCCAAAGGCCAAATGGGCAAGGGAAAATTGTGTGACCTTAAACCAGTGTGACCAGTAAAACAAGTTTTTAATTTAGATCAATCCGGTATGTGCGAGTAACTCCAATCTCTTTGTGTTGCAAAGCCTATACCTGAGGCCAATTTAGAATCTAGGAAGCCTATATATTAAATTGAAATGATTTTGAAGACATACAATGCTGTAGTAAAATTTCAATTGGCATTAGAATCTAGGAAGCCTATATCAAGGTGCGGCCTACGGTTTCACTCGGTTATTTCTATCTGGCCCTCCGGTATTAAAAGTTGCACACCACCCCTGGTATAGTTTATAAGGAAACGTTCTCACCGTTCCATGCCCATTTGCTTCAAAATAAACTCCAATATCAAAGTCTTTTGCCTTATGATGCAAATGTTTCACTCCAGTCTTAGTACAGGCAACAGGAATCTTTAACCTGTCGGTCAAGTAATTCGTAGAACTTCCATTGGCATAAGCTGTTTGCACAACTCCAACTTCAAGTGAAATGTTTGCCTGAAACGGATGTATTTAAGAGTTTCTTAATATTAGCCGGTTTTATAATTTGTAAATATCATCCACTGAAGTACCTTACGTCAAATTTTTCAGAAATGAATTTTTTTGATTTTCTGTCATCGTTTGAAAATATGATTTTGTCTCAGACTCAATATCAATAAAAAACTATCACCAACTAGAAAACAGTCGTCATGACAACAGTAGTCTATCACCATCCTCCTTGGCATCTTTTATTGGCGCTCAAGAAGTATGTGCACTAATATGTAGGTAACATATTAAGAAAAATAATAAGAAAAATCAGAATAAAATGATGGTCTAACCCTAACCTGGTACACACACAACAAGAATACCCATTTTATTTAACCAACCTCTTGCAGTAGCTCTTTGAACAAGGAAGCAATCAGAGCAGCAATTTTATCGCCGTCTAACATGACAAACTTTCCTTCATCTGTAGCACTGTAATATATCAATCGATCAGCATCGCCGTCAAAAGACGCAAACCTTTCATTCGGCTTGATTGTGATTCCTGTAGGAGTGAACAAAATAAAATTACATGGACAAAGTAGAATAGTAGAAAAAGAGATAATATTTCCGGAATGATCTGGATCTTTCTTGTTTTGCATCACCTGCTTAATTTATTATTTTTGTTATCATAAAATATGTTATCACTGTTATATGTTGATAGGTATTTGTCTGTTTGTTTGTCTGTTAGACACTTTCGTATTTTACGCAATATTTCACGAAAGCGAGGTTGAATCTGCTCCAAATTTTGCATGTGCATTCATCATATCTCAGACCAGAAGCCTGTTGATTTTGAATTATGTTGTATAATTAGCGAGTTTTCAATTAATTAGTGATGGGACACATGGTGTCGCTATTGAGTCAGACTGAAGGAATCGTACATGCGGAAGACTGATGAGTCGGCGGTCTCCAATCGCTATCTCATTATGATTGTTCTCACATATCTACAATCCCAATAGGGCACAAGATAAGAAGTCACTGTGTAAAAAGAGCAAGTTGTACACTCAGACAAAAGCCAGTATGATCAAAAAGTTTCTGGTACAGACAGATAGGATTGCAAGGCCATGAGAAAGAGTTACCACACAAATAGATAAATAAACAAATAGATAAATACTATTATTGAAGGAACCGAAGATGTTCAGCATTGCCTATCTTATTAACGGTTACCAAACTGTTTGTTCGTGCGGCGCCAAACTATCAAGAAAAAAACTCACGCCGCATTTACTCTTATTTTTCAGGGCGTACTTAGCAAAATACCAATGCCACTGGGAACCACTGGTCTAAATTTATTGATGCATGCCAAAATATGTCATGAATAATGAAAGGTAGGTAAGTGGGCATATCAAACATTGAATCAAGGGTGATAAAACATTAGGTAAGGGTCAGGTAGAGTTCACTCGTAGATATCTACAAACAATTTTGGTGTAATATAGATTTTCTGAATAATGCGTTAGAATTTTAGGTAACATGTCTTTCCCCGCCAGAAGACTGATGTCACCCAAACAGTGTCTTTAGTATTTTAGAAGTTTCATAGACGGTTCTTAATATGTAAGCAAATAAGCATGACACTGCAGAAAGAGGCAATACAACATTTACCTGAAGGGCCAGTCTGTTGTATTTTAACAAAATCAGCTCCACAGTTTTCATTCAACTTGCCAATGGTCCCATCATTTAAAATGTTAATTTTCAGTTTTTCTGAAATGTGCTTGGAAAACTCTTTCAACTTTGGCGCACCAACGCCATTAGCACAGTCAACAGTGAGGTCCCCGCTACATGATTTCTGAAATTGAAAGTAAATTTGTTTGAAAGTTGCCAAACCTTCTTCAATAGCTCTTGGTTTAAAGAGGTCAAAAGGGTCAACCAATGACTAGGATAGCAAACAACCAAACCATTCATGTATAGATTTAAGGCTTTAAAAAATAGAAAGATTTTGGTGAAAGGCAAAACCCACCGAAAAAATTTCAGAATGCCCATTTAAAATAGTCTTGGATACTGGAATTAATAATATCTGGAATTCAATTCTGATCATTTCATTTTACAGGAAAATCATAACATAAACCCATATTAATTTAATATTACAAGAAATGAAACATGAAAGAAAACAGTTTAAATCATTGTAGTTCGGGATATGATTAACAAGAAGTTTACTTGGAATAAATATGAGAGGAGGAGTATATATAAGAGTTGGAGAATTCCCACTTCTTTGCGAAACGAATAAGCCACTTTTAGTGGCTGCAGCATAGTTACATGGGAGCTCCAGAAGTATGTGTACCAATATGGAGGTAACAAGTTTTTTTTTACCTACCGTACTTTACATCAAGTTAAAATCCTATTTGTTTCTGGAACCTATGGGCAGAGGGTATATTCACTTGCTAACACAGACAGTCCCCGAACTTGTAAGTTGTAATAGAAACAAAATAAGGAAAATCGGAATAAAATTATGGCCTAACCCCAACCGGGTACACATGCTACGGGAGTACCGTTGCATGAACTTTTCCAATAATTAGCAGTGCATAAATCTCAAAACTTCAATCAATATAAAAACAATATTTACCTCTCCCAGAGCTGACGAAAATGCGTCAGATAATTTCTTATAATAACCTTCTTCCGTTGCTGTTCCATATTTTTCATCGGTATTTTTACAAACAACCAAATAATGAAGTTGAGGAGTAGTCAGGAGTCCGAAGTCTTGATATTTTGCACCGAATGCAGTTACTCCATCCTTTGCTGCATTACTGAGAGTTATGCTACTTGGCCTGTAAGTGGGGGAATCAGATTTAAACTCGGAAGTGATAATAACGGGATATAACTAACTAGGTATGTCCATTTTTGTCAAACATCCTCATTATAAGTTAAATCAATCAATCATCATTTATTCGTCAACACAATTTAAACATGGTACGATATATAAAAAAATATTACAAATACAAGTGGAAACTAACTTAAATTGTGTGACAGGAGTCGCGAGGGACCTCAAGAGGTCTTCAGGCAGCGACACCTACAGGGCTTTCATCATCACGAGAAAAATAATAAGGATGATGGTAAAAATGAGCTGCTCAAAGGCTTAAGATTCTGCCTAACAATTCTATTTTGAGTTTAAACATCAATAATGTGTAAACTTGTGGCAATATTACTTTTCTTTAAATTCCAATAGAGAATGTTATCTTAATCATTTCGATACACAAAAAACTTTTTCTAGTAATACACAAATTTTTTGTGATTAAAAATTAATAAAAAACAAATCGAAGTGGAGCATCAATGAATAAATGTTACTATAGCAGTATTACTTACTGGTCACTCGTCAGAATAATGATATACAAAATAAAATGATAAATTCTGTAATTCCACACTGTATTGATTTTTTTATAAGAGATTCAAATCGTAGAAATTACCTGGTATCTCTTCCAGCTATAACTGAAGCTGAAACCTCCAAATCAATTTTATATTTTTGAACAATGTTTTTCAAAACATTGACCAAATCATCATTACTAGCATTGGCAAGTTCTGTTGCGATGGACTCCCATGATTCTTCTAACATTTCACCCATTGGATCGACTAGCTTCACTCCATTATCTTCCTAAAAAGCAAAAGGAGATGAGGTTTTAAAGCAGTTTTTTGATTGTAGCTACTTAATAACATTGCGCATCAAAAGGTCGAATATTCTGGGCTCAAACTTGTGCCCACTTCCTTTTTTAGGACACCATAAATAGGGTGGGAAATATAACCTATCACTATTGGTAGAATATTATATAATCAGAACCTTAAATTTGTCCAATACAATAAACTGCTATTACTTGTATTTCGTTTGTTTTAAAATAACATAAGAAAATCATATTCCACATGATACCAGTCGTCTTGTTCAAGCATTCTTTTGACACAGGTAACTCACAGATCCAGTAAGACAAAAAAAGCGAATTGAATGACAGGCAACTTCATAGCTTGTAACACAAGCTCTATTTTATAGGCCTCATTCTGAGCACTGAACAAGTCTCTGCACAAGCAGTCACTCTTAGACAAGGGGTCACTATCTTTCAGTTTGACATTGTGTGCCCAATTTGCTACACAATGGTGATTGTCATAGCATTGGAACTAGAAATTCAATATAAATAGGTGTAATGTTTCCATTTTCTCACAAAATTTTTTTCAAGAAAATATTTAAAACAAACCTCTGGGTTATGAGAAGCAGTTGTCATTAGTCCAATTGTTGCTGATTTGAACTTTGACCTCAAGACAGCAAGAAGACCCATTCTGAAGAATACATGGTCCAATATATTTGCTTTGGCACGAAATCCAGCTGTTCCATACGTGATCTGCGAGGTTCCTGGATTTCCATGGACCTCAGATAACTTACGAATATTATCGTAAATGTCAGCCATTATACTACAGTGGACTATAGATAGTAAAATGTAGAAAAAATTAAATGAAATAACATCGCAGAGTGTTGTAATGCGCTGACTCATAATAACAATTTGAATATTTTTGTTGGTGAGCATAAAAATATCAAGTTATTCTGAGATAAAATATTCTCAGTCGCTGATTTGGCTGCCGAAAAGATCAAAGTATGAAAATATTTATTCATGCAAGATGAATGTCCAAAAATAATTTGCAACTATGGAAAAATGAAAAAGAAGAACCTACCAATACCGTCAAAGTTCTGAATAATGCAATATCCAAATTTTTATGTGGTCTATGCAACAGCATTGTACAAGTGAAACATAATAATGTTTGAAAACTATTGTCCTAATAAACCGATATAATAGAGAAAAATAGATGAAACAAGAAATCTTCCAGTTATTAATTTATAGCAGTTCTTAACATAATATACAAACTTTTATCAGGGTTTTCTCAATTTGGTTTTACCACACTATGCAAGATACCTGACAAGTTACCTATCAGTTTTACACAATGTACAAATATAAATGTATATGCTTGGTTGCGAAGTATAGTTCACTTCATATTGTGTAAGCGTATCTAACTACCAGTAGCTGATTTAGTCACCCATTGGAGAGCAGTATACAAATGAATTTTTCATCACTATAGCATTACACTGAATTAGCAAACGAGTATTTGCTCATAATTTCACCCATAAGCTGGAGTTCTGAAATCCACTTATGGCAATACTATTAGCCAAACTGAATTTATCGCTTTCGCAACAATCACCCAGACTGAGGAGTTGATAATACTTCAGCAAGTTGAGGACCAATCGAATTCGATTCTTTCAGTCTGTCTCGAATTAATTCAGCAATGGCACGCTGTGTCCTTCTTTCTAATTTATCAAGTTTTCCTTTTATGTCTCGTTTAAGATCCCAGTCAATTTTTCGAGGAGCAAGATTCAATAAATCCACTTCGTCTTTGACGGTTAAAGTCGGTGTTGCTTTATCAAGCTGCTCAGAAACCTCAGTTTCAACATGGACTGGTTTTACTTTGCCTTGCTCATTAGATACCAGATTTTCGTCGAGAGGAATATAGTTCCTTAATTTCAGTTCAGCGTTCGTCTCTTCTTTTGGATGCTTCGCATCGCTTGAAACTGCGTCTTTATCAGCAGCTCTTTTTCTCATTGCCATCAATTTTTCTCTCCTTTTACGAGCTTGCTCTTCTAATGAACCAACGTCAGCCATTTTGTAAGTCGTATCCTGTCACCGAAGCTGTATAGGGAAGATTTAAATAATACTTTAGTATGTAGTACTGGGTCTACAAAAAAATTCAATACAATTATTACCAAATCAAAATCTAACATCAAGTGACAGCTAGAAATTTCAAAAATAAGAGCAGTATATTGAATATCCAAAAAAGCAGATTTATGCAAATTTTTTGAAAGTTTTTAAAATGGAAAGCAAACAAATGGTAAATTTTGGATAGACAATCATGTAGCCCATTGAACAGATCGTGAGTAAACAGTACATGCCATGTATAATAAAGAGATGACTATTATATTAAACAAGATTTCTGATTCGATCAATCTATTTGCTAATCGCAATTTTGCCACGTATTCTACACACTTATATATCGAGGTTGCAAACTCTTATCATGGAGAGCGTGACTACAGGCTCAGAAAACAAAAGATAATTTATATCAACCAATTCTTGATTACTTGTGATAATTATAAAGGGTGTGGTATGAAGCAAGCCAATGAGAAAATTTGTATAAATATACATATCACTGTCACCAATACCTCAAATTGGATTTCATTACCTCATTCATTTATAAGTGTTACTTAAGTTGAGGGCGCTCCAGAATTGTGTGTACCAAATAGAGGTAACTAATTTAGTTCGCCTACTTTACATCAAGTTGTGTAAAGGGATGGAAGCCTATGGGCAGGGGGTATATTAAGCCTAACCCTAATCTGGTACACACACTACGGGAGTACCGAGTTGAGTATGCCATATGAAATTAGTGCTAAAGTAGCCATCATTAGAAAGTTGAATATTAAACAAAAGCATGAGCAAGATTGAACAGTTAGCTTCCAATAATAATATTTTACAAACAAAAAACAGGTCTGGTTTATTCCATCACCTATAAGCAACTGGTCAGTTAAAGTTCCATTCAAATGTGGGTTTAGTTTACACACTATTTTATCATAGCTTTCCAAGTTGCGGAGGGGCACACTAAGGATTAGTATTTAAATTGGCCAGTCAAAGACTGTAACACTCTTTTAAAACTAAAAATTTTTTTCATGCCAATTTTGCACATCATCAATTCCCCATATAGCAATTCGACATAGCAAAGATCTAATAATTCCGAAGACTAGTAGCCAAATTGGCTAATATGAAATGCATTTGCTAAATAATCAAGCAATAATGAATGTTATTTATATTTCCATTTTGACTCCATCCGATTTTGCTTTGGCTTGCATTTCATTAGAAAATGCATATTCTTTTCCACCTTTTCTTTGGGCCCATATTTGGATGTAAGCTTCAGAGAGAGTAATCATTTGTGGCAAAATGTCGCTCACATGAAGATCTTGCATCTCATACCATTGGTTAGATCCTTGGTGGAGAATATAAACACGATATGTGCCTTTCCCAATGTTCGGGTCGCCATCATGCACAATATTTGCAACCAGATCATAACATGTGTCTTTAATATCTGCATCAGCAGCGACAAATTCCGCGAGATCGATATTTTTGACGGGAAAATTAACAATTGTAGGATTTTTCTCTATGAAGAATAGATTTTTCGTGAATCGTTTGATGTAGAAAATTAAAAACGGAGGGAGACGTGTAAGCTCAAACTTTTTCATGGTGAAATCTCGTTTTCCTTTGTATTCTTTCTCAGTGAGGCCGTTAAATTTTGCAAGAAGGTTAAATAACGGAACTTGTGGGATAATATTTTGTTCCTGTTCGTCCTTGTAGAGAGGGGCAGCAAGTAGGTCTAATGTGAGATATAAAAACGGTGATTTTTGCATTGTTTCTTGGTATTCTGGCAGATCTAACAGTTTCACTTTTTCTTCTTCTGGTAGTTCAGGGTTAGGAACTTTTCTTGAATAAATTTTCATTTCTCCCTGGAAAGTTTCAGTGATGATGCTGGAACTCTTCTTCTTGGTTCCATTTAGGGCAACATGTAAAGAATTCAAAAACCAAGCAAGTAATTCAAGAGGATCACCTTGTACAGTGATTTGGAATCGTTTACGAGAGCAGAGCACAATGCTCTGCAGCATCTCGTGTGGTGACACATGGGCTTTGAAATTACGAGGATTCCATAATTTACGAATCAATTCTCCAAATCTTTGAGTTAAAAGAATCATGATGTCACCAGGTGGCCGTTTAATATGAGAGTAATTCTCTTCTCTCAAAAAATAATCCCTCAATGGAGGGATGTTTGACAACGCTTGTAAAACAACGTTACAATAATCATTCGCTTTGATGTTATTGAGCCCGACTATTCCTGGCAAGTACGTTGTGCTATCGTAAGCTCTACTAAGTTTGGAACTTGTGCTTAATTCAGCGATATGATTCTTTTTAAAAGTAGGGTTAAGAACATAAGTAATATCTTCAAGTGATGAATCTAAAATTTCATAGTTATCAGGGAGGCAGTAAAATTTCAGAGTCCTCAGATTCAAAAATACATGATGATTTATCTCAACACTGTGAGTGTAGGCATGAGATTTTTTGCCCCTTCCTTGAAAATATTTTCCGCAAACGAGACAAGCATAAACGTTCAAATGAGAGAGAGACACTGAGCACAATTTTTCGAAATCAAAATCTAAAACACTGCGTTTAATTGTATCTAAATACGGGCAGCTTCGACTTCTATCAATCTTTGGTTCGTCATCATACCTGTATTCTTCTTCAGACGAATATTCTTCAACCAAAGCTAATATTTTTTGTTCTGGAGCTTCTTGTTTAATTTCACTGTCTGAAATTTTTCGTTTTTTTGCGGGTTCAGAGTTCTCTTCCGAATCCACTTCGTTTTTAATACTTTTTATATCCATGATTAGACCTTCAAAATATACAGATTGTAGAAAAATACAACGCTCAGCGAATAATTTTCCCCACAAAATGCAGCATGAACGAAAATTGAACGTCGGTGTCACGTGTCAAAAAAACTACGCTTGGCTGATTCCGATAGGAAATAAGTTCAAATCTTACGAAAATGATATATTTTAAAAGAATTCAACAACACAACTTCATTATCAAATATTTATAATTCTAAACAACAAAACTTGATGCTAAAAAAACACTCAAATCTTTCGAACTTGAGCACGAAACCACATTAATATTAAAAGATGTTTTCTGGTTAACTCGGGAATTCCCCTTGTAGTAAACTTTTTAAAATGCACTCCTTATTTTCGAATATTTTTGGAAGGAAAAGATGCAAAGGCAAGGTTATTTTTCTAATATTTGTATCAAAAGATAGTAGTTCTAACTAAAATGAACATTGGAAGATTGATGTTGAAACGCAGCTACCCGCAGATAAAGTCGTTACGCAGTATTTTGATACCAGGACACGGTATTGGGATGTTGCAGTAGGATAGGATAGGATTTACATATTTATCCCGGGGGAGAGGAAAGCCGATAAGACGGCTTATCCATATGGCGAACCACGGCCTCTCGTCCGGTTACCATTCCAAGTCGGGTATGGGATTAGATTTACTGTATTGTTTGTTTTTGGAAGCATGGACTTGGTGGTGGAGGAAGCCGTAACCGACCAGCGGTTACGTGAACCACCCAACGACGGCGAGGAGTCCAGCAATCCTCTCGCACATAACCATCCCTGCATGGGATTCGAACCTGCGAACCCACGCAGAGTAGTTAGAGGTGCGGTGGCGAGCGTATTCCTAACGCTTAGCCCGTTGAGCCACACCGCCGCGCCGATTACTCAACAATAATTATCCTAGATATGTGTGAAAAATCAGCCACATAGAATTTCCGCAATTGGGTTGAATAGATATTTTCAATGAGTAATAAGAATTATATTTAAATGTAGAATGAATTAAATGCTCAGGAACATGAAATATGTCTAAATGTGATGCGAAAATTGTATTAAGAAATGCAATACCTACCTACCTTACGCAATACATATGTAATTTTATAGAACGCTTTTGATATGTCTGTATGTGTAAATAATACAAAATTGTTTTGAACTCATATCGTACTAAAGGGATATCGACTTTTTCTAATTCTGATTCCTATTTGTACTTTTACTAGGTTTAAATTGGAAATATGTGATTGGGACACCTTATTGGTTTGCTTCTCATTGGAATAATTACAGTAAATAGGAAAATCATATCCTAATCTAATCTTCAATTTATATTATTTTTATCATGTATTTTTCTAATCATCTTTTCCATGTATGTACTGGTAATCAAACCAAAAGCTGTGTGCTATGTGGTTGAGCCATGTTACAGTGTTATCATCTTCACTCTTCTAACTGTCTAAATGTAAATGAAAATCTTTTCTATCATATATGTCTTTGTTTTTTATGGCCAGTGATTCACTCTGTTATCTTGAGTACTACACTTTCAAATCCCATGATGCTGTGCATATTGCTTGTGGCGGGCCATGGTGCCAAGTTGGAAGAAGACATTAAAAATGATACAACTGGAAAATACAGCAATTTGATTGGTATTCCTAAAGCTTTGTTACCGGGAGTGGACGGGAAACTAATTATGGATTACTGGTGGAAGGTGGTCAATGTACGACAGATATTTAGTGAGGTTTATTTGGTTACAAATGCGGATAAATACAAGCATTTTGAAAGATGGGCAACAGCAAATGATTTTCCTGTTGAAAATATAGTTAATGACGGTTCTACGACACCAGATACAAAGCTCGGAGCTGTTGGTGATTTTGAATTGGTTTTGAGGAATAAAAACGTTGATGATGATGTCATGGTTGTCGCTGGCGATATGCTTTTTGAAGACCAGAATTTCGATATTTCACAAGTAGTGAGATATTTTCACTACAAAGCTGGCGACCTTGCAATTTATTATGAAATGGAACAAAATGAAGCTACAACTTCTCGTGGAATTGTTGAAGTTGATGTAACAACGAATAAAATTTTGCATTTTCATGAAAAACCAGAGCCTGGAGTCACTAATTCACGTTTGGCAAGTGTTGTCTTTTACTGTCTCAGAAAATCTACTTTGGCTACGGTTTCGTCATACCTGCAAGAATACCCAGGGAATGGCACTCGTACATTTGGCAAGTATATGTCATGGCTTATCAATGATAAAAAATACGATGTTTATGGCATGAAATTACCGACTCGTTTTCAACTGATTGGACAAGTGTCACTCACTGATTATCAAGCAAGACTCGATTATTTTAGCGACTTAAAACGACAGCATGCTCGTAAGAGACTTATTACAAGTCGTGCTTATGCTAGGATCGGTTTGATGGGAAATCCGAGCGACGGTTTTTATGGGAAAACAATTTCACTTTCGATATCAAACTTTTGGGCTGATGTTACTATTATGGAGAGTGAAAAACTAGTTTTGACCCCCCACCCTTTAAATGACCCTACGACCTTTGGAAGTTTGCAGGATTTACATGGAATCAGCAGAAAAGAGGGATATCTTGGAGGTTTGAGGCTTCTACAGGCGACATGCAAAAAATTTTACGAGTACTGCAATGACAAAGGGATTGCGTTGTATAAAAAGAATTTCACTTTGAGTTATGACACGAACATTCCCAGACAAGTTGGGCTGGCAGGAAGTAGTGCAATTGTCACAGCAACGTTGAAATGTTTAATGCAATTCTATAACCTCAGTGAAACAGACCTGCCTAAACCGGTTCGGGCCAGTTTTATCCTGAATGTGGAAACTGATGAATTGTTCATCAATGCTGGATTACAAGATCGTGTTGTACAAGTCTACGAAGGTTTGATGTACATGGATTTCAGCAAAGATCTTTTAGAAGGTCGTGGATATGGTAATTACGAGCGTTTACCAGCTAACGACCTTCCTCACATATGGGTTGCGTATTTATCTGATCCAAGTGATTCTGGAAAGATTCATAGCAATGTACGACAACGTTATGATGCCGGTGATACAGAAGTTTGTGAAGCGATGCAGAAATTTGCGGAATACACAGAGAAAGCAAAATCTGCAATTTTAGAATCAGATTGGAGGAAAGTAGCTGAACTAATGAACGCAAATTTCGATTTACGACAACAAATCTACACAGAGAGTTGCCTCGGTGAAGCAAATTTGAAGATGATACAACTCGGACGAGAGTACGGCTCTTCCACTAAGTTTCCAGGAAGCGGGGGTGCAGTGATAGGAATGTGTTTTGATTTAAACAAGTTATCGGACGTCAAACAAGCAATGCAGTCACAAGGTTTTGTTGTCTGTGAAGTTGTTCCCAATCTCGGCAATCAAGCGGAATGAATGGCAGCCCAATATCCCCTTCTATGGAGGAGGCTTTGAAATGGCAGTTTGAACCAAATATAACAATCTCTAGGCTACACTCAACTATATCGATAATCAAGTCTCTCTGTGTGTAGTCTCTGTAATCAAGTGGTGTTATCAATTCAAAATCTGTGAGCTTTTTTTTTTATTAGATGTATACTCTAAATAAAACACCACCCAAGCATATGCTTTTTTGTACAAACCTATCTTTTAATTAATTTATAATAATCCGGTTTTGACAGTGGTCATGAGTTGACCTAGTTTTATCATCAAGTGTTCTTTTTTCTATATATCTTATGGAAGTATTGATTCGAAAAACTTAAAATTGAATCATCTGTCAATATTTTTGATTGTGAATATTTTTCATTAAGTAATTGCGTTTTCAAAATAGTTTTAATTGTTGTTACTAATGTTGCAGAAGAGTTTTTCACAATATCACACACTTACATGTAATATCCCTGTGATTTAGATATTATAATATTAATATGCGGTGGCCTAGTGGTTAAAGCGACATAACTGTCTTTGCATTGCAGGTTATACATCTTCGGTTCAAATCCCATGTCTTCCCAAGATGTAATAAATTGGATAGACAATGCTGAATCAGAAATATTTTGGTCTTTCCGAAAATATTTGCTCCATACTTTAGATATCAGTGGAAGCTTTGTGCATTGCCTTGTTCAGAGCAAAATGCATGGATAAGTATCATAAATGATTGTAGCCATTTTTTTTAAAGATGAAAGTTAATAAGTGCCATCTGTAATCAGCATAATTTTTTAATTCATACCCAATTGTAGCATACGGTATTTCTGTAATTGTATTTCAATACCCACATACAAGTGTCTCTTTGTATATTATATTTGACTTTTATAATTTGGTAATCAACATTTAAGCTGTTGCTTACATGAAAGGATATAAGCCATGAACCTGCAATCTTTGTGTTAATATAAATGTATATTCAACAAATGCCAATAACTAAAGTATACAATTAGTCCCATAACACACCAACAAAATTAACTTTATTAATAATTATAATTCCACTCAAGTTTCTTACCATCTCTGTGATGATAGCATAGTTTATTACTATAAATGTATATTCAACAAAATAATTACAATAACTAAACTATATAGTTAGTCTTATACCATATCAATAGAATTAACTTTTATACTAAAGACCACATGTTCCTATGTCCTTCACAACACAGCTGTTTGTCTAGCATGGTCATTTGTAAATGTTGTGAAAAACCAAGCACCTAAATATTCTTTATACTTCATTACTGCCTTCACCATTCTTTGCACATAAATTACTGTACATTTCCACCCCAACACAGAATCACCTGACACATATTTTGGATCTTTTCTATTTTGAGTATTATTAATAAATAATATTATTATTTCATAATATTACTATTGATATTGTATTACTGCTATGTATCAATAATAGTTAAATAATTGTGATTGTGACCAATCAATTTTTGTGCAATTTTTATACTTTTTAATTGTTATTGTTTTAATTATAGCCTTCATATCAGTAAATATTGTTGCCATATTTTTAAACGACCAATTTTTTTTATGTTCTGTTTTTCAATATAGTACATTTAGTGTAATCATTTTGGAAAAATATATAATTTTGACTAATTCAATTGCATAATTGTTTATGTGTTTGTAACATGCTAAATTGGTTTAGTATTCTACTCTTGTGTTACCCAATGGTAGCCAAATATGATATGATTTTAAAAAATGTTTGAAAAACTTTTTTGAACAAATTAAAGATGCAGAGAAGTGTAGGCCTACATATTAACTTTTTTTTTTAATTCTTGCTGTTCCTGGCATCGTTTTTCATTTCTTTAGAACCCGATGGAACTTCTTCATTAAAGTTATTCTGTATAGCCCGAATATAGCAAAATATGACGATTTCATAAATTTTCTGACAAAAAAACTCTTTTTAACAAAATACGATAGAGATGCAGAAAAGTTTAAACTTTATTTTCAATGTTTACAGCTTTTAGTTGGGAAGTCATTCGAGACAATTATTATTTTCCCTGTTATAACTCAGACTAGTGGTCCAAGTCCTTATCGTACCCTGCGTGGTGCATGTCTTTTGTGTTCATATATTTGAGCATTGCTCTCTTTCCTTATAGTCAAGACTTTTATTTACAATTAATATCATTCCTGAAATCAAGTTAAACTATTTTTTCTTGTATTTGAATTTTCTATTCATTTCTGGACATCTCCCTGCACGTTTGGTTATTGTGAATTGGGTAATTTAGGAAGACTAAACACAAAGTGTACATATGGATCGTTTTGATAAGTTTTCGTTATTTGGATGATTTTCAAATTTTCCCCCCATTTTCTCAGATGGGACTCTATATTTAACCCAAATTTAACTTTACTTCTTTAAATTACGATGGGCAATATTTTATTTTGTTATGCTTGATTACCATAGTATAGCTTGTCCACTGATTTTTCCAGAAAACTCTGGGCTTTCAGTCATTACTATAATCGTACCGATGTACGACATTTGTGTCCATACATTAGGATAGCATTCACATACCATATTTGTAGCTTAGAACAATGTGCCACACCGAGCACTGATCTTTTATAATCATAATTCAGATGAATACATGACATTTTTGTTTAATATTATCACTTTTTAATTTTTCTTTCCTAGTTTATTATAATTATAAAATCCCAATGAATTTACTAATCAGAATGAATTTAAAATGAATTTTCGTTGAAACTTTTCAATGAAATGGAATCAAAACTTCAACTCAAGAACTGGGGGCTTCCTCAGTGTGTTCTGGATCAATACAATAAAAATGGATTGGAATCGATGTTTCAATGGCAGGCTGAGTGCTTGTCTATAAATGGAGTGTTAGGTTTGTAGTTTTTATAGTTATCCTCGTATAGAGAAGATATACGGTAGTTATCCTGAAGTTTTTATACCTATCCTCGTATAGAGAAGATGATAAAATGGCTTAATGAAAAGGCGAACCGTAACCCCTCATCCAAGTCCAATGCTGGAATAGTACATACTTAGTTGCTGGGGGAAGTAATCTATTAACAGTTATGCGAACCATCTTTCTGAAGATATGAGTCTGTCGTTACCGCCACACAGGGGCGTAGCACAGATTTTTCAAAGGGGGGGGGGGATTCAGAAAGTTCTAATTGCTAAGTTAGACCAGCAAGCGGGTCCGGTCTGAGGTCGGAAAATGTGGATTTACAAGCTTCTTGAGCGTTTAAAAAGAGTTTCATGCAATGAAAAATTGCTGTGTATGACACAGAAAAATGCTTTTTTTTTTACATTTTTAAAGAGCGGAGATTCTGACATGCAATGGTGTCCGTCTAATTAGTTTCTATCAAAAGACAACTTTTTTATATGTCATTCATTTATAAGATCATGTGCTTGAAGCCTTTCAAACTGACTGTTTGAATTTGGAGTAAGGAATTGGGGTGGCTGGTTAATAATGAGGTAATGATAAGGGTTCAAAGTTCAAACCAGACATCTCAATAGAGTAAAAATGGCAAACACTTAAATCTATTATTATGGAAAACTTGGCTTTGATTTATACTAGCATCACATTGTTAAAAAATGTTGCCTGCAAAATTCCAATGGCAATAATTTTTTTTAAATGATCTGAAATTCTCTTTAGATGGACGAAACTTGGTCTATGCTGCTCCTACCAGTGCTGGGAAAACACTTGTTGTTGAAATTTTACTTTTAAAGCGAATTCTGGAAACTGGGAAGAAAGCTTTGTTTATTTTACCATTTGTATCTGTTGCCAGGTTTGTTTACTTGAATCTACAATTTAATTCACTTTAACAGCTTCTGGATTTTTTATAAATTGAATATAAATTTATAGGAGTTCAAATCTGGGCTAGGTATTGGTTTGGAAACTTCATAGTCTCAACCGAGCTCAAACTCATTATATCCAATATTCTATGATGTGATTCACGTTGCTACAAAGGTAGTAAATGTCACAAAACTGAATATCTTGAAAAAACAATAGGTTCCTTGCATTTTTTCGCAAGTTCTTAAATTATTGTGTAGTTTTGCGAGCTTGGCGGGTCACCTAAAAAATGTGGTAGGTCAAACCGAAGTTCTTAAAAAACTTATGTTCGCTTTACTCGTAGGTTCATAGGTTAGAAGTCTTTCACACAGTAAAGTAATAACACAAACATTCGCTTGATTAACAGGTAACAGCCTTTAAATGTTTGGTGAATTGGATGAATTTATATATAAATTCGAATATTTGCTAGATATTTGGCTTGAGGCCTGTATTGTTTTATGTAAAATCAAACTCTTTCAATATTCTATAATTGAGTGTTAAGAGTGACAATAAGAGTTTCAGTCACTGCAAGTATCCTTTACAGTTTCAATTTTGTTATGAATTCAGTTACTAATATATTTTAACCAGGTTTGTTTTTTTAATCAGTAATTGTTTAAGTATATTATTAGGTATTTTTGTTTTGTGCCTTGCCCACCAATGTCATAGAAGCAATCATCAATCACTTGCTTGATGTTTTTTTTTTCTTTTTATATTTTACAGAGAAAAACTGTTTCACATGCGAACTCTATTTGAAGAAACAGGAATTCGCGTAGATGGATACATGGGTGGACATGCTCCTACGAACGGTTTCTCATCAGTAGATGTCGCTGTTTGTACAATCGAAAAAGCAAACGGTTTGATCAATAGGTTGATTGAAGAAAAGAATATTGATCAGATTGGTATGTCAAACTAGGGATTTCCATATCTTTACAATAGGATCTGGATTTTTTATGGAAATATTTGCTTTCAATTTTAAATCATCACACCTTAATTTAAATCTGTAATGTTACACCTAAACAGATTTTCTTCAAGTTCTAACACCCAATGGCAAATTATATACTAAAGCAGGGGTGCACAACTCAAATGAGGATACGTGCCAAATTTTTCAAAATAATCTTGTCGCGTGCCACGCACAATTGTGGTATTGTAAATTAACTCCCGCAAAACAAACAATTTCAATAATAATAATACATAATAACGGATATCTATTTATTGAAACAATTTAATGTCCTGAAATACTGCTGATTTTGATATAAACGTGTTATTTTAATGTATATCATAAATAATTTTATTTTTACAAAACCGTTCGCGTGCCACGTTTGATCGTATGGCGTGCCAAATTTGGCACGCATGCCCCGTGTTGTGCACCCCTGTACTAAACTTTGACAGTTGTTATATGATAACAATAACATTTTACTTCTACGTTTAAAAAAATTGAAAGTCATGATCTGGGAAAAATTTGAACAGTGAAACAAATATTGTTTTTATTGTTTGTTTATTGTTTTTTCACAACACTTTACCCAAAATATTCAGCAATAACAAAATGATTTTACTTTTTAAATTGAAACCAATTGTACCCACCTATTACCAATATTACTTTGTAGGTATGCTTGTGATTGATGAGTTACATATGGTTGGTGATGAAGGCAGAGGATATATATTGGAACTTCTGCTAACTAAGATAAGGTATTAGCGACTGTCACATTTGATTTTACATATATTTGCTCATCCGTTAGAGTTTATTCAGAAGAAACTCATTGGAGGTGGAGTGAAGTGTCTGTGGCTAAAATGATTTCAAATATATGTTGGACCACTGTGAGAAATAGATTGATGCCATAATGGTTTGGGGAGGAGATCAGTGGTAGTTAATTCCATATAGTAAATTTTTCGTGATTCTATAAAACACATTTCATGCATAAATTTTATGAGTGTGTAACTCATTCAAATATTAATTTCATTGCCTCACTGTATATTGTGCTAAACATTATGAACATGATCGCCATCTACCTGTGACTTACCTTGAATGGAAAGTGCTCACTTCCCATGATCAGGGATTATGTGCAAAAGCATTGTCTTGCTCCACACCATTACATGGTTGTTAAGTTAGCTAAAACACCACATTGTTTCATCCTGCCCACTTGTGTCTGCTGAAATTACGACTATAGTTTTTATTGATATAAATTTCTATTGAAAATATGGATGAAAATAAAGTCTTAATGAGCACAATTGTTACATTGTGCTTCACCTTATTATATAAACATTAGCCTAGCTGTTGGATAAGCTGTTGTGAATGAACTGGTTTTTATTCAGAGTTTTTCACAGTAACCAAGTCTTTTTGTGACTGGCTCGCTAAGAAAAGTAATTGCCCAACCCTGTTGTAACTCATGCACATTGTGAAGTCGTCGTGCTATTTTATTTGCTTCTCTTTACTCATAGATTCATGGGTAAGAAGTCTCCAACGCAGTCAAGTAATAACACGAACATTCAAATAGTTGGGATGAGCGCTACGTTACCAAACCTGAGTCTTCTTGCTGATTGGCTGGATGCCGCTCTGTATGTCACAGATTTCAGGTACTTGAGCATTAAAAGTTGAACTCAAAAAATATACAAGCTAATACTGGTTGCAAATCTTAGTTTGTCACTCGATGTCACACTGTGTCTATAGACACAGTTGAGCTATTTTTATTTTCTCAAAGAATAATTTCAGTTTTCAGTATTGGATATAACATTTCATTAAAAATTCATCGAAATTTAAAAAAAATGCACATGCTTTCTACATTTTCTAAAAAACTCATTTTTCAAGTTTTGACCCTCTCTCGAGAGTCTTGTTTCACATTGTATGAATTTAGAGTTGACTTTGATGTACATGATAAACTTCAGGAAATATGATACACAAATTAGCGAAGGACATAATTTCAACTTTATACTGAGGAGAAGAAAGATAATATCACAACTTACTCATACTGCAGTCCACTGCCTTACTTGTGGTTACCAATCCAGATTGGGTATGAGTTGCGGGTACACTTCATTTACCAGGTTGGCGTTCAAGATGGATCGAATTCAGAGAAATCTCATCAAAAATTATAAACAACCTTTCCTCATTATTTTACAGACCAGTACCTTTGCAAAGATGTTTGAAAATTGGCTCTGCAATATATGATGATAAAATAAATAAAATAAGAGATTTTGTCCCAGCTTTCAATTGCAAGGTATCTTTTACGTTTTTAATATTGTACTAATTAAAATTAAAGATTCAAACTAAGCAATTCGAAAGTCCTACGGCACACTAACACAAATGTATTTATGTTATGTTTCGTGTGATTAAAGCCAACTTTCTCAGACAAGCAGTTTTACTTTGGTTTACAATTATTTTGGTATCGGGCATGAAGCATATGGTAAGAAATGGGGCTTTATCCAGCCATGCTGACATAGGTGCAACACTAAAACCGTTAATCCATCTTGCCAACTGATATGAAGTGTATTGCTTAAGTATTAATAAGATTTAAAGATGCATATTGTTATAACACTTCAGGCAAATCTCTTTATCTCTTAATGAAACCAATTCTCTAGTGCGATGACCTAGTGGAGGGACTGTGTAAGACTGTATACTGTACAATTAAATTGGGTCAGAAATGCACAACCGCGAAGATCTGCTCTAAATGTAAAATTATTTTACTTAGACCGGTGGTTCTTAACTTTTTTCTTTTGTGTCCTACTTTTGCTGCACACAAAAATGCTGTGGCCCATTAATTTACTCATGCAAGGGAAAAACTACAGTAAAAACAAAAAAAAGCATTTTTGTAAAGATAGACACCTCCACTTTAATAACTAAGATGAGAATTATCACTCAGCAGCAAAAACAACATCATTCTTTGCTACTACAAAGTTTAACTGATTTATCGATAACTCTAGCAATTTATGGCTCACTTGAAAATGTTTCTGTGGCCCAGAAGTGGGCCATGGCCCACTGGTTAAGAACTGGTGGCTTAGACAAAGCTTTGTTCAGAATGAAGGTTTAAAAACACCTTATGCTGTTCAATTTGGGATACTTGAAGCTCGAATTGCCATTGGGCGTTTCCACACATTAACTTTAATGACTCTGCTCTACTCCATATTTGCTTTGTGTTGAAAATTGTTTGGTTTAAACTACTGGTTACTTGTTAAATGTCAAATCTATATTTCACAACAAACTTTGCATCCTCACTTATTTCGAATACTTTTTTCAGAATGATGATGACAACTTGGCAGCTTTATGCTATGAGACATTGAATGAAGGAAATTCTGTTCTAGTGTTCTGTCCGACTAAAAACTGGTGCGAAAAATTAGCGAATAATGTTGCTCATCAGTTTTATGATCTGAACAGGTATTTTATTCCTTCCAAGCTTCTTACAGATGATACAGCTCTCCCAGTTCAGTGTTAACTGTTAATAATATACAGGGTGTCAAAAAAATTTCGTCTGACTTCAGTAATAACAGTCAAAAATTTCCCTGTCATCATTTATAGTTCTTATTGCGCTTGCAGTTCTCATTTATCATGCAATAAAATTCATTTAAACTTACAATTGTTACTACAAAATCAGGCGAAATTTGTGATCTTTTTTTCACACCCTCACTTTAAACAAGGGTCCATACAAGCAGCCATTGGCACGTGAGAAGTTACTATATTTAGGAGGATCGGAATCTATCCATTTTGACTTGACCTGCCTGATGTATGGCAATCTGTGTTATACAAAGGGGTTTGAATCTGAAATATTTAGCCTGCACCAAAATTGTTATATCCAACACTCTAACCATGCCAAGTATGGGCTGCTCCAGCAGCACTGACTTGATAATGAGCCAATGGCCACATAAAAAACTTCATACAAGCAATTGACACAAGATAATCTGGTAAGCAGACATACACAGGCAACCAAGTGGCCATCGTGCCTCTGACTCGAGGCTCATCAGTTTTATGATTTGAACATATATTCAGCTTGTTCTTTGCTTGATTTTACATGACCGCCAAGTTTTTCCATAGTCTTTTGTCCATTATATGGTTAGGCTGTCTTGGAGCATTCCTCTCACGCAGGATAAATATATCCTATCGTAACTTGTAAAACACTTTGGTTTGCCATACGTATAACAAGCATTTAATTTCTATACACAGTTCCCATCAGAAAGACAACTCTCTCCTATTCGTGAAACTCGATCTTGAGACATTGAAAGAAATATTCGAGCAGTTATCTCAATCACCAGTGGGTGTCGATGCAATATTGAACAGAACTCTGCCATTGGGAGTTGCATATCATCATGCAGGTAATGTGATATAAGGGATTGCCAAAATAATAAAATTTAATTGATCTTAATACATTCTGAGCTAATATTTTTGAATAAAAAATATATATCTTAATGATAGCGTAATGTTTAGCAGTACAACAGATAATATGGGTGTATCAGGCATATTCAAATATTTCAGTTTGGGTAATGCAGGAAAGTTGAAACGAGAATATCGGTCAAGAGACCGAAGACTTATCGATCGAAAGTTAGGGGATCCCCCAAAACAGCGCTCTTACTCCATAGTGACACCTTGTGTTCAATTACTAATTAATTAATAACTCGCTAATTATACGACATAATTCATCCAAAATCAATAGGCTTCTGGTCCGACATATAATGAATGCACATACGAAATCTGGAGCAGATTCAATCTCGCTTTCGTGAGATATCGCGTGCATCTAACAGACAAACAGACAAATATCTATCAACATACTTACCGATTAAAATCGATAAGTACTAAACAATGATCTCATTTTTCTACAGTTTTCAGTATTCTTAGTTTTTTCTTCAGATTCATGTACTTGTTTGTGCAAATGTAAGATGATAAAAATAGTTTTGTTAGGAACAGATTTAAGAATGGTTTAATTCCAACAAAGTTTGAATTCCGCTTATGTTACTGAAATAATTTTTGCTTTCAGGACTAACCACAGAGGAGAGAGATATAGTTGAAGCAGGATTTCGTATCGGAGCGATACGTGTTCTCATTGCCACTTCTACTTTGTCATCAGGTAAAGAGTTTGTTTGTATAAAAGATTCAGTCATCATATGCGCCCTGGCCACTTTTACTGAAGTTATATTATATTGAGTTATATATTGAGTTATTTAATAAAATTATATATTGAGTTATACAAGACATTTAATTAACTGGATTTAAAACAACATGTTAATCATTAGGGTCGGCTATTGTATCTGCCCACTAAATAAATTTGAAGTTTTTAGTTCGACATTTCCAAAACCAAATGGACAACTGTTCAGGGCGAACATGATTTGTTGAATTGATATTTTTGAGACTTAAAATCGCGTTCCATTCAAACCACTGCTCATATCACTCTCAAATTTTCAACTTTTAAAGATAGAAAAGCGTACCAGTAGGTACCGCTGAGCGTACCACTGAGTTGAGAAATCACCTCGCTGTATGTTTCCTTCAGATCACCCGCATTGGCATTTTACTATTGGCATTTTACTATTTGAATATCCGGTACCACATGACCTGGGACGTTCTGCTTGGACACCGAACTCACGCGTCTCCAACTCAATCGTGAATTGTGCGAGATTTCCCAATGGCGGTCGCTACCAGGGAAAAAACGACAAATTTGAAAAGTTGTTGTCACTGGGTTATGGTGTTATATTTCCCACATAATTTATTTCAACAAGCTAGTCTTTGTAGTATTGTAACTATTGTACTCCATGCTTATATATATGTGCAAATTGTTTTCGTGTTATATTTAAATCCTTTGAAAGCCTGTACTTCGCATCGTACACCAGGACATATAAATCTTTTTAATATTGTTTCCCCAGGTGTTAATCTTCCTGCAAGAAGAGTTATCATTCGAACACCAACTTTTAATAGAAAAACACTCGATGTTCGAACTTATCTGCAGATGACAGGAAGAGCTGGAAGGAAAGGTGTTGATGATCAAGGTTGGTCTATTACTATGTATAATCGGTATTCAGGGTGTCCATAAAGTCTCTTTACAATTTCAATTTTGTTGTGAAGTCAGTTCTCAATATATCTTAACTTAACCAGGTTTGTTGTTATTTAATCAGTAATTGTTCAAGTATTTTCACTCCATGTAATACATTTGTGAGGGCCAAAACAATATATGTTATTGATAAATTCCCTTTGCAATTTTAATTTTTTTCAAGACTTTATGGACATTTCATACTTTTTATGCTATGTATGCTGTTTATACAGTATATAGATTTGGATTCATTTGAAGGGGGGGGTCTTATGAGGTTGGGATTTGGGAACCACTGCCAACATGTTGCGTTCCAAAACTAACCCACTAAGCGATCGCGTCCATATTTATAGTTTCAAAACAACATTACTTTTTCTTTTTAAATTCCTTGCAGGGGAAAGCATATTAATTTGTCGTCAAAATGAGCAAACTCGTGGAAAATCTCTTCTGACCTCTCGACCATTGCCAGTTAAAAGTTGTCTCATACAAGCTGATAATGAAGAGTTAACAACGAGCATGAAAAGAGCAATATTGGAGGTGAGATTGATAAAACTCTATTTCAAATCCCGTCCATGCCTGGTCTCCTAACCCAGAGTGTAATAAATTGGGAAGACAGTGCAGAAAACGGAAAGATTGCAGTCCTTTCTGTAATTGTTCGGAGCGAAAAGCACATATATATACCGCATACAAAAATAAAGAGCATTCTATTTTTATACCGTTTCGTTTACCCGAGACTTTCAGACTTCTTTGGACAGTCTCTTGTTATCAAAACATATAGTATTCATAACATATACCTTTCTGTAATAGCTCATTACTTAGTAGTGGCGGCTTGTATGTGGCATTGTTCGGAGCGAAAAGCACATATATATACCGCATAAAAAAAAAGAGCATTCTATTTTTATAACGTTTCGTTTAGCCGAGACTTTCAGACTTCTTTGGACAGTCTTGTAATCAAAACATATAGTATTCTTCTCACTATTCCTAGATCATCGTCAATGGTGTTGCATCATCATATGAATCAGTGATGGAATATACAGATTGTACTTTACTTTCAGCTCAGCTGAGAACTCAAGAACCAAAGGTAGGAATCATTTGATACTGTACAGTGGCATTATATTGAGCTCGAATCTTACGACAGTGCCATCTAATATTCCATAAATCATTTTATAGTAAATTTCAAACACAATTTTGTTCTTTTTATGATTACACATGAATACGTCTTTTATATTGAGTTGTTATCTTAGCTATAGTTGCTGCTGCCCTTCTTAGCCCCTCTCTAACTGCTGTGAGTCAATCCTGTATTATGTTTTATTTAATAAATATATTTTATTTTATCGTATATAAATTTTTGCGAGACAAAATGTGAATGTCCGAATCTGATGGGTTTGTCAGTCTCTACGGTACTAGGAAGCGGGAAGAATAAATTCACTGCATACTATGTTCAACATTCACGATCATGCGTCTGGATATAGTGATTAATTAATAATTAGATTTTTTTAATGCTTCATACTGGTAATCAATTATTCTGCATGAAGATGGTTGGCATGTTTGTAACCCAACTCGTTGGCTTTGCTTCTCCATTATGAATATTAAAAATTTATATTATTGTGTACAAATGTTTGTCTTGTTCAGAGTAGGGCGTGTAAAAATCTCATATATAACAGAAAAAAACAAGATATTTTTTTACCTTAAAAAATTTTATTGTTTTTTAAGGTAATTAAAGGGCCAATGACTCGACGTCGCTCATCCATATCTTCCCCAAGTTTGAAAAAAGATTCAGGATTTAATCGAGATGTGATCGAAAATTGTGTGGAATGGTTGGTTGAACATGAGTTTGTACATTTTCAAGATGGTTCCGGTGGAAATGAAGTCAGTGATAGCAAGCGGTGAGATGACATTTAAATTCAATTTCAAAATGGCTTTGCGGTTAGAGTGGTGTAATTGAGCTATGTTGGTATATCAGGCAAAATATCTGATACTCCAGAAGTTTGTGTACCAATATGGAGGTAACCAATTTTGTTGGCCCACTTTACATCAAGTTGTGTAAAGGGACTGAAACCTATGGGCAGGGGGTATATTTACTTGGCTAACACAGACAGTCCTGGAACTCGTAAGAGAACAAAATAAGGAAAATCAGAATAAAATAATGGCCTAACCCTAACTTGGTACACACACTACGGGAGTACCAAATATCTCAGGCCCAAACTCCATGCCCAAACAGCACCCAGGATGTAATAGGCAAAGTCTAAATTGAAGGACTGCTGTCCCATATAATAGTAGCTTACAGTGACTGTTTTTATAGGAAGATATGATAGCATTGTGTATAAGATAATATATTGGTGAGAGATCTGACTGATGTTCATTGGCTTTTACATTATTAGATGTGGCGCATAAAATAACTACCGTAACTGATTGAACCGCGGTACTTGCGAAACTAGCTATTTTTATAGAACGAGATTTTTCTGCATAACTTCAGAAAATGGAATTTGAATTATTTGCAATATTATTATTTCACACTAAATTATTGTAAATACTGGTAAATAGTATATAGACAATGGACATATTTTAAAAAAGCTCTTTATCAGGAAAACCCTAACATACTGGATTGATAAAGAACTTTCTGACCTCCTGAAGTATGCACACCAAAATGGCGCATAACCTGTACTCAGGTTGTGTACCAGGTTGAGATTCAGGGGATGCGACATCTTGGTGCGCATACTTCAGGAGTACCAAATTTTCTTTATTCAACTCCATCTGTCTTCCATCTTATACTATGTCTCTACTTGGTCATAATATTACATACTTTACAGACACATAATTGCAACTCAACTAGGAAGAGCTGCTCTACTTTCCTCTCTTCCAACATCAGAAGCATTGACAGTTCTTGCTGATCTGCACCAGGCTATGAAGGCATTGGCTTTAGATACAGAACTGCATTTGATATATTTGGTGGGATTGGTGTTTTTGTATTTATTCGTAACAGATAGAGTGACTCAATGATCAACATGGCAAACCGCAACCGCTTGTCTGGCTATCATTCCATATCAGGTGTAAAGTAGTTGACCAGTTTCTGACTCAAGATGCATGGCCTTGTTTGAAAAGACCACAACCCTCACATTATTTGTGTACGTCGCCACAATCTCACCTTATTTTGGAGTGTAAAGGAATGAAATAAATAATTGCTCTTAGAAATCATGTCATATGGCGACTGGTCGGTTTTCTACTTCCACCAAGCACATTGTGACGAATCCACCTGGCAAATCAATTTTATTCTTGAACTGAATTGATAACTTGACAATGAAGTATGATTTTTCAGTTGACATCGGCTTACCTCGGTTTCTCTATGGTTTGATATCATATTCTGAACATTTCACAACATCTCCAGTTTAAAAAAATCAATTCTTGTTTGCAGGTGACACCAATCTTCTGTTATAATGAATGGACAGGGCTGGATTGGTATCAATATCTCAATGTTTATGAATCTCTTTCAACTTCTCATAAAAATGCTGCAAATCTGATCGGGGTGACAGAACAGTTTCTCACGAGAATGGCATCTGGGGCCCCGACTTCTACAAGACGTGGAAAACAAGCTGAAAAGATGCAAAGGTTACTGGGGACACATAGAAGGTATATTTTATTCTAAAGAATGCTTGACACATACACACACAGCATGACACATATGTGAGTTTTTACTTTCCACTTTTTAGAAATTTTAGAAATTAAAAAAAAAAGTTTGATTTCTATTTTTGCTTATGCCATTGGCAGCTTGTCTTTTCACCACTTTTATTCTCATATTTAGGATAAGATAATTTAAGTTTATTTTGACTTTATAATCAGCAGAAAAGGCGATAAGATAAAATGATTGATAAAAACAAATAAATTGGATAAGGTTTAAAACGTACAGAATAAAAGATGGAAGGTTTTGCCAATAAGAAGTGGTACGTGTTCACTCACCTGAGCTGTATTTATTCAAATCTGTATTCATATATGAAGCTCAAAAATCAGGGTTGAACATGAGCACCTATATTTTCCGTTGTTTTTATTTCAGTTGCAACCATTCCTCATCTTTAATGCGTATCAAATTGATTATAGCTTTGGTCGATTATTCTTTATATTTTCTGGTCTAATGATGAGGTGATACTATGTCATATAAGTGAGCTATGCTCCTAACTTCCCGCGTTTCGACTACTACTGCATGTGACAAGATAATGCTAATTGTTTTTGTGTTTTATTTTTAAAAGTTTTCTTTTGATTTTCAGATTCTATGCAGCTTTAGCGCTTCATGATTTGGTGCAGGAAGTTCCATTATCGAATGTTTGCTCAAAATATTCCTGCAATCGAGGAATGCTCCAACAATTACAGCAGTCGGCTGCCTCATTTGCAGGTACAATTCAATTCATACAGGACGGGCAAAACGTAGATTAAAATTATGAAATTACTTTGTTGTTAAGAGCCTTTACCCTGGTTTTGGCTGCTTGTATATTAAAAATAAGATTTACAGTAATATTTTTCTGAAGAGAAATGTGAGGTTTTTTTCAAACATCGTATCGAGGTCCATTCACGAGTTCAGGCTGGGTATAGGAATATTTAACCGGAAACAGACCAGCGTTGTACTGGAAACATATTTATTCGCAATATAGCAATCATGATGTGTGCTGGACAATTAAGTAACCATCACGTTAACTTTGAAAAAACAGGGATTGCTGAATTATTCATCTTCTGTGAAATCAATCCAATTCAATGCCTGCAAAAGATTCTGACATTGGTTTTTGATTATGAGTTCCAACTTTCTTTTTATTTTTTCAATTTGGTCAAAGAGATTAAGAATGTTATATTCCATTCCATGACTTGTTATTGTTGCTTCAAAATGATTTCAAGTTTATTAAATTCTGTGGTGTTTTAACAACTTCAATATGACTTCATTTGAGACTGTTCCTAATGAAAGCAGTTGCAAAAATATGTCTTTCTCCATCTCATACCCTAATTTATTAATTCATGAACACCTGCAGTTGCTTCACATTTATCATTCTGTTGTTCAGGTATGGTGACAACATTTTGTCAGGAGTTAGGCTGGTGGAGTCTGGAAGTTCTATTGAGAGAATTCCAAACCAGACTTGCATTTGGTGTTCAGAGAGAATTGATGGATCTGATGCAGGTATTTGTTACATGCACTGTTGCTAATAATCTTCAGTTGTAGATAAATGTATATTTTAAATAAGTATGTGTACCAATATGGAGGTGACTAATTTTATCCGCCTACTTTACATCAAGTTGTCTAAATGGACTGAAGCCTATGAGCAGACATTCACTTGGTATACTCACAGGCATATTTACTTGGCTAACACAGACAGTCCTCGAACTCGTAATAGAACTAAAATAAGGAAAAACTGGAATAAAATTATGTCCTAACCCTAACCTGATACACACACTACCTTTGAATGTTCATATAGCATATTCCATACCACGTCTTATTTTTGCTTTTTGATCCTAGTTTTCTCAATATACATACATATATTTATTAGAATTGTCCGGCAACATGTGCAAGCAAAGCAGAATCCTATTCCATATAATATATTATATACACATATACTATATTTTTTCTTAACTTTTCTATTCCTGAAAATATCACTCCGTGTGACAGCGCAAGATGGTAAATATGTAAATATTATGGAAATGGAAAATAATTTGTAACTTTTATCGCTGCATAACACCTCTTGGATAGAAAATATCATTCATTTTTACTTTATCAACATTTCCAGATATCCCTGCTGAACAGTCAGCGAGCAAGAGCATTGTACACAGCAGGATTGATCACTTGTCAACAAGTATCTCACGCTGAACCGTCTCATATTGAATTGGTGCTCAGGAATGCTTTGCATTTCCAAACGTAAGTTTTGGGGAAAATTCAAACTGAATTTTTGTTAATTGCATAATTTCTATATATACTCATTTGAAGCATTACTACAGGGGTCGGCAACCTTTTGTCACTCGCGGGCCAAAATTAAAGGTTGCAAGTTATTGGCGGGACGCACACATTTTTAGAAAGTTAAAAATTGAATGGATGACCGATGAATCACATTTTATCACACAGATCAGAAGTTAAATTTTATGCAGCGCGCGAAGACTGACCATTTGAATATTTTTTTGCGCCAATAAACCATTTGCACTTAGCATCAACTGTTCAGTGTTTTGTTGCCATTTGTCTAAATTATAATTAAATTAAAGGCTCATTAAACGAGTAATTGTGAATTATATACTTGTTACGTTATAATATATTTTAGTCTACACGTAAATTCTTTTGCGTAAAGAATATAATCGACAAAACAGTTATAATTTGTTACTATAATTCAGTGAATCGTCGCGGGCCGGATTATATTGCTTTGAGGACCGGATCCGGCCCGCGGGCCGTAGGTTGCCGACCTCTGCATTACTAGAACCTCCCTTGTTTTCATGAGCTACGTGGTCTATTGTGTGGTATTTTTCGTGTGATTGACCCACATGTCTCAACAATATGACTTTGATGCAGACGCTAACAAGTACTCAGTTATTCATAAGGGGATACTTTTTTGGGAATAGAATCTATCTGCAGTCATGAGTATATATTTGAATCCGAAATATTTTATCTACAATGCTAAATGAAATGTTTCTATTAGACAGGTTATCCATGAGATAGGATAGGATAGGATTTACATATTTATTTAGATTGCCTATACTAATTTATTATCTTGAATAAACTGAACAGAAATCGTAAAGCAGTGAATGAATCAGATTGGGAAGTGGAGGAACGAAGGAAACAAAGAAACGTTCATGTTACTGGAAAGAGAGGAATCACTGAATATGAAGCTGCTCAGTTGATTATCGATGAAGCAAAGAAAATTTGTGGTGAGTTATTTGATAGTCCAGTGGTTCCCGACCTTTTTTTGCTCGTGGCACCCTTCTGGAGATTTTTAGCACCCATGGCCCCCTGTTTATCATTTCAGTGGTATTTATAGTGTTATTTTGATTGGTTGATTCCAAATCCCAACATGTTCAAACAATATCAAGCTCAGCAAAGTGAAAGCACCCTGTGAAATAACCTCATTAAGCAATGAAACTAGTTAAGAAGGGGGAGTTTTTCTTGTGAATAGGAATGTAAAATCGGTGCTCCAGAAGTATGCGAACCAAGATGGCGGACATCGGAACGTAACATGGGTAACAGGTTAGTGCTAGGCGATAATTTTTTTCCAATTTTCCTTATTTTAGTCCTATTATCAGTTCGAAGACTAGCCAAGAGCCTCCCGTAGTATTTATACCTAAAATTATGGCCTAACCCTAACCTAGTACACATATTACATTCCGATGTCCGCCATCTTGGTTCGCATACTTCGGGAGCCCCGTAAAATCAGTATTGGGTCAAGCATTGTGGCCCCCCTTCATCCGCACTATGGCCCCTGGTTGAGAACCACTGTCAGATAATCAGTAAGGTATTGAATTGAATTCTCCAATATTATAAGAGATGTTCTTGGCTATGTATGCGATAGAGAGAAATAGTTGAATTAATTTTTAAGCTTTACCTGTCACTTATAATTGAGAATTATACTTTAATAAAAATTTCGATCGGTTGAACAGAGTATAAGTTTCGCATTTTCATGTTTGATTGTGTTTTTTCTGGTGCTGTTATGGGTCTCGTTTTTGAATGGGATTAGGTTTAGCTATTTCAAAGTTTTGATTGAATCTTATCTAATCTCTGTACTAGTCATTAGTTTGGTACTTCCACGTTCAGTGTCTTCAAATTATAGCAACATTTGTTATCTTTTTAGGTTCGAAGCAAATAAAAGATGAGAGTTTTACGGCAGAAAAATCCCAGACTAAGAAATCAAAGACACAGTCATCACACAAAGACAATAAGCTGATTCTTTTAACTGAAGAAACTTCAATGAATATTGGGGATAATGGAACAATTGATAATGTCGATAAGGTTACACGAAATAAAACTCTAGATTTAGATCAACTCAATGGTGATTCTGCCAATGTTGCGAGTGTGAAAAGTACAGGCGAATCCCCGAGTAATAATAGAACTGAAAAAGTATTCACAGAAGTGCAAACTGGTGAAGTAGAGTCATTTAGGGATGATCAACCAAATATTAATTGTTTTCAAAATCAATTATTGTCTAGAAAAGCGCCCATTTTAACTAAAGAGTCAATGGAGAAGGGCCTATCAAATTATGAAAAAGTTTCCAAACAATTATCCCCTATAAGTACACAACACACTAGAGAAATGTTCAACAAACAAACAACTGAGTCAAATAGTGAAACATCTGGTGCAACATTGATGCCAGATCCTAATGATGTATCAAAATGTTCATCCCTGGTAGAAACACATAGACCTTATAAACAAGGGTTGCCAGATTTTAACTCCACATCAAAAACTGTTTCCCAGGTAGTAGATTCAGGTTCCAAACAAGGGTTGCCAGATTCCAGCTATGTTGTGAAGGAATCTTCAATTACTGAAGCACATAAATCTTGTAAACAAGGGTTGCCAGATTCTGACTCTACATCACAAACTGTTTCTCTGGTAGAAACATATTCAAGTTCAATTACATCCACCAAACAAGGGTTGCCAGATTCCGGCTCCATTGCAAAAGAATCTTCAATCACTGATACCCAATTACAACTGGTATTGGGTGATGATACAATGAACTCGTCTTTTTCTGACTCTGAAATTAAAAATGATACAAACTCCACTGGTAAAGGAAAGGAGGACTCTTCTAAAATTAATCCAAATTTAGTTACAGTTTCTGTCAATCAAAATAGCAAAATATGTTTGAATGATGACATTGTCTCAAAAGACGGAGAAAAACTTAATCAAAACACTGCTAGATATATAACTAATCAAAGCAAAGGTGAAGATGATGGTATTTCATCAGCAAATTTGAGTTGTTCAGAAACAAATAATTCTAGTATTCTCGAATCAGAGGATATTTTTGCCGAAACGAAATTTGATAACTCAATAACTGTTCTAGATTCTGTGAAAACAGATAATGCTGTTACTATAGTTGAAGATAGCCCAGCAAGTTGCAAAGAACTTGAGTTGAATATTGAAGACTCAATGTCTTCAGACTGGGATCAAAATGATTTGAACATGAATTCAAGCCCCTTAAATAATAGTATTACCCTCTTCTTGAGTCCTGCTAGTTCAAGTGAAAATCAGCAAAATAAGACGAATTCTTTGAATTTGAGTGAATCATCCGATTCTGAATCTCCGATTTCGCTTATTTTTGAAGCTGATTCCTCAGATGATTTGAGTGAAGAAGAATTGGTAGACATGGATGTTCCAATGTTTTCAAATTGTAGTTCTGGTGATGAGAACGGTTCAAAGGCCACATCTGATTACTCAGGAGAAAAACATTGCTTGGATTCGGTTTGTGATGGGAAGAATATTTCTTCGAATAGTGAGATTTCATTGAAAACATCGTTGACTGATTCGCAACTTGATGCAATTATGGATGAGAGCTTTTCACAAGAGAACATTGCACACTCTTCTAGAAAACCGAATAACGAAAATGTTGAAATAGGCACCAAAAAAAGTGTAGGACATAGAGTAGAAGCTGGATTAGGCAAAGTGAAAATGTTCTCAAATGCAACTTTTGAAAATTCTTATGGTTTTTCTGTAACTTCACCAACTCAAACTATATCAAAAAATGATTTGTCAAAAACAACTCAAAACAAAAATATTTATCAAGGACCAGCTCAGTTCTCTGAGAAAAAACAAGAGCCACCTGCTTCGCAAAATAGTGGACATTCTGTCGAGAAGAGAGTGTCAAATAACCTTGTTTCATCTCCTGATATCATAAAAGTGATGGACATCAGTGATAGTGTGATTAGCACACCCTGCAGCTTCAATAAAAACTCCAGAATAAGTGAGAACTTGAAAACTGAGAAATCATTTAGTAATCTGATTCTATCACCTGCCTTCCTTAAAGAGATGGATGTCAGCTTTTCTCCATGTAATTCAGCCGACAATTCTATCATTGCTAGCAACACTGTGACAGGTCTTTCTGAATCCACTAATAATTTGAATAGCACAAAACCCAAACCAATTTGTGACAGATATTATAACAGCAAATATAAAGAGGCAAACACTTCATCTTCACATGCGAAGGGTTCACCTTATGTTAGCCTTAGACAGCCAACTTCAAAAGAAAAATTTTCTGTTCATAATTCTTCGAATAGTAAACCGAAATCAGCTTTACCAACATCATCATTGGCAGGAGATATCCTATCTCCACATGTAAGTCTTGGACAACCAGTGTCTTCTACTTCCACTCCAAAGAGTCATATCCATGCTAAGGTATTGAATCAAAAATGGAAATTACCTTTGAACTCTTTTTCCAATGCTGCTATGTCGCCCTATGTAAGCCTTGGGCAGCCAGTTGACAGTAAAACTATTCTTGAAAAGTCGAAGTTGGTAAAAATTTGTTCTGCGACTGATGTTAGCACAGTTTCTGATAACAGCTTGGAAGATCTCTTCGACATGACAACCTTCGGGTCAAAAAGTTCAAATACAGAAAATTCGAAATTTGATTCAACTTTTTCAAATGAAAATTTAGACAAAGCTTTCAATTTCAGTGATTTATCCTGCAATGAAAGTTTTAGTGATAATATCACTGATAAAAAAATACCAATTCCTGATACAAAGAAATCAACTGATAAGAATAATGCAGTGTTGCGAAAAAGAAAATCTCCAACTGTTATAGTTTCACCTACTCAGTCAAAATCATCTAAAATTGCATCAAATTGCCCAAGTACTCCAAGTAATCATGTAACACATGAACAATTCATTGAAGAAGAGCAGTTAATATTATCATCTCAAAAAAGTCCTATAAATTCGAAACGAAAACTGAAAAAAAAGCACACGAAAGCTAGAGAGTCTATCATCACCGAGTCGAAAAAGAAAATACCAACATCGAAAAATGAAATTATTGAAACCGACTGTAAAAATAAAGAAATAAAAATGACATCACTTAATGATATTATCAATACACAGGATAAAGATGCGAACATCATGAATAATATCAGTTCTGGATTGAATACAGGAGAGGAGAACGGTTTTATTGCCTCGTCCCAAACTTTGGTGCCAACTGCAGTACCCGTTACACAAATCTCACAAAAGTTAACGGCTTCACAGAGTGGGTTGACGATAATTGATGTTTGCTCTCACACTGAGTTATTCAACACTTTCATGAAGGAATGGAATTCTAAAACTTGTTTTTCTTTTGCCGTTGCCACAAGGAGTAATGAAACACATAAGGTAGGTGGCTGAACTTTCAAAGAACGTTTAGCTAGTAGGTAGAATGTATTTTCAAAATCAGGTGTTTATAAGTTTTGAATGTAAGATGTGGATTGGGATAAAATTTTGTCACATTTTTGAATCAGGGGTAGAAGTTAAGGGTTTTAGGCTTTTTTCTGTGTCTCTCGAAACTTTTGAAAATTTATGGACCTACTAGTTGTTACGGTCTAACTTGGCGATTAGGAATTTCAGAACCGCAATCCCCCCCCTCCCCATTCTAAAATCCTGGTTACGCCCCTGACTTGAATTTGAAATGTAATTTTGGAATCACAGGAGGTAATGAAGCGCATAACATTAGTGGTTTATCATTTGATTTTGTAATAAATTTATTTACATTGTTAAGAGACACTTTATATACAAGAATCGAATGTTATTTAACGATATGTAGGAGCTGCTGTTCATCATTGCCTACCTAATTTATTACACTCTCAGGCTAAGGTGGTTCTTGTGGGATTTGAACTAGGATACCTAACCTGTGTTACCGATATAGTTGGGGTCTAGTATTTTAACCCAGGGGTGTGCAACACGCAGCCCGCGGGCCACAACTCGGCCTGTCAAGCCATTTAGTGTGGCCCTTGTTAATACTTGTCGCTAATGTATCCCGTTGCTGCGTGATTTTATAACACTCGTTTAAACTATTATAGTGTGGTGTAATAGTCCTTCATTGTGATTGCTTAGCACTTTGTTGTGTACATGGAACAACTAAAGTTGCTGTGTTGCAATTAACCATGCCCATTAATGTTAATATTGAGAATATCATGTTAGCAAACACACATCTCTATCCGAATTAAAGTAGATGTCTTAAGTTGGGTATATGACTCTCCAACAAAAAATGTTGCACACTGCTGCTTTAACCAATTGACCATGCCCATTAATGTTAATATTGAGAATATCATGCTAGCTAGCAAACGCATCTTCATAACTTTTTAAATATTTATATTACAGCCTCAATTCAAAATTGGTGTGCCGTCCTCTACGACCACTAGTAATCAACAGACAGAAAAAACTGAACAACAGAATTCATACAGCATTGCAGGAATTGCTGTGTGCTGGGGACAGCAAGATGCTTATTATATAACACTAGAATCTGAGGTATTGCTTTTGAATATATAAGTATATACCATAAGTATGAGTTTATTTCGACTCCATAATCAGCAAAAGATGATAAAATAATTGATGAAAACAAAATAAATAAAACTGATTATGGAATCAAGAAAGCAAACGAAACTTCAAGTAAGGTTTAAAGCGTACAGATTTTAAGTGTGAAGGTATTGATAAAAGAAGTAGTACGTGTTCGCTTTTTCTATTAATTCTATTTTCTAATTTTCTAATTTAATTTCTATTAATGGTGTTACTTTATACTTACTGGAGTTAATTATTGGACTCATTGAAAATTTTAACCCTATTTGATATGCTGAATAAAATTTATGAATAAACCGAGTTTTGAACCCAAGATCTCTAGCTTTTTTTGTTTCCTTGTATAAAACATTTTGAAAACTAAGTAACTATTATGTATAGTAGGCATTTAACAATGCTGGTATTGCATGTTGAAGATTATGGGTCTAATCACTATGTCCATCATCCAGTGATTAATTAGACTAAGCCAGAAGGATTTCATTCCCAAAGCATAGTAGCCCTACCATAGTCGAGGCTGCTTGTTTTGAGCCCTTGTCCAAATCAAAAGTGCAAAATGGTTTGTAAAAAGATATCAGTAAGAAACCAACTCAAAGCAAAAACAATTGTAATAATTTTAGTTCTCTTCAATTTTCTTCAGGAGAGTGAAGTAGATGCGACTTTATATCAAGAGAAGCCAGAATTTACTGAGTTGACACCCCCTCCAGTGGCCAAGAAATTAAGTGTTGAACAGCGAATTGACGCAGTGAGATCTTCAAATTGTGCTTTTCAAAGAAAGAATTGCATTTCTGGTGCTTTTTGTATCAAGAAGCAATTTAGAGTTTTGAGAAAAATTGTTGAAACTTCAAATGCTTTTTGGCAGGTGTGTGATTTTGGGAAAACAAATTGAAAAGTTGACCTACTACCTAATATGCTGTGCTGAGCTATGTTGTTGCTAAAATTAAATTATTCTGAATACTTAAAATTGAAATACCTTGAGACTACTGACTCTGGACGTAGATGTTTGAGAAATCATAGTTTGTCTTATTCTGTAGAACTGACTTTGATATTGTGCATTTTGATCGGCGCATACTTTTTGGCAGGCGTGTAACTTGATTTTGGGGAGGAAAACAGATTAAACTGATTATTCACCGCGTGAAGCGTGAAGTATTTAATGTTTCAATTAAAATAAAGTTGAAGATTGAAGTGGGAAAAATAGATATTGTAATTTCGCTCATATGGATATCAGATCTTTCATTCAAATTATTTTCATTGTTCATTTCTTAATTTTCTTAATGGTTGTGTATTGTTTATTGAATTTTATATTTTTATTTTTATAGTGTGTAAACATAGATCATTCTGATGAAATGGACTTCCAAATGTTTCTAATATTAGTTATGTTTATTCAATTTTCATTCCATACAATTTATTCACTCCCTTGTGCTTCTATATTTTTCTAGGACCCAACAGTAGCTGCCTGGATGCTGGACCCTTCAGCTAAAGAAAAAACATTGATTGGCTTGGTCAACCAGTTTATACCTGCAGATTCTCATCTATTAAGAGGTGAATTATTTTTTTCAACAATCTTTTAGTTTGGATTGATGATTTTAAAGAAATCTTTGCAGTACTGGCAGTTGATTTTACCCTACTTTTTCAGGAGTGAACTTTGTTTGAATTGAGAAAAATCACGATATGCAGATTGCAAAATAAGTTCTACGTTGTAGGAATTAGATTCAATTTTTTGATACAAAAAAATGAAGAAGAGCGCTCAAAACTATGAAAACGAGTCAATATTTACAGCATTGCTTGGGGGAGGAAAAAATGTCCGAGCGGCTGCTAAACGTTCTTGTTGATAAGCCAATGCAACTTAAATAAACAAAGATGCAGGGGCCAGGGGAACATCCATTACACACTGAAATATTAAAAAACACACCAGATAACGAATTCTTAGAATCCTATTCCTAACAGTGTGAATGCTGAATTTCAATTAGACCTTTTTTGGCCTGGATGAGTCATAATGGCTGTTCCTGTTGTCTAATTTAATTCAAGTTCATTGTTGTGTATTTTTTTACCATGATTGTGTAATTTGGAGATTATTTTTGGACACGAAGTGGACATAACGATCGTTTCAATATTATGTTGGTCTTGTTGTTGTTGTTCTTTGACACTTTTTGGACATCTAGTGGAAAATCTAAAAAAACGCTTTTCTCTTCCATTACTGGACCGATTGCTTTGAAATTTTCAGTGGTTGAAGATTAAATTTTTCTCCAGAAGGCTATTACTTTTATTTATTTCAAATATTTCTGTTAGCTCTGTGAGATTTGTTTTTTTTGAATTTGGAACTTATTAACTTATTTCTTGGAGACTTTCAATAGAGTATTTGATTTTTTTCTATTTTTTCTAGGTTTGAACAAATGTAGCAACTTTGGTTCCATATCATGTACCAGTAGAAATGATTCTTATGCTCCAGCAAGGATTCGTGCTTGTGCTGAGGCTATTTGCTGTTACCGTGTCATGAAGAAATTAAAACAAGAGCTGAAGAGTGTTGATATGTTGGATATGTACAGTAATGTTGAGATGCCGCATATTAGAAGGTTCGTGGGAAGGGAAAAGCTTTTTACCCCAAATTTTTCTGGTTTTCATATTTCAGGGTTATGTTTTCATAGGGCATTTGGTACAATTCATTTAATTTTTTATCCAGTACAATTTTTTGGCATTCGACAAATACTGACATTGTTTTTCAGCACTTATTTAATTATTTACCAAACATGCCATGCGTCCTTTCTGTCCATATACAGTATATTTAAGCATTGCTTTCTTGTTCCTAGATGCCAATCTAAATGTTAAAAAAATCTCTTATTTTCAGCCTAGCTTTGATGGAAATCAACGGCATAGGATTCGATAAAGAGAAATGTTCATTAGAAATAACAAATCTACATGAAACAGCAAGGCAACTAGAAAGAAAAGCTTACAAACTTGCAAAGAAACAATTCAATATTGGAAGTCCTACAGAAGTGGCAAAGGTAAAGGAGTCTTACTTTCACAAAGTGCTGCTCATCAGCACAAATGTATTTCTGTAATGGTGAAATATTTGGAAAAGCATTTCGAATCTTTCCTTCTTTACGCTAATACAAAAATTTTAACTTGCAAATCTGGTTTTTCACTCCGTAGCTCTGCTGCATTATTATTATGTTAGATGATCTGGAGAATTTCACTAACATAAAATCCACCAACACGAGAGCAAAGATGAAAGAGCGTTACCTAGGTCTGACATGGGGAAACTGCGGCCTGTGGCCCAACTCCAGCCGATCCAGCCAGCCAAATCCAATCTGTCCCACCTGATGCTGCCAAAACCAAATTAAAACTAAATTTGTATGTTTTAGCTAAAAGTAGTTCGAAGAACTTGTTGAGATTGCAATTAAATGTAGTTTCGGCACAAAGCTTATTGTTTTCCACTTTTGCTTTTTTAACACTGTAAATATTGTTCATGAAATTTGGCGCCTGGTAAGTAAACACTGCCCTTCCTTGGCCTAGGTACATAATCAACCCTTATTACTTATCGATTTTAATCGGTAAGTATGTTGATAGGTATTTGTCTGTCTGTTGGATGCACGCGATATCTCACGAAAGCGAAATTGAATCTGCTCCAGAATTTGCATGTGCATTCATCATATGTTGTACCAGAAGCCTATTGATTTTGGATGAATTATGTCGTATAATTAGTGAGTTATTAATTAATTAGTGATGGGACACAAGGTGTCACTATGGAGTAAGAGCGCTGTTTTGGGGATCCCCTAACTTTCGATCGATAAGTCTTCCCTCTCTGACCGATATTCTCGTTTTGCAGTCAGACATTTGGACTATCATAAATAATTTTAGGATTCTGAAATCCTGAATTTTCGTATTATATTGCTGGTTCAAGATATCTTCATTGATATTTCCCACTCTAATAAAAGAAAAGTCCAACTTGAATAAATTTTTAGGTACTTTTTGGTGATCTCGGATTACCTGTGGATGGATCAGATACTAAAACTACCACTGTGACAAGTTCTACACGCCCAGGATTGTGGAGAAAAAAGGGACGGAAAACCCCCCAATCCTGGAGCACAAAAAAAGAAGTTCTAGAAAAATTAAAGAAGTTTCATCCTCTGCCTGAAATTATTCTTCATTGGAGACAAATCAATTTTACTTTATCAAAGGTGTGCATTTTAGTTTTTACCATCAGTGTCAGGAAAAATTGTTTGAGGGGTCCTCCTGAAGTATGCGTACCAAAATGACGGACACTGGAACGTAGTATGTGTACCAGGTTAGAGTTAGGCCATATTTTTATTCCAATTTTCCTTATCGAAGTTCTATTACAAGTTCGGGGACTAGCCAAGTGACTCCCGTATTATTTGTACCTGAAATTAGGGCCTAACCAATAACCATACCCTGGTACACACACTACGTTCCGGTGTCCGCCATCTTGGTTCACATACTACAGGAGTACCGTTTGAAGAGCTGATATTACTTACCTAATTAAATATTAATCAGATGATTGTGCATTCGCATGTTTTGAACTTTGGTTAGTTTGTCGTTTTGAAATGCGATTGCAATGTTGGATAAAGAGACTAGCGGTTCTAAGTTTCATTGCTGTGTCCCACTATGTAATGATGATAGTCATTATACACCAAACTTCGTTTCATTCATTTCCTAAGGATGTTAGACTGTATTGTATTGTCCTGTATTGTCAGTTTATTCGTCGCAAACTTAGGTTTTGCTTATTTTCCAGACTTTTGTTACCGTATGTTATATGATTTGTTGGTTTCATTGAATGTTCTGGTTTCAGAATGCCGAAATAAATGCTATTATTAGGTTTTGGTAATACATTTGGGCGTATAATGTGGATTTCGCATTTATACTGAAACTTCTTCGTCATATGATAAGATATGTTTTTATTTCCATTAACTTCAGCTCATATATGAGAATAGACAAGGCAATATTTGTTGCCTTGTTGGGTTTTGCAAGATAGTTTAGTTTCCTAGGGTGCAAATAAATTATTTTTTATTGACTTGGAAATAGCATCATCATTTAAATAAATTGCTAGGTTATTGCGCTTCTTGAGCCTACTGGCTTCATATGTCTTGGAACTGACATGGGTAAACTAACGCTCGGTGTCCAAATCTGGCCTTTTGGGTGGCTCAATCTGGCCTGCCTGATTTCAGACTGACAATTGCCACCACCGAGGTGAACAGAATTTTGATGTTCAAAGCTAAAAAATCCCTCAATTTGTAGAGATTTTGATTATGGTGAATGTAGTTTTGGCACCAGGCTTATTGTTCTCAAATTTTGCTTTTGTAACACTGTAAATAAAAGTATGTTCATAAAAGTAACTTTTCACGTCACACTTAATTGGCCCGCCAGTCTGGATGGGCAAAAACCTTGCCCACTGTCTTATAATATTTATCGCAGGGTGGTCCAAACCCAGGCCCGCGGGACACATGTGGCTCGCCGCTTCATTTTTTGGGGCCCGCGTCGCATTTGCGCGAGGTTAAACAAAAAATTGCATTTGGTGTTGTTTCGTCATAGAAATAACCAGTAAAATCTTTTAACAAATTGGCACATCACTAGTGTCATTGAATTGACTAGTGTTGTGGCTAGCTGAGGCAACTAGCGAAATTGAATGATGTGCTTGGCAAGTCTAAATTGTTAACTAGTTTCATATATGTTACCGGTAACAAAATAGGCTTCAAAGAAAACTAAAAATTGAATGAGAAATCTATTAGCCTAGGCTGGCTACTCCTGATACCTAAATATTAATGTAATGGCCAACCAATATAATTCCTGCCAGGTGGTTGTTCACAACCAACATGAGTTTGAAAAGCAAGCTGACCAATTCAAACAGATTTTTGACTGGGCATGGGAGGGAAAATACCACAATGCTTGCTCAATATCTCTGTAAGTTGTGTCAGTGACAAACTTAAACAGCATTTTCTCCTTATGGCACTATCTCCGTCATAAAGATTTTGAAATCTTACACTAAATGTAGATATAGTAAAATTTTTGCACGTTTTAGTGAGTTTTTGGTGGTTTTGCATGCTTTGGCTTGATGAATGACAATTAATGACCAATGTGTTCGGACAATAAAAGTGTTTGTTTTGTTTTGCACTGTTTACCTATTCTTGGCACTGATGTGGCCCGCGAACAATACAAAAATTATAGTGTGGCCCGCGAGGCTGACAACCTTGGACCCCCCTGATTTATGATATCATATTTCTATACAGACATTGCATCCTTTGGTTCGAGTTAGTACTTTCTGCAAAGAAACAAAAATGAATCGAATTCATCCTGAATGCATCACACGTTCTATCACTGGTAGGGTCAGTGTTGCCGAACCAAACATTCAAAATGTTCCGAAGTCTTTCTCAATCAATATTGAATCTCAAGAAACTGAGGTAATTAGTTTTTTGTAACTAATCTGTCATGGGATATTTGACGACAACTACTACAAAGTATGGGATGTCTGAAAAATACCTTGTGCTACTTGTCTCATACTGGGTGACTCAAAAAAAAGATTCTATCTTTTAAAAGATATTCTATTCTAAAGAGAACATAACTTTTGTGCTAAAAGCCCTAGATTGAGCCTTAGGAAACAAATAACTATCATACACAATCAGAAGCTCAAGTGTTAAATAGATTTCCTTCATTTTCATAGAAGTAATTGAGAAATTGAGGGGGTTCTTTTTTTCAGTCACCCTGTACTTGGTATATTCTGAGGTGCTATGGTTTTAAAACTTTAGCATAATGAATGAATTCATCCACATCAAACTACTTTATAGCTTGGGCTTGGAGATGCACATGCTTTATATTAGAATTCCATATGTAGAGTTTTCGGCACTCACGTAGTATGTGAACCAAGATGGCAGACTCTGGAACATAGTATGTGTACCAGGTTAGAGTTAGTCAATAATTTTATCCCAATTTTCCTCATTTAGTTCGGGAACTAGCCAAGTAACTACCGTAGTGAAATTATGGCCTAATCCTAACCTGGTACACATACTACGTTCCAGTGTCCGCCGCCTTGGTTCTCATACTACGGGAGTACCGAGTTTTCTTTAACAAAAGTTAGCGTAGCATATAGTAACATAGTGAAATGTTTGGAGTTCGTATAGGTAAAAACCTCTTTAGAGGCATAACTGTGTCATTTTGGGTTAAGGTATCTTCTGAGCATCTGCGGACTTACTGATTCAAGGAGAATAAATATTTCATATGAAGTTATGTGCTCAGCATTTTCTCGGGACTAGTGTAGTGTAGTTTAGTACCACAAGTATCGTACTTCTAGCGGACTTAGCATAACCATTTTTGCTTATGTTATTTCTAACCCTCACCTGATTACGTCATCCAAAAATTATGTCACTCTGATGACACAATCATGTCATATACTATATAGCTTGCCAGAGTATAGCTAAGATGATAGATTAGAAATGACATATGAAAAAATAGTCGCGCCACACCCGTTGTGGTATGAAACTACACGAAACCCGTTTTTCTCTAACCAAGGCTTTAGACCAGCAGTCACTCAATTGTATGCCATTTCTTATAATAGAGAAACTAGATCTTATCATAGTGTTGTTATGTTTAGAAACATCCAGCGATTCGGGAAGTCTGCATAAGAAATTTGTTTATACCTTCTAAGGGTGAGTCCTGCATTTTTGTATAGTATATCTTCTAGAACAGGGGTCTCAAACTCCCTCGCCTTGGTATGAAAGTTTAATGTTAGTGCGGCCCGTAAGTCACTCAGCTCAGTTAGAATGATTGATGCATTTAATATATGATCAGGACAAGTAGAGCAAAACAAAATATTTTATAATCTATCTCCCGAAAGGAATATGAGCTACTAGTACCGTACCTGTAGGCATGATATTCAATGGACCTTTGACCCAAAAAAAAATTTTTTATACCTTTCCATTGCAAATTTTTGGCGCGTATTTTAGAGGTGGCTTCGAGAGTTGAACCCTATAAACCGGGGTATATGTTTCACGTCATCATTTTGATTCAGAACATTCAACAACCTGTTTTTCAACAGTATTTCTAGACTAACTTTTGATTACGGCAATTAAGCTACGACGCCCAAGCAACCAGAATGATCATTGAGTTCTTTGATTCATACTTGAATTTCTGAAACACAACCCAAAACTAACAAATAGCATGCAAAAACGAGGTAATGTTTACAAACATGCCTGAAAATCTTTCTGAGTGACAAGTGTCTGAGCGTTTGCGAAAAAGACTATTGGTACGTCATTTTTTGCATCTTGTTGATTAGCCCATGTTACGGAATAAACAAGGAAGTAGATGCCTCGGGGAAAGGTCCATCACGGAATTACTTACATTCATGTTTTTGACATGTTTTGCGTATAGAAAAATAGAGAAAAAGATTTACCTTTTTGACTTCAATTAATGCTTTTATTGTGAAAAACCAGATGCGGCCTGGACTCACTAAGGCTCCATCTCGGCGGCCCCCAGATAAATTGAGTTTGAGACCCCTGTTCTAGAATCTTCGGTGATAAATCCTTGACCAAGTCGTAACGGTCATTTTATTTTAATGACAATTTCAGGTATGAAAATAGCAATATGAATTTTTATAGATACAGGAACTACGTTAGCAGAGACAGCCTTACTGAACTAACTTGGAAACTTAGACAGAGAGATAGCTATCGCACATTATCACACTCCATTCATATGAACCTGCAAACCCATGGAACAATCAGCTTGGTCCTAATGCCTAGCCTAGCGTGATGTACAAACAATCTTACGGGACATTATTTTCCTAATGGTTTGCTACCTTTGTCCTAGAGCAGTTGTTTCAAAAGTTGATTAACTGGGGGCCAAAATTAGAAGCGGAAGGATATTCGTGGGCAAGGAGGGAGAGGCCAGCGCCGGCAAGGAGTCGATTGCGGTATCGGTGCGTATAATTAAGATACGGAACAATTAATTGTTACGAATTTACACATGCTTAAACTGTGACAATGACGTAACAATTGGCGGTATATAAAACGCAAAAAAGTAAAAACATAGTGTGTTAAAAAGTTCGGCGGGCCGTGTTAAATTTTTACCGTAATTGACCCATGGACGTGGTTTGGCAACCACTGATCTAGAGTTAGCGTTGTACTTTATTACCCAATCCTAAGATTTTGGCTCGCTGTTCAGTGCAAGTAAGAGATTTCTTGAATAAACCTAGGACCAGGGGTAATATATCACAGAGGATTTCCTTCCGAATACATCTTCCCTTACGTGCTAATCACTAGAGATTTGTTCTGACCAAAGTTGAAAACTGCAATATAGCATATGGCTGTATTGATAGACATGGGCTTCCTACAACTACTGACTACTTTGCTAAAGTAAAGGAGGGGTATTTCCCCAAATATCCCCCAACTGACTGCGCCACCTAAGTGCCCGAATAATAATGACAACATTATGAGTTATGTGATATTTTATGACTTTGTTTAGGACAAGGCTGTAAGGCAGCTACTGGGCCTTTCACAAAGACACTATCTAGTTCTCTTTTTTCACTAAAATCACAATCCCATATACCAGAGTTTCCCAAACTTTTTGGGCCGCGGACCCCTATATTATTTTTTACGAACCCCCATCCTATACTAATTTATGCGCGTAACTAAGGAGGGAGGATAATGTTTCATTTGGATTTAGAACACAACAACACAAACAAGCAAACTCGTAGGCCCAACTCTACGACAACGTACTAATTTATTGTATATTAGGATAGGATTTACATATTTATCCCGGGGGAGAGGAAAGCCGATAAGACGCCTTATCCATATGGCGAACCACGGCCTCTCGTCCGGTCACCATTTCAAGTCGGGTATGGGATTAGTTATATTGTTTGTTTTCGGAAGCATGGACTTGGTGGTGGAGGGAGCCGTAACCGACCTGCGGTCACGTGAACCACTCAACGACGGCGAGGAGTCCAGCAATCCTCTCGCACATAACCATCCCTGCATGGGATTCGAACCTGCGAACCCACGCAGAGTAATTAGAGGTGCGGTGGCGAGCGTATTCCTAACGCTTAGCCCGCTGAGCCATACCGCCGCGCCATATTCTTGGATAGTCTCTCACAAATAACTCAACTGGGGTCTACGCCTTTTTCTTGCATCAACGGGGCTCTAATGGCCTTGGCAAAGTCGCACAAGTTCTTGACTGGTGATAACTCAATGATGCATACAATCAATTATTACCGACGATGTAGCTCTGTGACAAAGCAACGATCGTCTACATTTACAACAACTTTTTCACTCCCATTGTTAAGGTCTTGTAACAATTACCATTTGTGATTGCGTTAACTTAAGACTTTATCTCGTTTATGAATGTCTAAGCAACAGTAGATTTACGTTAAATGTATATATTTCAGACTCTCAATATCGCTGCGGACCCCCTGTGTAGTCGTCACGGACCTCCAGGGGTCCGCAGACCCAAGTTTGGGAAATCCCGCCATATACTATGCAATTCGAGAGTCTCTCTGCACATTAACACAAATGTATTTTAGTAACGTCCCGTCTGACCAAAATCAGACTTCTCCAGACAAGCAGTTTACAACAATCATTGATTGTGCAGCAGGAATCTTGAATTGCATTGTACGGTCTGTTTATTCCTGATATAGCATCCTTGCATCACACACATACGGATTCACTAGCGCAAAGGCATTGAGTAAGGATTGGGAGTTAGTCTCGCATAACCTCTACTGATACCCATATATGCTTGTTGCTTATATTTTTGTTTTATTGAAATTTTATCATTTTGCCAAAAATTGAACTTTATTTAAAAATTGCTATTAGTTTTATTATCCCTTCTTCAAAGCTTCTATGTGTCTTCTGTTGTTTCATTTCCTTTTCCACGGCAGTGGGACCTATTCCTAAAACATAAAAAGAATTGTTCAATACAATACAATATAAATCTAAGGTTTCTAATTTGATTTCACATTCATCATTTATATTGAGATGTGCCCTAGAGTTTTAAATAACGGGAATTTTTCATTGAATGAAACGTTTACATACTTTATTAAACAGGGCATAATGTGGTACAAACATTCAAACAGTTAAAAATAGGAATGGATATTTGGTCCCACTCGCCTATTGGGTTGTTATATGATAACCCATACCAATAAAAGACCTCTAATGATAGAATCAGGAAAAGTCCATTTCTGGACAATGTTAAGTTATAATATGAAATTCTAAAACAAATATATTTCTGTGACATTTCTTCTGGCCAATGTCAGACTTCCTCAGACAAGCAGTTTACAACAATTGTTGTGGATTGTTGTAAACTGCTTGTTTGAGGAAGTCTGATTTTGGTCAGACGAAACGTTACAGAAATACATTTGTGTTAGTGTGCAGCAGGACTCTTGAATCGCATAGTATTTTTATTCCTGCTACAACATCCTTGCATTATACGCATACAAATCTACTAGCGTAAAGGCATTGAGAAAGGATTGGGAGTTAATCTCGCGCACCTCTACTGATAGTAATGTTAAGTTACTTTGGTTATACTGCAACGATGTGCATTTTTATCCCACCACTTTGCAGTTAGAGAGTGACTTATTTATTTACCGGCTGGCAAGTCCCACAGTCTAATCCCAACGGGATGTAGATACCACTAGGGAAGAGTTCACATTTTAAATTTGTCGCACACGGTAAACCGCAATCCGCACCACAAAACTCGCCTTGCTGTGCTGGACAAACTAGGCAGCATCTGTAATGAAAAATTTTGGGAAATAAGTGTAAGTTTCACACTAATGAAGACTAAGACTGGCTGATATTTTATGGGCGTGATGACCTATGGCAGCAGTTCGCCCCCCTGAGGAAACCACAGCGCATTAGGACGAGGGTCACAATGCTGGGCGCAAAACTAATTTTACTATTCCCTTTTCAGGAAAACTTCCTTCTAGTTTCTTTGCTTGGCAAGGTTATTTTACTGGGTGTTTTCACTTCGTTGAGCATGAACTTTTTGAATCTGATGAGATTTGGTCAATGAAGAGCAATGAAAATAACACTACTGTAATGATAAACAAGGGGGCATGAGTGCTAAAAGTCTTCAGAAGGGGGCCACGACCCATAAAAGGTTGGGAACCACTGGTCTAGGGGTTAAAGTGTTAGACTTAACTGTGTTGACATCGCAGGTTAAACATCCAGGGTTCAAATCCCATCCCCACCACCTCACGGAAAGTGTAATCAATTGTGTAGGTTATGTTGAATGGAAGGGATTCTTGTTTCTTCATATATAGTAGCTAATGTCGTTGAATGCTTTTTTGGTGTCTTTTTCGGGGCAAAATTTGCGTATAAGGGTTATGGAAAATTCGAAAAATTGTGGGGTTTCAATCATTTTTAAGTAGTAATCAAATCAACGAATCGAGATGTCTATTTAGTAACGGCAAAGGATAAACTTAACAAAAACTGCATATAATTATATTGTGTATCAGCTTTCAAATCTTCTTCAAGTCGGCAATTTAAATTATATTAAATTTCATGGAATGAGTGATAAATTCTGTTTCAAAAATTTTCAATTCGATTCCGAGAATCAAAATATCGTTTTTCGCCCGACAATAATAATTTTTGCCAATTACTGAGAAAATCCCCGTTGACCTTATGTGGGGTGGGGGGCGTTAATTCAGTATTTCTCATTCTAATGCTTTTGAAACAGTCGCCGCGATTACTTGCTCGTTAATGCTTGTCTGACACGTTGTTATCGACTTTTTTCATTTTAACAAAAATAAAAAAGGGGTGCGGGAGGGAAAAACCCCCTGGTTGCGTCACTACATGTATCTGGAACGTTCAACTGGTTACCTATCCCATACCTGACCTAAACTGGTGACTGAACTTCGATTTACTTCTTATGACCAGCTTATTCATAACATTTTGGTTATTGTGAAATCATGAAATAGAAATAGTTTTGTAAATGGGAAACGCAAAAGTCTTTTAAAATTGAAAGCAGAGTCAGATTCATCAAATAATTTTTCTGGTGATAGCCGACCAAATCCGTGTTTTCAAGAACAACAACACACAGGTACCCCAAGGGGTATGCAATCTTTATTACAGAAGGGCCAGATTCAAGTAATTGGTTAAAGCCGCGAGCTGAACTTTTATTTAATTAATGAATAATTTATTGTAGTTTCAGGCACAAAAAAATGTTTTTGCTACTCAGTTTTGTTAATATGACAGTGGTACTGGGGTACTGGTATAGGCTTTGCGACGCAAAGTGATCCCCTTAAAATTGCCACTTCTCCGCGGGCCGCACAATATTTCCTTGCCGGCCGCATTTTGCCGACGGGCGCAGTTTGCACACCACTGACGTAGCCAATAAAAGCTCGACCCCGAGTTTTTAATTTGTCGTTTTAGCTTTGAACAACGATTTTGTCAGCAGTCACGAATAAAAAAATAACTTACCGACAAGCAGGGTTGATGACCGGAGCCTCTCCGTTCGGGCATTCAACCGGAGGGCAGTTTTCTGGACAGAAGCATATCGGGGATATCGCCTTCGAGTAGGAAATTAAACTCGCAAAGAGAAACAAGATAGCGATCCACTTCATGTTTTAGTTGGGTTAGATATGTATTATATAAATCTGTTAAGAAGAAAATTGCATTTTTAATCATATAGGCCCTAAAGCTTCCATCCATACACTATAAAAGTCTGCCCTTCCCAACAGAGAGTAATTTCGTTATTCGGGGGAAATACAGAAAATATTGCTTTCCGTTCGGTGTAGTTGTACTAACATTGCTTATCTATTGGACTCGTTAGTGGACATAACGATCGTTTCAATATTATGTTGTTATTGGTATTATTTGTCTCCTTCATTTTTAGAAAATCGCTTTTCTCTTTGATTACTGGACCAATCGCATTGAAATTTTCTAGTGTTTAAGGATTAAATTTTTTGCTAGAAGACCATCACTTTTGTTAATTTTAAATATTCCGGTGAGCTGTATGGAATTCGTTTTTTGTGTGCTATGACGTCATCTAAATTTTCCACCACGTGACGCTACGTTTCCATATATTTGAGCAGAGCTCTCTTGTTCAGTGTTGTTATCAAAACGTGCAAAACCCAAAGTGCTACTTGCGCTTACCGCAAGCTAATGAGAGTCGAGCAAAAATTGGGAATAAAGCTCTTATAACCCCCTTTTTAGAATCTGTCAAGTCTCTTGCACCCCACCTTGAAAATACCTAGATAACAATAAGCTAAAAATAACAGATGGTAAGGCGAAAGTATGTTATATTCAACAAGAGAGCTATGCTCAAATATATAGACACGTAGCGCCACCCAATGGCAATAATTTTGATGACGTCATAGCGAAAAAAAAAGTAATAGCCTTCTGGAGAAAAATTTTATCTTTAACCACTGAAAATTTCAAAGCAATTGGCCCAGTATTCGAAGAGAAAAGCGATTTTTCAAAAATGATGGAGACAAATAATAACAATAACAACATAATATTGAAACGATCGTTATGTCCACTAAACGTGTCCAATAAACGTGTCCAAAAATTACGTTTAAAATACTTGGATGGAACTTAAATATTGAAATAAATAAAAAGTTTTGAAATTTAAATATGTAAAATAAGGCGGGGAGGATCAAATCTAACAAATATTTTTATTTTAATTAGCTTCACGCCCCCTCAAAAAATTGTATACGCCTCCTTTTAGGGCGTGCCCCACCGTTTGAAAACCACTGTTTTATTCATAGCAAGGGAGGAATGAAGAGTTCCGAAATTGTCAAAGGGTGGAATATATCGAAAAAGGCTGGGTACCACTGGTATAGGGTCCCACTGGTCAACAAAATTCTAATTTCAAGTCAATGGATGTTTCTACAATCTAGTACAGTGGTTCCCAAACCAGGGGTCGCTACCCCAAATTGGGTCGGAGTGAGAGTAGGTGGGGTCGCAAATAGGTCGTGGGGTCGCTGAGGTATGGTAGAGGATTGATGTACAAAACATCTAAGATTTGACAAACCATGTTAAATTTAGTAGTTTGTACCATGGCTTACTGTAAAACGGGCCCATAAACATCGTTCTATGCTTATGCTATAGAAAATGTAGGTGCCCAATGTGACATCACTGCTTGGTTTTAGCTTATTTAACTTAATACCACCACATGACCAAACTCAAAAGTCCAGTGAAAGTAGCTCTAAAGTTCATGAAAAATATATATATTGACCTGGGATCGCACTGGACACTTGAAAGTTGTCTTTGGGGTCGTCCCGAAAAAAGCTTGGGAACCCCTGATCTAGTATTTTCTTGACATCGTTGACTTTAATTGCTACCTGCGGCATATGCGTACTAAGAACAAACCAACGACATTTCTATACTAATCTTTTTCTATTTTGGCTTCGTCTTCCATTTTTTTTGACTGCGTTCCAACTCTCGCGCCAAATATATCTTCTTTATTCTCAGTTCTGAGAAGAATTAATTTACGCGGCTCATATATAGCTTACTGGTCAACGAAATTTTCAAGCTTAGTTTCCTCTCAAGAATTTCTGCTCTACTGTCTAGTATTCCTTGACAGTGCTGACTTGAATTGTTTCTAATCAGTGTAACCAGTGATGTACCGATGTATCGGCAATATCGGCAAATGTTTCGGTATCGGTATATATTTATCTTTTTGATATGATCCAGAGTGTTTTAAAAAATAAGTTGGAATACCAATGACCAAATTAATTTTTGCTTTTAGGGATCGTGAGCTATGAGCAATGCACGTCACCATCCCCATCGAGTTTGAACGGGAATAGGATTCTAACCTATTCTTAGCTATTTATAATTCAAACGATCAACTAGTTTGGATATTTTCTCTGCCAAATTTTTGTATTGACATTTTTAATAGTAATTATGAAGAAATATATCAATCGAATATTAGTGGATTTTATAATGCGTAAAATACAAAATAAGTCGTTATATTGACACAAAATCTTGCGCACGTAACTCAATGTATCAATTCGATAAACATTTATTTAATTTACCACCCTGGTAGCCAAACCTTATGATCAGGGATGGTCATAACCACTGACCATTTCGAACACCTTTCTAAAAATTTGGTCACTGAAATTTCAAATACATTGTAAAATCCCCCACATCAATACTATTCACTTTTCTAAAATCCAGGGACATAGAACTTAGACTTTGATAATGTTATTATTGTAAAGCAGTCATAAGGCATGTGCGATATAAATGAAATTGTGATTTTCTTGCTTCTAAGAAAAGAGACTTAATAAGCACTACGGTATATATACTTATTAATTGTGGTGTTAACTGACAAACACAAAAATAAAAGCAACTAGGCTCCCAGTTTCAAATCAAAGTAGAATCGAAGTCTTTATTAATTAACAGCATACGCACTTTTCGGCACTATTTTTAAATTCTAACTGTTTATCGTCAAGTGCAAGTGTATTTTAGTCATCGATATCGGTAAGCTAAATTCCGACACAATTATCTCTCTACACAGGTATTAAATATTGTGATTCCATCAATTTTAATTTTGTTTAACACAATTTTAGTAGTAGTTTTTTCGTAGATTTATTGCCGTGGCCGCCCAGACTATCTCGTAATATACGATAATAATTGCAACATATTATGGAATAATAAATTCAAAAACATCGACGTGTTATAGGTATTTCTTGTCGGCGCTGATTGAAATCCTTTTATGTCGGCTATAATTTATTGTCGCGACGCGCGATTACGATAAAACACAAAACATGATATAGGTATGTAAAATGTTTTCAATTAAAACGTGGACGGCGGCGCTAAGATCTGTGGGCGATATTCGATATTCTTATAAACACGAAAAACGATATTCGGAAGCCGCGATACTAATATTAAATTCAAATTGAACATCCCTGCATAATGAGTTTTCTAAGTTAACACCGAGATTACTAGCGTCAGTACACAATGCATCTAAATTAATTACCGCATCTGAATCCCAAACATCAATTTCTTATGTTGTATTATATCCCTTTTTCAATCTGAAATAATGTGTAGTATGAATAATGCTCAATGACTATTGTTTTAACCCGTCTGCCCTGCACACTTGAGGTAATAAATACATAGTATCGGAATATCGGCAATATTGGCCTTTTTTTAATATCAGTATCGGTATTGGCGACAAAAATGGTATCGTTACATCTCTAGACTGTAATCCACGTCACGGGCGTCTCCATACTAAGGACAAAACAATTAAAAATATTTCAGCTTTGTTTTCCAGTTTTTTTTACTCGGCCGTGTATCAACTGTCCTGCTTACTGCTATCTTCTACAATCTATGCGCTAGGGATAAATATATAACTCCTACGAGCCAGACAATCTATAGTCGATTGCAACTCTATCAGCATTTATCCCACTTTTGTTCTAGACCAGTGGATCTCAACTTTTTTTCTTTCTTGGCCCATTTTTGTTGCCCAAAAGTTCTTGTGGCCCATTCTACAAGAAAAATCAAGATCCATCTGCGAAAATGAACATTTAAACGTTTATAATTAAAATGTAAATTACTTCTCAGTAGCAGAAAACAGCATCTTCATTGATTGCTGCTACAATCAAAATTAACTATTGTGACATAAATAAAACGAGCAATTTTTAATAGTTCTGGGGACTAACTCAAAATCTTTCTCCGGCCCAGCAGTGGGCCATGGCCTACTGGTTGAGAACCAGTAGTCTAAACCTCGGTTTAAAAATAACAGGGAGTCTATATTACTTATCCGATTATTCATAGGGCTCTCGTAATAGGTAATATACCTTTATCGAAATAGTCTTATAAGATTTTTAATGTATGAAATACCTATACTGGAAATTCAAAGTTAGCTTAATTAGCGGAGACAAAATTCTCTACAAGACAAAATGGTTCTCTCGTAGTATGTGTACCAGGTTAGGGTTAGGCCATAGTTTTATTCCGATTTTCCTTATTTTAGGCGAGTTCGGGGACTGTCTGTGTTAGCCAAGTGAATATCCCCCTGCCCATAGGTTTCATTCCCTTTACACAACTTGATGTAATATAGGCGAACAAAATTAGTTACCTCCATAATGGTACACATACTTCTGAAGCGCCGACAGAATTGATCCTTTTCCAACTCTGAATAATATAAACTGCCTGATGCATCGCCCCATGCCTTCCTTTTATTCACCAAATTATCGTCATATCGAAACCAGACAAGTTCGGCGAAATATTTGATTGGTCATCACATTTTAATATTCAATGACGTTATTCGAACTAACCAATCAGATTATAGCATTTATTTAACCTTGGCCATGCATGTATGAACGGTCCATGGAACCTTTCGTCATCTATGGCCTCTTTATAAACTACACTATTCAAAAATACATTCATCCAAGTTTTTTCAGTTTTACGATGAATTTTCATTCATTTTACTGAAGTTTTCTACAGTGTACGGTTTCCGCTCAAATAATCTACCGTAAACGTATTTTTAAAAATAAACTGGCAAGTCAGCTTTAGCTATTTAGCAGTCTCGATATTGCGCTGATAAAAATAACTAAATTCTCGGCAGATTGCTGAGACATCGATGTATTTTACCAAAATGACAACATGTCAATAAATATATTTCATTACGTCGTGACTTTCAATTTAACTCATTTACATTTAACACCCGTTAGTTTGCATCAGAATAAAATCATTTTAGTTGCGATTTTGTTATAAAAATAGGACTTTGGGCGTTAACTTTTAGCTTGTGCTGATGGGCGATTTGCTTTGACAATAGCCTATAGTGATTAGTGCAACAACGCTACAGCAGTGATTCTCAAACTTTAAGCCGCGCCCCCTTTTTAGAATTAGTGAAGTCTCGCGTCCTCTTCAAAAGTAACTAGCTAACACAGTGGTTCCCAAACTTTTTAGAGTTGGTTGGGACCCACCATTTATTACCACAGCTTATGGCGACCCATCTCGTGATTTTCTAAAAAATAATTTTATTTTTGATAAATGAACACAAAAGACCTCTTCCAAAGTAAACCATAGTGTTATTCTTCAAAGGAAAATAAATCTAAATCCTGTCTAAATTTCGGGGAAACACGGTAAGAAGTGCATATGCTCATTCTTTGTGTAGCAAATTTTTGTTCCTTTGAAAAAATCGTAAAAAGGAAACTTTCACAGATTTGAATTTAAATTCAATTTAATTTCTTTTGTTTTATTGAAGATTTGCGTATTCGAGCCGCCACCGATCCTAATAACCAGTATAATTAATCAAAGCTTTCTACATCTTTTCACGGTGACCGTACTTTTGAACCCACGTGCATTTGAACCCATGCGTATATCCGCGGGTTCAATCTATACGCGGGTGGTAAAATCCATGGGTTAGGGTGAGTATGAGTTCAAATATCCGTAAAACAAAAAAAAAATTCTATAGGTGCAATAGTATGCAGGTGCAATTCTCATGGGGATTAAATGTACGTGGGTTGATATGTAATGGAACCCTTCTCACGACCCACTAAGATTCCTTTTGCGACCTACCAGTGGGTCACGGCCCATAGTTTGGGAACCGCCGAGCTAACAATAAGCTACAAATAACAGATAGTAAGGAGAAAGTATGTTTTATTCACAAAACTCGTTGAAAATGAAAGTAAATATCCAAAATAAGGCATGCAAGATCAAATCTAACAAATATTTTTAATTTTATCAGCTTCACGCCCCCTCAAAAATTGTCTACGCCCCCCCTTCTCGTTTTAGAACCACCAATCTAGTGATAAGTGCATACGACGGTGGTTCTCAATTTTCATCGTTAAATTCCTCCGTTCGCCCATTTTGTAACTCTTTATTCCTTTTCTATGTGCAAGTTATACTCCCACGTTTGTGCCATTTGAGTCAGGGGTGTGCAACTTGCGGCTCGCGGACCAAATGCGGCCAAAAAGGAAATATTGTGCGATCCTTGGAGAAGTGCCTATATTTTGTGTACTTCCGTAGTATGTACAACAAGATGGTGGACACCGGAACGTAGTATGTGTACCAGGTTAGGGTTAGGCTATAATTTCAGGTACAATTACTACGGGAGTCACTTGGCTAGTCCCCGAACTCGTATTTCGTAATAGAACTAATATAGGAAAAATTGGAATAAAATTATGGCCGAACCCTAACCTGGTACACATCTATGTTCAGTCGTCCAACATCTTGGTTGCCCCTCCCTCTAGACCAGTGTTTCCCAACCCAAGTCCGCGGTCTCAAATGATTCCGCAGAGCCTTTAAATGAGTCCGCAACGAGTCAGAATTTCACTGCTGGCCGCAAATGTTTTTGCGAAACTTAGTTAACTATTAGCCAAGTTAGGATTTGCGTTAGAATTAAAAAAAAACATAAAAAGTCAGTTTATCCACATGACATTAATCGCGTCAATAATTACTGGTTACTGAGTAGGGCTGGGCATATATTCGAATATTCAACTATTAGAATAGCACATTTACGCATCGAAAATTTGGTAACACGTGACGCGACAGGTCACTTGCGAGTCGCTTAAGCAAACGATTGGATTTCACAACTCACTTGTGGATTTCCGACGAAAACAAGAGTCTGTACACGCTTCAATAGATTCGTAGTAGGTGTTTTTCGCGAGTTCGAACAACGAGGAATAAATTATTTTTCTGGTAGGTGTAAATGGTGGCAACCCAAATTTTCTAAATTGAAAAGCGGTCCGCGACCGATTAAAAACGCTTTTTTAGACATTGCAAATCGCAAAATTTCGGGTGCTACCGTAGTATACGTACCAGGTCATTTCCTTTAGGATTCTCTGCTTTACTGTCTCCACATTAGTCATGTCGCACAGTAAGTACGCACAGTAGTAATGTCGAATTCACACAGATTTGTCGAAGTCACAAAAATTCGAATCAAATCAAGATGTAATCAGGCACTTTACCACGTATTTTTGCGTCCACGGATTGTCATGATATTTTTTGAGTAGTATTGCTCCTATTTCGTTAACACAACCACAGATTAAAAGAATCACAAATGTGGATGGATTGAATAATTTTGCAACAGAAAAAATCATCGAAAAATCGGCTCTTTAACGAGTGACGTATACGCGATGATTACTTCAGAAGTTGTTCGCGAGAATTTTAAGGCGATGAATATGTATTTTCGATTTACTAATATATATACTTTAAATATATTTTTAATAACTAATAAGTACTAAATTAAGTTGTACATTCTGGAAATTTATAGCAGATAGTAGGATTTTTCCTAACAGCGATAACAAATTCACAAGATCGCAAAAAATATGTATCAAAGCTGAATATAATCAGGCAATATATTCTCTCATTATTATGTTCGCATATGGCAGTGGAATTTAAAAAGAGTAATGCTTTTATCTTGTCGTAAGTCGACCCAACCGCGAGTTATCATGATGAACACAATTAAATTAAAATAGAAATACATTTTAAATTATCGTCGTTGTCATGGAATGAATACTGTGCGACAGAAAAATCCATTATACACCAAAAAAGTCGACTCTTTTAACAAAAGCGTAATTGCGGCGAATTTCCGATTTTGAAATTTCTGTTGTGTTTGGTTTTATTGCTTCTTCACACAGAGTACGGTTGCAATAAACGCACCTTGAGTCCGCAAAGGTTTTCGCCGGTGAGAAAATAGTCCGCGACCAAAAAAGGTTGGGAAACGCTGCTCTAGACACATCATCCCTGCTGTAAGAGCCGATGACTGAATAAAAATAACTACATTTTTATCAGATAAGACATTGATATAATTTACCAAAATAGTAACATGCAAACATAAATGCATAAATTTTTGCCTTCGATTCGTGACTTTCAATTTACCTCGTTTACATCCGTTAATCTATATCCCATTAAAAACATTAGAAGTTGCTTTTATGTTAACGTGCACTTTTGCAAGATGGGCGATTTGATTTGACAATAGCTATAACCTTATGATTAGTACAATAACCTCCAGTCAATCACGCCCAATTTCATTACGCAACACAGCTATTCGGAAAGAAATAAAGTTTATTGTCAAAATTTTCACGAAAATACATATTAAGGTAACAAGATAGAATGAATTTTGCCATCCTTTTCCGTGTTGAATCCTTTGTTTCTTTCCGTCGTGGTACTGTGAAAGAGGAAAAAAAGTAATGAATTTATGTTTTTATTAAAAGTTCTGTTTCGTTATTGCGATCACCCAGATTCAGATACATATCTTATGAATAAAATTACCTAAATCAATTGAGAAAAAATATCAGACATACAATCGCATTCGACGAGGGACGCTATATTTCTGTGTTACGCAGCAGATGATGCCATATAGCATGTTGGCCCTACCATTGGTTGCTCGGGTTGGATTAGGATTTACATATTTATCCCGGGAGAGAAAAGACGCCTCAATCATATGGCAAACCATGGCCTCTCGTCCGGTTACCAGTCCATGTCGGGTATGGGATTAGTTATTCAGTTATTTGATTTCGGAAGTATGGGCTTGATGGTGGAGGAAGTCATAACCGACCAGCGGTTACATAAACCACCGTACGACGGAGATCAGTTCATTTCGCACATATTCATCCCCACGGGGTTTGAACTTGCGAGCCGACTCAGGGTAATCAGAGGTGCGATGGCGAGCGTACCGCATTGCACGATGCGCCACACCGCCGAGATTAAGGACTAGACAAGGGATTTGAACCCGCTGTGCCATCATATTTACGTCTGGGTAATCCCTCAATGCAATATGTACTTTCTAAACCAGGGGTAGGCAAGGTTCGCAGACCGGGTCCCAATATTTTGCCCATTTAGACTGGCGGGCCATGTAAATATGAAGTGAAAGTTACATTTTACGGACAAACATTTTTAGTGTTACAAAAGCAAAAGTGATAAACGATGAGCCTCATGCCAAAACTCTATATGATCGCAATCCTACCACATTCCTTGAGCTATTTTTGTTAAAACAGCAAAATTTGGTTTTAGTTTGGTTGTAATAGCATCAGGCGCGTCTGACTGAATTACCCAACGGGCCGGATTTGGTCTGCGGGCCGTTGTTTGCACATGTCTGTTCTAAACGAATACAATAAAAATTCCGATTTGATTTCTTCCTACCTTGCAGGTTCCGCTGAATCCAAACCAGCCACCGTATCTATCTTCGCGGCCCATCCGGCTTCTTGAACTTTTTATTCCTGGGCTTTTCTTGGGGCAGAATCTGAACGAAAAAGTTGGAATAGTTCAACTATGTAAATACGGGATAACCCGGTAACTCCTCAAAAAGGTCATTTGAGGTCAGAGGTCATTTGGAGCATATTTTAGGCAGAACATAACTTTTGTACAAAGTGTCCTAGATCACTAAACTTCTGGGTACAGTCATACAAAAACAGAAGTTCAAGAGAGGAGTTATTTATTTTCGTGAAGTAATTAGGAAACTCATGGGCTGTGTGTTTTGAACTACGCTGTATGACAAAACTATATTTTGGCAGTATACTATGGGGAGTGGTTTGATACCAGACTCGTTCATAGTAAAACATGCACAACTAGTGATGAGCAGGCGATATACAGGGTTTTAATATTGTCCGTTAAAATTCCAATTTTGTCATGAAGTCAATTCTCGGTATTATATCTTAACCAGTTTTGTTTTATGTTATCTTAGTCAGTTCTTATTCAAGTTTTTTGAGGTTTCTTATTCAAACCTTATTTAAGTATTTTTTTTACTTGACTGGCTGCTTATCGAGAGTCTTGTATCAAGCAAATATGTGGAGTACTTTATAAAGAATAAATATATAAATCTTATCTTAATTAAAAAAAAAAGTTTATTTCTGAACAATGTGACTTAAGTTACTTTGGTTTTAGTGCGACATAGGGCTTCCTTATCTTAATCGCATTGCATCATTCTTCAGTTAGCGAATAATTTACTTATTTATTTACCGGCTTGCAAATCCCGCATTTATATCCAAACTGGATGCGAAATTGGTCACATTCTAGATTCCTCGCACACGGTAAACCGCAATCCCCTTCACACCGTTGTCTTTTCAGTGCTGGACAAACTGGGCAGCATCTGTAATAAAGAATTTTGAAGAATAAGTGAGAGTTTCACACTAATGAAGACTAAGGCTGGCTGCTCATCAATGCCATCTGGGCAAGGTCACCAATGGAAACTAGGATAGTTTGTGAGTGATGGGCTACCACTGTGGGGATGGTGTCCCAAGTGTAGCATTTTAGGGCTCATATTTATCATTCCAGTGGTATTTATAAGTGAAAACACCTGGTAAAATAACCTTATCAAGCAATGAAACTAGGGAAAGGGGGGGAAGATTTCCAGAAGGGAAAGTAAAATCTGTTTTGCGCCTAGCAATAAGGCTTCCTCTGAATGCTTTGTGACCCCCTTGGTGGGCAACGGGCTCCCGGTTGGGAACTGCTGACCTAACGGTTGAAGTGTTAAACTCAACTGTGTTGGAATGGCAGGTTCAACATCTAGGGTTCGAATCCCATGTTCACCACCTTGTACAAAGTGTAATTAACTTGATAGGCAAGTTAAGATCGTAAAGATTCTGTTTCCTCTATAAATAGCAGTTTCTTACATGTCGTTGGATGCTTTTATGGTGCTTTGTTTGGAGAGAAATTCGCGTATAATCGTTGTTTAAAAACTAATAAAATTAGGGGGTCAAGTTATTTTTTCAAGTGGTAGTTATCAAATCAACCAATCGAGATGTTTACTTAGTAACGACAAAGCATGAATATAACAAAAATACAAATGTGGTTATATTGTGTATTACCATAAAATCTTTCAAATTTTATGGAATTAGGGATAAATGCTATTCTATATTTGATCGATTCTGAGAATAAAAATATCCTTTTTTGCCCAGCAGTAACGATTTTGCCTATTACTTAGGAATTCTTGCTGACATTATCTTTTGTATTTATCAATAACTTGGTTAGAAGGCTTATATGCTTAGAAATGATTGCGATCGCATATTTTAAACTTTAAAATACTGTCAAAAACTACTAATAACCTTTCAAAAACCTCCATAAAACCCTCAGGCTGCCATGGTTTATCGCGTTCGTGATTTCGTGCGAGATTTGGTAGTTTTTAATTAGTCCTGTGGTTGGTTACGGATTTTTTGCGAAATACCGATCTAATGCTGTAGTGGAAATGAAACGTTCAACTGGTTAGCTATATCCCATACCTTGCCTACACTAGCGACTGTACTTGGGTTTACTTCCTATGACAAACTTATTCATAAAAGATTGGCTATCGTGAAACAGAAATAGTTTTGTAAACGGGAAACGCCGAAATCTTCAATAATTAAAAGCAGAATTAGATTCATCAAAATAATTTTCCCGTGATAGCCCACCAAACTAGTGTTTGCAAGAAGACACACACACACACACACACACACACACACACACACACACACGTAGAGACACTCACGTAGACCAGCGGTTCCCGAGCTTTTTGTTCACACGGCGTCAAATTATTAGGAAATAAATCTTACAGCGCACTCACACAAAAAAATGCTGCTTTTAAATAAAACTCAATTTTGTGATCGTTAAATTGTGTATTTTGCCTTTTACATTTGTAAACATGTAGGCCTTAGGAATAAAGGCGAAAGGTCAACTTTTTATCCTCATCTCGTATACACAACATTTAAAATGAGAAATGATAAAACAGTTTTAATAAATATAATATGTAAAAATATACGGCGCTCCAGAAGTGTGTGTACCGATATGGAGGTAACTAATTTTGTTCGCGTACTTCACATCAAGTTGTGTAAAGGGACTGAAACCGCTGGACAGGGGGTATATTCACTTGGCTAACACAGACAGTCCCCGAACTTGTAATGGAACTAAAATAAGAAAAATCGGAATAAAATTATAGCCCAACCCTAACCTGGTACACATATTACGGGAGTACCAAATATTCAATCATATTTTAGTTTTGTTCAGCTCAATTCTGGTAATTTTCGTGGCGCACTTAGCAACTTAACTTAGTAACTTAGCAACTCGCCGCGGCGTACCCTTTGGAAACCACTGACGCAGACATTGAGTGTAGAAGACCATTTAACAAAAAAGTCATCATATAACAAAAGTTCGACCCTGAGTTTCTAATGTGTCGCTTTTTGTTCCGAACAAGGTTTTTGACAGCAGTCACAAATAGAAAGATTACTCACGGACAAACAGAGTTGAAGACAGGAGTCTCTTTGTTTGGGCAAGTAACCGGAGGGCAGTTCGGATACGGATACGGACAGTCGCATGGTACCGCCTTCGAGTAGAAAATTAAACTCGCGAAAAGCAGCAAGACAGCGATCCACTTCATGTTTTATCCGGCTTAGGGTTGTACTGATCCGCCTTTACAATTCTGTGAAGAAGAAATTTCAAGTTCTTTGGTATATAGGTTGTCCATAAAGTTTTAAAAGGTTTTGAAATTAAAAACTTTTAAAAATTGGAATTGTAAAAGGACTTTATGGACACCATGCATAAGCCCTAAAGCAGGGGTCGGCAACCTACGGCCCACGGAGTGATATAATCCGGCCCGCGATGCTTCACTGAACAAAACAGTTGTTTTGACGATTATATTTCTTAGGTAACAGAATTTATTGTGAGACAGGTGTGGATTAGGTTTTATTATAATCTAACAAGTATAAAATTCAAAATTACCCCCTTAATAAGCATATAATTTACTTATAATTAGACAAATGGCAACACAACGCAGTGATGATGATGCTAAGGGTTCAATGACGCCGAAAATATGCAAATAGAATTTTTTAAGATGCTATGCAATGAGGAAATAAATCTATATTCTATTCGAGAGATGTATCACTGCTTGATTTTCATTATAAAAAGTATCATCCGTTCAGTTTGCGACCCGCCAATGACTTGCAATCCTTCATTTTGGCCCGCGAGCTACAAAAGGTTGCGCCCCCTCCCCCCCCCCCCCTAAAGCCTCCTTCCATGCACTGTATAAGTCAACCTTACCCGACCGGAAAGGGAATTTTGTTAAGCGGGGCGAATACAGAAAATATTGCTTGGCGTTCGGTGTGGTTGTACTAACATTGGTTATAGGTATTTCGTATTGTTATCAAAATGTGAAATTGAAAGTGCTAGATGCGATTACAATCAGCTAATAAAGGTCGTACATAAATCGGAAATTAAGTAGTCACACATAGCGAGGGAAGAATAGAGAGTCGCAAAATAGCCAAAGGAAGGAATATATTTCTTGACAGTACTGACTTGTTCCAAGTCTGTTTCGAGTGTCATAACGACAAAAAGTGTTTCAGCTTATTAATCTTCTGTTTTTTTACTTTACAGTGTGTCTACTCTCGGCCCTACTGCTATTTTCTCTAATATTCACTTTGAGGATAAATATACAGGGTGTCCATAAAGTCCCTTTACAATTCCAATTTTGTTATAAAGTCAGTTCTGAATATATCCTAACCAGGTTTTTACTTATCGATTTTAATCGGTAAGTATGTTGATAGGTATTTGTCTGTCTGTATGTCTGTCTGTTTGTCTGTTAGATGCACGCGATATCTCACGAAGGCGTGGTTGAATCTGCTCCAAATTATGCATGTGCATTCATCATATCTCGAAGCCTATTGATTTTGGATGAATTATGTCGTATAATTAGCGAGTTATTAATTAATTAGTGATGAAGAGATCTGGATTTTACAAAGCGAGAGCTTTTCGAGACGCGCTGAATGTGTGTGTGCGTATCAGATGCGCAAGTTTTCACGCTAGTGAGTCAGAGCGAAGGATACACACCGCTAGATCGTATCTCGTGATTAATCTTTAAGCATTGTCCATATCCATCTTGTAACTTTGACGTCGTCGCGATGCGCAAGTTTCCTTCGAGAAATTTTCCACGCTATTGAGTCAGAGCGAAAGATACACGCCGCGAGATCGTATCTCGTTACTTATAATTACTCCTTAAAGTTTAAGCAATGTCCATATCCCTCAATCAGGTTCGGGGTTGCAGAATTCCTCACCAAAATATCGCTAGGCTGTGTTTGAATAGCCGTCGCAACCTGTGTTAGCGCCGTTGTATTTGACACAAACTATAGGATTGGTAAATAGGCTATTGGCTGGAAACTAATCGAAACAATCCAGTTCGGATTTGCAGAATTTTTCGAATCGAAACCGCAGTTTCTGTTTTGGGGGATCCCCTAACTTTCGATCGATAAGTCTTCGGTCTCTGACCGATATTCTCGTTTTTTTATTCAGTGATTGTTTAATATTTTTACTTCATTAAACACATCTTTATAATTTAAATTTTTTTTGAAGTCAGTTCTCAAAATATCTTAACCAGGTTTGTTGTTTTTTAATCTTAATTGTTTAAGTATTTTTACTTCATTTAATACATCTTTGAAGGCCAAAAAGTATATGGTATCGATAAATTCCCTTTGCAGTTTGAAAAAATTTGAGACTTTATGGACACCCTATATATAGCTCCTAAGAAATTAGTAGTTGCTTGCAACTCTACCAGTATTTTCCCCTTTTAGATGGCGACCTTGTTTTTCAAAAACCTTGCGTAAATAAAACGGGGGGTCGAAATCACTTGTCTGATTATACATATTCGAGCTGTCGCAATAGATATTGTACCTATATCGTGAAAGTAGAGTCTCTGAGATTTTTCATGTATAGAATACCTATTTTTCAAATTTAAAGTTAGCTTAATAAGCGGAGACAAAATTCGGTACTCCTGAAGTATGCGCACCAAGATGTCGCATAACCTGAACCCTAACCTGGTACACAACCTGAGTTCAGGTTGTGCGCCATCTTTGTGCGCATACTTCAGGAGGGCCCAAAATTCTCTACAAGAAAAAATTAATAGTATTCTAACTCCCGAGTAATGTAAACGGCACTCCCGTAGTGTGTGTACCAGGTTAGGGTTAGGGCATAATTTTATTCCGATCTTCCTTATTTTAGTTCTATAGCAAGTTCGGGGACAGTCTTTCTTAGCCAAGTGAATACTCCCTGCTCATAGTAATTTTTTCCTTTACGCAACTTGATGTAAAATAGGCGAACAAAATTAGTTACATCCATAATGGTACACATACTTCTGGAGCGCCGACAAAATTGATACTATACTAACTCTGAATAATATAAACTGACTGATACACCACTTCAAGTCTCATTTTTATTCTTCCAATTATCGTCATACCGAAACCAGCTTAAATCTCACGTTCAAAGTATTTGATTATTCATCACATTTTAAAATACAATAACATCATTTGAACTAACCAATCAGATTATGGCATTTATTTATTCATGGTCATGTATGTATGAACGATGTATGAAACCTTTTGCCATCTATTTATAAACTATATTTATATTTTATATATATTTATATATTATATATTTATAAACCATCTTTTATAAACTACGCTCTGCCAAAACACATTCACAAACACACAGATTTTTAGCAATTACTGTAAATTTCCATTCATTTTACTGAAAGTTTTCTACAATATACAGTTTCCGATCAAATAATCTACCGTAATCGTATTTTTATAAATAAAATAACAATTCAGCTATTCAGCAGTGCTTATATAGCGATACATTCTTGTCATATTGCCAAGACATCGATGTAACGTAATTTACCGATATGGTAACATGCAAACATGTCAATAAACTTTTGCTCTCAAGTAGTAACTTTAAATTTAACTCATTGACATAATCTGCATCAGATTAAAATCAATACTGTTGTGTTTTGTTATGAAAATAGCTATCCGGATTTAAAATTTTAACTGCGATTTGATTGGACAACACAATGATCTAGTGTGGTGGTTTTCAAACTTTAAGCCACGCCCCCTTTTTAGAATTTGCGCCACAGAAGAAGTCGCGGCCCACTTCAATAATATCTAGCTAACAATAAGCTACAAATAACAGATAGTAAGGCGAAAGTATGTTTTATTCAAAAGTTCCGTCCCGCGGGCCGTAGGTTGCCGACCCCTGTCCTACAAGCTTCTCTTTCATACTGCTTTGGTAAGGCATTTTCATCAAAAAGCGACTGCAAACTACTAGAATGCCTGATCAAATCCCTGTAATTTCCCTAGTCATTTTTGGACACGTAGTGGACATAACGATCGTTTCAAAATTTTGTTTTTATTGTTATTTGTCTCCATCATTTTTAAAAAAATCGCTTTTTTTTCGAATACTGGACCAATTGCTTTGAAATTTTCAGTGGTTGGAAGATAAAATTTTCCCCCAGAAGGCTATTATATTTATTCATTTTAAATATTTCTGTTAGCTCTGTGAGATTTGTTTTTTTTGCAATGACGTCATTAAAAGTTCCGCGGACATCGGACGCCATTTTGTGTCCTACTGTACTGCTTCGCTTGGTGTAAATATATTTGTAGACTGTGATCTGACTGTACGGTAAACCGTACTGTACTGCGAACAGACCTGTCCATATATTTGGGCGTAGCTCTCTTGTTAACTCCTATATTTGAAAGCACCGCTAACTCGTCGATTCCATTACGTAACTCATCTATTGAGAATAAGATAAAGTTTATTGTCAATTTTCTAAATTTTTCATGAAATTGTTTATTGAGGTAACACGATAGAATGAGATTTGTCTTCTTTTTTTTCCTGTTCACTCATCATACACGTGTTGTTGTTATGTTGAATCCTTTATTTCTTCCCGTAAGAGTACTATGAAAGATAATAAAAAGTAGTGAATTTTTATTTTAATGAAAATTTCTGTTTCGTTATTGCGCCCATCCAGATTCAGGTACGTGTCTTATAAATAAAATTAAATCTTTGGGGAAAAATAACAGACATACAATCGCAATTGACGACGGGCCACGAAAGGCTATCAAGTTATAATGTTAGCGATAATGTCACTATATGTCGGCGATGTATATGTACTAATATGAAGATAACTAATTTTGTTCGCCTTTTTTACATCAAGTTGTGCAACATACTGAAACCTATGGGCAGTGGTTATATTCACTTTGTTAACACAGACAGTAATAGAATAAAATTTGAGAAAGTCGGATTTGAAATTATGGCCTAACCCTGACCTGGCACACAAACTACGGGATTAGCCGGAAATCTATGTGTTCCGCAGCAGATGACGTCAGATTTTGACCCTATCGTAGTTTGCAGATCTCCGGTTAAGATAGGATTTACATATTTATCCCGGAAGAGAGGAAAGCCTCTAAGACGGCTTAATCGTATGGCGGACCACGGCCCCTCGTCCGGTCACCAGTCCATGCCGGGCATGGGATTAGTCATTTGTCTGAGATGCATAATGCATAGACTTTGATGGTGGGGGAAGCTGTGACCGACCAGCGGTTACGTGAACCACCCTGCGGCAGCATCAAATTTGTATAATTCGTAACTTCTCAAAAATACGAATCAAAACTAAATATAATGAGGCAGTTTGAAACACTATTTTATGGCCGTGGATTGCCGTCATATTTTGTGTTAATGTTCTTATTTTGTCGACGCAATCGCAGGCTACATTCAACACACAACTAAATTAATAAAGCAAGACAATATAAATAGACTCGGAATAAGCGTCAATTGAATCCTTTGCGCAACTGCATAATTATTACCCGACAACATAACATAACAGAAAAATATTATTCTTCGAAAATCTGGCATTTTTTGCGAGTGGCCTGCCTAATTGCGGCGATAGTTTCATGGAAATTTCCGGATTTTCCCGATTTGCAGCCCAATTTGGTAATTATGGACGGCGCCCTTAAACGTATATCAACCCACGTCTTATCGAACCTTGCTTTATTACATTTTGTGTCGGGTTAATACGCAAAATTCTAGTTAACACCTAGCCAACACCACCGCCTCCGCTCAAAATAAAAAGAAGAAGAAATAATCCACTTACGGTTTTAAGATGAGGGCTAGTAATGCAGATTCCGCTGATAATTCAAATTCCTAAATCATTTTTAACCCAAACCGCAACTGGATAATTACTAATTTATTATTTCAGAACGCGCTGTTTTATCAAAGTTTGCATTAGTGGCGAGGGCTTTGTACAAAAGATCCGTATTTCACAAGCCTTCGGATACAGAAATCATAAACGAGTCTATCCTTCACGATTAACCGATTTTTAAGAGGTAGGCATATTTTCAAGATCTCTCATTGTTCCGATCATTCAGCTGAAGTTATAAAACTTTTTATTGCTTTTATGTGACTCGTGTATCGTGTGCCAAAACATTAATTACATTATCACAAGTACGGTTGCCCTCCCTCCATTAATCCCTATGCGCTTGGCGGACAGCGTAATAAGCTAACCCAATGGTTATTTTGATCCATTATTAATCCATCGAAACAAGGTGTATTGTAAAAAGCGTTGCCAGTAATATAAATAATACGGACGCTCCCGCTTTCCTCAAAGCCTGAATGCTTTGCGGGCCGCACGGAATTCCTTGGCGGGCCGCAGGTTTGTCACCTCTGTTCTTAACGAATGCAATATAAAATACAGATTTGATTTCTTCTTACCTGACAAGTCCCGCAGAATTTAAACCAGTTACCGTATCCGTATCTACAGACCAATCCTTTTTCGCAATCCACATGGCATGATCCACATTTATCACCTAGTCTCCCTGGGCATATAGTTGGGCAGCATCTGAACGAGAAAATTGGTCAGTACTACTCTCTAAATCGGACACGGGCCGCGGGCAAAATCCGGCCTGTTGAATAATTCAATCTGGCTCGCCTGATGCTGCCACCACCAACTAAAGCCAAGGTTTGATGTTTTAACCAGAAATAGCTTAGGGACTTTGCTGAGATTTCGATTAAATTTAAAGCACGAGGCTTAAATATTTTCCACGTTTGCTTCTGTAACACTTTATACATTGTTCATAAAAGAGAACTTTTTACGTCACACTTACATGGGCCGTCAGTCTAGGTGGACAAAATTCATGGATCTTGCGACAAAAACCGTGCCCACCCCTGCTCTAAATACAGGGTAACCTGGTAACCCCCAGTAATTTAAACCAGTTCATTTGGGTCATATTTTAGACAAAGCATAACTCATTCATAAGCGTCTAAGATTACCTCAACTTTCTGGTACAATCATTCACAAACAGAAGTTCAAGTGTTAAATCAATTTTCGGTGCTCCCGAAGTATGCGAACCAAGATGGCGGACATCGGAACGTAACTTGGGTAACAGGTTAGGGTTAGGCGATAATTTTTTTCCAATTTTTTTTATTTTAGTCCTATTATCAGTTCGAAGACTAGCCAAGAGCCTCCCGTAGTATTTATACCTAAAATTATGGCCTAACCCTAACCTAGTACACATATTACATTCCGATGTCCGCCATCATGGTTCGCATACTTCGGGAGCCCCCAATTTTCTTTATTTCCGTGGAAGTGAGTGATTAATCAATTTATGGGTTGTGTTTTTCGGACCACACTGTATTACAAAACTATATTTTACTAGTAAATAGTTGATATAGGAAGTGGTTTGATATCAGTTTCATTCATAGTAAAACATGCAAAACCAGTTAAAGCAAGGGATGTACAGGGTGTTTATAAAGTCCCGTTACAATTCTAATTTTGTTATGAAGTTAGTTCTCAATATATCTTAACCAGATGTATTTTATTTTTTTCAGTAATTATTGAACTTTTTTTTCACTTCATTCAATGCACTTGTGAAGGCCAATATCTTAACCAGGTTAAGTTTGTATTAATCACCGTTTATTCAAGTTTTTTTTTTTTTTTTTCATTTAATGAATCTGTAAGGGCCAACAGACCATATTTGGAATCGATAAATTCCCTTTGCAATTCAAAAAAACAATTCCCAGAGTTCATGAACACCATGTGACTAACGGAAAGATTTCGCTCCTTCTATAATGAGGTAGCTTTTTACCTATTAGCTGATGCTTGTGTGAAAACTTGTTCGGAGCGAAGGATGCGTCACATAGAAAAATATACAACTTTTGTATATCGTTCGTTATCTTAATCTAATTAATATTATTAAGAATCTAGGAATTTCCAGGGAGATGGCGGTCCGGAAAACGTGAATTTTCAAGTCTTGAGTGCTTAATAAGCGTTCTAAGCTACGAGAAATTGCTATGTTGGATAAAGAAAAATGCTTTTTTTACATTTCAAAAAAGGGAGGGGGGGTTCGACCCCGGGCTTCACTTCACACTGTTTATTCACTAATATACCGTATTAGAATACAGATAGGAGGTACTCACCCACAGACAGGCATTTGCGGCTCTCCGTTTACACAACCTATCTTAGGACATGCCAATGGCGACGGACATGGTACGCATGATAAGCCACTGGCATAGGTTAGACTCGCTATCAGTAAAAGAATTACAACAGACTTCATACTTGTTTTCGTTGTAATGTAAGATTTATTTACATCAATATCTAGGATAGAAAAAAAAATTTAATGTGCGTTTCTCAGAAAAAATCGGAACACAATATTTCTATTATCCGCGAGAAGGCGCTAAAAGTCGTGGATTCGTTTACGTAATCTAAACTTGGACCTCCTGAATTATTCGCACTAAGACGGCGCACAACTTGAACTCAGATTGTGTACCAGGTTAAGGTTCAGGTTATGCGACATCTTGGTGGGCATACTTCAGGAACACCCTAAAAATTTTTACTTCTACCTTCTACTTTATTTAAACTATTTTTCAATGCGGCGCAAAAAATATTTTGAATGCTATCCTTCAAAAAAAAATTGCCGACTTCTGCTCAAAGAGATCTCTATTATCTGGAAAAATTGTGAAATTTCCCTACAACTACATACAAAATTTAAATAAAAATTTAGATTAGTGGTCCTTGCAGAAAAGACTTACGTCCACTCCTGCGCAAGGAGATCCCGATTTTCGGGAAAAGTTGTGAAAATTTCTTACAGCTACATACAAAATTTAGATTAAAATTTAAGTTGACATTTGTTAAAGATATTTAAACCATATATGGATGAAATAAAAATGATGTTTTAAATTTTAACTGAAGATAACTAACTATATGATATGGTTCTTTGAAACATTTACCGACTTCTCCCAATGCGGCCCTTTTCACAAAAGATTTTTCTCAACGCGGTCAAACAATTTTGCCCGCCTCATTCGCAAGGTGCTTCTCGAAAGTATTCAGGACACCTTTGATTTCTCTCCTTTTATGCGTTTCCCTAAATTTCGCCAAGTCATAATGATTTATAATTGCAGCTTCCGAAACTAAACTGAGAGTATTAAATACTCGTTTTTAATAAAAAAAAACTAATTCGGTTTCATTACGCGATTTAAATTGGATAAAGACTTCGGCGAACGTCGGACAGACCATAGGGACGCGCTTTTTTTGGTACACCCGAAGTATGTGAACCAAGATGGCCGACACCGGAACGTAGTATGTGTACCAGGTTAGAGTTAGGCTATAATTTTATTTCAATTTCCCTTTTTTTTAGTTCTATTACGAGTTCGGGGACTAGCCAAGTGACTCCTGTAGTATTTGTACCTGAAATTATGGCCTAACCCTAACCTGGTAAACATACTACGTCCGGTGTCCGTCATCTTGGTTCACATACTTCGGAAGTACCAAAATTTCTATAGTTCCATGATTATTATCCTGTGCTTGTTCAAAGTATTTTTTTGCGAAGTTGTGAACATGATTTGTTTTAATTTCAGTCACTTATAAGTAGAACCGAGACTGCTATTCTGCAGAGCCTGATTGATAGCCAATCTGCTAAAATCAGTCACATGGAAAGAAAATCGAAATTGACATTTTTCGATGACTGGCCATAGATATTACATTGTTATTGAGAAGAAAGTGAATATTAAAATTTTAAATATTTAATTGCCGACTCGCGTCCTTTTATGGACTCATTTCTTGTAACAATCTTAAATTAATTTCGTCAAAATATGAGTCGTTTACCGTCGTAATATGAAATAATAAGGAAACGAGAAGCATTGACTAATCTTCTTGTTGATCGATTAGAATAGGGGCGTGGCCATTAGAATACTTTCAACCAATGAGAAAGTATTAAGCATAACATCGTATTAGTGCGTTGTATTGTGGTTATTTTTTGAAGTCATAGAAAGTCATAGAAAAAATACAGTAAATTAGTAGAAATAAATTAAAGCTGTATTTAAGTGATTTTAATAGGTTATGCTTTTAAACAAAATTCCGCGTTTGCAACAAGAGGGGCGTGGTTAAAAATACTCTCAACCAATTAGAAAGTATGAAGCACAAAACCGTGTTAGTGCATTGCAGTGTGGGAATTTTTTAGCCATCAAGACATGAGAAAAATACGATGAATTAATAGGAATAAAATTAAAGCGATTTTCAAGTGAATTTAATCGGTTTTGGTTTTAAACAAAATTTCGCTTTTGCAGCATGACTTTCAAGTTTTTGCTAGTTTGTTATTAACAGATTAAAAATGGCGATTTCGATTTTGTAAACGTAAACACGTATTTTGAAACCGCCCATTCGTTGTTGTTTTTAATCTTAAGTCTTTCCATTGGTAGCTCATAGTAAACTGGACATTTAAAACCTTAATTTTCGCCCGGACTGGGGGACATGCCTGTTCTGTCATGATTATTACAAAGACCATGTGCGCGATGGCTTAGCGCAAGGATGTGCGACATTTAATACAAGCGGACCACATACAAATAACCGGATGAAACCGCAGGCCTCAACTTTATTCAACATAGGCTTTCTAGTAGTTGTAGACTCAAAAAAATTATGGCGTAGCCATAAATTATCAAAGTGGTGATTCTAAAATTTCTAATCTTGCCCAATCTTGTCCAAGACTTGTTCCAAGCAAACCAATGTGTGTCGAAGCGTTCAAGAATTATCCTCCGCTTGGTCGTTTCGCCGTCCGCGACATGCGACAGACTGTTGCTGTTTGAGTCAGCAAGGAAACTACCAAAAAGGCCGGGAATGTGAAAGAAACCAAGGCAGCAGCTAAGGACAATAAAAAAACAGGAGCAAAGAAGTGACTGGAAGCATCTCGCCCCCCATCAACAGCCTAAACCTAAAAAAGTCTCACCCAATTGTTAATTGCCCAAGACCGTATCAGCTAGCGGGCAAGGCCGAAGCGTACGTTTTCAAGAGTCTGAAGGTCAAAAAAGCGTTTTAGATACGAAAAATTGCTATGATTGATACAGGAAAATGCATTTTTTCACCTTTCAAACGAGGAGCATTTTCAAAAGTAATCACTTCATGCTCGTGAAAGTTCCAACAAGAGATGGGATTTTTTGAAGTTGATTTTGGATATTTTATATTTACTTTGTTGTCTACAGGTTACGTCTTTGTGGCAGCTGATTACTCTCAATTAGAAATCCGGATTTTTGCTCATCTATCCCGAGACGAAAAACTTCTCCGGATTTTGAACACTGAATCCGGTGATGTTTTTAAAATGATCGCAGCACAATGGAAGGGTATAGAGGTCGACTCGGTTAGCGCAGAAGAAAGGCAGAGAGCGAAGCAGATTTGTTATGGTGAAAATTATTTCATAAAACATTGATCTTAATAATGATATAAACCTTGTGCATCCTTGTGAATTAATGGGCGCTGTCAATATTGTTTTCCATTATCGCCCGGTAAAATCCGGCCTTAATTGGGACATAAGTTTTTTTTTTTATTTTGCATGTGCAGTTTCATTTTATTTTGCATGTGCATTCATCATATCTCGGACCAGAAGCTTATTGATTTTGGATGAATTATGTCGTATAATTAGCGAGTTATCAATTAATTAGTGATGGGACACAAGGTGTCACTATGGAGTAAGAGCGCTGTTTTGGGATCCCCTAACTTTCGATCGATAAGTCTTCGGTCTCTGACCGATATTCTCGTTTAAATTTCAGTCCTAATTGTTTTTAAATTCTATTCGCAGGCATGTTGTACGGCATTGGAGCAAAAGCGTTGTCCCAACAGCTAGATATTGATGAGAAGTCGGCAGAACAATTCATGGAATCTTTCCTGAGATCGTTTCCTGCTGTCAAAGCGTACATTAGAACATTGGTGAAAGAGTGTGCTGAAAAGGTGGGCAAACGCGAGTTTTGTTTTCTGGCTGTGAAAATAAGGGCTCTATCTCCGAGCCATTTTAAAAACGTCTTCGACCCTCTGTTGATAATGTGCGAGTGACACAACTGCGGTAGGTTAACACTAGACAGGTAACACAATCAATTATTAAAGGCGTTTATTCGACAATGCATCAACACTCTCGACTCCGGAGAATTCATAATTTCGACTCCCGGAAAGTTGGAAAATAGGACTTCGGCTCCGAATTAAATCCTTCTAAAACCATGCCATACTCCGATTTTGTCGTAACTTTTTTTTAAACCATGGTCGCTGGGTCACGGTTGAAAATGCGGATTGTAGATTCGCTAGCCGGTACTCCCGTAGTTGTGTTCCAGATAGGGTTGAGCCATAATTTTATTCCCTGTTTTAGTTCTATTATGAGTTCGGAGACTGTCTGTGTTTGCCAAGTGAATATAGTCCCTGCCATAAGTTTTAGTCCTTTTACACAACCTGATGTAAAATAGGCGAACAAAATTAGTTACCTCCATATTGGTACACATACTCCTGGAGCGCCCGCTAGCCATTAAATGGGTGACTGATTTGCAAATGTATTCTTGTTAGAAAAGTTGGCGTGATTCCAATTTTAGTTTTGAGTCTATTTGAGATCATATTCCTATAGGCATTAGCTTTGGAGATGTCATATTATTGAAAACAAATCTGATCGTTAAGGGATATGGATAAAAACATATTCCGTTTTTTGGCGCTCCTGAAGTATACGTCCCAAGATGACGTGAACCGGAACGTAGTATGTGTACCAGGTTAGGGTTAGGCCATAATTTTAGGTACAAATACTACAGGAGTCACTTAGCTAGTCTTCGAACTAGTAATAGAACTAAAATAAGTAAAATTGGAATAAAATCATGGCCTGACTCTAACTTGGTGCACATACTACGTTCCGGTACGCATACCTCAGCAGTACCCGTTTTTTAATTAACACTGTTTTCTTCTTTTAATGAGTAAACTTCTATTTTTTCCAATCTTTTTTCCAGGGTTACGTTAAAACCCTACTTAATCGTCGTCGCTACCTACCTTCCATCACTGACACCAACATGTCCGTGAGATCTCAGGCAGAGAGACAAGCTGTCAATACCACGGTTCAAGGGTCAGCTGCTGACGTCATCAAGAAAGCTACTGTGAGGATGCATCGTACTATGAGAAAAAAATGGAATATAGTGATCGGGTATGCTGGCAATTTTTTAATTTTATTTTTATTTTCAAAATCTATTTCAGACCTGGGCTATAACTGAATAATCTATAAAACGGTATAGTGAATGCGGTGGGGTGTGGCGCGTCGTGCTAAGCGATAAGAATACGCTCGCCACCGCACCTCTGATTAGCAGGTTCGAATCGAATCATGTACGAAAGGATTGCTAGACTACTCGCCGCCGTAGGGTGGTTCACGTCAGCGCTGTTCGGTTACGGCTTCTCCACCATCAAGTCCGTGCATCTGAAAAAAAAACTAGCTAACTAATACCATACACGATATGGACTGGTAACCGGACGAGAAGCCATGGTTCGTTATATTATTAAGCCGCCTTATAGGCTTTTCTCTTTCCCGGGACAAATATGTAAATCCTATCCTAAATGCTACTATGTACATTCGAGGAACTAGCCATTCGTTCATATACATTGTTCTTGAATCTTCTTCATCATGTCGATTCACTAGAAAGTTCGAGGCTGGCCATACTACCTATATCGATATATTATGAGATCTAGATTTATTAGGGTCATCTTACCTGCGATATCAACATATTCAGAGTTAAGCACACTAGCCACTAGTCTACAGGGCTATCTACTAGGCCGGAGTTCAGATCTTGCAACCGAGCTGTAGTTTGCCGTCTTGTTGAGTCCTTTCATCAGTTTCCCTTTCACTGGATTAAAATGAATCCTATTTTATTTCAGGCAGCAAAGCCATCGATTGACGTCATCAAATCGTCATAAATTTCATGACGTCACTCATCCGGGATGTTACCTAGTTTTACATCTTCATGACGAACTCATGTTCGAAGTTCGTAGTGATATTTTACCGGAAGTTGCGTCACTAGTGCAGTCATGCATGGAGAAATCTGTGAAATTAAATGTTAGGCTGCCAATAAAGCTGTCAAGCGGGGAATCATGGGGTAGTTTGAAAGAATACATCCCGCCCAAAGCATAATTTGTACAGCTGTGATATTTGAGGCGTTTAATTTGAAGATGTAAAAAAGATTCTACCAACATTGTCACCGTCAGATGACAGCAAAGAGACCTGAAAATACTGACTAATTCAGGGCTGGGTATGGCTAATCGGTTAACCGGTTAATGTTACCTGGCCCTGCCATACATCAAAAATAACAGTATTGAAATTGGCTGTCTTTTGGTAACTGATCGATTAGAATATCTGCTCTGCCATTCGAAAACTACTTATTTATATTCTGTGAATATTTATCGCCTATCGGGATCCTCTGATGTAACGCGCCTTTACCAATGATTTAAAATGAATTAGAAAATTAGCACTTGATTCCTCAACTCATTTGTGTTATTTGTCTGTATGTTAATAGTAAACATAACTATTTATTGAATTAGAACCATGGGTGTGCAACCTGCGGCCCGCGGGCCAAATGCGTATAAATTGTGTGGCCCGCGGAGAAGTGTCTATTTCGAGTAGTTTGCGGCCCGCAAAACTAGTTTTTTAATGCAGTTTAATCTTAGTTTAATTAACCCATTTGCGTTGCAAAGCATATACCCGAGTCAAATTTATTATCTATGACGTTACAATGCCCTAACAACTAGCTTCTTTGATACCACGTAAACATTATTTAATTATTTACCTGCGATACTGTTTAATGAATTTAAACCATACTTGATCATAAATTAAATCCTTATAGATATTGGAAAAAATTGAGTACCTGATGTCGTATTCAGCGAGAACATCTGCTTTGCTATCAGGGGTGTACTCAAGGGGGTGATGGTCGGAATCCGCCCCTTTCGAATGTAAAAAACGACAACATTTTTCTGTATCTTAAATAGCAATTTTTCGTAGTTTGAAACGCTTTTTATGCCCTCAAGACTTCTGAAATTCCACGTTTACGGCCTCCGACAGGTTTTGCTACCTGGCGGTCTAACTTTCAGACCCCTCTTTGAAAATTCCTGACATCTCTGTTCGCTATGAATTCCACATTTTATGCTCACCCCAATTCGGACCGAACCGTGCACTCAATTTAACTCTCTGACTGATTTTCAAGCCCGAACTACGTAATATGTTCGAAGCTGCCTGTGTAGATGATGATTTAGTTTGTCTGTCTTCTGCTAATATTTAACAATGCAATACATGTTTATTTATCTCACTGTGTTGTTCCGATCATATACTTTTTGTTTGTTAAGTATATTTCACTGCCATTGTAAAGTTTTTTGCAATAAAAAACATCAAAAATAGTTGTGTTGCCAGTATTTTCCATCCTTATGCATCCTCGGTAAACTCTATTACTGATATGACAAACCATTGTCCCAAAGTATGTGAACCAAGATGGCGGACACCAGAACGTAGTATGTGTACCAGGTTAGGCCATAATTTATTCCAATTTTCCTTATTTTAGTCCTATCACGAGTTCGCGGACTAGCCAAGTGACTCCCGTAGTATTTGTACCAGACATTATGGCCTAATCTGGTGCACATACTACGTTCCTGGGTTCACGTGCTTTGGGATTCCCGATTTGTCTACCTGTCTCTCCTATCCTCGGTAAACTCTATTACTGATATGACAAACCATTGTCCCAAAGTATGTGAACCAAGATGGCGGACACCAGAACGTAGTATGTGTACCAGGTTAGGCCATAATTTATTCCAATTTTCCTTATTTTAGTCCTATCACGAGTTCGCGGACTAGCCAAGTGACTCCCGTAGTATTTGTACCAGACATTATGGCCTAATCTGGTGCACATACTACGTTCCTGGGTTCACGTGCTTTGGGATTCCCGATTTGTCTACCTGTCGCTATTAATGGACGTGAAAAAAAGTTTGTATTGTCACGAATAATCGATATATCCTCGGGGATAGCGTTGATCCAGTCATGTCCATGCTGAAAACGAACAATATGAGTTTCAAATAAAAATATTTGCTGATCTTGGACTATTTTATCATCGTGATCAATCAATGCCTTTGTTTGGGGAATAGCAATAGCCGGGAATCACGCATAATACAGTTTATCCACCTGCCGTTATTAATAGAGAGGTGACTATTGTTCATTTGAACGATCGAGTCGATATTATCGAACATTTATGCACTGTGTATCCTTAAGAGCCTAATCGTCGGAAAATAGTCAGTTCGTACGTTCGTAAGCAAATCAGCGTGGTGGTTAAAGCGTAACTGTGCTGACATTGTAATTTAAAATCTTGGGTTCAAATCCATGCGGAACCGGAAGGAATTAGGGGTTCTTTTGTACAAAATCCCCGCCATTAATGCAAAAATGTGAGATTCGAGAAAAACATCCCCGCCACGTTTGAAAATACCAGACTATCCAGTTCGAGTTAGAAACTATTTGAAAATATGAATTTTCAGCGCAATCTGCATTCATAATCCTAACTAGTTAATTACTGATTTTCTTATTTTGATCTCTGCCGGTTTTTTTGGCGAGGGTTTGTAAAATAGATCCGGCTCAAACACCCACTTCATTATTACAATCCTGATAAAGAACACCGCACACTCGTTTGAAGAATACGATTTGAACAACGAAGATTCCCTGTTTTCTAGGGCATCCATTAATTTTATTTTGACTCCTGCGTATAAAAATTTCCCTACAATTAGCATGTGGCCTATGGAAGTATAGCCTATTGCGGCTCATAAGTTCCAGTGGCCCATAAGGTCGCCCTGTAACTAGTATTTCTCCGCCCCTTTGAGAAGACATAACGTGAGCAGACGCGCGAATATAGATATACCCCCGTCTGTCTTATCCATGGCTACTCTTTTTGTAAACAAATTGCAACAAAGTGCCGTTCACATAAGCGATTATTAACATCACGATTTATCACTGTGTCCCCGGCTTTTATTATGAATATTAGCCACCTGTGACATCAATGAAAATGGTCAATTGTCCACTTCAAAGAAGGCTTATAGTGACCACCAACTCATTGTTCACGATCCAGTTCTGGGGGTTTTGTGTTTTTTAGTTTGGAAGTCAATCAGTAAACGATGGAGTAATAAGACACCTTATCGTAGCAGATTAAAAATGTTTCAAAATTGGAAATAATGTTTTGTTGTGTGTTATTTGTCAATTTGCAACTAAATTTGACATCACTTCAGATTTTCAGATAGTTCTATAAAATAGCTTTTAAAGTTGAACCATTTCTCTACAGAGATTGAATTTTTGTGTTGTACGAGTGTTTTTGTCTCTATCAAAACCAAAATCACTGTGTGAAATCTTTTTTATAGTAATACAGCCCAAGAGTAGTATGAATCTATCTCTATCTCCAAATTCATGAACTGATGCGTATAATACTTCAACAAATTATAATAAACAATACTTTAGTATAAAAATCGTTAACTTACATGAATGTATTATCATACTCTGAAATATCATTTATTAAATAACAGTAATGTCTGATTTGCCAAATGATTGAGCGGCTGTAGTGAAATTACTCCTTGCAAAAAAAATCTCAATCGCGAACTCTTGTTTATCATCAAATCAACTTGGTTCCAAAATCCTTTGCGAACCTTGGAAGTTATTTTTGTCAAGATCTCTTTTAGAGAATATCGCTGTATCTACTTGTTTGAAGAAGTATCTTTCCATTAAGCACGATTCAATGAACAAAAGCCTAAACGAGACTCGATATTACAAACTATTCAGAAGCCTATATAAACAGTTGTGTTCATTATTCTCCGATTAGGTAGAACTGACAAGGACCTCTGAAATAACACGGTTTCTCTATTCGCTTTTTTAACGCCCCACGCTTGAAGAAGTCTGGAGTATATATATTTTCTTTAGGCTTATTATAAGTTAACAAGACAGGACTCGTCTTTTATAACAAATACAACGTATGTACATTAAAAACAGCAATAAAATATCAATGATTTTCCTACGTAATTTGAAATCTATATAGGCGTACGGAACACAGAAGAACTATATTCCTATCCATTCTCTCTGCGTGTATTATAGGTTTTATTATATGAATCACCGCGAAAATTTAGTAAATTTGTCGATTTTTGATGTATTTTTTTAGTAGGATTGTCAAGGGTCATCATCGTTGATTATGTTTATTCTTTACGGTCTGACTGAAGCACGCTTCAAGATTTTCAAAACGTTCAACTTGAGTTGTGAAGAACAATTAATCCTCTATTTCTTGACTCCTTTTCCCTTGACTTACCCCCAAGACCGTGATAATTTCAGACTGCAAGAACGTTTTACACTCAATACGATTTTAATAGTAAGCTCCTCATCGCCAAAGCTAATTTTTGTCATATATTTTGGACTAGGGTATCCCGCAATACATTTTGAAAGAAATAAGGGAGACCTTTCTTAGTAGATGTATAAACAGGGTGCTAACAGTAAAATCTGCGCATCGCTTCAACTGATAAGTCAAATACCTACGCTTGGAATATAGTAGTTTTACTTCCTTTCTCAGGACAATAGCTAATTTTCATCGTGTACTTCTAACTGAGGGTTTTCAAACAATTTTTGGGAAGATTATTGAAGTTATTTAAAGCCCATCTCCAGTCGCGGTATATAAAGCTAGTGAAAGCGGTTAAACTTGGGCATTTCTTGAAATGATAAAGTTGAATATCTAAATTTAAAATTTGCGAAAAGACTTTATCAAATGCTATGGGTTACAAAGAATATATAAAAATTTCACATCAAAAATACCAACTTCTCGCCCACGGCTTCGTCCAGGTGTTCATTCGTTATTTGTTTTCTATTTCTGTTGTAAATTCCGCACAACAGGCGATATCTCATGTCCCAGTGGGTTTTGACAGTTTTGAAGTGGCCTCTCATCTCGTAGTCAACAACTACTCTGGAAGATCGGATTCTGAAACTCATTCCACTTATACATTTGAGTCATACTTTTAGTCTAGTAGATTCATGGCATCCCCATGTAATATAATTTTCGAATCTTAGTTTATTGGACACGAAATGTACATTAGGATCATTTGTTGTTGTTCTTGTTCGTATTTTCCTTCTTTTTGTCAAAAAAAAAATCGTTTTTCGCATTAACTGCTTTAAAATGTTTAGTGGTTAAAGATTGCATTTTTCGTTAGAAGGCTATAACTTGTTTCGATTTATTTCTCGATCAATTTATTTCAAAAATTTCAGTGGACTCAGTGGAATTCATTTTTAGTGCACGATGACGTCATATATCTATGAATAGATATAACGATTAGGTCTGAGCATTTTCGAATACCTGATGATTTCAGAATCGAATCGAATAATTTTTTCAAATCGAATCGAAAAATTGTATGTAACTTTCTTATTGTATTAGGTCCTTCATAGAATACATCGCTCAAGCAGATTGCTGAGCATTCACACACAAAAACACGTTTTCATCAATAACTCACTACAGAAAAGAATCATATGTCAGAATTGCGTTGAAAAAATACGGCCAGCTCTAATAACAATATTACCTATAGTAAGTTTGGTTTAGTTATCTGTTTAAATTTATTTATAGCCACGGCGTTATGTGCTTTCTGTTTTCCCCTTTTTAAGATGAATGAATTTACATTTTGGATATTTTCCTCCCTTTTTTATAACTAGTCTCAGTGTAATATTGAGCACGAAGCTATTTTCAATGGTCGATATTTTAATTGAAAATCACTGTTGGAGTCCCGCAATATACAATATGGTAATGTAAAAAAATTTGAATAAAACAAGGTCATACCCACCCCATCAGAATAAAAAGAGACTCCTCTAATCCACCGCTTCTCAGCCAGTGGGCCATTTTGATATTGGTCACAAACCTATAGCAAATTGCTATCGTTATTGATAAATTCACTCAAATTGGCTGTAGTAGTGAAGGATGGCGATGAAGTTTCTGTTACAGGGTTGCATTCATCATTCTAATATTTTTGAGGAAAGAATTTTGTAGATTTTGTCAATGGGTCACAGAGTTTTTGTGCAACGTAAATAAGCCATGAAATGTGAAAGGTTGAAATCCACTGCTCTAAGCCGAGTGGCGGTCAGGCTCTGGAATGATAAAATTATGTAGATTTAAGATGGTGCATTGCGCGTGAGTAAATGCCGATTGATGTGAGATTTGAAGCAGTTCAAATCGATATAATCAGGAAAACAGCTATCTATACAGTTATCTAAAGTCTAAATCGTGGAAAAAATTTATGGTGAATCTGCCGTGTTTTGTCTTTAAAAAAAACATATATATAAATATGACAGTAACTTTAACTTTCCAACCCTGAAAATTTTCGCGCATTTTAAATCAACTTATCAAATAAAAACATCTCGTTTAAAAATAAACGAAGATCGTTTTAAACTTTCCCTGTACTGTACTAATACCATGTTTAATGTTTGTAAGAAGTTCCTGAAAATTTTCAAGTACCATCTTAAAGGTATCGTTGGAGCAGCTGTGTTACGTAACAATCCTGTTTAAAGAATCCTAAACCAGAAATGCGTAAACGTTGCTGGGTAGGTTTTTCAAAGAAAATGGAGAAAGAACTCTGATATAATGTGATTGATCGGAGTAGCATATACTGAACTACCGCTCCTTTTTCTGTCTTTGTGTCGGTGTTAAGCTCCGAACATCAGTTCAATTACACATCAGATCATATTTCATAGTTTCTTGGAAGTGTGAAGTTTGTTTTACCAACAGTCGTGCACAACGTCGACCAAATATGCAACGCTTGTTGGTAATTACCGTAGGAAACATAGTTTGGACGTAAAAGTAGCTTGAGCCACGGAAAGAGATCTTACTATTTGTTACTAAATAAAATATTTCCGCAATTCCAACATGGCATGTTTTACCTATAGCTTGGGGCGCGCTCCAGATGTGTGTGTACCAATATGAAAGTAACTAATTTTGTTCGCCTACTTTACATCGAGTTGTGTAAAGGGACTGAAACCTATGGGCAGGGGGTATATTCACTTGACTAACGAAGACAGTCCCGAACTCGTTTTAGAACTAAAATGAGGAAAATCGTAATAAAATTACGCCCTAACCCTAACCTGGTACGCACACTACGGAGTACCAAACAAAATATTCGTAATTCCGACTCATCAGTAACGTGCCATGTTTTACCTATAGCTTAATATTTTGTTTTAATTTATATTAATACAAAACATTTACCGTAAAACAATATAAAATTTCGCTTTTATTTTGACAAAATATATGAAAGAACGGAACGTGGTTATAAGAAAAAATCTGATACCTCGAAAACAATGTAATATCCAAGTAAGGTCATAACCTTTTGGCAACGAGTTGTTCAATTTATCACATTCAACATAAAGTAATATTATATCGGAGACAAAGGCGTTCAGAACGTGTCCTCGTATTGTTAAAAGATATTACAATATGACGCTATGAATATCACGCTACGTAAACATTAAATATATTACGTGGCGGATCCAAATATTTGGAAGTCTTATAACAACCAATAGACTCGGATGAAGTAAATTAAATTCTCAGTTTATATTGGAGCGCTCCAGAAGTATGTATACCTATATGGAGGTAACTAATTTTGTTCGTCTGCCTTCTTTACATTAATTTATATAAAGGGACTGAAACCTATGGGCAGGGGGTATATTCACTTAGCTAACACAGACAGTCCTCGAACTCGTGATAGAACTGAAATAAGAAAAATAACAATCAAATTTAGGCCTAACCCTAACATGGTACACATATTACGAGAGTACCTGAATCGGTGCTACAGCGAGTTTCAACATTTAATTTCCAAAATATTCAGTTTCTATTTATTTCTAATGAGTGATTCAGCCGTCGTCTGGAGTCACATTTTCTCAAACAACGTTTCGTCTGACGTTGTTGTATGCATTTGGTAGTGTAATGCACGACATTTGCACTCATTATAACCGTTTTCTTTCCTACTACACCTTGGTGCATACCTATTTACTAACACAAATACAGAGAAAATGAACAGTCAGGTACATTTACATAGTTACATTTAACATGGTTTTCTATTGAAATTTGGCGTATCGCTAACGTTTTGAAGTATATTTCCACTTTCTGAATTTCTATGAATATTACTACATGAATATACTAACAAAGTTAGTAACATTAGTTACAAATATAAATGAGCAACAGCACTTTATAACAATCACAATTTCAGCTTACTTGGGACAGGATAGATATTTGTGAATCACTACTTTGCAAGAAAAAGACAAGGTCATCCGGCTGTCTGATTTAGAAAAACATTTTCAATTGTGAGAAATTTGTACTGATTCACAAGTGTATTTATACATACCGGTACATTTAAAATTCTGTATAAACCTGAAAACAATTTGGTTTACGAGATTCAAGATTACAATTAAATTATAAATCAGAAATGGACCAGGTAATGAAGAACAATTGCAAAGACTTTTTTGCATTTAGTTGGTTTCGTTTTTAATGATTGTCAAATATTTAGTAAAATATACACGTGCAGTATTCCACCGTTTACATGAACTTCATTCTGAGAGATGGTTTCATTTATTTAAATTAACGTGAATCATGTGAGCTCCCGAAATTTTCCGTTTTATTTATTTCGTTTCCCGCAAACTTTCGTTTCAAATCTGAGAATGATAAATTTGATGTTTGAATAATATGAAGGATCCTCTCAACGTACCTCATATTTCAGGACAATGACGCAGTTTTGGTTTTTTAAACTCCCCACGACAAATATTTTTACAGTAGGGACGGACAAAAGTACACTTTTAAAAAAATAAAAAAAATCATCGGAATTTTGGAGTAATCATTTGATGTTTGCATCATCAAGTCCCAGTGCTATCATATTTAAATTATAAATTTGCTTTAGTTACACGAGCTATTTAAATGAGAGGTAAAAATGATGAATTACCTTAAAATTCACGTTAATTTGTTTAAATTTCCACTCAACGTGCAATTCTATTGCGACGTCAGAGCTTCGGAGCACTTCACGCACTCCGTTTCTCTTGTTATTATCTTTTAAAAGTCTCACTCTTACTCTTTTCAGCCAATAAGATATCGCGTAGCCTTTGTTGATTGCTTTTATTTATATCGGTCGTTACGCGAGTCAGCTGGTCGAATAAAACTCCCTGACAAGAGGGACGGATCAGCCAGTCGCATAGCTCACCGATCGCCGCTACTTGGAATACATATCGCCGAACGGAAAGGATCGGGACAGCACTGACTAGCAGGTTTGTTGTATGCGGATTAATAGTTAATATTTTATAAAATAATTATTAGATATTTTGTCTTGAGTTTATTCGAGCATAGAGGCATGAAATTATAAAATTTTTCATGTTTAGCTCAGAGAGAAGAAAACCCGATAAGACGGTACATTGAGTACATTGAATACGACAGTCTTTGTTTTGGTTACCATTTCATGTTTGGGGAGGGAGTAGCTTAGCATTGGCTGTTCCGGTTACACAGACTTGGCGGTTGCGCGACTGAACCTTTGGGGTCGCTAATTATTTCTAAAACTTTCACCTAGATTTGCGGTAAAACAAAATTCAGCTTCGAAAATAGAAAATCCATATAATTTTGCGAACTTGGGTAGCTGTGGGCAAAGTCACCTTATTATACAAGTAATAAGTTGGTCTTCACAAAAAATTATTCACAATGTGGATTATTAAAGAACATTTATAATAGGTGGTATACAACGCTTTGATTGTTTCAAGCCTGTGTTTTTAGAGGGGTAAAAGGTTATGAACGACACTGCTATGTAATAACACACCAAGAATATATCAGTCAACGTAATATATTGTTCTATATTGAATAATATTAAAATAGTTCAGATAAGAGTAATAAAAACACTCGGAATTCATAGAATCGGCGCCATCTTCAAAGAATCTCGTCATTGACTCTTTCATATCAGCACGATGTCTTTATTACTTGGCTTTATGACGCTACAATGTTAACAAAACATATTTGTGATTTAACAATGACTCGTTGACCTGGAACCAACACGAGTTTATGTTTGAGTTCGGTGCTGCTGACTTGGTGTCTCTATTTTGTTTGGCCGGAGATTCAAGATTGTTTGAGTGATAAACGATGACGGTGCGTTAATTATGTATTTGATAGTAGATAAGCGATGTGCTGGTTTATTAAACTTAGTAGTAAATGCATAAGATAGCATCGGAAGTTCGCTTTATTTCGGATGAATAGACAGTCTATCTCACACGGTAGTCTCCGGAACAAATTTTTCACCAATGGTTTGTGAAAATAAGGACAAGTTGTAGTGTAAGCATTGTGGATTTAATTATTTTGCAGGTGCGCTACCAATCACCAACTGAAGATTAAATTTTTTTCACGTCCGTGGCAAAAATCTCCAGTTCAACATAATCTACAAAACAATGTCGTCATCGCGACTGACAACTTTGCAAGTTCACGAACGATTCAAACAAAACTACAACACTTTGTATTCAAAGATGGTAAGAAATACTTAATTTTTATTGTCGATATGGGTTCAATCAAGGATTCCCTTCGCCCAAGACTTCGCCCTAAAAAGGTTCTATTCTCTCAGACTTGAGCTACTTGGACTGCGATCGCCATAATTTGTGTCCTTTGGGTAATTCTATAAGCTGAATAAAATAGCAGACCAGTAAATATCACAATCCTTATGTCATGCCAACATGGTCGCCTCTCAAAATCGTGCCTTTTTTTAATTATCGAATTTCGCCGAGTTTTAAAATGAATTTCACTCTGTTGCATTTTTGAACTGAAAAAGCATTTATACAGATCATCATAACCTGTCGCGTCACTAAATAGTAAGTTCGCATATCGCAGAGGTCGGTATCCATGAAGTAGCTGTTTAAAAAATGGTTAGCCACAGCTGCTGACGGGTCTTCATTTTATTCTGCGTATAATCTTGATTTTTAAATTATTTTAAATCTATTTCTAGTCAACCAGTTCCTGGGTGTGAGAACATGTTGCTATTAATAATAAATAGTTATTCAAGGTAGAGAGTTACTGGAATATCCGCATTACAATCTTGTTTTACACGGGATGTTTCGTTTGAGTCATTCCTTATTTGAACTGCGGAGAGTTTTGTCATTCCAATGCGTATTTGCACAAGGTGTATTTGCGCAAAACCTGTCTTAGTATCTACCAAGCTTGTCTCGGGCATTATTTGAATAGTCTCACTGGCTTGGCCGTTTTGAGTACGTCCGAAAAATAATGATTAAAGTTTATACTAAAGTAAATGTCTTATATGACAAATGTTATTTTTGATCTGTCGGGTTACTATTCAATATTATGTTGAATTTTTACTGGAATCCTGCCTTGATGTATGTTAGAATGTGAATATGATAAAAGATGGCTATTGTTTGTATTTGTACATTTTTATAGAGCCCATTTATTGCAAATCATCTTTGAAATATCTTGAATTTCTTCAAGTTGGATTGGTAATGTAACAGAGAATCCCATATTATGTATTGTGCTCCAGTTTTTATATTCCATTCCCGCGGGTTTTGATTCTTACCCGTTGGCAAATAGGAATATATTTTAATACCTGTGATTCCTTGAAATATTTGTCATTGTTAGTTTCACGCCTAAAATTATTTACTTGATTTCAGATCCCGAAAGAAGATCTTTTTGACGACAGTTTGACGAACCTACAATGGCTTCAAAATCTAAACGTTAACATTGCCAACCCAGTGCCCCCAGTACCAATGGGAAACAGTCCAGATGGGACCAAGCGGGTCAACATGGCGTACCGTAAAATCAGGGGCGGAGACATTGGAATAAATAGATATAAACCAAGGACTGGCGATGTCGCTCAAGCGCATAACTTGGATTCGCCCGTCAAAGGCGATCCCGGTAGTCAAAGCATGGAAAGACAAAACGCTCAGAGATTGGAATCTCGTCTTCTAAATGGGAATAGTAAATCAAAATCTAAGAACAGTAAAAAGAATCCTTTGCCTCCGTTGATCCCACAAAGTCGGACCCCACTGCCTAGCCAGTATAGATCCCGTGTCGGGCCCCAACGTGACTCCCAAAAAGACTCTCTACCGCGTCTAAGCGGAAGCAACGACAGCTTAAAACTCAACACAAAACTTTGCGAGAACGCAATCACGTTAACTGCTTCACCGGAGTTAGCATTACTGTCCGACACCAGGAATCAGTACGTCTTATCCCCGCGCCAAATGGATCGAGATTTGCTGCCAGGACAAGTAGATTACAAAAACAATCCGTATGTCAAACCCCCTTTCTCACATTTAGCCTTGATCTGTATGGCTCTGCGACGAAATCGAGACAAGAAGATGACAGTCCAGAAGATATGCGAATGGATTAAAAATAACTTCATTTACTACAGATGTGTCGGACCAGATTGGCAGGTAAATTTTTATTTTGAGAGTTTCAAAAATCTCGCGTCACACTTTCACAAATTTTACTCAGAACCTTTCGTCTGAGAACTAAGTCATACTTCCTCAGACTAATGGTTTACGGTTTTTGACAGCTATCTCAGTCAGTGACTGACGAACCTATTTATAAGCACAAACCCCGAGTGACTCGCTTGGTGTACGAACCGACTATAAACTGCGAATGCGAATTTATGAGTATAAATAACCTCGAAGTGAAGTCTTGTGCTCGATGGAGAATGTATTTTAAATCAAATATAACCTAATAACCTTGGTGAAATAATTTCGAAGTTTCGATTATGGGTTAGTAATTGGGCTTTCCGTGGTTTGAAATAGTCTTAGACCCTATTTGAGCCCTATTTGAGTATTTGGTTTTACGATGTTCTAGTAAATACATCAATCAGTGCTTGATCTCCCAATGAAAATTTATTTGCAATGAAACCTTTTAGTTCAATTAAAACGTCGCACCGAAAACAACTAAAACTGGTTGTTGAGTTTCGGTCGAAACTAATAACTAACCGATAGCTTGAGTCGAAGAAACAGCGTCTTAGACTGGTATTCTCCAAGGGCAAAGTCGAAATTTTGATTTCGTTAGAACTGATTGAATGTCAGTCAGGATCCGGCCTAAATATTATTTTCTATACCAGAGGTGAGCAACAGTTTTGTCGGCGGGCCATATAACTAACTTCAGACATCTAGCTGGGCCACACAAAAAAATTAATTTTCCCATGTACACAACAAATTAAAAAATTCGAAACGAATTGGCACCGAGCAAAACGGCGAACAAAAACAGTCAGATTATGATATTAGCTTGGTGAGAAGTGTTGACAAGAGTCACACTAAATGGCTTGGCGAGTCGTGTGTGGCCCGCGGGACGCCTGTTCCACACCATGCTCCACCCTCGGCCCTGCATTCCCCCAATCATTTTGCGCGACAAGTTCATTTGGAGTAGCATGTTCTTTCATACAACAGAGGATATATCCTTGGTTATGTGATATATTTAAAACTTATTGCAAACGGTCACGGGATTTAATGGGTCGTTCAAACGAGACGCCATAATCGGTAAAACGAGTGAGTGTTGTTCTCTACCACGTATACTCTTATTACATAACTTCATCCCCACAACGTAAATTGTAGAAGCATATCAGTTAACGTGCTACTTGATGCTGATCAAATCAACGTCACTACTTCTATAGACAAATAAATATAGAGTTGAATTTCAGTAAATTTACGCGGTGACCAAACCTCGCCTTTCTTTGTGCATTAATTAATTCGCAATTGAGTGGCGACCTTCACTTAGATATATATACTCAAAAAGCTCATTACCGTGTAAGTGGGGGTGGGGTCCCAACTTTCTAATATTTATTCTTAACAATGTCGCCTTTGGGCAACAAAAGTTGGACACGTTCCAACTTTATCGCCGGGGACGTTGAAACACTTCGTTACGGTTTTCATAAATTTTGTTGTTCTGCATGTCTTTTCGTACATGTAGTCCTATTTAGTAGACGCTAAATCTAAATTTAGATGGGATGGGACGGGACAGGCATAAATTGCTATAGGATGGAACAGAAAAATGTGTTCCATGAACAAGCCTGACTCAATTTTGGTATGAAGTCAGTTTTCAATATTTCCTAACCAGGTTTGTTTTATTTTATTCTGTGTTTATCAATTTTTAGTAATATATTTTTACACATGTAGGGGACAACAAACTATATGTGTTATCGATAAATTCCCGTTGTGATCAAAAACCTATTTTAGACTTATGTATATATATCCTGGTCGTTTCGTGGTAGAGAATCTCACGGGTTATTGTTTAATGAACAGACTCAGATGGCGTAATATAATCCTACTTTGCTCAATTTGCAAACTTTTCAACGTGTTGATAAGTTTTGAAGTAGGTGCTTGCAATTTTCTCTTCGTGGGTGATTATGTTCGATACCTGCTGGGCGTCGTCTGACTTTCTTATTGTATTAGCATTTGAAAAGCCTTAGTTCGCTAAATATTTGTGATGTAATAATTCAATCGTATAATCATAATTGTTTATCAGATGCCACAACAATAAATTTGCCTACAGGTGAGCGGGTCACGCGCTGTGTCAAATTAAGGACAGAAAATCAGCGTGCAGTATGCGTGATAAAATATACGTACACAGTCTTTGCTCGTACACCACAAAACAAAGAGTCAAGGCGTTATTATTTTATTAGATGTTTGCAAAGCTGATATTGTGTCGATTTTTTTCGAAGACGCAATGTCACATTAAATCATCATTGAATCATCATAGTCTTGATTCGATTTATTTTAAAAATGCTATCCATCTGGTCGATACTTGAACTATAAAATTAAAATAATGGTTCTAAAAAGGACTTTGCACAATGAATGAATGCTGAATTTGTGGTAAATTGGCGCTTTAATATTTCGATAAACGGCTTTATCGTAAAACATAAAAGGCTCTTTGTTCAATATACGATTTCAGGAAGCTGATTTAATTCATTATTAACCTTTAATGAAAACTCAAAATTATAGTTGTTCGAATCTGATCACAACTTAATTCTCAATAACTAAATATAAGACATACATGTTCGAATATTATTTCCTTAATAAGCATAAAAATCTCGCCTAGCCCACTCGAATGCTTAAGTACGGTAAAATTAAAAGGTAAACACGAAACGCGTCTGTGTAAATCACCACACGCTCTACAAACACAGGGCTCAACAGACTGTACAGTAGTTTTAAAAAAACTGTAAATTCGAGCTGTATTTTACAGTAATCGCGATCATAGAAGTTCAGGTTGTATCAAAATTTGTTCATTTTACTCGGCTTGGTTTGGTTATTGTATGATAGACGTCTTGAAGATGCGACTTCATTCCCTATAGTACTATGCGAATTGCTATATGTATACGAAATTAGCAAATTACATACTCACTGCACAATTGCGATACTAAAATTTTAATTTGTATCAAAATTTGTCCATTTTTCTCGGCTTGGTTTGATTATTGTATGATAGACGTCTTAGAATGTGCGATATTATTCCTTATACTATGCGAATTGCTGTATACGATTTTAGCAAATTACATACTTACTGCACAATTGCGATACTAAAATTTTAATTTGTATCAAAATTTGTCCATTTTTCTCGGCTTGGTTTGATTATAGTTTGATAGACGTCTTGAAAGTGCGACTTTATTCCTTATACTATGCAAATTGCTATATACGACTTTATATGCTTATTATATTTAATTATGTTATGCTCACTGGTTTACCTGACCGATTAACTTTGATTGTTCAAGTGGTCATTGCCACCGTCATCGTCTACGATCGATCGCTCCGCGTTGCCAAATATCTTGTAATTCTGCTTGGTTGGCTTGGTTATTTGCTTTAGCTGTATAGGTTTATTTGTCTCACGCCAACTGGTCCACGGTGACACTGCGCTTTAACTCATGTCTGGTGATTCTACAGTTTTTAACATTTCTGTTTTCGTTCACGTTTGAGTGAATTTTTGAAACGGTTGCTCGTGATTTTGGTCTCATCAACTAAGGTTGATTGAACTGCTGATTGACCAATAATATTTAAATCGTTTAAAATTGAATTTTGAAAATTTGATGCGAATTACTTCGAAATCAGACGTAACTTTACGTCTTTAGCAGAAGAATTCAAATCATCTCTGTATGATTAAACACCAAACAATTGTCAGCAAAACTACGCCAACCAGATTACTAAAATCAATTATAATTTGTGGACAAACAGGTTTTTCATCTTTTGGTCATTATTTTGGACAGCATCGTTTGTATTTTCTTTTTTTGCGCGTGGAATTTGCGTTGCAATCTTTTCATATTTACAAAGCAATTTGTATGGACAGGGGTGTGACGGGTAATATGGACGCAAATAATCCAATGATTCCATCGATTATGGTCGCTTTTTTATGTTGACAGCTGCAATTAATATTATAGCCTCGTCAAATAGATTTTGTTTAACAGGAACTCTGGATAAATATTGTTTATTCTGTAAGATCCGCTATCGGGGTTGACATCGTTTTCATGAAATTAACTGGTTACGTGAACCATTTAAGGAAACATGTTTGTTAATTCTGTATTTTTTATTTGTTTGACAACGTCATCTTGATTGACAATGGCTCTTCTTTCTAAAATTGGTGGAAAGCTTTTGAGAGTTGCAGTCCGTATTAATCACACTCGGAGACATAGATATTTCCGAGTGCCATCCCAACGTTTATAATGGGCACCCAGGATTGTTTTATTGTTGTTTTTTGTGCTATTTTTCTTGCCAAATTCAACAAATCAACATTCTTGGTTAAGAAGACCTGCTTTAAACACAAAACAAATGTTGACAAGTGAGATATATTTTATTTATTTCAAGTTTTCCACAAATAGCTTTCACCAAATAAATTGTTTGTGCACATTCGGAGAAAATTTAATCCATCATGTGGTGCTGTTACATGTGTGGAAACGCAAAACGAAAATTGGTGTTCCACTACTAAATGAAAAACCGTGGTAACATTATAAATATGCCAATTTCGCCATCAACACAATAACCACATTCATCGTCTAACAATTTCAATAACCTTTGTGTGAGGTTGATATATAGTCAATGTTATCGGTTTTAACACCAGACATCGTCACCCCACACGTTGATTAATCAATAAGTATTTGGCTTTCTACTATGCCGACGTTAGGAAAAATAACGCGGGCCGAGTATAAACCCATTTCACGAAGATTCGTCGCATATTTTACAATTTTATGAATGAACGAGTTCATACTTATGACGTTAACAATGATAAAAAAAATTATTTAAGTAACCTCGCATTTGTCCTCATATATTTTATTTCGTCTCGTCAAATTCATTTTAATCTATGAATTCGGAATGGCAACTCATTCTCGAAGGGGCTGATGGACACGTGTAAAAATAATAGTTATGAATATAAAGTTAACAAAGTTCATGTATTTTGTTGTTTTGCATGTCTCTTCGTACATGTAGTCCTGTGTAGTAGACGATAAACCTAAATTAACAATTTTTATTGAATTTTATTCCAATTGATTTCACATGGGATGGGATGGGACAAGCATAATTGCTATGGGATGGTATGGGACAGAAAAATATGTCCCAATGACAAGCCTGATATATACCCCCTGCCCATGGCTCTCAGTCCCTTTACACAACTTGATGTAAAGTAGGCGAACAAAATTAGTTACCTTTATATTGGTACATACACTGCTGGAGCGCCGAAAAATTTACAACTTGAAACACCGGACTAACATGTTAAATGCCCCAACAACTCCAATTTTAGTAATTTTACGGTTCATGGGATTTTTGGTATGAAACTTTAGCTAAAATTTTTCCAATTAGAGGTGTTCCCATCATATTTCAAGTCATCAGTAAAACATCCCTGGTGACGTTTTTTTAAATAATATTTTTTCGTTATTTGAAACCCGAAGCTGACCTGAATGTAGAAAAATTAAATCAAATAATTATTGTATCCTCCGGACAAAAGGAAACACTTAGATCCACAATAAAAATAAAAAGATCTCTTCATGGTTTTCAACCTGTACGAACACGGTCATGACACGAATACCCAAGCCTTGCTATTAATTCTCTATCAATGGGCCATGTTCATTCTATATCAGATTCAACAAATATTTTTTGACTGCGTAGGGCAATGAAGAAATACAAATTTAATTAACTCGTAGACACACAATTCTTTTTGTGAGACGACCTTGCATAGTCTTTACTCAACAAACTTTTTATTTGCCGTTTGCCGGCCTAACCTCAAAACCGTATGACGCAATCTAATTCTCCCAAATTTTTCGCAAATTTGATTTTCCGAAAACAATGTTCCAACAATCATCGCAACTAGACGTGTATGTCTGGATACGCATCATGTTTGCTTGCCGACATGGGCGCTTTCTATTGTTTGCGACAAATGGGTTTGAAACGCAACTTGGGCATGGCCCCCCGCGACAAATCGAGACACTCTTGACTAAGCCTAAATATTGCAACTCATATATAACTATCTGTGACGGTGTTTCGGGGTCTGATCAACTGCAAACTCGGAACCAAGGTTTTATTCTCCCTATTACTATGATAGGGAATTTGGACAATTGAAATGGGACATTTTAAAAATCCTTTTTGTAAAGTCGTATCGTGAAATTTGTTAGCCAGATTAGCTGCTCAAGTTTTACTTAGCAGTATCGACAACATGACCCATCATACGCGAATTGCCCCTTGTTTAAATATATCCCCTCGAGGTACTTTAGCAAAACGTTATAGAGTACCGCAGACTTGAATAGGGATATAAATATGCACGTATCGGACACACGTTATAAACAAGTAAGTTTGTATTCGTTCCAGTTCAGAAGGGTCGTTTACGGAAAGTTTTAGTCAGGTTCCTCTTTAGGCCTCTTTAGCATCCTTGATTTCTTATAGCAAATATTTTGAGCTACCTCAAAATGTTGGTTATTTTACCTAATTTTTCATATTGCGATTGCGAGTTATTGGCCTTAGACCTGCCGCACGGAATTGTGTGTATTCCACGTCACGAATTTCATTTTATTACAAAACTTTGTTAATCTTTAAATTTGTTTTAAAGGGAGCGTACCTCGAACCCTAAAGAGAGGCTTGGCGTTTATATGTGCGGACAATAAAGGACGATCTATTGTGTTCCTTTAAACGTAGGCTTCGGGCGGAAATAAGTTGTAAAGGCGCCGATTTTGTTAACTCAGGGGTTGGGCTCCACTTTCGCGTGTATTTTCAAACTTAATATCACATTTAATTGTGTGCTTTAACAATTAAAAGTCGCCGCAAATAAAACGGAAACTCAACTAACCCATGCTGGAAAACTTATGCTTTGAAAAAAAAATTGAAAATTGCCACGCAATGGCCGGCCGTAGCACCACTGCGCGTTTTTCTATTTTGTGCTAATAATGTACTGTAGTGGTGTCCATGATATCGTGTCGCGAAAGCACGTGGAAATTATATACACCACAGGCATACGACTGACAACTTATAACTTTTTTTGAAACCCGCCAAACCACGTATAGCTATCGAACTGACTTAGAATGAGGGGGAATGGAACAATTTTGGCGCTCCAGTAATTTGTTTACTAATATGGAGGTAACTAATTTTGTTCGCTTACTTTGCATCAAGTTGTGTAAAAGGACGGAAACCTACGAGCAGAGGGTATATTCACTTGGCTAACACAGACAGTCGTAATATAACGAAAATAAGAAAAATCGGAATAAAACTATGACCTAACCCTAACCTGGTACACATACTACAGTGTGTACCCAATTTTGCACATACGTGGTTCCTATCTGTTTGAGCGTGCTTGTAGTTTTGTTTCAAGCAAACGTAGATTTATGAGTTTGTTGATATAGGTTCGAATTACGATCATAAGAGCCCCCTACTCACCGATGAGTGAGGTGGCACGTGCAAACTAATGCCACGCAATGTGTTGAAGTGATGCCATCAAATATTCAACCACACGCCGACAATAACAGTTTGACAAATGCTAACACATTTCAAGTCAGTACGGCCAGGGAAATAAAATTCCACTCTTTGGTATTAAATCGTATACTCTGTAGGTGTCCGGGCGAACCGAAGAAGGACAACTAGATATAATATGTCACAAGGAATGCGATAATACAACTCGAATAGGATGACGGTATCGTATGCCACGCCGTCTTTTGTTCTGATCCGAGATTCTACAAGCGTCACTTTTGTTATAGTTCCTTAAGGCGGTACAAAATACGGGCATTGTTTGAATAAAAAATTTTTTTTTAACCCTTTTCAATCTTTGACAGATAATTTTATAGTTTCACGATTGTGAATTGTGAAAAGGAAAACCTCACTCGCTTAGTGTCCTTAAAGATGGCATTCGGGTCATGAAACAATTATTATATAATTATAATTATTTTTGCTATCGTAATTTTCATCATGAGAGCACTTCTCTAATTACTTCAAAACGTGTTCCATTTGTGACTTAAGTTCGGCTAAAATAAATGCTATATAGAACCTCGGAAATTTACTTGTTTTGAAGTCACATTTATCTCCTATGGCAGGGATGCGCAACCCGCGGCCCGCGGGCCAAATGCGGCCCACATGAAAAAATCGTGCAGCCCGCGGATAAGTGCCAATTTTGAATGGTGTACATATTTTGAAGTTATGCGGACTTACTGTTACTCAATTATAAGTCGAAACGATTAAATATTTAGAACGAAGTTTTTGCTAACCCGAATCGAAAGAAATGCAATGTATTTTATACGTTTAATATCATTTTATAATATCTCCAAACGTGGCTTTGCGCAGGAAGCGCCCTCAGAAGCTAATTCGGTGTAGCTTACGCGCAATGGTTAAAATCTAAATCCGGATCTTCGGAATATGGTGATATCGGATTACTATTGTGTTCTTTAGCTCCGATTTGCTCCGTCCTGACACAAAATAGAGTTTTGCTTGGGGCTGGATTGCGTACGTATACAAAAAGGACAACTACTCGGAACAATAGACAAATCGGAAATATGTCACCGCGAATAACAATACTCCATTGTTAAGCCAGGACAAAAACGCTTGTCGCAGATCCTGTTAAAAATCAATTGTGTGCTTAAGTTGGCCGAAATTGGGGCATGGTTTCATCGCGCTTGGTAGATGTATTGTACCCCATTTGGCGTTTGATTAAGTGTGGCTGCTACGGCGTTTCTGTTAATGGAAAAATTGTCAAGTACCCTCGAAGCGTGAACGAGTTTTAACTGACTTTTGTCCATCTCGATCAGACTCGTCTAAAACAAACAAAAGAATGCGTGAATTTAAAATATTTATTATCGCGACCAATCGCGTTCTTTATTTTCAAATTGGAGTGTTTTAAAGGGCTAATGTCGCTGACACGCTTGGTTGCTTTGAATGACCTTTGACACGTAACAGGTACTGACGCATCAGAACCCGGGAGTCGTAATAGAAATTTGAAATGTACTCGCTTGAAATTCAGAATTTGATAAACCAACATCAAAAATTAATTTGTAAAATGTTTTTCAAGAGATTTACAACATATATATGATTACTTATACAAGTAAACAAGAGTGCAATGCTAGAATATGTGGACATTAACGTCGAATGTCAAAAGTTTTTCCATTAATTAAGATAAAACAGCAAAATTTTTGGTAAAATATTGTGCAAATTAGGTGTGGCTTTAAAAAAAATTAGCTTTCTATCGACTGCGTCCATCTTCGAGTACTGGAATTTGAAATCGATTGGGTCATCTGTATTGAAGTAAAGTATTTCTTCACAACAATAACAACATCAACCATCCCCAACAACAACATCAGATAAGCAAAGCGGTGTCGACTTTGTGTCTAATAAGAGTAATCAATTTTGGTTCTTTCCTGAATATTATGAATAACAGCCATTCATGCACTAAGCCTTTGAAACTAGTCGATGGCGACTCAAATTTTTTTCAGAACAACCGCGCTGATTATGGGTTGCGTCTCTAACAGCCTGACATAAAACATTCCGTGTGTGTTTCAGGAAACCAGCTTAGGACAGAACATTAATTCATCAATGACGATGACACTCACGCAAAAAAATACTTAAATTTTAAAATATCGTAATATTGTAAACTGCTTGTCTGAGGAGGTCTGATTTTGATCAGACGAAACGTTACAGAAATACATTTGTGTTAGTGTGCAACAGGACTTGAATTGCATATTACGGTATTCTTATTCCTGCTACAGCATCCTTGCATTATACGCATACGGATCCACTAGCGTAAAGGCATCGAGGAGGGATTGAGAATTAGTGTCTCGCAACCTGTACTGATAGATATATTCGTATGTTGCGTTCATTCACATCGTAACGTTCCTACCTAATCTTAACCGTCCTGTGGGCCCCATCTCGCCAGGTGGTGACAATTGTAATTTATTATTGTCTGGGTCTTATAGTATTAGCGACTAGACATTGATAATCCCCGTGACTAATGGTTAGTGACGGCTTGTATTTGTCGAATGGAAAATGCCAAACTAATAAATGTTTTTGTACCAGAGTTAACCGTTATAAATTATGTAGAACAAATTGAAAATTAAGGTTGTTAATTAAATGCGCTTCATCATGCTTACGTATAACACAATATGTATTTTTCCTCAACTATCAATAGAGGTCACGCTCGACTAACTCTCAATCCTTCCTAAATGCCTTATATTACCTGTATATTACAAGGATGCTGTAGCATGAATAAAAATTACATACTAGGCATTTCAAGAGTCCCGCTGCATACTAACACAAATGTATTTTCTAACGTTTCGTCTGGCCAAAATCAGACTTCCTCAGACAAGCAGTTTACAACCATGTCTTTTTGTTACTCGTATTCTCAATCGTGAATGGCCATGAATATCATTCCTGTGAATTTAATTAGATAGTTGGCCCGGCAATGTCCGCATCTTAAACTCTAGTTCCTAGTTTTTTTTTTTAAATGTTCAAAGTATAGTAACGAGCACAGGAGAATTAAAAGAACGGGCAATCAGGGAAATGCCAAGAGATATGTGAACCCGCTCAGAATTAAAGGAGACTCATATCTGATCAAAGTTATGAGTAACCTCTAAAATGCCAATAGACGTTGCCACAAAACGAACATCTTACTTGGCTCCTTTTTTTTAATTATAAAATCCTTCACAAAATTTAAAGTAATACCTTTTTTTTTATAAAATCATTACGGGAGTTTCTGCCACTTTCGAATTATCTTTTGCGACCTTGCTTTTGCGGAAGTCTCTAATTAAGAGAAAATGGAATGGGGGATATGTTGAAATCGTTTAAGAGTTCCGATTGTAAAATTCTGAAATCTTTATCAGTGTTTGCATTTGTCATCGTAATCGGTTTTTAAAACACAGAGCATTGTTTGTTTTGTCGCCTTATTACGTGAGCACAGCATGTTACGTCCTTGTAATGACGCACGGGACAAGACTATGAACGATATATTATAGATAAGACCAAACGGCACCTCTTGCTACTGTTTCATGACTAGAAGATTTTTTCCAAGTCAAAGTTGCTGTGCATGCAACGTTTGTGTAGTCACGACCCAATGACCCGTCATGATTACGAAGTGATTATGATGCATTTTTGATATGGAACTAGAATATATGTGATAGCGCTATCGCGAGTTTCTCATGCACCCCTAGGTCATAACTATGCCCTGTATGGTTCTATGTACATTGTGTTATGACCGTTTCAGTTACAACGGATATCGGCCGGAATATTGAGTTTTCGATATTTTTCAATTCATTTCACAGAAAAAAGCTCGTATTACTTGGTAATTCAATTCAAAAATCGGACCTCCTGAAGTATGCGCACCAATATGTCGTACAACCTGAACTCAGGTTGTATACAAGGTTAGGGTTCAGGTTGTGCGACATCTTGGTGCGCATACTTCAGGAGTACCCAAAAATCTTTAATTTCTAGTTTTTAGTAACACTTCGCAATTTTTGTTAGTAGTCTAGGACGCTTTGCGCAAAAGCTGTGGGACATATTCTTCCTAGAATACCGGCATTCTGTTTCTTTTTGGTCACACTGTATTTTATTTTATACTGGGCAAATTCCAATATACTAGAATAATTTTGTTCCGACATTCCGAGGCTTATCTTGTCTGTCCTCTAAAACGCGTATTTCTCCTCCGCGTAGGCGGTAAACGCCGCGTCTTTTGTGTGTTACCGAACAATAAGTTTGAATCAACAATAGCCTTCGCCAATTTCGTTTATTACCAAACAAAAAGCGCGTTGTTCAAAATTTCGTTAATATAATAGGGATTTACTGTTAAACAAATAGTTATCTTTGCGAAGAGAAATGACCATACTGTTCTATATACGGCCCAAGCTAAATCAATTAATACTAGTCCTTCGTATGGAAAGTTTTAATAAATAATATAACTCAATAAATACCTTGAAATTTTGGTAATTTTGCTTTGTATTTTCACCAACGCGAAATTCCTACATCGTAATAAAGCCGGCGGATTGATTCAGAAACCGGTGCAATAAATAACATTTGAAAATATTTTGATGCTCGAAATCTAGATAACAGACTCACAGATTCGTAACGACCCGTTATCATCACAAGGTCGTATGCCATACCTAGTCGTTAGGGGCTGTATAGACTGGCACTGAGTCTGTTGGTAGATATTCCGCATTGCCTATGTCTAATTTTTTCGATGTTAAATCTTCCGATGCAATTCCTATGTTTAAATTTGACCACCTTTTCCGAAGTATAAGGATATATAAAATGGATTAACATTTAATTATAAAGTAATCGACACGATATTGCCATAAAATGCTTCTGGTAATGTCACTGTGTAGCATGTCGTTATATATAAAAAAAAACTGGCATGTTATTTCATAAAAATCAGCACAATACTGTGGCATAAAGCGCATGTTAATGTGAATAACAATTTTATTTTAGTATCTTTTGGTTCCACCTATCCTTTAACCTCTTAAAATTAATAAATATTTTTTTACACAGAATTCCATCCGTGACAACTTGGTACGCCACAAGTGTTTTGAACGGGTCGGACGCAAAAATGATGCCGCGGGAAAGGCTGGATTCTGGAGAATCGATGCAAAGTATGAAGAGAAGTTTTCCAGTGGAATGCTTAGAAAAAGAAGATTGGCTTCTGCGGGAGAAGTGAAAGGACAGCCATCGTCTGCGTCGGGTAAGTTAAATTCATGACATAACGCTCAAACAACTTTTGGTACTCCCGTAGTGTGTGTACCAGGTTAGAGTTAAGCCATAATTTTATTCTGGTTTTTCTTATTTTAGTTCTATTAAGAGTTCGGGTACTGTCTGTGTTAGCAATGTGAATATATCCCCTTGCCCATAGGTTTCAGTCTCTTTACACAACTTGATGCAATGTAGGCGAAAAAAATTAATTACCTTCATATTGGTACATGCACTTCTGGAGCGCCCGACTTTTAGCTGGGATAACGCCATACTTATTAACTGTTCTTCCTCTATGCCTGGCGGATCTCTAAGTTACTGAGCAAAGCGATGACCGCTCTCAATTTCGATTCACTTTTTTTATCAAGTAAAGAGAATATTCCAATTTATCAATACACGCAACCTTCTTGGTGCTCTCTTACATTTGGCATGAAGTGAACGGGTTTGTTAAAGTCCTATTTTTATTCTCAGATAAATCTTCCAGTCGAGGTTGCAGCCCTTCAATTGAACAATGCTGCGACTACGATTTCCTTCGCCCAGAAGATTTCGCTGACGGAGATATATCAGGAGACGAATTTCTCGACGGCGAAGGGTTTTCTGGAAGCAAAAAGACTTCTTCGGCCGGTTCCTCAAACAAAGGTTCGGCGGGACAAAAGAGAAAACAGGCAACGCCACAGAAAATTGCAAAAAGCAAAAAAAGTAAACAACAACAGCAACAACAACAATTACAACAACCTAAAGCTGAAAAAATCAATTTATTCGAAGACCAAGCACCGGAGCTTGGTTATCTCAAAGGCGAATTCACTTTTACTAGTATTCTAGAGGAGATGCGACTCAACGGTAGCCATTGCGGTAGCTCTGTGAATTCATCCTTATCTCTACCCAACACCCCAAATCTCGCAGCTTCCCGCAAAAGCAGAGGAAACGCGCCAACTTCCGCCACAATGACCAGTAATGAAAGCCTTTTCACTGATGTCATGCTCCCGATTGACCCGAGCTTGTTGCTGACATCAAGTGGTGGAAGCGTGCATATTCCTAATTCCTCTCCTCTGAATCTCGACATGGACACCGTTCCTCATGACCTGATTGACGACTTTTTCAATACAGATAAACACGCCAGGGCTTCGATCGAGTCTTTGGGTCGAAGGCGTGGCACCGCCCTCAACACACCCACATTTGAACTAGATCCTAACGACGATTTTGACATTGGAATTTCAAAAAGCGTTGAAGCGCTTGACCTTACGGTTACCGGAAGTAAAATTGAACCTCCGGATGGGTGGATTCCTGACCCTACCACCTTAGACTTAGTACTTGGTGAAAAGCAAGACAATTTTGGACTGACGGAGCTTGATTTGGGTGTTGGCGCTTACGATTTCTCCGATTTTTGCGACATTAATGACGAGAATTCACCGCGCGGTAAAAAGAAGAAAGCGCGTAGACGGCCTGGTTCGGCGTCCTCGGGCACCGGATCTACTAACACGTCCCCAAGACGCCCCGCGAATCACCTGTCAATGCCGCCTCAATTGAAAACCTCCTCGCGGGCTTCTTCTCACACATGGCAAGAAACTAAAACTGCCACCGATACTATACAGTCCATTTTAGGAACGGAATTTGATGATCTATTATAATATAGTTATGTGTTTCAGAATTTTAAAATTTCAAATCGCCTATTCTGCACTTTTAAATATATATATTGAAGGAAAAAATATCGAATTAAGTAACAGTTAGTTACAGTGTTTTACTTTTACTACCACCCCCAGTAATTAAGGTTTTCAAGCCCAAACGTGTCGGTGTTTTGTTTAGCACAGAGGTAAATCAAAGTTGTCTGCCTTTATTATATTACTGATAAAATTTAGTTAATGTTCTGCGCTTTTTTTTTTATAGTATCCCTTACTCCGAATCATGACATCTTCGTTAGCTGTGGGCCATATGTAACCAAGCCCGAATGATTCCATTTATCAATGTTTCAAACATGAACAATATAACTTTGCGAATATATATTTAATCGTTTCACAATTGAATACCTATGGAAGTTAGTTTATATAACAGAAGAGTAGTTGTAGTATACATCTACGTAGTTTAATATCCCACGTCATCTTAAACCACCTTATCGAGGTCTTCAAACCAAATGTACGAAACTCAAAAAACTTGTTTTGTGGAAATCAGGAAAACGTATATTTTTGATTATTGAAATACTTTGGTGATTACCGCTTGAAACTTTGATCAGAAAACCGGTTCAAAAAGCGCTTATTCCCTTGTTTTTTTTTCGAACGAAATATTCGCCCTCTTGTCTTGAAATCCTCTACCGAAATGTTTAGTTAAATATCACAAGTAGAAGACTGATAAGGCTAAGAAACGTACGAAATGTTCTATATACATATTTCGTAAATTTAGAATTGGCTTGTATGTGCGGCATGATCTTTACTGTTTAAGTTACATATCACGCGCAGTTAATTTAAAAGAAACCATGCGACATGTACAATATCTCACGTAAATTTATCAACTGACTGATATATATAAATTTCATGTGTGTATGTACTATTGTTTCACAGCTCACTGTAGTTAATAAAGTTCTTCATTTATCTATTTTTCATTTTATTATTTTTTCTACTTTCAGCATCTTTGCACTTATTATTTTTACACCCTGTGACCGAGATTTGTGACGTACTATTATATTATTATGACGTAATTGACCATTGTGACGTGCGCATTCGCAAATAAAAGGAACATATACAATTAAAACGTAAAATTCATACTCCAGCTAAGAGACTTTTATTGATATTTGAAAAATGATTAGTTTTACTTTACAAGTTCAACAACATAAAATTGTGTAATCTAGCTTTAATTTTTCATTACGTTTCGGTTAAATTTTATTACGAAACTGCTATCCGTTCACAAATTTCTTCTGGCACAATAGTATTTAATTCTTCCAATTAAGCGAGTTGACACGGTCATTTACCCTATCCCAATTTTTCAAGTTGTAACTAATCTTTTATTATTTTTATCGCCTTTTTAGAGATATTTTTACACCATTTTATCGTAATTTTTTTTTATTTTTCTCATGAAATAAAGTAGAAAATTGCTTTCAGAAATTTATTACTATATGTTAGACTATCAGAAAATTTATCTATTGTACAGTTCATTTTTCCCGCGCATCTTGAATATTATTTTATATAATTTGTGTTGTACAGTATCATCATTGCCGAAAAGTATTAGAAAGGTTCGTCCATAATATCTTGAGTCCGTTTGACCAAACTGAAAGATGATTCGTATTTTGATTCGTTGCTTGCGTTTATGAAACGCGAAGGCTTGAGTATCAGTAAGATTGAAAAAGGATACTGTATTGTTTTCTCTTTCATAGTGTGTTCACCTAGACCAGTGGTCCCAAACTTTTATGGCTTTTACTCGCCCCCCTTCTGGAAGCTTTGAGCATTCATGCCCCCCCCCCCCCCCTTTTTATCATTTATGGTATTTTACTGGTATTTTGATTGGTAGATTCCAAATCCTATTATATTCGAACAATTAGTGCTCAACAAAGTGAAACCTTTTGTGAAATAATCTTATCAAGCAATGAAACTTGAAAGAAAGGGGAGTTTTCTTGTAAAGTGAAAAGTAAAATTAGTTTTCCGCCTAGTATTGTGGCCCCCCTCCAACTGTAGCCTCAGAGCCTCTGTTTGGGAACCAGTGACTTAGGCAGTATGTTACATCGATGGCAAAATATGGACAAACTGGCATCGTGCTTGAAAATTGAACATGTATTTGATTTTTCGTCCTCAGTGCGTTTCCTCTTTCCGAGGTCAGACGGTTACTTAGTGACTTGGACGCGCCTTGTTTGTGATTTGTGTTTAATTTTATTTTATTGATTTTACGTGTTTATATAACGATCCTTTGGATCAACTGTAATTGTCATTTAATCAGATAGAATTTTTGTCATTTTACGTTTTTAAAATATATATATAAAAATATCCGCATTCGGAAGTAACCCTGGTGCTGATCAAGTTGTCGCAATTTTCATACTATAAATAGAAGAATTTCTCTTTCGAAGCTGCAAAAACCTTACTAAACACTTTAAAAAATGGCCGATGTTTTTTCTATTTTGTAAGGCTCTGTAACGAATTGATGAAGCATAATTTTTTCTCTCAGTATATCTTCATCTTTTTAAATAGAATTTTTTAAATATAAATCAATTGGTGTAAATTGTAAATTGTTTGTAATTTGTAAATTGGTTTATTACTATGGCCGCCTAACAACTCAACAAGCTAAATGGCGTTGTCCCATTTTGACGATTTGTGAATATCCCTCGATAAAACTGATGAAAATATAAAATTGTTTGCTTTTGCTGTTCAATTCAAGACCAAACCAGACCCAATTTACGATCCCTTGTGTGAGATCTCAATTATCAGAGTAAATAAAATTGCACTGAACTCAATTTAAACTGTATAATGTTCTACTTTGCCAACTTTATTTGTTGTAAATATCGCTATTCTTTCTGCTTGTGTTATTTTTTCTAAAAATAAATATGTTTCTTGAAAGTGAAATGTTTATAAGTTTTATCACCCGGGGTGTGGATGAGATCAGCACCGCAACATGCCTGGAACGAAGCTCGATAGCACATCACCAGCTCAATCGGTGCCGCGATAGACGAGGAAGAAAAATGAGCGCTCCAGAAGTGTGTGTGCCAATATGGAGGTAACCTTGAGTGTTGACGAGAGCCACATTAAATAGCTTGTCGGGCCACCTGTTGCACACCCCTGCTTTAAAACCTTTATAAAGAGATAGATGAGGGAATATGTTGGAAAAATGTTCAAATATCTAATAAATATTCGCCTTTTTTAGAGAGAAAAAAAAAATTTCACCAAAAATATTATGTCTGATTAAAAACATCGAAATTTTGAGCACAACACTTCAATTATAGAATTATGTAAATATCAACATCATACCCCTAAAAATAAAATAATTGCTCCAACCAGACAATTTGGCGCTCCAGAAGTATGCGTACCAATATGGAGGTAACTAATTTGGTTCGCCTACTTTACATCAAATGTGTAACGGAACTGGAAGCTATGGACGGGGGAGATATTCACTTGGCTAACACAGACATTCCCCGAAACCCTAACCTGGTATACATACTACGGAAGTAACGAAAAATGTGCAATACGTATCTCGTTGTATATACCTAAAAGTGAAATACATTTCAATGCTTCTCGTCAGAGATGGGGATATAGATACGGTACTGAAGGGAGTGGTGCATGGCGGCTTTAAATGACCACGAGATTTTAAATAAGTTTTCTAAATAAGAAAAACAAGTTGAAATAAAAATTAATTTTCTGTCTTGGATGATACCCAGTACGCACTCGTGTTTTAGCGATGAAACTTTTCAAAAATCTAAGATTTGTAAGTTAACAGTGGATATAAGGGCTTTTTATGGAGTGCTTGAGCCCTGAATCAGGTTCGCATCGAGAGAGAGAAAGAGAGAGATTTATTATTTCGTCACCCAGTAAAAACATGAAATGATGAAACATGTTCGCATCGAAAAGCAATATTCGATTAGAATATAGTACATTCTTTGGAATTTAAACATTGCAAATTGCCCATTCTGCACTTTGAATATATATATATTGTAAAAAAAATGAAAGTCAGTAACTCTGGCCACGGTTAAAAATCACATCTGCAAGCGATAAAGCAAAGTTTATCTAAGTTCTCTACGAGTTCTCTCAGTCGGAGACGACTTTTAAATGTTTCCTAGCATTGTTGGCAAAGTATCACACAATGACGCAGGCAGTGGCTAAGTGGTCACAGGAACACGAACAAAAAGAATTACGATATTGTTTTAGACGAACTTTAATGCGTCATATACCGTCATTTCTATTGACATACGCTCATTTCTAAACGCTTTATTACTTCTTTACTATGCACAAAAAGTACTTTATTTATTCAATCTTTTATGGAACATTAGCTGGCGTTGTGTGCAAGTCGCACACCTGTTTTGGAAACTTAACTTTTAACGTATAAAGGAATAAGTATTATAGTGATAATAATGACATGAAGAATATTAGTAACACTATAGCAAATACAAAGACAAGTTCCTCCCCAGGAACGACAAAATTCATCTCTTGAAGGTAGTTCCTCTCCGGTTCCGAATTAGACTTTAAACATTATATTAAAGCCTCACACTGGTTAAACCATTAAGGGCACGTGGCCCAGATTTTATGATATCCGATCGTAAATTTTTTACAACCTCTAAAAACCGCGTAAGCCTACCACAAACAAATAGTTTATTTACTATTAGTTAATTTACTGTTAGGGATTGGCGTTTTGCTTTGGAGATACAAATTTTGGTGACACGCAATACTACAATAACATGTTTGTAAAGTCAATGAGTTGTTTCAGGATTTATTACTTTATAAATACAGTATAAAGAGCCTGAGTATATCTGAAGTGTTTCAACTCTTGGGTTCATACTAGGGTAAAGTAATTAAGTCAGCCATTTTTGCTCATATACAACTGTAGCTTCATTATGTTATTACAGGTTTGTAAAGCCATTATCGCCCATAAACAACTAGATTCTTGCATTTTGAATCAATGTTTAACAGCATACTTGGGTCTGTTTTGTTTGGTTCTCGGGTAAATTTTAAATTTCTGATAAAATATTGTTCTACGATTTTGTGTCGTCGCGAACCCCGGTGAGTTGCTAAATACGCTGTTTAAAGAAAAAAATTAACGTAACCTGATGTTTGTAGTCAGTTTGAACCCGTTCTGAAACTTTTTGATCCCACAACTGGCTTTAACTATTGGACCACCGCAAAGACTTACATTTTCACTTCAACGCAGTGTTAATCACGCTCTTCAAGTTCAAGTGAGTTAGTACTCAACCGCGGATTTATAAACCTAGTACAAACAAATAGTTAATTTACTTTTAGTTACTTTACCGTTAGGGTTCGGCGTTTTGGTTTGGAGATGGAACTTTTGGTGACACGCAATACTACAATAACAGGTTTGTAAAGTCAATGAGTGGGTTCAGGATTTATTACTTTATAAACAGTAGAGAGCATGTGTTTCAACTTCCGGGTTCATAGTTCATACAAGGTCAAGGTAAGAAAGTCAGCCATTCCTTGCCCATGCACAAATGAACTCTTTGATATACATATGTATGTATTTTGAATCAATGTTTAACAGCACACTTGAGTCTATTTTGTTAAGTTCATAGGAATGGAAGAATTTTCAAATTTAATATTCTGATAATTCTAATACAGGTATCACGCTATGATTATATCATTTTTCATCCTAGCATTTCAAAATACTGGAGTCCATACAACGGCAAGGTAAGAAAGTCAGCCATTTTTGCCCGTACACAACCAGATTCTTAGATATACATATGTGTCTTAAATCAATGTTTAACAGTACACTTGAGTCTGTTTTGTTAAGTTCTTAGGTGAAGTTTCAAATTTTTAATACAAGTATCATTCTACGATTTTGCAGTCTAACATTTCAAAATGCTCACATTATACGGGTGTCGAAGGCGGCATATATTTGTTTTTATATTTTTGAACAACGTCCTTAGCTCCGATTAAAGTTCTGAACTAGAAGTCGCTGCTAAATAAGGAGCTAAAAACAGAATCTTTCTGGTTCGCCATTGACTACTCAGGGCTACTCAACTATTTTTGCTAAAGGTCCGTATACAAAACTTGAAAATTCCTGGGGTCGGGTCCGGTCTTGCCAGAAAATACTGCGCCTAACTGTATTTTAGTGACTCTATCTTTTCGGTTAAAAAGATAAAGAGACGCGATTTGTGAAAAACTGAGTAAACGCAAAATATTCCACATCCTTTTACATATCCCAAGGTCAAGGGAAACAATCTTCCAAAATAAGAAAAAATTAGACGCGGTAAGAATCGAATACTTGAAAGATCCGGATCCGGACCGCGGACCGCCAGTTGAGTAGCCCTGGCCTACTCAAATTATTACACCCGGGACGAGGTGATGGAAATGTGATTTTAGTCTCTGATGCCGCCGAAATTACATCCAGCGCTTTATGAATGATATGTTTTTATTTTATTTTTTCAAATTTTTAAACAATGCATTTTACGTATTTAGCTATGAACAATACTCTGCACAAGGGGTCACTGTTAGAGAAGGAGCTTCTGTAACTTGAAAAGGGAATTATCTGGCTTCGAATTGCCTACTCAATTTATCACACACGACGGGAGGTGATGGAAATATGATTTTAACTTTTGGTGCCACATTTACATCAGTATTTACATACAGCGCTGTATGAATGATATGTTTTTATTTTTTTTTTCAAATTTTTCAAACAGCGTATTTATACGTATTCGGCTCCGAAGTAGGCTCTTCACTAGCACCCACTGTTAGATAATGAGCTGCTGCAGTTTAGAAAGGCTACCCAATTTATCACACTCTAGGCGGGTTGGTGGGGAAGGGATTTTAGTCTTTGGGGCCACAGTAGTTACATCTAGCGCTTTATTGGACACGTAGTGGACATAACGATCGTTTCGTTGTTCTTGTTGTTCTTTGACACGTTTTGAAGAAATCGCTTTTCTCTTTGATTACTGAACCAATTGCTTTGAAATTTTCAGTGAGCAAATATTATATTTATTGCTAGAGGGCTATTTTTTTTTATTTTTGCTATGACGTCATCAGAATTATTGCTACTAGATGGCGCTACGTGTCCATATATTTGAGCATAGCTCTCTTGTTAATGATATGTTTTTTTTTATTTTTTCAAATTTTTAAACAATGCATTTTTACGTATTCAGCTCGGAACAATACTTTGCACTAGCACCCACTGTTAGGTAACATTCTGCTGAAGGTAGGAAAGACAGCAATCGCCCCGATTCTGCATCGTCTATCAATTTATTACACCCGAGATGAGGTGACGAGAATGGAATTTTACCATCGAAGCCACAGAAGTTACATCCATGATATGTTTTTATTTTTTTTCTCATTTTATAAACAGCGTATTTATACCTATTTAGCTCCGAGCAAGGCTCTGCTCTAGCACTTAGTATTAGACAAGAAGCTACTAAAGCTTGTATAACCGAACTTTTCTGGTTCGACATTGCATTAAGGTGTTGGGAATGAAATTTTAGTCTTCGATGCCATCGCAATTTCATCTACCGCTTTAAACGGAGAGATCAGGGCTTCTCGACGGTCTCTTACAATGTTGTGATGATCGTCGAACGCGTTCTTGTTTTATTAGAGCTATAAGTTCGGGCTGGTTTTTCTGAAATTTCGTAACCTGTTCAAATAGCGCATGATTGCCGCCAGGTATAGATGTCAAGATATCCAGATATTCATGTCAAGGATCTTTCTGTGCTCTATATAGATATACAATAGTATACTTTCCTTTAATGCCCTGATGAAGTTTTTTTGAAAAGAAGAAATTCGAAACGTCCGCAATTTACAACTTTTCACCGGTTAGGATTTATTTATCCTTGACATTCAGAAACTGTTGTTAGTAGTGAGTTTGATTAAAAAGAAAACCCGTTTTTCACAGTTTGAATCCAACAACTAGCTTAAACTATAAGGCCAGCGCTCACAAAGGCTCACATTTTCACAGCAACGTAGTGTTAATCATGTCCTTCAAGTTCAAGTATGTTATTTGAGTAAACGTACTCAGACTTCCGATGAATCATTCATTTTACAAGCGGAACTTAAGACAAGTTCGAACAGGATTTATTTTATTAAATAATAATGTCGACGTGTTCGAGTAGTCTTAGTCATCTGTTATGATTTGTTATTTATTACAATACCTGTGAATTGTTCTTCGTTATTGTAATCGTACTGAGTGTAATAAACGTAAAAAACACAACGGTAAAGTTAGGAGAATAGCTCATGTGACAAGTAAGTGAATTCACTAGTGCTAGGTTTTTTCCGAAATTTTCAACATTAAAGGGTTGTTTATACAAATACCTACATTATCCGGTGTACATGTATACATTACTTCGAATTAAGACGAAAAACTGAGTTAAAAAAAATGTCAAATCTTGAAAGTCATTTTGGAAAAAGCTTACCAGTTAATAGAAACCCATCGAGTAGGTGGTTACCGTAGGTTGTCAAAAGAAAACAGTATAAATACGTATTAATAATTCAGGTATGAGACGACTCAATTGAGATACATAATGCATAGAAGTCATTACTTATCGATCTTTAGATCGGTAAGTATGTTGATAGGTATTTGTCTGTTTGTCTGTTAGATGCACGCGATATCTCACGAAGGTGTGGTTGAATCTACTCCAAATTTTGCATGTGCATTCATCATATCAGACCAGAAGCCTATTGATTTTGGATGAATTAGGTCGTATAATTAGCGAGTTATTAATCAATTAATGATGGGACACGCGGTGTCACTAAAGAGTCATGAATCGAAACCGCAGTTTCGATCGATAAGTCTTCGGTCTCCGACCGATATTCTCGTTTTGTTTTTAAGACATCTGCGGGGCGCTGCCAATTGCCTGTTATTGCATTCGTAGTATCTTTATTTGTTGGATCATATACTAATGCGTCATATGAGATTCCATAAATCATTAAGGCTCTTTACAAATACGACCATGCTTTCAGCACGTTAAAGTTTACTCTGTCGGGAATGTGCCATCGAAGACATATGCGTTACAGAGATACATTATATCATCGCCGATCTTGTTTGATTCTCGCAAATTCAAAGACGACCAACTCGCTAACGAGACTTCTGAACACCAACGCATGTCTGTACAAATACAACCATGTCTGTAATACGTTAAATTTTCATTCGCCAAGATTGTACATGCTTAAGAAGTGTATTATATCATCGCCGATACTTGGCTTGAGCGCCGATTCAAAAATGCCCAAGTCGTAACACGCTTACATACTCTAATGCCCATTTTCCCATGCTTGTAATACATTAAATTTTACTCTGTCTAGAACAGTGGTTATTAAACTTTTTAAGCCGCGCACCCTTTTTGAAATTTGCCAAGTCTTGCGTCCGACCTCAAAAATAACTAACTTACAATAAACGAAATATCGGTCGGAGACCGAAGACTTATCGATCGAAACTGCGGTTTCGATTCATGACTCTGTAGTGACACCGCGTGTCTCATCACTAATTAACTAATAACTCGCTAGTTATATGACATAATTCATTCAAAGTTGAAAGGCTTTTGATCCGAGATATGATGAATGCACATGCAAAATTTGGAGTAGACTCAACCTCACCTTTGTGATATCGCGTTCATCTAACAGACAAACAAACAGACAGACAGACAAATACCTATCAACATACTTACCAATCTTAAGATCGATAAGTAAAAACTACAAATAACAGATAGTAGGGCGAAAGTATGTTTTATTCAAAAAACACGTTGGAAATACGTGGATGGAATCGCAATCTCTAAATAATGAAGAAAATGTAAATATCCAAAATAAGGCGGGCAAAATAAAATCTTACAAATATCACGTCCTCTCAAAAAATTATCTACGAACCCCCCTCCCTTGTGGGGCGCGCCCCCCCCCGTTTGAGAACTACTGCCGTAGACATATATTGTATCATCCCTGATTCTTGGTTTGAGTTTACACTAAAATCAAACTAAATCTAAAGATGCCCAAATCACCAACGACACTTCGGGACACCAATGTCTGTTTGTACTAATACAACCATGCTCATATTATTACTTATCGATCTTCAGATCGGTAATTACTTATCGATCTTCAGAGGTATTTGTCTGTTAGATGCACGCGATATCTCACGAATCTGGTCCAAATTTTGCATGTGCATTCATCATATCTCGGACCAGAAGCCTATTAATTTTGAATAAATTATGTCGTATAATTAGCGAGTTATTAATTAATTAGTGATGGGACACGCGGTGTCACTATAGAGTCATGAATCGAAACCGCAGTTTCGATCGATAAGTCTTCGGTCTCCGACCGATATTCCCGTTTGGAATTTTGCTCTGTCCAGAATGTAGCATAGATTACATATGACTTCGCATTTTGTCACTCAGTGAAAAACAGGATTGAGGTCACACTAATTTTTGGGTGTCGCTGCTCGATAACGAGTAGTTTTGGTTCCCCGCGACTTCCCTTCCCCAGTAAAAATGTGTGATCGATTTTTTTTATTTTTCTCTATTTTACATGTTATTTTCAGTGAATGGAAAAAATAACTTGACTATGACGATAATTCAAGGATGCCCAAGTCATCAACGACACTGACGAACTCCAGTGACTATTTGTACAAATTCAAATTTAAATATTTCCGTTCCTATTTATCGAGAATATTTCATAGAAGATATATGCCATGGAAGTGTTCTGTATCATCGCCTAATCTTGGTTGTAATCTGAAAATGATTTTTTTTTTTTTTTGCGTTGCCATTGCCTGTGTGTGTAGGGACGTGCGCGTACGTAACACATCAATACGGATTGTTCAACAAATAATACAAAGACTTAAAATTGCGCCACAGTCAGAATAGATTATAAAAATATTTGACTGAAATGCGCGCAATAAAAGAAAGCAAACATATAGAAAAACAAAAAGAGACAACGTTTGAAAAAAATGCTTATCAACGAAACGTTGGCTATAATCTCCCTTTTTTCGAAAATATGCGAGTTTAAGAATATTTTAGCGTGTTGAAATTTTTTTTTAAAGATGTTTTATTTCTTTATTAGGAAACGTCACTTATGAACTCCAATGACTATTTGTACAAAATCAAATTTAAATATTTCTTTCGTTCCCATACATTGATAATATGCCATAGAAAGTATATGCATTAGAAAAGAATTGTTCCCTCGTTGCGTCTTGTTTGTGACATATAAATGATTTTGTTTTTGCGTTGCCATTGACTGTGTGCGTAGGGACGTGCGCGTACGTAACACAGCAATTCAAATTGTTCAAACAAATAATACAAAGACGTAATATTACGCCACAGTCTACATAGACTATGAAAATATTTGAATGGACTATGCGCAATAAAGGAAAACAAACTTAGGAAAAATACAAAACAAAAACTGACAAGGTTTAAAAATCAATGTTTATCAACAAGGCGAAAATTAGCGAGTTCACGAATATTTTAACGTTTTCAAAATCTGCTTAAAAATATATTTATTCCTTCATTACAAAATATCTTTCACGTTCGAATACTCAATTTTCAAGGATTTGGGAACATGCAAGTTGTGAATTAGGTGATGGTGAATAACTGATAAAGATTCACCCGTGGAATAAATTCTAGATCACGTGATGTGGCGTGAATTGAACAAGATCGAGGACGAGCACAAGGTAAGCCTATTCATTACAACTTCAGCTGAACTTAGTTTCTAGATATACTTTCTATACAAGAAATAGAGTTTATTGTTCGGCGGTTGACGCCTCGTGCTAAGCGTTAAAAATACGCTTATCGCGTGGGGGATAGAGGTGCAAGAGAATTGCTGGACACCTCGCCGCCGTGGGGTGGTTCATGTAACCAGTCGGCCCATGCACCTGAAACTAATCACATACCCAACATGGACTGGTATTAGTTGTAGTTCACTGTATGATTGAGCCGTATTCCCTCATTCCTCCCAAAAGCCGATCATACACATATATATTCGACAGAGAATTGTGTCTTGTTAAAAAATGAATTTCAATAAACAATAATACTTTGTTTGGCTGAGCCATCCGTTGTCGGTTTCACTCATTAATGTTAGGAGTACGCCCGTGTGAATTCTATTTTAAGATACAATAACGTTGTCAAATACAATAGCAACATTGTATGGCTATGAAAGACGTGGTTATTACCATACGAATATTTTTTAAGATCTATATTCAGATCAAATTTATTTGTATATTACGTAATGTAAACGGCTTCACAGAGATTAATATGCAGACCTGTGGTCCAGATTTTTTATTCAATATCGGACTCGACGCGAAGTGGGGCTATAGATCATTTTACTATACTCGACCTTCGCGGCAAATAAAAAATGGCGACGATGCGAAATTTTCGTTTGAATTGATTCGAATATGTCGATTCGGTTCGAATATTCGATTTGAAGTGTCCAGCTCTAATTACAATCGAATCAGTCCAGTAGACATTTTTCATGCCAAGCCTTATTTTGTTTTCGTGATTACTCTTCTAGATGTGATATTGGACTAAAATGAACATGACCCGAAAGGTCAATGAAAACCACTGCTCCAAATTGTGCCCGTAACTCGTTTGAAGATGAATCATCTTTACGTCTGGTTGAATAAGCCTTCCCGGTTAACGAAATCTTTATAATCTTTTTCTATATTTTATAATTTACCGCATAATCCCGATTGTTTGTGTATTCGGGACGAAACGGTTGCCATGTTACTGTGATAAACATTAACTGGCGACGTACTTGTTGTTCTATAGCAACACCCAGTGGCCTAAAACATTCCCCTACGTTTTACTTGATCGAATTGAATAAAAAAATGAAGCTTTTTTTAATTTTATAACAATCAAATAATAAAATGGAATTCCTTAAGGTTTCGGTCCGCTCAGGAACACCGGAATAAATGAGACAGCAATAATATAGACAGAAGACACGGCGTCGAGGGGACTTGTTTTGAATAAATTTAAATAAAATCGGTGCCTGTAAATTAGTTGAATATGAATATTAAATCGATATAATATAAATCGATTCAGTACTCCCGTAGTATGCGTTCCAGGTTGGGGTCGGACCGTTATTTTATTTCAGTATTCCTTATTTCAGTTCTATTACGAGTTCAGCGACAGTCTGTGTTAGCCAAGTGAATATACCCCTGCCCATAGGTTTCAGTCCCTTTACATAACTTGATGTAAAATAGGCGAACAAAATTAGTTACCCCCATATTGGTACACACACTTCTGGAACAACATCGATTCAATCTTTCCATTGTGGAATGATTATGTTACTTCGAACGTCTACGCGGGCGTCGTTTCATAAAATAGAACAACAAACCGTAAACCTAGAGGGCATAATTGGCCTTGGGCCCTATTCGAAAGTTAGATACGAACTTTCTTCTGATGTAGTAAAAATATGCCGTTCCTATTTTTTTTATCAGATATAGCGGCAATTTCATTTTCAAATAGCCAATTTTGGTCGGGCCTGAAATATTAGTTTTTGTGTGCACTACATTTAACAATAAAAACTTCCATCACCCCAAGAAGATTTCCAACAACGACCTCACTACCTCTGTGTCTTCAGGCCTAAATTATATCAAACATACGCAGCCAGATATACCGTATTTCCCGGCGAATAAGACTACCTGGTAAATAAGACGAGGCCCGTTTTTTGGCCTGAAAAAATGGGGTTTTGCATATAACCTCCCAATAAGACGGGCAGTGGAATCGGAATATCAAATTAAAATGTAACGGCTTCTGAGCGGTCAAGGTGTTTGCGCATTCCTTAAAATAACCCATAATGACTTTTCTTGTAGCGCAATCAATATTCAATCCATGAAAACTACGGGAATACAAACTGTCTTTCAATTTTAATCTAATTGTGGTCGATGTAACACGGCAATCTGTGGACATAATAATGTGAGATAAACTGCCTGATTATATTCAGTTTTGATACATAATATATGTTGCTTTGATTCGTATTTTTCCAAATTGAAAAACATGTCTGAGCTGTTGCTGCAACACTTATTTCTCTCAATCGCAATGCTGTCACTCATTATTTTAAGGATATCACCGTAAGAAAGAAACCTTAAGTCAGCGATAATATCCCACAGAGTAAATTTATTTTTAAAAATGAATTTAATATACTTTACATTAATTATATACATATATCATAGTCGGTCGGCCCTGTCGCTAGTTGTAGAACACAAAATGTTTTTCTGATTTGCAATGTCAAAAATCATCTTCAATCTGTCACAGCCAATACTAAAATAAACTTAAGTGGTGTTTCAGTCAAGAAAATCTCGTCCACGTATTAACTTCTTCATCTATTTTAGCATCTTATCACACATGATTATGTAATAACTCGTTTCTCACAAGTGCCATGGATGTTTGAGAATAATAAAGTAATTATTGTGTCTCGTGGCACAAAACATATGTTGAGGGAAATTTGTGATTTAGCGAGAATAAATTCTGACATAAAAGATGTTTACCGCATTAGAGATCACCCTGACAAAAACAAATGACAATTTTCACAAATCGCAATCCGAAGTGTACCGGTAATAGCCGTTCACTCGTGTTGCACACATAAATGCGGCAACTTCAAATATGATATTCACAGCCTTGAAATTCCAGATTCAAAGCGCGAGAACGCCAATTCATTTAAACTGAGCGGATGGGGACGATGGGATGCTAACGAGGAAGATATTTTATAGTTTAAATCGAATAATAAGCCCACTCGAGAAAATTATCATACTCGCCCAATAAGACGGCCCACCTAAAATCAGGCCAAAAATTTGAGTCTAGAAAAGCGACTTATTCGCCGGGAAATACGGTATATGTGATTATTTGAATACACTTTCGAAAGTTCGGTTTTCAACCCTTTTAACTTTGAATTATTGGTACTCCCGTAGTCTGTGTACCAGGTTAAAGTTAGACCATAATTTTATTCCGATTCTCCTTATTTTAGTTCTATCACGAGTTCGGGGACTGTTTGTTTTAGCCAAGTGAATATACCCCCTGCCCATAGGTTTCAGTCAGTTTAAATAACTTGATGTAAAGTAAGCGAACAAAATTAGTTACCTCCATTATCGTACACATACATCTGGAGCGCCCTTCAACCAGTTTGGTCTTTAACACTTCTAACCCTTAAAAAGTTGAATTAAATCCTTAAACTTTTCTTAGCCATTCAGCTCTCAAACATAACCCGACACAAGCGCTTAGAGGGTTAAAATAACGCAGACCAAATATGGAATCATTGGGATTTAAATGGAAATAACAAAAGATCTAATTTTAAGTCTTGAGAGATAGATTTCAATCTGGTTGATGTAAAGATTGTTTATTGTAAGCAAACCATATAAAAGATAGCGATATGGTACGCGAGAAACGTTTCTAATAACATCATACTGACATGGCCGATGAATAGCTGCACTTTTGAAAGCTAAACTGAGCGTTGGATCTTGCTTGATAAGTTAGTCCACGTTATGTTACTTTTTTGCGGAATACCAACGCGGGAAATTACAATGGAGAGTTGTTTTAGTAAATTGACAAAGTCGTTGTTTTGTGAGAATGTTGGGACTGCTTGACGTGGATACTTACTTGATAGCTATTGTTGTAAAGTGGTATGGTTTTTAGAAGTGAATTTTTAACGATAATATTTTTGATTAGAATGTTTTTAGAAATTCTGCGGATTGGGGTTGGGAAGAGTCAATATGTGTTTTCAAGCAGATTTTTGGGCGCTCTACAAGTGTGTGTGTAACAATATGGACTACTTTTTTTGCCTACTTCACATCAAGTTGTGTAAAGGGACGGAAGCCTATGGACAGGGGTATATTCACTTGGTTACCTAAGACAGTAGCCGAACTTGTAATAGAACTAAAATAAAATATGAAATTATGGCCTAACCCTAACCTGGTACACACTACGAGTGTACCGATTTTTGTGGGGAGTTTGTCATTAATATTTTATCACCATTGTTGGAAAGATGAAAGATTTTAAGGAGGACATGGGTAACGATACTATGTATATTTGATTTCAAATTTTTTTTTCCAATTAGATTGCAGATGGAAGTTGGATAAGGTGAATGTGTGTATTCTTGTTTTAGAATTTCGCTGGAATAAACTGGAGTAGCCTTTGGGATTTTTAGTGAACAATATTAATATACCTACTGTATACCAAAAGAGAACGTCTACGAAACGTGCAGCACCTAAAAAGTACTGACAGTTTTGGTAACCCGCTCGTTAAATCACCCATCCGTTAGAGATCCGCAAGTTTTTATGGATGTTTAACCGTTTGCTTGAGTGCGGACCTCGACTATCAGCGGAGATCCTGGGAGCCTTTACCGGCTTGTTTTGTTATTTGGTACACTCAATTTTCAGTTTTATTAATTGAGGTTTTATTTAGAAACGTTTTGGAAATGATGGTCAAACGGTGCCGATTTTAGTCAGTATGGTCACTGTATTCCGCCGAATGCTTAGATTTAAATCACCAGCCAATTCTGATAAGTAGGAATTATATCAGTTTTGTTGTATATCACTAATATTAATATAAATAGGAGAACTGGAGACTTGTAGACAGTAACTATTTCAGATATAATTCAAATCCCGAGTCAAACAATTTATATTGAAATGTTTAAAATTCTTCAAAATATCAAAAATAATTACAAACGTCCAATGCTAATCCGACCCTGATTACATCAGATGAATAACTTACTTAATAACTTACGATTTGTGAAATCCTGGAATTTTGCACGCTAGTCCGATCAATTGTTGGAAATATGTCAATATCCGGCATTTCGTCACACTTCCCACTTATCGCAGTATTTTATCGAATAGAAACAATCTGTTTATTACAAGTACTATCATGCTTGACGCAGGTTCTTACTCAATTGCTATTGATGAAAAATGGAATGATTTCCAGGAGCAAACACCTAACGATTATATACTGATTATACTCGATTTAATTTTTTTAAATACTTGCAGGAGGGAGTAAAATAAGGTCAATGTGTGTATTCTTGTTTATTGGGAGTCTTCCTGGTATATTTTGTTGTTTGCTACACTCAAGGTTTAGTTCAACTATTTGAAGCTTTATTATAGAAACGTTTAAAATCATAATAAAACGGTGTCGATTTTAGACAATCCGGTCACTGTACTCCGTCAAATGCTGATATTTTACATCACCAGTCAATTCTGAGACATAACGTAATATATCAGTTTTGCTATCATTGCTATTATATATAGGGAAAGTAAGACTTGTAGACAGTAATTGTTTTAGATCTAATTTAAATCCTGAGTCAAATTTATATCAGAATGTTTGAAATGCTTTAGGTTTAGAATATAAAGAATAATTACAGGCGTTTAATGATAATCCAATCCCGAGTACATCAGATGAATAACATATTTGCTTAAATCTCTTTTTCACGATTTGTAAAATCCTGAAATTTTGCACGCTAGAGTCCGATCAATTGTTGGCAATATTCTAAATCTGGCCCTTACTATTTATCGCAGTATTCCGTCGGATGGAAACAATCTGATTATTACAATTGTAATATTATCTCTTGTTTTTATTGTAAGTTATTTTAACCCTAAGGACAAAGATAAAGCACGATATATCACGCAAAACATTATAAAGTACTACAATTCAGGACGCTCCTGAAGTGTGTGTACCTATATGGAGGTAACTAATTTTGTTCGCCTACTTTACATCAAATTGTGTCAAGGGACTGAAACCTATGAGCAGGTGGTATATCCACTTCGCTAACACAGACAATCCCCGAACTCATAATAGAACTAAAATACGGAAAATCGGAATAAAATTATGGCCTAACTAACCCTAATCTGGTACACACACTACCGGAGTACCCAATTCAGTGAAAAGCTTTTGGCTACTTTACCCATTTGTCAGGCAATGTACGTTCTTACAGCAGGGGTATGTCTAGAAGGGGGCATGGGAGAATCCGCCCCTGGTATAGGGGTGTGTTTGTTGCTTATTTTGATGATTTGAATATAATAATATTATTACGAACATTTCACTCTTACTTGACCGTAATTTATTCATTCTTATGTATAACAACATCTATAATTTGTTTATCTTCCAAATTATTTTTGAAGTCAGGTATAAGGGGCGTCATTTTTAGAAACTCGCCTCGGCCGCAGAAAAGTTTGACATCCCCTGACCTACAGTAGTGCGTAATGGATCTGTCTGCAGAAATGAGAATTTCGCGGAATTAGTCCATTGGAAGACCCGTGTTTGGTCTATATGGGAAGATTTAATAGTTTTAGATAATTGTATTGAGATGGTCATAAACGTTTGAGTCAAGAAAGTACACGACGAAGAAAAGCAACCAAGTATCCTAAACTCGGGATTGCACCGATTTCCAAATTAAAGAATAACAAAGATTCACAGTGAGCAGACCCTGTGTTGTGAAATTTCTGTGCACGTAGAATTCTCTATATAATAGTCTTCAGAGTTAACCAAATTAGTAGTAATTAACTTCTAATATACAGGGTATCAACTAAGTCCCTTTGCAATTTCAATTTTGTTATGAAGTCAGTTCTCAATATATCTTAACCAGGTTTGTTGTTTTTTAATCAGTAATTATTCAAGTATTTTTACTTCATTTAACACATATGTGAGGGCGAAAACAATATATGGTATCGATAATTTCCCTTTGTAATTTAAAATTTTTTTAAGAATTAGGGACAACCTATATATATTCATTATTTTTCTGCAACAGTATAAAAACCAAAACATAACTAAAGATTAGGAAGTTTTATAAACACACACAACCATGTACTCCAGTCTAAAACGAAGAGTTTCTCAGACGAGATCCGGAACCTATAAAAGAAACGATTGGTTTTTGGACTTCGAGAGACTACCTTGGATGGAATGGATGGATTTGCGTAAGTGTATTGGGTCATACGTGATTCATTGGTCTTGCTGTTTAGTAGAATCAAGTCAAGTTTAATTTTTTCAACCAGTAAAAAACATCAATCGAAAACAAATTACGGGAAAATGATAATTGCATAGATTTACTGGTATATAATCACAAATATATTCTTATGCCGTTTAAATATATTTCCGTAACGTTATATCCAATAGGTCAGACGTCAAGAAATACAATAGTACTAGTGTGCACCAATACTCTTAGAATATTTATTTTTATTCTTGCTATCACATAGGTAGTTGATGCCGCGAAAATCCAATCAATAGCCTAAGATCATTGAGACGTTTGTTTTTTGTTTTTGAATGTATTATCACCTGGAATAGGTATTTCAATGCTCGTCAATTGCTTCAAATAACGAAACGTTCTGCTTTTAGATAAAACCATTTTATAGCTCAGTGCTTCTGTGAATTATTTAGATTAATCTATTTTTACTTATTTTACCTAACATACAGTGGACAAGTACATGTTAAAACATTCGGGATCGAGTGCCGAGCCTGCCATCTGAGACGAGGTGTAAAAAATGCCAAACAAATGTAAATTATTTTCAAAGTATTGTGGCACTTTATGTGGCATGGCTGCTTCTTGTAGTATAAAAAATTATACCAAATTCGTGAATTTTATACCAACCGTCTTATGTGTCTTACACCAACGCTCTGCAACTTTCAGAACCGATGCGAAAGGGTCAATACGTGTCTCTACAGCTACTATATCCGATCTTACTTCAAGAAATCAACATTGCCAAACCTTCGAAACTGCTGCATTTCCTTATCGGCAAAGGTGTTCTGAGTTGGCAGGACGTTGTTGTCATCCAACATAACAGACAGACTGATATGGAAATGAATGCGTAAGTTCCTGTTTTATATATCAAGGTATATTGCCGTTCAAAATGAGATGTGATATGTTGCTATTGAGCCGAAACTATTGGACTACCCTATAGACGGCGGGTTGAATTTTGGATGTCGGAATCTGAAATTTATAATTGCCAAGTTAGACTTTAACAGCTAGAAGTGTGTTTTCAATAGTCTCGATGATCTGAAAAACCGACAGATGGGTTTCCAACCACCTGGCTACGCCCCTGACACACCCGATGATACGCCTGGTTGCCGCCCCAAAATTATCCAACAAGAGAAGTCACATGGGCGACTATCACCAAGCTAATACGATCAACGCGGATATCATTTATATAAATCCCAAGAGCGCGGTCGCGTTCTTATAGCATCAAGAATTGTCAAAATTTATTTGTTTCTGTTACCCAGGCCATTTCTTCGTATAATTATGACAAGAGGAGAAACGGGATTTTATGGATTCCTTGATGCGCTTCGTTCCAGGCACGGAGGATGGCAGGGATACTTGGCAGATATGATTGACATGCACTTCAATCCAGCTATTGTCAGAGGTATTTAAAAGATTTTCGAAATTATTTTATAGTTAGATGCATAAATCAAGTACTGTGTCTCCTTCGAAAATAAGACCTATACTATATAGCGCAAATATTTTTTTTGACTTAGTCGATAGCAAGAAATCTCTTCTATACGTTTTAAATAATTAATAAATAATCTATGTTTAGCTGTTAATTCAAATAAAAAAATGTAATTTGTAAGTAAATCTATATTGGGATTTATTGTTTGTATATTTGAAAGTCTCGTAATTATACTCTGTAATTTTGTTTTTGATAAATGAAAATAAAAGACATCTCCCCAAAATAGGCCTTAGTGTAATTAGCCTATGGTCAGGCGGTATATTCACTTGGTTAACACAAACAGTCCCCGAACTCGTAATAGGACTAAAATAAGGAAAATCGAGATAAAATTATGATCTAACCCTAACCTGTTACACATTTTACGGGAGTACACAGAAAGATGCGAGAAGATATGCTTATTAATTACAGCCAGCAACAAGCTTACAAATCCTACTCGTGCTTATATGGCATGGCGGTCGATACGCTTAGCACCGTGGTTCATAACTGACGCTACCGCTAAGTTTATGGGCGAAACAAATTTTTCACGATTCACTATAACAAATGAGTTTCTACAACCATGGTGTGTTTACGTACGGCAAAGGGCAAATAAAAAGCTAACTAGACAACTTGTGTGAGTCTACTAAGTTACCACAACGTCTCAAATATAGTAGTTAAGTCAGGGTGTACAACATTTAATACAAGAGGGCCAGATACAAATAACCGGGTGAAGACGCGGCTCGCATCTTTATTTAACATAGGCTTTTCAGTAGTTGTAGGCACAAAAAAAAATAGTTTTTTTTGATATAGATCTTATGGCATTATTAGGGGTCTTTGTAGAAATGAAGGTTGAGACGCATAAATCACAACGTTTCAAATATAGTATGCTTTAATCCTATTCCTAACTCACATAGCCAGAAAACAGCACCGTAAAATCTTTATTGTATTATTTATTGATCTGCGCTTTCCTATCATGGAAAATAAACCACGTATTTTCTTCAGATCTCCTTGATGTATTCAAGATAGTTTGTCACGACTTGACACGACTAACACCGGCAGGGTGGTCAGCGTTACCAAGAGCTCTGGGTTTGTCTGTTGCAAGAATAGAACGCGTGAGTAATGTTTGTATATTTTACGGCGTTAACAAATCTTCCCTCAGAACAAGGCTCTGTAGAAGCAGCCATTGATAACTAAAAAGCTACAATTTTTGGCTGAAACCCGTCTAATTCTGCATTGTCTACCATAAAGTCTCTTTACAATTTCAACTTTGGTATGAAGTCAGTTCCCAACATATCTTAACCTGGTTTGTTGATTTTTAATGAGTAATTGTTCAAACATTTTCACCTCATTTAATACATCTGTTTAATTATAATACATCTATCACAAAATTCCCTTTGCCCTTTTAAAATTTGTTAAGTTTTTATGGACATCCTATATATTACATTTTGATTGAGACTTAAATAAATAGTTCGACACAACGCTTTATCTACTAGGCCGTGGTGCCAACTAACGAATAAGTAAATTCTACAACAGTTTAATAAACTCGTGGCGGGGCTCCCGAAGTATGCGAACCAAGATGGCGGACATCGTAATGTAACATGTGTACTAGGTTAGGGTTAGGCCATAATTTTAGGTATAAATACTACGGGAGGCTCTTGGCTAGTCTTCGAACTGATAATAGGACTAAAATAAGGAAAATTGGAAAATAATTATCGCCTAACCCTAACCTGTTACCCATGTTACGTTCCGAGGTCCGCCATCTTGGTTCGCATACTTCGGGAGCACCCTCGTGGCTTATGCTCGTAAACAATACAATCATTTTGAAATGCGATGCAAAATATGACATCATATTGATGTCGTCACTGACAATTTTATTAAAAAAATTTTTTTTTTGAAAAGCTTGGAAAAATACGTTCAGTTTCAACCGTAGTAAATGGTTTGTGTCAAAGAAAGTATATAAATTTAAGTAACGACTGCAGAGACATCCTCGCAATTAAATACTTTTAAGCATTCAATGAACTTCGCGTTTTTATACGTTTAAAACGGCGCTCCAGAAGTATGTGTACCAATATGAATGTAACTGATTTTGTTCGCCTACTTTACATCAAGTTGTGTGAAGGGACTGAAACCTATTGGGAGGGGGTATATTCACTTGGCTAACACAGACAGTCCCCGAACTCGTAATAGAACTAAAATAAGGAAAATCGGAATAAAGTTATGGCCTAACCCTAACCCGGTAGACATACTACGGGAGTGAGAACCTTTGAAAAAGTACATTATAAAAATAATAAAAATTGAAATAATAATTATTTTGCATGATTTCAAACTACATGGGCAATTTAAACTTACGATAATAATAAATTTAGTTTATTACATCACATACAGGCCAGAAGACAAAACAGACTTCTTGTGAACCAAGCTCTTCATTCGTTACTGTTGTGGAGCGGACACAGAGATGATAAAGAAAATATTTTGAACGAATTGTTGATCGGTCTTGTCAAGATTCATAGAGTTGAGATTGCAGGTAAAATGTTTAAGAAAGCGCTTAAAGAAAACTAATGGGCGAATGAGAGTTCCAGTGCCATTGAAAAGAGAACTTATAGTGCCTAAAGCAAATAAAAAAATTCTAAAATTCTAAAATTTCTAATTGCCAAGTTAGACAGTAACAGCTAGTGCGGAAAATGTGGGTTCATCAAGAGTCTTGAATATATAAAAAGCTTTTCAAGCTACGCAAATTGCTATGCACGATACAGAATTTTTTTTACAATTTAAATAAAAGGGGAAGTCCGACACTCACTCTCCTCCCTGGCTACCCCCTGAGCACACGTATGCGTAGTGTGACCTCACTCATAGTGAAACATCCAGATTATGCCTCCGAGGCGTTTAATTAGTGAAGCGTAAAAGCGTCTTCCAAGCATAATACAGTTTTGAAGGTGCTCCCGAAGTATGCGAACCAAGATGGCGGACATCGGAACGTAACATGGGTAACAGGTTAGGGTTAGGCGATAATTTTTTTTCCAATTTTCCTTATTTTAGTCCTATTATCAGTTCGAAGACTAGCCAAGAGCCTCCCGTAGTATTTATACCGAAAATTATGGCCTAACCCTAACCTAGTACACTTATTACATTCCGATGTCCGCCATCTTGGTTCGCATACATCGGGAGCCCCGTTTTGAATATTGCAAATTTAGAAAGCCTGGTTCGGCTAGTTGACATGGTCCACAAGTTGCAAAGATGGAGAATTCCATTGAAATCGAAAGAAGAGGACGCTGTGTTTGACGAATCGGAAAGCAGATCTGATGACGAACAAACGAGAGATAAATCGGATGGAGTTAACACGCCCGGACTTGATTCAGGAATGTCTTTACCAGCTGAAGAGGTTAGAATTTCTTTATGTCTTTTGTACATCAAAGGGGTTGACAAGGTTTTTGTACCAGAAGACAAAAATTTGCCCACTTAGACTAGCGGGCCATGTAAGTATGACGTAAAAATTACATTTTATGAACACAATTTTATTCACAGTGTTACAAAAGCAAAAGTGGAAAACAATAGGACATGTCCCAAAACTAAATTTATTCGCAATCTCAACAAATTCAGATTTTAATAACAACAACTATTTAGTGCATACAGAATTGGTTAAGAGCAGAAATATATGACAGCATCAGTCGGGGCAGATTGAATCACTCAACGGGCCAAATTTGGCCCATGGGCCGTAGTTGTATCCCATATCAGATCTCAGCTTTACTTTGTATGCATACTCATAACAATGGATTGCTATCCCACCAATAATAATTCTTTATAGTCTTCTTCATTTGTATATTGGACTGCAATACACGATGCATCATAATTAAATTTTTATTTTAATTCAATCACCTTAATTAAATTGAGAGAGAGGCTGTGGCCGTGCCAAAACGCCCATTATCCAATTTACGGTCTTCGCTGATTTATTGTTGCGTTCCTTTTTACCTCACGTTGTAGACTTATTAATTTCAGTCAGCCTTGGTGAAAATCTACAATGGCATTAAAATCAACACCTTGCTCGTGGTATTGGCATGGTAAATTGTAAAGAATATGTCGCGTGAAGTTTGATACATAAGAAGACATTCTTGTTTCAATACTGTTCTAATACAACATAAAATATTCAATATTTGACCTATGACCTCTTCCGGGAGGGTTAGGAGTATTTCTTTTCCTCATTTGGGTTTTATCTGATTAGCGTATTATTGCCTTCATTTCCAGGATCTTGAAGTAGCTGCCGTGTTTGGTTTGAGTCGATCTAGCTCACAACAGTCTGGAGGAAATCTCTTAGCTCCGCGTAGTACAAGCTATGGAAAGGGTGAGAAAATTTTGTAGTTAATAAGTTTTTATTTGAATGTTTCAGTGCACTTATAAAATATTCCTTTCTGTTTTTGATAAATGTGTATAGTTACGAAAATGTGCGTATTTCCATATATTTCCTTCCCTTATGACAACTTGATGTAGAGTAGTCGAACAAAACTAGTTACCTCCATATTGGTACAAATACTTCTTGAGCGCCGAAAAAAGTATAACTGTTAATTCACAATAACATTTATGTTATCCTCATATGCAGGCAAAAAGAGAAGGAATCACCAAAGTGTTGATTCTGGATTTGTTTCCCCTGTTCCTTCTGGAAGACGCACAAGAACACCAGATCCTCATGGACTGGGAACGCAAAAGTATAGAGCCAAACCGCCAAGATCTCCAAGAGGAAGGATACAGAGAAGTTATCCAAAATTGAGAACCCTGTCATCGCTTTCAGCAACTGATATGCAGGAGAGGTATACACTGGTAGCTTTTTTTGAAAGACCACAATGCCTTAAGTGCGCTCCACAAGTGTGTGTACAAATATGGAGATAACTAATTTTGTTCGCCTACTTTACATCAAGTTTTGTAAAGGGACTTGGCTAATACAAACAGTGCCCGAACTCGTGTAGAACCAAAATAGGGAAAATCGTAATAAAATGATAGTCTAAATAACCCTAACCTGGTACACACATTACGGGAGTACCGTTTTGAGTGTTTACCTTAGAATTTAAGACAAAGATGGTTTGTATTTTGGATATAAATTTAGTTCTGAATGTTGGTTGAAAGTTTCAAAAAATGATTTTGGCGCGACGTATTCGCGGGAGCAAAGTAATTAAAGTAATGGCCTTAGTATTCTATTCAAAATTTCAAAAGATTATATCAACGGTAACCCAATGTTAATCACGTCCAGATCGGAATATAACAGGCACTTCAATATGTATAATAAAAGAAGCAGGAAATCAGTAAATCACGGTTCATGATAATTTTACTTGGTTGTTTTCAGCCACGTTTTGAGCTTTGATAGAACCCAAAACATTCAAAAAACGACAAATATTATTTCAAATGTGGTAAGGTGCAACAATAATACCAAACGCTAGTTATGCAAAATAAAAAAGAATTTTTCATGCGATGTTTGCCTTTAAAAAGGCTGCAACAAGAAACGTATACATTCTAACAAGCAACAATATTTTTACATGTACGTTTAATTAGATAAATTAAATGAATTCTGCTTTTACTCTAACGGAAAGTTTTTATGAAAAATATTCAGATACTCCTGCACCTGGTATGTAATACATCAAAGTCGTTTATAGCCGAAGCCTTTTAAATTCATCAAATGTCACTGTATTTATCTATAAACAAAATTCCTTTATCAGCGATAATAGGAATGCCCATGCGAAGCTATATATGGTCTCCTATTACTAATACAAACATTACGAAATAAGAATGTGAAGTCTGGGACTGACCCAATACGCTTTAAAAATGAATGTGCGGACTTCTAGTTTCATTTTCGGAATGTCAAAAAGACAGTATTTATTTTAATTTTAAAACTTAAATTATACAATAATTTTAGACTTGTGGCGTGGTTGCGGTACTCCTGTATTATGTGAACCAAGATGGCGGAGACCGGAACGTAATATGTGTACAATGTTAGGATTAGGCCATAATTTTATTCCAATTTTCCTTATTTTAGTTCTATTGCGAGTTCGGGGACTAGCCAAGTGACTCCCTTAATATTTGTACTTGAAATTATGGCCTAACCCTAACTGGTACACATACTACGTTCCGGTGTCCGCCATCTTGCTTCACATACTACAGGAGTATCGTGGTCGCATATTAGCAGCCCGAATTTGTGGTTGCTTTTTCAGAGTATTGTTCGCAGGGGTGATAGGCGCGAAATAGCTCATAACGTACATGAGCTTGTTACCCACAGCTTTCGTTGATAAGTACTATCTTCTTAGTAGGACCCATGTACGCATCTTTCTTTAGATGTTTGATATATCGGACGCAGTGACAAAGTTTATTACAGATTGCCGATGAATTGTTGATTTTTTGCCGCGAGTTCCGCTCAATATCTGAATAAATTTACCAGAAATATCGTCCCTAGTATCTGGAGATATGACTAATATAAGATAGCGTGTTGTTTCGCGTCTTTGCTCTATATTATTTGTTAAGGGTTTATTCCCAGACCGAGTTATGACTTAGCTTAACATGTTCGCTACTGTTAATCAAGTTGTGAGATTTTTCTAATTGCCAGATTTGAAACCAGAGATATATATAACACAGAAAATACGCTCGAATAACACGCCAAATAGCAAACTATCTTTTCGCTTATTGAGGGACAATGTGTATCAAAGATATCGTGAATCTTTTGTACAAGGCCCCCGCCACTGATGTAAAAATGGGATTTGAAAAAAAAAACGCCACGTTTTAGAATAAGTATCAGTAATTATCCAGTTAGGGTTAGGGTTCGAGTTAGGAATAATTCGAAAATTCAAAATTCCAGCGCAATCCGCATTCCTAACCCTCACCCCAACCATTACGTGGATAATTACTAATTTACTTGTTGGCGGTGGTGTTCTTTGGCGAGGACTTTGTACAAAATATCCAATATCGCTTTTGGGTTGCCAGTAGGAATGAATATATGGTCCAAATCGCCAAATAAATGGTCTCCTCTTTAGAGGGAGACTGGGCCGCTATAATTGTATGCTCACCTAAATTTTAACAGCGATGCTTTACAAGGAAATAGTATCCTCCGACATCATAACTTGTCATGTTTTAATATCTCACAAGCCTTCAACAAAAAATTAGCAGGTGGCCAATGTTTATGCATAAACGTTTTATATATAAGAGGAATGTTGTACATAATTTACATTCCTACAACGATGTTTGGATTTATACATCGTAACCAGTTTGTCACTTCTCATCCTCTTTAATGTACATTTTATTTTCGCCCAGTGATTGTGACTTTTTATTTATAATAAATATTGCATCTTTGCAAGGTGAAATCCATTTTCGATTGTGCGAACTATTTTTAAATATTGGCTTCTTTGCCCTAAAAGAGTCTTAGTTCTGTAATTTCAAAAGATATAAAACGTGGTTTTTAATCTCGATCCATAAATCGGCACTTAAATTTTTGACCGCGAAACTAGAGGGTTTTTGGCTGCTGATTCGCATAAAAATTCTTCAAATCTAACGTTTTAGCGCCCACTTGTGTTGGAAGTGAGATTTGTTGTGGCGCAACAATCATTACCCGATCCCTGATCGTTTTTAAGATATTTCAATATAATTAGACCGCGAAAAATCAACAGACTAACGGTCGTTCAATTTTCGGCGAGGGCAGATAATACTAACAGTCAATTTATAATTATGCCTTTGCAATGTCGAATTCTAATTCTAATGCAATATTCTGTCGTTGTTGTGATATTTTCTATTACACAGACTCGACTTCTGACTCGAAACAGCAACGACTCGATCTGACGTCAGAAAATTGACTCAGAGTTTCAACAATAAAGTTCTTGAGATATACATAGACATGACACGAGTTGTAAAGGACTGATTGATTCGTCATCGGGTCCACAACACTTTTAGATAAGCAGAAAAATAAATATGGATAAAAAAACAAATATTAGAGATCGGTAACAATACATAACAATAGAAATAAATTAATTTTTAGTAGCTCACTGGCATACTCTAGTGGTGATAATATTAAAATTAGGTCCGCGATTATTTTATACACTATACAAGACTCGATTCGACTCTCGACTACAATTTCTGAATTTACTGAGACTATGACTTGACAGTCTGATGAACTATTATCCGACTCGACTTCCAACGGGTGGTATAAAAACATTGCTAGGATGTACTTTAAAGTGAACAGGTCGCATCCAAGTATTATTTATGCGACCGCAGTCAAACATTTGCTATGACTATCTTCTTCCAATTTTTCCTGTCCTTCATTTCACAAGCAAGATTCTCCCGTGGTATTCCCGTGACCTGTACGATTTCTTTCTTGTTACTATAGCAGTCGCCGCTGAATCTAAGGCGTCGTCCCTTTATTATGGTTATGATGCTTGTCAGTTTACCGTATAGTGTTTTGTTTGGGATCTTGTCTTACCATGTTACTCCTTTAAACTACTCCAAGCATTTTGTGTAGGCGCCGTCTGGCTTCATGCTTTCTAAGTATTAAGCTTCAGTAATTTTGAAATTTTCTTCACTTTCTCAACTTTACTTTCTTGCAGGATACAACAAGGAAGAGTCTACAATTACGGTCTGAGTCCAAGAGGAAAGAGCAATGCTTGGGAGAATCGGTCACCGACAATTCTACAAACGGACTACGTTGTTCATCCAAACCATGATAATTTATTCATGGATTATTTGATTTACCAGTAAAACGGCTTTTGAAGAAAATCCAACAAATAAAAACTAAATGAATTTAATTGTAATATATTTTGGATGTTAATGCCGAATAACCAGTAAAATGACTTCTAAAGAAAATCAGACTAATAAAACTAAATCGGGTCTAGTATAGTTTAGTACCACAAGTACTTCTAGTGGACGTGGAATAACATATTTTGCATATGACATTGACGTGATTTTTGTATGACGCAGTCAGATAGGTATCAGAAATAACATGTGCAAATATAACATGTGCAAATATGGTTATGCTATGTCTACCAGAAGTGCTTGTGGTAGCATACTGTACCAGACCAAAAAACAATTTGAATGTAATATGATTTGGATGTTAATGCCGATGTAGGAAATCTGTTTTATTATTTCGTTTAGTTTATTTCTGATACTGCTTCTGAATTATTAATGAAATGTAAAAACCTTGAATAGCACTCAGTTTGTGTGTCGCTCATTAAAACTTGGTAACTAATTAAAATTTTATCAGCATGCCATTGCACAAAAAGTTCACATATCATCAAACTGTTTTTATTTTATGTTTCGAGCTATGAAATACATATGTTTAAGTGGTCCATGTTATATTTTGTTCAGAGTTATTGGTATTAGCTAATAAACTTCTTAAGCTTTGATGGAATATAAGTCCAAAATTGTACTATGCTACTTCGTTAATTATAGTGGATTCATGCTAAAGATTTTTCTTCGTTATAGACCAGTGGTTCTTAACCCTTTTTGCATCATTTACCCCTTTAGCGAACAAGATTTACCCCCAATATAGCCATTGGTGATCATTTGTGAACAATTCGTCAAGCGAAGTATGAAGATCTCCAACTTTGTCCAACAACATTTTCTCCGCGAGAGTGGGTTCGGCGAAGAAAGAGTGGTGGGGTAGGAGAGTGACGGGAGGAGGTAAGAATGGAGGGAAGGAGAGAGTGTTGGGGGGGGGGGGGGGAGTGTTGAAGAGTTAGAAATAGGGTCGGTTATATCTGGTCTTAAATACTCTTTCGAATATATTCTTTCGATTCAAACATTCAATGAAATTGTTAAATCCTGATACAACCATAATAATTGAAGGGAATAGAGTAGAGCGGATAAAGATCCATGGCAGGTAAACTCATGTAAAATCCATTACTTGAACAACTACATAACGAGTATATTTAGATAAATAGCGCACATTCTCATAACTTTATTCACACCAAGTTTTAACAGAGTTTATGACAATCTAATTTTACATTTAATTCACCACACTTTTGCTACAAGCTTGCACGACTAATTAAGGTCAAAATGTATATGTCACCAATAGTCAACCTCAAAGAAGCGATCACCACAGACAATTTGGCAAACCCAAATTATAAAGGGACCAGGTCGTTGAAATCGACAATTTGATCACTGATTGCTGCAAAACCAACAAAGGCAAAATCTCTCACATAACGTTTTTCCAATCCGGGTAATGCAACTGTAATTAGAACAACAATCCACGACATGGACATATCTTAACATCTTTACGCGTCGAATACGTGTTGCGAATGCCAAAAACGAAGATGAAACGACACCAGACAAGAGATAAAAAATACAAATCAAGTATGGTCGAGTATCGATTTGTATCAATAAAACGATAAACGGACGTTTCGGTCCACGCAAACGCAGTGATTCAGCGCAGACAAGGGTATCTCCAAACTCTAGTCTGCGTGAGCCGAAACGTCCGTGGACAGAACGTCCGTCAGCCGATAAAACACCTCAAACGTCTATTTAGTAATAGTTTTAAGATATGATTTTTTTAATATTAATAACCTAATATCTGGGAAAATCAAGTGAATTTAAAATTCAAGAACTCCGAACTCCAAACTGGTCAACGTCAAAGCAGCGGCCGCCACAGATAATTTGGCAAACCCAAATTATCGATGAGTCAGGCCATTGAAATCGATGAATCGATCACCGATTGCTACAAAACCACCAAAGGTAGAAACTCTCACCAAATGTTTTCCAATCCAATCCAAGTAAAGCAATTGCAATTAGAATATAACAGTCCACAAATCTCGACGCCTTTACGTGTGGAATACGTGATGCGAATGCCAACAACAAAGACAAAACGACGCCAGAAACCGGTAAAAATTATTAATCAAGTACGGTTGCAAATAATCAAATGTGCTTGTAATAATGAATAATGAGACTATATAATTGGATGCAACCAGCGCACAATGCACTGCATAGGGCGGTAAAATATATATTACAAGAAAATCAATTAAACGTGTGACATCAAACCTCTAAGGCATAATTCATACTGGATGGTTCCGTTTACAGCGTAACAATAAGAGTAGATATAGCTGGTCCCAATTGACGTTCGAATGGCTTCTTTTTCTATAACCAGGCTTTTGCACAGGGTGGGAATCCCATAGGAAACGTACCATGGGATGGGGTGAAGTGCTGGGACAGGCATAAATTGCTATGGGATGAGACAGAAGAAATATGCCCCATGGACCAGTCGGTCTATAACCACAGGATGAAATTCTGATGCAATCGTAATAATTAGAAGGTGGAGCGGATAAGGCTTCATAGCAGGGAAACTAAGGTAAAATCAAACACTCAAACAAGTACATAACGAATATATTTAGGTATATATCTGACCACATTTTCATAGTTTTATTTATACAAAGTTTTAAAATGGAGTTTATTTCACTCCAATTTTAATTTTTTTCATTTTATTGCACATTTGCTACAAACTTGCACTATATATATTGGTGAAACATCTGAATATTGCCGTCCACTCCCATATAAATTACGAACATGAGAAGAACTAGAAACTATTGTGACTGAAAAATGTTGTTCAAACGTTGAACCACAGAAGCAAACAGAGAGCCACAAGGTAGTTTACATCAAATAGTGTTCACTGATTTCATTTATTCATTCAAGACAGTCAAAACTTCCACACATAATGGCAGATGAAAACAAAACACGACAAAATAATTAACGATAAAAAATGACAAGACAAAATGTATAAAATTCATAGACACAACGGACAAACAAAAAAACCCCCAAATATACCAAGAAGATCTCGCCCTGGTGAGGTATAGATTTTCATCAATATACAGACGATCGTTTCATAGTTAAACGGCGGAAACAGCGAAAAACAGTGGTTTTTTCACATAGAAGGAAACAATTATTTAAGGCCACAATGTATAAGCCACAAATCCGTGAATTAACGGTCAACTTCAAAGCTGCGACCGTCTCACACAATTTGACATACCCAAATTACCGACGGCCCGGGCAGTTGAAATCGACAATTTGATCACCGATTGCTATAAAACCAACAAGGGCAAAACTCTCACCAAACGTTTTTGAATCCGAGTAAAGCAAATGCAGTTAGAGCATAAGCGCCAAATACATAATGCAAATGCCAGCAACATAGATAAAACGACACAAACTGATCAAGTATGTTTGTAAACAATCAAATGTGAGCGTAATAATGAGACTAAATAATTTGGTGCAACCAGCGCACAATGCTCTGCATGGGGCGGTAAAATACATGAGAAGAAAACGTAAACAATCAAACAATTTTGACATTAAACCCGAAGGCACATTTTCCTATTGGATGGTTCGTTTACAACGTGACAATGGGAATATATATAGCTGGTCTCTACCGACGCACAAATGGCAACTTTCTCTATTACCAGGCTTAGGCACAGGGGTGGGGTGGGGTGAAATGGGACAGGCATAAGTTGTTTTGGGATGGTATGGGACAGAAAAATATGTCTCATGGACAAGCCTGACTATAACCGTACGATGAAATTAAGAAATTCTGATGAAACCGTAAAAATTAGAAGGTACAGCGGATTAAGCTTCTTGGCAGGAAAATTCTGGTAAAATCCTATGCTCAAACAACTACATAACGAATATATTTAGGTATATATCTGAACACAATTTCATAGTTTCATTTATACAAAGTTTTAACTGAGTTGATGCTGATCTAATTTTACATTTCTCAATTTACGACACATTTGCTACAAACTTGTACTCTGCATATTGCCGCCCAATGACGAACTATTATTTACGAACATAAAAAAGGACTAGGAAGAATAGTGGCTGAAAAACGTTGTTTAAACGGGAATCGACAGAAGCAAACATATGGCCACAAGGTAGTTTACATCAAATAGTGTTCACTAATTTAATTTATTCATTCCAGACAGTTGTACTTCCAGGTGAAAGACAGGTAAAAAAAACACAACACACGATAAGTAACAATAAAAAGGACAATTAAAAAATCCATATACACTGCGGACAGACACAAAATGCCCAGAATAAACTGAAAACATTTCGTCTCGGTCAAATACCGATTTGTATCAATAAAACGGTAAACAGACGTTTCGGCAAAGATCCATCGCAGACAAGCATATCTCCGAACTCGAATCTGCGTGAACAGAAAAGTTGTTGGACCGCCGTGAGCCGGTAGACAATTGAAACGCCTATTTTTTATAGAAATAAGAAGAAAAGATTTAAGTCAAAATGCTCTGCGGGATCCCTATGACTAAGGCACCACTGGGATTCGAACCCAGGATCTCCTGTTTACTAGACAGGCGCTTTAACCAACTAAGCCATGGCGCCAACGGGCTATGAAAAAAGTATATGCATTCACATGTATTTCACTCTGTTTCGCTCTAGCTCTATCGCAGTCTTACCCTATCTACCTATCTAATTCATCAAGATATTCTGCTGTTTGAATCTGGTGTTAAAAAAGTTAAAATGGATTATCGATTAGATTTCGAGTAATTTTTGAGTGTATTATTATATTAACTATCACAAATGTCATCTATCGGCGGCCCCATGTTGTAATGGTTAGCACACTGGACTTTGAATCCAGCGATCCGAGTTCAAATCTCTGTGGGACCTGTGCAGTATGAATTCCTCAGCTATTTTTGAATATTGTTATTTGATGAGAAAACTGTTTATATAAACTCATAATCATACCTCTCTTATTCTGCGCACAGTAATACCGCAAACAGGAGGTAAAACTAGGTGCTTACAGTCATATGCTTTCAAAACAAATACTATCTCGCGTGAGTCGTTTCGTAAGACTAAAAAGATGATTTAATAGAGCACTAATCACACCCTACCAGCAATTGTCAGGATGGCCGAGTGGTCTGAGGCGCAAGACTGTCAACTATCGTTTGTAGTTGGGCGTCCGTCGATTTAATGTTGAACATTACGGTGTAATTTTTTTCAATCTTGCCTCCGAAAGCACTGCTCACGTATACAATTTAACGATTTCCATTCTGTGTATGTCGGTCGCGAAAAAGCTGAACTTCAATTATTGAATTCTTAGAATGTAGAAGAAAAGATTTAAGTCAAAATGGTCTGCGGGATCCCTATGACTAAGGCACCACTGGGATCCGAACCCAGGATCTCCTGTTTACTAGACAGGCGCTTTAACCAACCAAGTCATGGCGCCAATCAGTCATAGACAAAAGTATATGTATTCACATGTTTTTCACTTTCTATCTCTCTAGCTCTATCGCAGTCTTACTTTATCTACCTATCTAATTCATCAAGGTATTATGTTGTTTGAATCTGGATTTCGAGTAATTTTGATCGAAAGTTGTTAATTTCTACTTGACTATGTTTATTAATATATTAATTAGCACAAATCGCATCATCGGCGGCCCCATGGTGTAATGGTTAGCACTCTGGACTTTGAATCCATCGATCCGAGTTCAAATCTATGTGGGACCTGTGCGGTCTGAATTCCTCAGCTATTTTTGAATATTGTAATTTGATGAGAAAACTGTTTATATAAACTCATAATCATACCTCCCTGGTTCTGTTACACAGTAATACCGCAAACAGGAGTTATATTTAAGTGCTTACTGTCATATGCTTCTAAAACAAATACTATCTCGCGTGAGTCGTTTCTGTAAGCCTGAAATATGATTTAATAGAGCACCAATAACACCCTACCAGCAGTTGTCAGGATGGCCGAGTGGTCTAAGGCGCCAGACTCAAGAGTCGCCTCTTTCCTTAAGCTGGGTTATGAGAATTCTGGTCTCCGAATGGAGGCGTGGGTTCGAATCCCACTTCTGACAACGTATTTTCATCACTACAATAAAACACTTAGCAAACACATAGGAGTTGTCAAAAAACTTAAATCAGATACTCTTTCATTAAAATTGGGACTCTAGTAAACATTGTAGTATACAGATTGTAAGGCTTAACAGTCTGAATTAATTTAAAGTTTAAGTGATCCTAATTCATATGTCCGGTACACCTGATGACGTTATGAACAATAAAGCAAGACATAAAACAACTTGTATCATTGGTGTAATGGTTAGCACTCTGGACTCTGAATCCAGCGATCCGAGTTCAAATCTCGATGGGACCTTTATTATATGGTTTTAAGAGAGTCAGTCGTTTGTATACTTTGAGTGTACTCCGAATGCAGAACTGCTCCATCAACTTTGAATTGTTCATATTCAAACCTGAAGAAATTGCATATATTGCAGATTAGTGGAAGAAATAAGAAACTAGTTAAATTTGCTCTGTTCTTCGAATCCGTATTCGTCTCAAGGCCGCACAGTAGCTTAACACATTTGGCCCTCAAATGGATTCGTGACTTTGAAATCAAGTTTATGACTCACGCCTTTTCTGTTCAATCCATAAGAACGAGTCGAAACCCATATTCCTGATTTAGGAGAAATAGAATCTCGAATAATTCTAATTACTAAATACCTGTTAACCATCGTTTGTAGTTGGGCGTCCGTCGATTTCATGTTGAACATCACGGTGTATTTTTTTTCAATCTTTCCTCCGAAAGCACTGCTCACATATACACTTTAACGATTTCGATGCTGTGTATGTCGGTCGCAAAAAAGCTGAACTTTAATTATTGAATTCGTAGAATGTAGAAGAAAAGATTTAAGTCAAAATGGTCTGCGGGATCCCTATGACTAAGGCACCACTGGGATTCGAACCCAGGATCTCCTGTTTACTAGACAGGCGCTTTAACCAACTAAGCCATGGCGCCAATCGCCAACGAATTTGGATCGAAAGTTGTTAATTTCGACTTGATTATGTTTAATATTATTTTAATTATCACAAATCGCATATATCGAACGAATTTTGAATCGAAAATGTTAATTTCGACTTGATTATGTTTATTATTATTTTAATTATCACAAATCGCATACATCGGCGGCCCCATGGTGTAATGGTTAGCACTCTGGACTTTGAATCCAGCGATCCAAGTTCAAATCTCGGTGGGACCTTTGTTATATGGTTTTTAAAGAGTTAGTCGTTTGTATACTTTGAGTGTACTCCGAATGCAGAACTGCTCTTTCAACTTTGAATTGTTCATATTCAAACCTGAAGAAATTGCATATATTGCAGATTAGTGGAAGAAATAAGAAACTAGTTAAATTTGCTCTGTTCTTCGAATCCGTATTCGTCTCAAGGCCGCACAGTAGCTTAACACATTTGGCCCTCAAATGGATTCGTGACTTTGAAATCAAGTTTATGACTCACGCCTTTTCTGTTCAATCCATAAGAACGAGTCGAAACCCATATTCCTGATTTAGGAGAAATAGAATCTCGAATAATTCTAATTACTAAATACATGTTAACCATCGTTTGTAGTTGGGCGTCCGTCGATTTATGTTGAACATCACGGTGTAATTTTTTCCAATCATGCCTCCGAAAGCACTGATCACGTATACACTTTAACGATTTCGATTCTTTGTATGTCGGTCGCGAAAAAGCTGAACTTTAATTATTGAATCCATAGAATGTAGAAGAAAAGATTTAAGTCAAAATGGTCTGCGGGATCCCCATGACTAAAACACCACTGGGAATCGAACCCAGGATTCGAACCCAGGGGCTTTAACCAACTAAGCCATGGCGCCAATCGCCAACGAATTTTGCTCGAAAGTTGTTAATTTCGACTTGAATATGTTTATTATTATTTTAATTATCACAAATCGCATATATCGAGCGAATTTTGAATCGAAAGTTGTTAATTTCGACTTTATTATGTTTATTATTATTTTAATTATCACAAATCGCGTATATCGGCGGCCCCATGGTGTAATGGTTAGCACTCTGGACTTTGAATCCAGCGATCCGAGTTCAAATCTCGGTGGGACCTGTGCGGTATGAATTCCTCAGCTATTTTTGAATATTGTGATTTGATGACAAAACTTTTTATATAAACTCATAATCATACCTCCCTGATTCTGTCACACAGTAATACTGCAAACAGGAGTTGATATTAAGTGCTTACAGTCATATGCTTCTAAGACAAATAGTATCTCACATGAGTCGTTTTTGTAAGCCTGAAATATGATTTAATAGAGCACCAATAACATCCTACCAGCAGTCGTCAGGATGGCCGAGTGGTCTAAGGCGCCAGACTCAAGAGTCACCTCTTTTCTTAAGCTGGAATGTGAGAATTCTGGTCTCCGAATGGAGGCGTGGGTTCGAATTCAACTTCTGACGACGTCATTTTATCATTACCATAAAACACTTGACAAACACATAGGAGTTGTCAAAAAACTTAAATCAGATACTTTTTCATTAAAATTGGGACTCCAGTAAACATTGTAGTATACAGATTGTAAGGCTTAACAGTCTGAATTAATTAAAAGTTTAAGTGATCCGATTTCAAATTTCCGGTACACCTGATGACGTTATGAACAATAAAGCAGAACATAAAACAACTTGTATCATTGGCACCATGGTGTAATGGTTAGCACTCTGGACTCTGAATCCAGCGATCCGAGTTCAAATCTCGGTGGGACCTTTGTTATATGGTTTTTAAAGAGTTAGTCGTTTGTATACTTTGAGTGTACTCCGAATGCAGAACTGCTCCTTCAACTTTGAATTGTTCATATTCAAACCTCAAGAAATTGCATATATTGCAGATTAGTGGAAGAAATAAGAAACTAGTTAAATTCGCTCTGTTCTTCGAATCCGTATTCGTCTCAAGGCCGCACAGTAGCATAACACATTTGGCCCGCAAATGGATTCGTGACTTTGAAATCCAGTTTATGACTCACGCCTTTTCTGTTCACTCCATAAGAACGAGTTGAAACCCATATTCCTGATTTAGGAAAAATAGAATCTCGAATAATTCTAATTACTAAATACATGTTAACCATCGTTTGTAGTTGGGCGTCCGTCGATTTATGTTGAACATCACGGTGTAATTTTTTCCAATCATGCCTCCGAAAGCACTGATCACGTATACACTTTAACGATTTCGATTCTTTGTATGTCGGTCGCGAAAAACCTGAACTTTAATTATTTAATTCATAGAATGTAGAAGAAAAGATTTAAGTCAAAATGGTCTGCGGGATCCCCATGACTAAAACACCACTGGGATTCGAACCCAGGATTCGAACCCAGGGGCTTTAACCAACTAAGCCATGGCGCCAATCGCCAACGAATTTGGATCGAAAGTTGTTAATTTCGACTTGATTATGTTTATTATTATTTTAATTATCACAAATCGCATATATCGATCGAATTTTGAATCGAAAGTTGTTAATTTCGACTTTATTATGTTTATTATTATTTTAATTATCACAAATCGCGTATATCGGCGGCCCCATGGTGTAATGGTTAGCACTCTGGACTTTGAATCCAGCGATCCGAGTTCAAATCTCGGTGGGACCTGTGCGGTATGAATTCCTCAGCTATTTTTGAATATTGTGATTTGATGACAAAACTTTTTATATAAACTCATAATCATACCTCCCTGATTCTGTCACACAGTAATACTGCAAACAGGAGTTGATATTAAGTGCTTACAGTCATATGCTTCTAAGACAAATAGTATCTCACATGAGTCGTTTTTGTAAGCCTGAAATATGATTTAATAGAGCACCAATAACATCCTACCAGCAGTCGTCAGGATGGCCGAGTGGTCTAAGGCGCCAGACTCAAGAGTCACCTCTTTTCTTAAGCTGGAATGTGAGAATTCTGGTCTCCGAATGGAGGCGTGGGTTCGAATTCAACTTCTGACGACGTCATTTTATCATTACCATAAAACACTTGACAAACACATAGGAGTTGTCAAAAAACTTAAATCAGATACTTTTTCATTAAAATTGGGACTCTAGTAAACATTGTAGTATACAGATTGTAAGGCTTAACAGTCTGAATTAATTAAAAGTTTAAGTGATCCGATTTCAAATTTCCGGTACACCTGATGACGTTATGAACAATAAAGCAGAACATAAAACAACTTGTATCATTGGCACCATGGTGTAATGGTTAGCACTCTGGACTCTGAATCCAGCGATCCGAGTTCAAATCTCGGTGGGACTTTTGTTATATGGTTTTTAAAGAGTTAGTCGTTTGTATACTTTGAGTGTACTCCGAATGCAGAACTGCTCTTTCAACTTTGAATTGTTCATATTCAAACCTCAAGAAAGTGCATATATTGCAGATTAGTGAAAGAAATAAGAAACTAGTTAAATTCGCTCTGTTCTTCGAATCCGTATTCGTCTCAAGGCCGCACAGTAGCATAACACATTTGGCCCGCAAATGGATTCGTGACTTTGAAATCAAGTTTATGACTCACGCCTTTTCTGTTCACTCCATAAGAACGTGTTGAAACCCATATTCCTGATTTAGGAAAAATAGAATCTCGAATAATTCTAATTACTAAATACATGTTAACCATCGTTTGTAGTTGGGCGTCCGTCGATTTATGTTGAACATCACGGTGTAATTTTTTCCAATCATGCCTCCGAAAGCACTGATCACGTATACACTTTAACGATTTTGATTCTTTGTATGTCGGTCGCGAAAAAGCTGAACTTTAATTATTGAATTCATAGAATGTAGAAGAAAAGATTTAAGTCAAAATGGTCTGCGGGATCCCCATGACTAAGGCACCACTGGGATTCGAACCCAGGATTCGAACCCAGGCGCTTTAACCAACTAAGCCATGGCGCCAATCGCCAACGAATTTGGATCGAAAGTTGTTAATTTCGACTTGATTATGTTTATTATTATTTTAATTATCACAAATCGCATATATCGAGCGAATTTTCAATCGAAAGTTGTTAATTTCGACTTGATTATGTTTATTATTATTTTGATTATCACAAATCGCATATATCGGCGGCCCCATGGTGTAATGGTTAGCACTCTGGACTTTGAATCCAGCGATCCGAGTTCAAATCTCGGTGGGACCTGTGCGGTATGAATTCCTCAGCTATTTTTGAATATTGTGATTTGATGACAAAACTTTTTATATAAACTCATAATCATACCTCCCTGATTCTGTCACACAGTAATACTACAAACAGGAGTTGATATTAAGTGCTTACAGTCATATGCTTTAAAGACAAATAGTATCTCACATGAGTCGTTTTTGTAAGCCTGAAATATGATTTAATAGAGCACCAATACCATCCTACCAGCAGTCGTCAGGATGGCCGAGTGGTCTAAGGCGCCAGACTCAAGAGTCACCTCTTTCCTTAAGCTGGATTGTGAGGATTCTGGTCTCCGAATGCAGGCGTGGGTTCGAATTCCACTTCTGACAACGTCGTTTTATCCTTACCATAAAACACTTGACAAACACATAGGAGTTGTCAAAAAACTTAAATCAGATACTTTTTCATTAAAATTGGGACTCTAGTAAACATTGTAGTATACAGATTGTAAGGCTTAACAGTCTGAAATAATTAAAAGTTTAAGTGATCCGATTTCAAATTTCCGGTACACCTGATGACGTTATGAACAATAAAGCAGAACATAAAACAACTTGTATCATTGGCCCCATGGTGTAATGGTTAGCACTCTGGACTCTGAATCCAGCGATCCGAGTTCAAATCTCGGTGGGACCTTTGTTATATGGTTTTAGAGAGTCAGTCGTTTGTATACTTTGAGTGTACTCCGAATGCAGAACTGCTCTTTCAACTTTGAATTGTTCATATTCAAACCTCAAGAAATTGCATATATTGCAGATTAGTGAAAGAAATAAGAAACTAGTTAAATTCGCTATGTTCTTCGAATCCGTATTCGTCTCAAGGCCGCACAGTAGCATAACACATTTAGCCCTCAAATGGATTCGTGACTATGAAATCAAGTTTATGACTCACGCCTGTTCTGTTCACTCCATAAGAACGAGTCGAAACCCATATTCCTGATTTAGGAGAAATAGATCTCGAATAATTCTAATTACTAAATACCTGTTAATCGTCGTTTGTAGTTGGGCGTCTGTCGATTTTATGTTGAACATCACCGTGTAATTTTTTCAAATCTTGCCTCCGAAAGCACTGATCACATATACAACTTAACAATTTCCATTCTTTATATGTCGGTCGCGAAAAAGCTGAACTTTAATTATTGAATTCATATAATGTAGAAGAAAAGATTTAAGTCAAAATGGTCTGCGTGATCCCTATGACTAAGGCACCACTGGGATTCGAACCCAGGATCTCCTGTTTACTAGACAGGCGCTTTATTCAACTAAGCCATGGCGCCAATCGCCAACCAATTTTGATCGAAAGTTGCTAATTTCGACTTGATTATGTTTATTATTATTTTAATTATCACAAATCGCATATATCGGCGGCCCCATGGTGTAATGGTTAGCACTCTGGACTTTGAATCCAGCGATCCGAGTTCGAATCTCGGTGGGACCTTTGTTATATGGTTTTTAAAGAGTTAGTCGTTTGTATACTTTGAGTGTACTCCGAATGCAGAACTGCTCTTTCAACTTTGAATTGTTCATATTCAAACCTCAAGAAAGTGCATATATTGCAGATTTGTGAAAGAAATAAGAAACTAGTTAAATTCGCTCTGTTCTTCGAATCCGTATTCGTCTCAAGGCCGCCCAGTAACATAACACATTTGGCCCTCAAATGAATTCGTGACTTTGAAATCAAGTTTATGACTCACGCCTTTTCTGTTCACTCCATAAGAACGAGTTGAAACCCATATTCCTGATTTAGGAAAAATAGAATCTCGAATAATTCTAATTACTAAATACATGTTAACCATCGTTTGTAGTTGGGCGTCCGTCGATTTATGTTGAACATCACGGTGTAATTTTTTCCAATCATGCCTCCGAAAGCACTGATCACGTATACACTTCAACGATTTCGATTCTTTGTATGTCGGTCGCAAAAAAGCTGAACTTTAATTATTGAATTCATAGAATGTAGGAGAAAAGATTTAAGTCAAAATGGTCTGCGGGATCCCCATGACTAAGGCACCACTGGGATTCGAACCCAGGATTCGAACCCAGGCGCTTTAACCAACTAAGCCATGGCTCCAATCGCCAACGAATTTTGCTCGAAAGTTGGTAATTTCGACTTGATTATGTTTATTATTATTTTAATTATCACAAATCGCATATATCGAGCAAATTTTGAATCGAAAGTTGTTAATTTCGACTTGATTATGTTTATTATTATTTTAATTATCACAAATCGCATATATCGGCGGCCCCATGGTGTAATGGTTAGCACTCTGGACTTTGAATCCAGCGATCCGAGTTCAAATCTCGGTGGGACCTGTGCGGTATGAATTCCTCAGCTATTTTTGAATATTGTGATTTGATGACAAAACTTTTTATATAAACTCATAATCATACCTCCCTGATTCTGTCACACAGTAATACTGCAAACAGGAGTTGATATTAAGTGCTTACAGTCATATGCTTTTAAGACAAATAGTATCTCACATGAGTCGTTTTTGTAAGCCTGAAATATGATTTAATAGAGCACCAATAACATCCTACCAGCAGTCGTCAGGATGGCCGAGTGGTCTAAGGCGCCAGACTCAAGAGTCACCTCTTTCCTTAAGCTGGATTGTGAGAATTCTGGTCTCCGAGTGGAGGCGTGGGTTCGAATTCAACTTCTGACAACGTCATTTTATCATTACCATAAAACACTTGACAAACACATAGGAGTTGTCAAAAAACTTAAATCAGATACTTTTCCATTAAAATTGGGACTCTAGTAAACATTGTAGTATACAGATTGTAAGGCTTAACAGTCTGAATTAATTAAAAGTTTAAGTGATCCGATTTCAAATTTCCGGTACACCTGATGACGTTATGAACAATAAAGCAGAACATAAAACAACTTGTATCATTGGCCCCATGGTGTAATGGTTAGCACTCTGGACTCTGAATCCAGCGATCCGAGTTCAAATCTCGGTGGGACCTTTGTTATATGGTCTTTAAAGAGTTAGTCGTTTGTATACTTTGAGTGTACCCCGAATGCAGAACTGCTCTTTCAACTTTGAATTGTTCATATTCAAACCTCAAGAAAGTGCATATATTGCAGATTAGTGAAAGAAATAAGAAACTAGTTAAATTCGCTCTGTTCTTCGAATCCGTATTCGTCTCAAGGCCGCACAGTAGCATAACACATTTGGCCCGCAAATGGATTCGTGACTTTGAAATCAAGTATATGACACATTTGGCCCGCAAATGGATTCGTGACTTTGAAATCAAGTATATGACTCACGCGTTTTCGGTTCACTCCACAAGAACGAGTGGAAACCCATATTCCTGATATAGGAGAAATAGATCTCGAATAATTCTAATTACTAAATACCTGTTAATCGTCGTTTGTAGTTGGACGTCTGTCGATTTTATGTTGAACATCACCGTGTAATTTTTTCAAATCTTGCCTCCGAAAGCACTGATCACATATACAACTTAACAATTTCGATTCTTTGTATGTCGGTCGCGAAAAAGCTGAACTTTAATTATTGAATTCTTATTATGTAGAAGAAAAGATTTAAGTCAAAATGGTCTGCGGGATCCCTATGACTAAGGCACCACTGGGATTCGAACCCAGGATCTCCTGTTTACTAGACAGGCGCTTTAATCAACTAAGCCATGGCGCCAATCGCCAACCAATTTTGATCGAAAGTTGCTAATTTCGACTTGATTATGTTTATTATTATTTTAATTATCACAAATCGCATATATCGGCGGCCCCATGGTGTAATGGTTAGCACTCTGGACTTTGAATCCAGCGATCCGAGTTCAAATCTCGGTGGGACCTGTGCGGTATGAATTCCTCAGCTATTTTTGAATATTGTGATTTGATGACAAAACATTTTTTATAAACTCATAATCATACCTCCCTGATTCTGTCACACAGTAATACTGCAAACAGGAGTTGATATTAAGTGCTTACAGTCATATGCTTTTAAGACAAATAGTATCTCGCATGAGTCGTTTTTGTAAGCATGAAATATGATTTAATAGAGCACCAATAACATCCTACCAGCAGTCGCCAGGATGGCCGAGTGGTCTAAGGCGCCAGACTCAAGAGTCACCTCTTTCCTTAAGCTGGATTGTGAGAATTCTGGTCTCCGAATGGAGGCGTGGGTTCGAATTCCACTTCTGACAACGTCATTTTATCATTACCATAAAACACTTGACAAACACATAGGAGTTGTCAAAAAACTTAAATCAGATACTTTTTCATTAAAATTGGGACTCCAGTAAACATTGTAGTATACAGATTGTAAGGCTTAACAGTCTGAATTAATAAAAAGTTTAAGTGATCCGACTTCAAATTTCCGGTACACATGATGACGTTATGAACAATAAAGCAGAACATAAAACAACTTGTATCATTGGCCCCATGGTGTAATGGTTAGCACTCTGGACTCTGAATCCAGCGATCCGAGTTCAAATCTCGGTGGGACCTTTGTTATATGGTTTTAGAGAGTCAGTCGTTTGTATACTTTGAGTGTACTCCGAATGCAGAACTGCTCTTTCAACTTTGAATTGTTCATATTCAAACCTCAAGAAATTGCATATATTGCAGATTAGTGAAAGAAATAAGAAACTAGTTAAATTCGCTATGTTCTTCAAATCCGTATTCGTCTCAAGGCCGCACAGGAGCATAACACATTTGGCCTTAAATGGATTCGTGACTTTGAAATCAAGTATATGACTCACGCCTTTTCTGTTCACTCCATAAGAACGAGTCGAAACCCATATTCCTGATTTAGGAGAAATAGATCTCTAATAATTCTAATTACTAAATACCTGTTAATCGTCGTTTGTAGTTGGGCGTCTGTCGATTTTATGTTAAACATCACTGTGTAATTTTTTCAAATCTTGCCTCCGAAAGCACTGATCACATATACACCTTAACAATTTCGATTCTTTGTATGTCGGTCGCGAAAAAGCTGAACTTTAATTATTGAATTTATAGCATGTAAAAGAAAAGATTTAAGTCAAAATGGTCTGCGGGATCTCTATGACTAAAGCACCACTGGGATTCAAACCCAGGATCTCCTGTTTACTAGACAGGCGCTTTAACCAACTAAGCCATGGCGCCGACCGCCAACGAATTTTGATCGAAAGTTGTTAATTTCGACTTGATTATGTTTATTATTATTTGAATTATCACAAAACGCATATATCGGCGGCCCCATGGTGTAATGGTTAGCACTCTGGACTTTGAATCTAGCGATCCGAGTTCAAATCTCAGTGGGACCTTTGTTATATGGTTTTTAAAGTGTCAGTCGTTTGTATACTTTGAGTGTACTCCGAATGCAGAACTGCTCTTTCAACTTTGAATTGTTCATATTCAAACCTCAAGAAAGCGCATATATTGCAGATTAGTGAAAGAAATAAGAAACTAGTTAAATTCGCTATGTTCTTCGAATCCGTATTCGTCTCAAGGCCGCACAGTAGCATAACACATTGGCCCTCAAATGGATTCGTGACTTTGAAATCAAGTTTATGACTCACGCCTTTTCTGTTCACTCCATAAGAACGAGTTGAAACCCATATTCCTGATTTAGGAGAAATAGAATCTCGAATAATTCTAATTACTAAATACATGTTAACCATCGTTTGTAGTTGGGCGTCCGTCGATTTTATGTTGAACATCACGGTGTAATTTTTGCCAATCATGCCTCCGAAAGCACTGATCACGTATACACTTTAACGATTTCGATTCTTTGTATGTCGGTCGCGAAAAAGCTGAACTTTAATTATTGAATTCATAGAATGTAGAAGAAAAGATTTAAGTCAAAATGGTCTGCGGGATCCCTATGACTAAAGCACCACTGGGATTCGAACCCAGGATCTCCTGTTTACTAGACAGGCACTTTAACCAACTAAGCCATGGCGCCAGTCGCCAACTAATTTTTATCGAAAGTTGTTAATTTCGACTTGATTATGTTTATTATTATTTTAATTATCACAAATCGCATATATCGAACGAATTTTGAATCGAAAGTTGGTAATTTCGACTTGATTATGTTTATTATTATTTTAATTATCACAAATCGCATATATCGGCGGCCCCATGGTGTAATGGTTAGCACTCCGGACTTTGAATCCAGCGATCCGAGTTCAAATCTCGGTGGGACCTTTGCGGTATGAATTCCTCAGCTATTTTTGAATATTGTGATTTGATGACAAAACTTTTTATATAAACTCATATTCATACCTCCCTGATTCTGTCACACAGTAATAATGCAAACAGGAGTTGATATTAAGTGCTTACAGTCATATGCTTTAAAAACAAATAGTATCTCGCATGAGTCGTTTTTGTAAGCCTGAAATATGATTTAATAGAGCACCAATAACATCCTACCAGCAGTCGTCGGGATGGCCGAGTGGTCTAAGGCGCCAGAATCAAGAGTCACCTCTTTCCTTAAGCTGGACTGTGAGAATTCTGGTCTCGGAATGGAGGCGTGGGTTCGAATTCCACTTCTGACAACGTCCTTTTATCATTACCATAAAACACTTGACAAACACATAGGAGTTGTCAAAAAACTTAAATCAGATACTTTTTCATTAAAATTGGGACTCTAGTAAACATTGTAGTATACAGATTGTAGGGCTTAACAGTCTGAATTAAATAAAAGTTTAAGTGATCCGATTTCAAATGTCCGGTACACCTGATGGCGTTATGAACAATAAAGCAGAACATAAAACAATTTTTATCATTGGCCCCATGGTGTAATGGTTAGAACTCTGGACTCTGAATCCAGCAATCCGAGTTCAAATCTCGGTGGGACCTATGTTATATGGTTTTAACTGACTAGTCGTTTGTATACTTTGAGTGTACTCCGAATGCAGAACTGCTCTTTCAACTTTGAATTGTTCATATTCAAACCTCAAGAAAGCGCATAAATTGCAGATTAGTGAAAGAAATAAGAAACTAGTTAAATTCGCTATGTTCTTCGAATCCGTATTCGTCTCAAGGCCGCACAGTAGCATAACACATTTGGCCCTCAAATGGATTCGTGACTTTGAAATCAAGTTTATGACTCACGCCTTTTCTGTTCACTCCATAAGAACGAGATGAAACCCATATTTCTGATTTAGGAGAAATAGAATCTCGAATAATTCTAATTACTAAATACATGTTAAGCATCGTTTGTAGTTGGGCGTCCGTCGATTTTATGTTGAACATCACGGTGTAATTTTTTCCAATCATGCCTCCGAAAGCACTGATCACGTATACACTTTAACGATTTCGATTCTTTGTATGTCGGTCGCGAAAAAGCTGAACTTTAATTATTGAATTCATAGAATGTAGAAGAAAAGATTCAAGTCAAAATGGTCTGCGGGATCCCTATGACTAAGGCACCACTGGGATTCGAACCCAGGATCTCCTGTTTACTAGACAGGCACTTTAACCAACTAAGCCATGGCGCCAGTCGCCAACGAATTTTGATCGAAAGTTGTTAATTTCGACTTGATTATGTTTATTATTATTTTAATTATCACAAATCGCATATATCGAACAAATTTTGAATCGAAAGATGTTAATTTCGACTTGATTATGTTTATTATTATTTTAATTATCACAAATCGCATATATTGTCGGCCCCATGGTGTAATGGTTAGCACTCTGGACTTTGAATCCAGCGATCCAAGATCAAATCTCGGTGGGACCTGTGCGGTATGAATTCCTCAGCTATTTTTGAATATTGTGATTTGATGACAAAACTTTTTAAATAAACTCATAATCATACCTCCCTGATTCTGTCACACAGTAATACTGCAAACAGGAGTTGATATTAAGTGCTTACAGTCATATGCTTTTAAGACAAATAGTATCTCGCATGAGTCGTTTTTGTAAGCCTGAAATATGATTCAATAGAGCACCAATAACATCCTACCAGCAGTCGTCAGGATTGCCGAGTGGTCTAAGGCGCCAGACTCAATAGTCACCTCTTTCCTTAAGCTGGATTGTGAGAATTCTGGTCTCCGAAATGAGGCGTGGGTTCGAATTCCACTTGTGACAACGTCCTTTTATCATTACCATAAAACACTTGACAAACACATAGGAGTTGTCAATAAACTTAAATCAGAAACTTTTTCATTAAAATTGGGACTCTAGTAAACATTGTAGTATACAGATTGTCGGGCTTAACAGTCTAAATTAATTAAAAGTTTAAGTGATCCGATTTCAAATTTCCGGTACACCTGATGACGTTATGAACAATAAAGCAGAACATAAAACAACTTGTATCATTGGCCCCATGGTGTAATGGTTAGCACTCTGGACTCTGAATCCAGCGATCCGAGTTCAAATCTCGGTGGGACCTTTGTTATATGGTTTTTAGAGAGTCAGTCGTTTGTATACTTTGAGTGTACTCCGAATGCAGAACTGCTCTATCAACTTTGAATTGTTCATATTCAAACCTCAAGAAATTGCATATATTGCAGATTAGTGAAAAAAATAAGAAACTAGTTAAATTCGCTATGTTCTTCGAATCCGTCTTCGTCTCAAGGTCGCACAGTAGCATAACACATTTGGCCCTCAAATGGATTCGTGACTTTGAAATCAAGTTTATGACTCACGCCTTTTCTGTTCACTCCATAAGAACGAGTTGAAACCCATATTTCCGATATAGGAGAAATAGAATCTCGAATAATTCTAATTACTAAATACCTGTTAACAATCGTTTGTAGTTGGGCGCCCGTCGATTTTATGTTGAACATCACGGTGTAATTTTTGCCAATCATGCCTCCGAAAGCACTGATCACGTATACACTTTAACGATTTCGATTCTTTGTATGTCGGTCGCGAAAAAGCTGAACTTTAATTATTGAATTCATAGAATGTAGAAGAAAAGATTTAAGTTAAAATGGTCTGCGGGATCCCTATGACTAAAGCACCACTGGGATACGAACCCAGGATCTCCTGTTTACTAGACAGGCACTTTAACCAACTAAGCCATGGCGCCAGTCGCCAACTAAATTTGATCGAAAGTTGTTAATTTCGACTTGATTATGTTTATTATTATTTTAATTATCACAAATCGCATATATCGAACGAATTTTGAATCGAAAGTTGGTAATTTCGACTTTATTATGTTTATTATTATTTTAATTATCACAAATCGCATATATCGGCGGCCCCATGGTGTAATGGTTAGCACTCTGGACTTTGAATCCAGCGATCCGAGTTCAAATCTCGGTGGGACCTGTGCGGTATGAATTCCTCAGCTATTTTTGAATATTGTGATTTGATGACAAAACTTTTTATATAAACTCATATTCATACCTCCCTGATTCTGTCACTCAGTAATAATGCAAACAGGAGTTGATATTAAGTGCTTACAGTCATATGCTTTTAAAACAAATAGTATCTCGCATGAGTCGTTTTTGTAAGCCTGAAATATGATTTAATAGAGCACCAATAACATCCTACCAGCAGTCGTCGGGATGGCCGAGTGGTCTAAGGCGCCAGAATCAAGAGTCACCTCTTTCCTTAAGCTGGACTGTGAGAATTCTGGTCTCGGAATGGAGGCGTGGGTTCGAATTCCACTTCTGACAACGTCCTTTTATCATTACCATAAAACACTTGACAAACACATAGGAGTTGTCAAAAAACTTAAATCAGATACTTTTTCATTAAAATTGGGACTCTAGTAAACATTGTAGTATACAGATTGTAGGGCTTAACAGTCTGAATTAAATAAAAGTTTAAGTGATCCGATTTCAAATGTCCGGTACACCTGATGGCGTTATGAACAATAAAGCAGAACATAAAACAATTTGTACCATTGGCCCCATGGTGTAATGGTTAGAACTCTGGACTCTTAATCCAGCGATCCGAGTTCAAATCTCGGTGGGACCTATGTTATATGGTTTTGACTGACTAGTCGTTTGTATACTTTGAGTGTACTCCGAATGCAGAACTGCTCTTTCAACTTTGAATTGTTCATATTCAAACCTCAAGAAAACGCATATATTGCAGATTAGTGAAATAAATTAGAAACTAGTTAAATTCGCTATGTTCTTCGAATCCGTATTCGTCTCAAGGCCGCACAGTAGCATAACACATTTGGCCCTCAAATGGATTCGTGACTTTGAAATCAAGTTTATGACTCACGCCTTTTCTGTTCACTCCATAAGAACGAGATGAAACCCATATTCCTGATTTAGGAGAAATAGAATCTCGAATAATTCTAATTACTAAATACATGTTAAGCATCGTTTGTAGTTGGGCGTCCGTCGATTTTATGTTGAACATCACGGTGTAATTTTTTCCAATCATGCCTCCGAAAGCACTGATCACGTATACACTTTAACGATTTCGATTCTTTGTATGTCGGTCGCGAAAAAGCTGAACTTTAATTATTGAATTCATAGAATGTAGAAGAAAAGATTTAAGCCAAAATGGTCTGCGGGATCCCTATGACTAAGGCACCACTGGGATTCGAACCCAGGATCGCCTGTTTACTAGACAAGCGCTTTAACCAACTAAGCCATGGCGCCAATGGCCGACGATCTTTGATCGAAAGTTGTTAATTTCGACTTGATTATGTTTATTATTATTTTAATTATCAAAAATCGCATATATCGGCGGCCCCATGGTGTAATGGTTAGCACTCTGGACTTTGAATCCAGCGATCCGAGTTCAAATCTCGGTGGGACCTGTGCGGTATGAATTCCTCAGCTATTTTTGAATATTGTGATTTGATGACAAAACTTTTTAATCAAACTCATATTCATACCACCCTGGTTCTGTCACACAGTAATACCGCAAACAGGAGTTGGTAATAAGTGCTTACAGTCATATGCTTTTAAAACAAATTGTATCTCGCGTGAGTCGTTTTTTTAAGACTGAAATATGATTTAATAGAGCACCAATAACACCCTACAAGCAGTTGTCAGGATGGCCGAGTGGTCTAAGGCGCCGGACTCAAGAGTCACCTCTTTCCTTAAGCTGGATTGTGAGAATTCTGGTCTCCGAATGGAGGCGTGTTTTCGAATCCCACTTCTGACAACGTCCTTTTATCACTACCATAAAACACTTAACAAACACATAGGAGTTGTCAAAAAACTTAAATCAGATACTTTTTCATTAAAATTGGGACTCTAGTAAACATTGTAGTATACAGATTGTAGGGCTTAACAGTCTGGATTAATTAAAAGTTTAAGTGATCCGATTTCAAATGTCCGGTACACCTGATGACGTTATGAACAATAAAGCAGAACATAAAACAACTTGTATTAATATCTGGACTCTGAATCCAGCGATCCGAGTTCAAATTTCGGTGGGACCTTTGTTATATGGTTTTAAGAGAGTCAGTCGTTTGTATACTTTGAGTGTACTCCGAATGCAGAACTGCTCTTTCAACTTTGAATTGTTCATATTCAAACCTCAAGAAAGTGCATATATTGCAGATTAGTGAAAGAAATAAGAAACTAGTTAAGTTCGCTCTGTTCTTCGAATCCGTATTCATCTCGAGGCCGCACAGTAGCATAACACATTTGGCCCTCAAATGGATTCGTGACTTTGAAATCAAGTTTATGACTCACGCCTTTTCTGTTCACTCCATAAGAACGAGTTGAAACCCATATTCCTGATATAGGAAAAATAGAATCTCGAATAATTCTAATTACTAAATACCTGTTAACAATCGTTTGTAGTTGGGCGCCCGTCGATTTTATGTTGAAGATCGCGGTGTAATTTTTTCCAATCTTGCCTCCGAAAGCACTGATCACGTATACACTTTAACGATTTCGATTCTTTGTATGTCGGTCGCGAAAAAGCTGAACTTTAATTATTGAATTCATAGAATGTAGAAGAAAAGATTTAAGTCAAAATGGTCTGCGGGATCCCTATGACTAAGGCACCACTGGGATTGGGACCCAGGATCTCCTGTTTACTAGACAGGTGCTTTAACCAACTAAGCCATGGCGCCAATCGCCAACGAGTTTTGATCAAAAGTTGTTAATTCGACTTGATTATGTTTATTATTATTTTAATTATCACAAATCGCATATATCGGCGGCCCCATGGTGTAATGGTTAGCACTCTGGACTTTGAATCCAGCGATCCGAGTTCAAATCTCGGTGGGACCTTTGCTATATGGTTTTTAAAGAATCAGTCGTTTTTATACTTTGAGTGTACTCCGAATGCAGAACTGCTCTTTCAACTTTGAATTGTTCATATTCAAACCTCAAGAAAGTGCATATATTGCAGATTAGTGAAAGAAATAAGAAACTAGTTAAATTCGCTCTGTTCTTCGAGTCCGTATTCGTCTCAAGGCCGCGCATGTAGCTTAACACATTTGGCCCTCAAATGGATTCGTGACTTTGAAATCAAGTTTATGACTCACGCCTTTTCTGTTCACTCCATAAGAACGAGTTGAAACCCATATTCCTGATTTAGGGGAAATAGAATCTCGAATAATTCTAATTACTAAATACCTGTTAACCATCGTTTGTAGATTGGCGTCCGTCGAATTTAGGTTGAACATCACGGTGTAATTTTTTTCAATCTTGCCTCCGAAAGCACTGATCACGTATACACTTTAACGATTTCGATTCCGTGTATGTCGGTCGCGAAAAAGCTGAACTTTAATTATTGAATTCATAGAATGTAGAAGAAAAGATTTAAGTCAAAATGGTCTGCGGGATCCCTATGACTAAGGCACCACTGGGATTCGAACCCAGGATCTCCTGTTTTCTAGACAGGCGCTTTAACCAACTAAGCCATGGCGCCAATCGCCGACGAATTTTGATCGAAAGTTGTTAATTTCGACTTGATTATGTTTATTATTATTTTAATTATCAAAAATCGCGTATATCGGCGGCCCCATGGTGTAATGGTTAGCACTCTGGACTTTGAATCCAGCGATCCGAGTTCAAATCTCGGTGGGACCTGTGCGGTATGATTTCCTCAGCTATTTTTGAATATTGTGATTTGATGACAAAAGTTTTTATATAAACTCATAATCATACCTCCCTGATTCTGTCAAACAGTAATACTGCAAACAGGAGTTGATATTAAGTGCTTACAGTCATATGCTTTTAAGACAAATAGTATCTCGCATGAGTCGTTTTTGTAAGCCTGAAATATGATTTAATAGACCACCAATCACATCCTACCAGCAGTCGTCAGGATGGCCGAGTGGTCTAAGGCGCCAGACTCAAGAGTCACCTCTTTCCTTAAGCTGGATTGTGAGAATTCTGGTCTCCGAATGGAGGCGTGGGTTCGAATTCCACTTCTGACAACGTCCTTTTATCATTACCATAAAACACTTGACAAACACATAGGAGTTGTCAAAAAACTTAAATCAGATACTTTTTCATTAAAATTGGGACTCTAGTAAACATTGTAGTATACAGATTGTAGGGCTTAACAGTCTGAATTAATTAAAAGTTTAAGTGATCCGATTTCAAATTTCCGGTACACCTGATGACGTTATGAACAATAAAGCAGAACATAAAACAGATTGTATCATTGGCCCCATGGTGTAATGGTTAGCACTCTGGACTCTGAATCCAGCGATCCGAGTTCAAATCTCGCTGAGACCTTTGTTTTATGGTTTTTAGAGAGTCAGTCGTTTGTATACTTTGAGTGTACTCCGAATGCAGAACTGCTCTTTCAACTTTCAATTGTTCATATTCAAACCTCAAGAAATTGCATATATTGCAGATTAGTGAAAGAAATAAGAAACTATTTAAATACTATATGTTCTTCTAATCCGTATTCGTCTCAAGGGCGCCCCTTATCATAACACATTTATCCTTAAATGGATTCGTGACTTTGAAATCAAGTATATGAATCACGCCTTTTCTGTTCACTCCATAAGAACGAGTGGAAACCCATATTCCTGATTTAGGAGAAATAGTTCTCGAATAATTCTAATTACTAAATACCTGTTAATCGTCGTTTGTAGTTGGGCGTCTGTCGATTTCATGTTGAACATCACCGTGTAATTTTTTCAAATATTGCCTCCGAAAGCACCGATCACATATACACCTTAACAATTTCGATTCTTTGTATGTCGGTCGCGAAAAAGCTGAACTTAAATCTTTTCTTCTATATTCTATGAATTCAATAATTAAAGTCAAAATCGTCTGCGGGATCCCTATGACTGGGATTCGAACCCAGGATCTCCTGTTTACTAGACAGGCGCTTTAACCAACTAAGCCATGGCGCCAGTCGCGAACGAATTTTGATCGAAAGTTTTTAATTTCGACTTGAGTATGTTATTTATTATTTTAATTATCACAAATCGCATATATCGGCGGCCCCATGGTGTAATGGTTAGCACTCTGGACTTTGAATTCAGCGATCCGAGTTCAAATCTCGGTGGGACCTTTGTTATATGGTTTTTAAAGAGTCAGTCGTTTGTATACTTTAAGTGCACTCCGAATGCAGAACTGCTTATTCAACTTTGAATCGTTCATATTCAAACCTCAAGAAAGTGCATATATTGCAGATTAGTGAAAGAAATAAGAAACTAGTTAAATTCGCTCTGTTCTTCGAATCCGTCTTCGTCTCAAGGTCGCACAGTAGCATAACACATTTAGCCCTCAAATGGATTCGTGACTTTAAATCAAGTTTATGACTCACGCCTTTTCTGTTCACTCCATAAGAACGAGTTAAAACCCATATTCCTGATTTAGGAGAAATAGAATCTCGAATAATTCTAATTACTAAATACCTGTTAACAATCGTTTGTAGTTGGGCGTCCGTCGATTTTATGTTGAACATCACGGTGTAATTTTTTCCAATCTTGCCTCCGAAAGCACTGATCACGTATACACTTTAACGATTTCGATTCTTTGTATGTCGGTCGCGAAAAAGCTGAACTTTAATTATTGAATTCATAGAATGTAGAAGAAAAGATTTAAGTCAAAATGGTCTGCGGGATCCCTATGACTAAGGCACCACTGGGATTCGAACCCAGGATCTCCTGTTTACTAGACAGGCGCTTTAACCAACTAAGCCATGGCGCCAATCGCCAACGAATTTTGATCGAAAGTTGTTAATTTCGACTTGATTATGTTTATTATTATTTTAATTATCACAAATCGCATATATCGGCGGCCCCATGGTGTAATGGTTAGCACTCTGGACTTTGAATCCTGCGATCCGAGTTCAAATCTCGGTGGGACCTGTGCGGTATGAATTCCTCAGCTATTTTTGAATATTGTGATTTGATGACAAAACATTTTATATAAACTCATAATCATACCTCCCTGGTTCTGTCACACAGTAATACCGCAAACAGGAGTTGGTATTAAGTGCTTACAGTCATATATTTTTAAAACAAATAGTATCTCGCGTGGGTCGTTTTTGTAAGACTGAAATATGATTTAATAGAGCACCAATAACACCCTAGAAGCAGTTGTCAGGATGGCCGAGTGGTCTAAGGCGCCAGACTCAAGAGTCACCTCTTTCCTTAAGCTGGATTGTGAGAATTCTGGTCTCCGAATGGAGGCGTGGGTTCGAATCCCACTTCTGACAACGTTCTTTTATCACTACCATGAAACACTTAACAAACACATAGGAGTTGTCAAATAACTTAAATCAGATCCTTTTAATTAAAATTGGGACTCTAGTAAACATTGTAGTATACAAATTGAAGGGCTTAACAGTCTGGATTATTTGAAAGTTTAAGTGATCCGATTTCAAATGTCCGGTACACCTGACGACGTTATGAACAATAAAGCAGAACATAAAACAGCTTGTATTATCGGCCCCAAGGTGTAGTGGTTAGCACCCTGGACTCTGAATCCAGCGATCCGAGTTCAAATCTCGGTGGGACCTTTCTTATATGGTTTTAAGAGAGTCAGTCGTTTGTATACTTTGAGTGTACTCCGAATGCAGAACTGCTTTTTCAACTTTGAATTGTTCATATTCAAACCTCAAGAAAGTGCATATATTGCAGATTAATGAAAGAAATAAGAAACTAGTTAAATTCGCTCTGTTCTTCGAATCCGTATTCGTCTCAAGGCCGCCCAGTAGCATAACACATTTGGTCCTCAAATGGATTCGTGACTTTGAAATCAAGTATATGACTCACGCCTTTTCTGTTCACTCCATAAGAACGAGTGGAAACCCATATTTCTGATTTAGGAGAAATAGAATCTCGAATAATTCTAATTACTAAATACCTGTTAACCATCGTTTGTAGTTGGGCGTCCGTCGATTTTATGTTGAACATCACGGTGTAATTTTTTCCAATCTTGCCTCCGAAAGCACTGATCACGTATACACTTTAACGATTTCGATTCTTTGTATGTCGGTCGCGAAAAAGCTGAACTTTAATTATTGAATTCATAGAATGTAGAAGAAAAGATTTAAGTCAAAATGGTCTGCGGGATCCCTATGACTAAGGCACCACTGGGATTCGAACCCAGGATCTCCTGTTCACTAGACAGGCGCTTTAACCAACTAAGCCATGGCGCCAATCGCCAACAAATTTTGATCGAAAGTTGTTAATTTCGACTTGATTATGTTTATTATTATTTTAATTATCACAAATCGCATATATCGGCGGTCCCATGGTGTAATGGTTAGCACTCTGGACTTTGAATCCAGCGATCCGAGTTCAAATCTCGGTGGAACCTGTGCGGTATGAATACCTCAGCTATTTTTGAATAGTGTGATTTGTTGACAAAACTTTTTATATAAACTCATAATCATACCTCCCTGGTTCTGTCACACAGTAATACCGCAAACAGGTGTTGGTATTAAGTGCTTACAGTCATATGCTTTTAAAACAAATTGTATTTAGCGTGAGTCGTTTTTGTAAGACTGAAATATGATTTAATACCAATAACACCCTACAAGCAGTTGTCAGTATGGCCGAGTGGTCTAAGGCGCCAGACTCAATAGTCACCTCTTTCCTTAAGCTGGATTGTGAGAATTCTGGTCTCCGAATGCAGGCGTGGGTTCGAATCCCACTTCTGACAACGTCCTTTTTTCACTACCATAAAACACCTAACAAACACATAAGGGTTGTCAAATAACCTAAATCAGATCCTTTTAATTAAAATTGGGACTCTAGTAAACATTGTAGTATACAGATTGTAGGAATTAACAGTCTGGATTAATTGAAAGTTTAAATTATCCGATTTCAAATGTCCGGTACACCTGACGACGTTATGAACAATAAAGCAGATCATAAAACAACTTGTATTATTGGCCCCACGGTGTAATGGTTAGCACTCTGGACTCTGAATCCAGCGATCCGAGTTCAAATCTTTCTTTTCCTTCTTCATTAAAACTTTTCCTTCTTCATTAAAACTTGCTAGAGTTATACCAATTTTTAAATGCGGGAAAAAAACAACCCTTCAAATTATAGACCAATCTCTATTTTATCTTCAATTAGCATCATAATAGAAAAGTTGTTGTATACCAGAATGATGAGCTATTGTACTCAATTCAGTTTGATAAACAAATGTCAATTTGGATTCCAGACCAAACACTCCACCAGTCATGCTATCCTTGATCTGACATCATTTATATATGATAAAATAGACAAAGGCGAGTATGTTTGTTGTGCCTTCCTAGATCTAAAAAAGGCTTTCGATACCGTAGACCACTCTATTCTCATTCACAAGTTAAGGCATTACGGTTTTAGGGGTAATGCAGGAAAACTGTTACCTGACAGGCCGGTATCAATTTGTTGAAATAGGTCCCCATAGATCCCCAATGTTACCCATCCACTGCGGAATTGTTCAGGGCTCAGTAGTTGGCCCATTAGCGTTCTTATGTTTCATAAACGACCTTTCCAACAGCTCGAATCTTTTGAGTAAACTATTTGCAGATGATGCATGCTTGCTCACCAGCGCGAAGGATCCGACTACACTCCAGCTAAATATGAACAATGAAAATAAATAAAATTTATGAATGGATGTTATGCAACAAGCTAACAGTGAATAAAGATAAGTCAAAAGTAATGGTGTTCAGTTCAAAATCTCACACTAGATACCCCAACCTCGCAATTGGAATCAATGGCAGAAATTTAGAAGTAGTCCAGTCTTATAAATATCTAGGACTCAATATCGACCACCAATTAAAGTGGAACACCCACACTGCTGATTTGCATAGAAAACTATCAAGAACGGTAGGGATCCTGGGTAAGCTTAGATATTACTTACAGGATACCACACTAAGAACCATTTACTTCGCACTTTTTCAGGCCCACATTCAGTATGCCATAGCGGCATGGGGTTCTACAGCTAAAGTAAACATGCGTAAATTGGAAGTCTTACAAAATAGGGCCATTAGAATCCTTTCTTGGGCACCTTTACGTTCCAATTTAAACAATCTATATTATAAGCATAGAGTACTAAAATTACATGACATCTACAAACTAGAAATCTCTAAGATTATGCACCAATTCCAAAACAATCAATTGCCAGCGGCTTTCGACCAGTATTTTCTCACCCTAACTTCAGTGCATAAATTTAACACCCGCTCCTCAACAAAGAGTAATTTTTTGTTCCTCGCTTCTCACTAAGCAAATTCCAAAATTCTTTGAAATATCAAGGTGTTTCAATTTGGAACAGTCTACCCCAAGACCTACGTGAGTCATCTTACATGACTTTCAAATTTAATTATAAAAAATTCCTGATTTCCTCTTACCAACCCACCTGAATTTTCCAAGTCGCTGTTTCATATTTTATCCTTGCTTTGTGTCCATCAAGGTCATATTCAACTCGATCCACAGCCTGCCTGTAATGAAGAGACCTGTTTATTTGCTGTTAAATGCTTGTTGTATTTTATATATTGCAATGTTACTGTGGAATCATCATAATTCATCCCTATTCCTGTTATACTCTATATATGATGATGTGCGCAATCTTATAGAATTTTTGAACTGCTTTATTTATCGCCAGTTTTCTTACCTCCAATCTAACTCAGATTTCCGTGGTCATACAGTCACACACAAGTGCCTATCTTTGAGTTAATAAAACAACTATCTCTTAATACTACAAGCGTTAACTCGTATTATTGTTATTTATTAAGATATTATTATCAATTATTGGTATTTACTAAGTGCAGCTTTATTTAACTAATATAGCATGATACCTTACCGGTACTATAGTGGTTCTCATCATCCTATTTGTATATTTCTAGTGCATTTTGTTGTCTCATGCGCTTTTGTACTGGATCTATCCTATGATTGATAGCTTAGCATTTACCAGAAAAATGCTTTCCTTTTAGCGCTTTTTTTGCCCATTTTTGTCACATTTTCATGTTTACATCTGCCTTCACCTTCGGTAGAGACCTACGATTTTATATTTAAAAATCACTCAAATTCTGAGTGCTACTGAATTCACTTATACTTTCCGGCGGTCTCTACCTTCCTATGCCGTACTTCGGTACGGCGTCAAAATATAACACTATTTACGCATCGATTGGAATAACTAACTCGACTTTATCTTTCTGTTTGTTATTCAATAACCAACTGCTGTTACCATGGCTACCTCGACCAGTGGTGTCGGGAGTCGCATTCTCATATTAACTAGAGTGACACCGTGATATCGGTCACTTAAATGTGTAAAAAGGCCGTCTTCGACTTTATTATTTTATTTATTATTCACGACTTTTACTAGTATCATGTTTGACTTTTTTCTCACTATGATTTAATTTTTAGACTCACTCCCCCAGGTTGACGCTGCTCGATAACCTCTTCTGGTTTATCGCGCCTCCCTTCACACTGAAAGTATTGTTTTATATGTGATTCGTAGTTATTTTTGTCTATTGTGTACTTTTGGTATGTGATAAAATAAACTACTGACTGACTGACTGAATCTCGGTGGGACCTTTGTTATATGGTTTTAAGAGAGTCAGTCGTTTGTATACTTTGAGTGTACTCCGAATGCAGAACTGCTCTTTCAACTTTGAATTGTTCATATTCAAACCTCAAGAAAGTGCATATATTGCAGATTAGTGAAAGAAATAAGAAACTAGTAAAATTCGCTCTGTTCTTCGAATCCGTATTCGTCTCAAGGCCGCCCAGTAGCATAACACAATTGGCCCTCAAATGGATTCGTGACTTTGAAATCAAGTTTATAGCTCACGCTTTTTCTGTTCACTCCATAAGAACGAGTTGAAACCCATATTCCTGATTTAGGAGAAATAGAATCTCAAATAATTCTAATTACTAAATACCTGTTAACCATCGTTTGTAGTTGGGCGTCCGTCGATTTTATGTTGAACATCACGGTGTAATTTTTTCCAATCTTGCCTCCGAAAGCACGAATACACTTTAACGATTTTGATTCGTTGTATGTCGGTCGCGAAAAAGCTGAACTTTAATTATTGAATTCATAGAATGTAGAAGAAAAGATTTAAGTCAAAATGGTCTGCGGGATCCCTATGACTAAGGCACCACTGGGATTCGAACCCAGGATCTCCTGTTTACTAGACAGGCGCTTTAACCAACTAAGCCATGGCGCCAATCGGCAACGAATTTTGATCAAAAGTTGTTAATTTTGACTTGATTATGTTTATTATTATTTTAATTATCACAAATCGCATATATCGGCGGCCCCATGGTGTAATGGTTAGCACTCTGGACTTTGAATCCAGCGATCCGAGTTCAAATCTCGGTGGGACCTGTGCGGTATGAATTCCTCAGCTATTTTTGAATATTGTGATTTGATGACAAAACTTTTTATATAAACTCATAATCATACCTTCCTGATTCTGTCACACAGTAATACTGCAAACAGGAGTTGGTACTAAGTGCTTACAGTCATATGCTTTTAAAACAAATAGTATCTCGCATGAGTCGTTTTTGTAAGCCTGAAATATGATTCAATAGGGCACCAATAACATCCTACCAGCAGTCGTCAGGATGGCCGAGTGGTCGAAGGCGCCAGACTCAAGAGTCACCTCTTTCCTTAAGCTGGATTGTGAGAATTCTGGTCTCCGAATGCAGGCGTGGGTTCGAATTCCACTTCAGACAGCGTCCTTTCAGCATTACCATAAAACACTTGACAAACACATGGGAGTTGTCAAAAAAACTTAAATCAGATACTTTTTCATTAAAATTGGGACTCTAGTAAACATTGTAGTATACAGATTGTAGGGCTTACCAGTCTGAATTAATTGAAACTTTAAGTGATCCGATTTAAAATGTCCGGTACACCTGACGACGTTATGAACAATAAAGCAGAACATAAAACAATTTGCATTATTGGCCCCATGGTGTAATGGTTAGTACTCTGGACTCTGAATCCAGCGATCTGAGTTCAAATCTCGGTGGGACCTTTGTTGTATGGTTTTAAGAGAGTCAGTCGTTTGTATACTTTGAGTGTACTCCGAATGCAGAACTGCTCTTTCAACTTTGAATTGTTCATATTCAAACCTCAAGAAAGTGCATATATTGCAGATTAGTGAAAGAAATAAGAAACTAGTTAATTTTGCTCTGTTCTTCGAATCCGTATTCGTCCCAAGGACACCCAGTAGCATAACACATTTGGCCCTCAAATGGATTCGTGACTTTGAAATCAAGTTTATGACTCACGCCTTTTCTGTTCACTCCATAAGAACGTGTTGAAACCCATATTCCTGATTTAGGAGAAATAGAATCTCGAATAATACTAATTACTAAATACCTGTTAACCATCGTTTGTAGTTGGGCGTCCGTCGATTTTATGTTGAACATCACCGTGTAATATTTTCCAATCTTGCCTCCGAAAGCACTGATCACGTATACACTTTAACAATTTCGATTCTTTGTATGTCGGTCGCGAAAAAGCTGAACTTTAATTATTGAATTCATAGAATGTAGAAGAAAAGATTTAAGTCAAAATGTTCTGCGGGATCCCTATGACTAAGGCACCACTGGGATTCGAACCCAGGATCTCCTGTTTACTAGACAGGCGCTTAAACCAACTAAGCCATGGCGCCAATCGCCAACGAATTTTGCTCGAAAGTTGTTAATTTCGACTTGATTATGTTTATTATTATTTTAATTAAAACAAATCGCATATATCGGCGGCCCCATGGTGTAATGGTTAGCACTCTGGACTTTGAATCCAGCGATCCGAGTTCAAATCTCGGTGGGACCTGTGCGGTATGAATTCCTCAGCTATTTTTGAATATTGTGATTTGATGACAAAACTTTTTATATAAACTCATAATCATACCTCCCTAGTTCTGCCACACAGTAATACCGCAAACAGGAGTTAGTATTAAGTGATTACAGTCATATGTTTTTAAAACAAATAGTATCTCGCGTGAGTCGTTTTTGTAAGACTGAAATATGATTTAATAGAGCACCAATAACACCCTACAGGCAGTTGTCAAGATGGCCGAGTGGTCTAAGGCGCCAGACTCAAGAGTCACCTCTTTCCTTAAGCTGGATTGTGAGAATTCTGGTCTCCGAATGGAGGCGTGGATTCGAATCCCACTTCTGACAACGTCCTTTTATCACTACCATAAAACACTTAACAAACACATAGGAGTTGTCAAATAACTTAAATCAGATCCTTTTAATTAAAATTGGGATTCTAGTAAGCATTGTAGTATACAGATCGTAGGGCTTAACAGTCTGGATTATTTGAAAGTTTAAGTGATCCGATTTCAAATGTCCGGTACACCTGACGACGTTATGAACAATAAAGCAGAACATAAAACAACTTGTATCATTGACCCCATGGTGAAATGGTTAGCACTCTGGATTCTGAATCCAGCGATCCGAGTTCAAATCTCGGTGGGACCTTTGTTATATGGTTTTAAGAGAGTCAGTCGTTTGTATACTTTGAGTGTACTCCGAATGCAGAACTGCTCTTTCAACTTTGAATTGTTCATATTCAAACCTCAAGAAAGTGCATATATTGCAGATTAGTGAAAGAAATTAAAAACTAGTTAAATTCGCTCTGTTCTTCGAATCCGTATTCGTCTCAAGGCCGCCCAGTAGCATAACACATTTGGCCCTCAAATGGATTTGTGACTTTGAAATCAAGTTTATGACTCACGCCTTTTCTGTTCACTCCATAAGAACGAGTAGAAACCCATATTCCTGATTTAAGAGTAATAGAATCTCGAATAATTCTAATTACTAAATACCTGTTAACCATCGTTTGTAGTTGGGCGTCCGTCGATTTTATGTTGAACATCACGGTGTAATTTTTTCCAATCATGCCTCCGAAAGCACTGATCACGTATACACTTTAACGATTTCGATTCTTTGTATGTCGGTCGCGAAAAAGCTGAACTTTAATTATTGAATTCATAGAATGTAGAAGAAAAGATTTAAGTCAAAATGGTCTGCGGGATCCCTATGACTAAGGCACCACTGGGATTCGAACCCAGGATCTCCTGTTTACTAGACAGGCGCTTTAGCCAACTAAGCCATGGCGCCAATCGCCAACGAATTTTGATCGAAAGTTGTTAATTTCGACTTGATTATGTTTATTATTATTTTAATTATCACAAATCGCATATATCGGCGGTCCCATGGTGTAATGGTTAGCACTCTGGACTTTGAATCCAGCGATCCGAGTTCAAATCTCGGTGGGACCTGTGCGGTATGAATTCCTCAGCTATTTTAGAATATTGTGATTTGATGACAAAACTTTTTATATAAACTCATAATCATACCTCCCTGATTCTGTCACACAGTAATACTGCAAACAGGAGTTGGTATTAAGTGCTCACAGTCATATGCTTTTAAAACAAATAGTATCTCGCATGAGTCGTTTTTGTAAGCCTGAAATATGATTCAATAGAGCACCAATAACATCCTACCAGCAGTCGTCAGGATGGCCGAGTGGTCTAAGGCGCCAGACTCAAGAGTCACCTCTTTCCTTAAGCTGGATTGTGAGAATTCTGGTCTCCGAATGAATGCAGGCGTGGGTTCGAATTCCACTTCTGACAGCGTCCTTCAGGCATTACCATAAAACACTTGACAAACACATGGGAGTTGTCAAAAAAACTTAAATCAGATACTTTTTCATTAAAATTGGGACTCTAGTAAACATTGTAGTATACAGATTGTAGGGCTTACCAGTCTGAATTAATTGAAACTTTAAGTGATCCGATTTAAAATGTCCGGTACACCTGACGACGTTATGAACAATAAAGCAGAACATAAAACAATTTGTATTATTGGCCCCATGGTGTAATGGTTAGCACTCTGGACTCTGAATCCAGCGATCCGAGTTCAAATCTCGGTGGGACCTTTGTTGTATGGTTTTAAGAGAGTCAGTCGTTTGTATACTTTGAGTGTACTCCGAATGCAGAACTGCTCTTTCAACTTTGAATTGTTCATATTCAAACCTCAAGAAAGTGCATATATTGCAGATTAGTGAAAGAAATAAGAAACGAGTTAAATTTGCTCTGTTCTTCGAATCCGTATTCGTCTCAAGGCCGCCCAGTAGCATAACACATTTGGCCCTCAAATGGATTCGTGACTTTGAAATCAAGTTTATGACTCACGCCTTTTCTGTTCACTCCATAAAAACGAGTCGAAACCCATATTCCTGATTTAGGAGAAATAGATCTCAAATAATTCTAATTACTAAATACCTGTTAATCGTCGTTTGTAGTTTGGCGTCTGTCGATTTTATGTTGAATATCACCGTGTAATTTTTTCAAATCTTGCCTCCGAAAGCACTGATCACGTATACACTTTAACAATTTCGATTCTTTGTATGTCGGTCGCGAAAAAAGCTGAACTTTAATTATTGAATTCATAGAATGTAGAAGAAAGGATTTAAGTCAAAATGTTCTGCGGGATCCCTATGACTAAGGCACCACTGGGATTCGAACCCAGGATCTCCTGTTTACTAGACAGGCGCTTTAACCAACTAAGCCATGGCGCCAATCGCCAACGAATTTTGATCGAAAGTTGTTAATTTCGACTTGATTATGTTTATTATTATTTTAATTAAAACAAATCGCATATATCGGCGGCCCCCGTGGTGTAATGGTTAGCACTCTGGACTTTGAATCCAGCGATCCGAGTTCAAATCTCGGTGGGACCTGTGCGGTATGAATTCCTCAGCTATTTTTGAATATTGTGATTTGATGACAAAACTTTTTATATAAACTCATAATCATACCTCCCTGGTTCTGTCACACAGTAATACCGCAAACAGGAGTTAGTATTAAGTGCTTACAGTCATATATTTTTAAAACAAATAGTATCTCGCGTGAGTCGTTTTTGTAAGACTGAAATATGATTTAATAGAGCACCAATAACACCCTACAAGCAGTTGTCAAGATGGACGAGTGGTCTAAGGCGCCAGCCTCAAGAGTCACCTCTTTCCTTAAGCTGGATTGTGAGAATTCTGGTCTCCGAATGGAGGCGTGGATTCGAATCCCACTTCTGACAACGTCCTTTTATCACTACCATAAAACACTTAACAAACACATAGGAGTTGTCAAATAACTTAAATCAGATCCTTTTAATTAAAATTGGGATTCTAGTAAGCATTGTAGTATACAGATTGTAGGGCTTAACAGTCTGGATTATTTGAAAGTTTAAGTGATCCGATTTCAAATGTCCGGTACACCTGACGACGTTATGAACAATAAAGCAGAACATAAAACAACTTGTATCATTGACCCCATGGTGAAATGGTTAGCACTCTGGATTCTGAATCCAGCGATCCGAGTTCAAATCTCGGTGGGACCTTTGTTATATGGTTTTAAGAGAGTCAGTCGTTTGTATACTTTGAGTGTACTCCGAATGCAGAACTGCTCTTTCAACTTTGAATTGTTCATATTCAAACCTCAAGAAAGTGCATATATTGCAGATTAGTGAAAGAAATTAGAAACTAGTTAAATTCGCTCTGTTCTTCGAATCCGTATTCGTCTCAAGGCCGCCCAGTAGCATAACACATTTGGCCCTCAAATGGATTTGTGACTTTGAAATCAAGTTTATGACTCACGCCTTTTCTGTTCACTCCATAAGAACGAGTAGAAACCCATATTCCTGATTTAAGAGAAATAGAATCTCGAATAATTCTAATTACTAAATACCTGTTAACCATCGTTGTAGTTGGGCGTCCGTCGATTTTATGTTGAACATCACGGTGTAATTTTTTCCAATTATGCCTCCGAAAGCACTGTTCACGTATACACTTTAACGATTTCGATTCTTTGTATGTCGGTCGCGAAAAAGCTGAACTTTAATTATTGAATTCATAGAATGTAGAAGAAAAGATTTAAGTCAAAATGGTCTGCGGGATCCCTATGACTAAGGCACCACTGGGATTCAAACCCAGGATCTCCTGTTTACTAGACAGGCGCTTTAACCAACTAATCCATGGCGCCAATCGACAACGAATTTTGATCGAAAGTTGTTAATTTCGACTTGATTATGTTTATTATTATTTTAATTATCACAAATCGCATATATCGGGGGTCCCATGGTGTAATGGTTAGCACTCTGGACTTTGAATCCAGCGATCCGAGTTCAAATCTCGGTGGGACCTGTGCGGTATGAATTCCTCAGCTATTTTTGAATATTGTGATTTGATGACAAAACATTTTATATAAACTCATAATCATACCTCCCTGGTTCTGTCACACAGTAATACCGCAAACAGGAGTTGGTATTAAGTGCTTACAGTCATATGCTTTTAAAACAAATAGTATCTCGCGGGAGTCGTTTTTGTAAGACTGAAATATGATTTATTAGAGCACCAATAACACCCTACAAGCAGTTGTCAGGATGGCCGAGTGGTCTAAGGCGCCAGACTCAAGAGTCAACTCTTTCCTTAAGCTGGATTGCGAGAATTCTGGTCTCCGAATGGAGGCGTGGGTTCGAATCCCACTTCTGACAACGTCCTTTTATCACTACCATAAAACACTTAACAAACACATAGGAGTTGTCAAAAAACTTAAATCAGATCCTTTTAATTAAAATTGGGACTCTAGTAAACATTGTAGTATACAGATTGTAGGGCTTAACATTCTGGAATAATTGAAAGTTTGAGTGTTCCGATTTCAAATGTCCGGTACACCTGACGCCGTTATGAACAATAAAGCAGAACATAAAACAACTTGTATTATTGGCCCCATGGTGTATGTTAGCACTCTGGACTCTGAATCCAGCGATCCGAGTTCAAATCTCGGTGGGACCTTTGTTATATGGTTTTAAGAGAGTCAGTCGTTTGTATACTTTGAGTGTACTCCGAATGCAGAACTGCTCTTTCAACTTTGAATTGTTCATATTCAAACCTCAAGAAAGTGCATATATTGCAGATTAGTGAAAGAAGTAAGAAACTAGTTAAATTCGCTCTGTTCTTTGAACCCGTATTCGTCTTAAGGCAGCCCAGTAGCATAACACATTTGGCCCTCAAATGGATTTGTGACTTTGAAATCAAGTTTATGGCTCACGCCTTTTCTGTTCACTCCATAAGAACGAGTTGAAACCCATATTCCTGATTTAGGAGAAATAGATCTCGAATAATTATAATTACTAAATACCTGTTAATCGTTGTTTGTAGTTGGGCGTCTGTCGATTTTATGTTGAACATCACTGTGTAATTTTTTCCAATCTTGCCTCCGAAAGCACTGATCACGTATACATTTTAACAATTTCGATTCTTTGTATGTCGGTCGCGAAAAAGCTGAACTTTAATTATTGAATTCATAGAATGTTGAAGAAAAGATTTAAGTCAAAATGGTCTGCGGGATCCCTATGACTAAGGCACCACTGGGATTCGAACCCCGGATGTCCTGTTTACTAGACAGGCGCTTTAACCAACTAAGCCATGGCGCCAACCGCCAACGAATTTTGATCGAAAGTTGTTAATTTCGACTTGATTATGTTTATTATTAGTTTAATTATCACATATCGCATATATCGGCGGCCCCATGGTGTAATGGTTAGCACTCTTGACTTTGAATCCAGCGATCCGAGTTCAAATCTCGGTGGGACCTGTGCGGTATGAATTCCTCAGCTGTTTTTTAATATTGTGATTTGATGACAAAACTTTTTATATAAACTAATAATCATACCTCCTTGGTTCTGTCACACAGTAATACCGCAAACAGGAGTTGGTATTAAGTGCTTACAGTCATATGTTTTTAAAACAAATAGTATCTCGCGGGAGTCGTTTTTGTAAGACTGAAATATGATTAAATAGAGCACCAATAAGACCCTACAAGCAGTTGTCAGGATGGCCGAGTGGTCTAAGGCGCCAGACTCAAGAGTCACCTCTTTCCTTAAGCTGGATTGTGAGAATTCTGGTCTCCGAATGGAGGCGTTGGTTTGAATCCCACTTCTGACAACGTCCTTTTATCACTACCAAAAAAGACTTAACAAACACATTGGAGTTGTCAAATAACTTAAATCAGATCCTTTCAATTAAAATTGGGACTCTAGTAAACATTGTAGTATACAGATTGTAGGGCTTAACATTCTGGATTAATTGAAAGTTTAAGTGATCCGATTTCAAATGTCCGGTACATCTGACGACGTTATGAACAATAAAGCAGAACATAAAACAACTTGTATTATTGGCCCAATGGTGTAATGGTTAGCACCCTGGACTCTGAATCCAGCGATCCGAGTTCAAATCTCGGTGGGACCTTTGTTATATGGTTTTAGGAAAGTCAGTCGTTTGTATACTTTGAGTGTACTCCGAATGCAGAACTGCTCTTTCAACTTTGAATTGTTCATATTCAAACCTCAAGAAAGTGCATATATTGCAGATTAGTGAAAGAAATAAGAAACTAGTTAAATTCGCTCTGTTCTTCGAATCCGTATTCGTCTCAAGGCCGCCCAGTAGCATAACACATTTGGCCCTCAAATGGATTCGTGACTTTGAAATCAAGTTTATGACTCACGCCTTTTCTGTTCACTCCATAAGAACGAGTTGAAACCCATATTCCTGATTTAGATGAAATAGAATCTCGAATAATTCTAATTACTAAATACCTGTTAACCATCGTTTGTAGTTGGGCGTCCGTCGATTTCATGTTGAACATCACGGTGTAATTTTTTCCAATCTTGTCTCCGAAAGCACTGATCACGTATACACTTTAACGATTTCGATTCTTTGTATGTCGGTCGCGAAAAAGCTGAACATTAATTATTGAATTCATAGAATGTAGAAGAAAAGATTTAAGTCAAAATGGTCTGCGGGATCCCTATGACCAAGGCACCACTGGAATTCGATCCCAGGATCTCCTGTTTTTTAGACAGGCGCTTTAACCAACTAAGCCATGGCGCCAATCGACAACGAATTTTGATCGAAAGTTGGTAATTTCGACTTGATAATGTTTATTATTATTTTAATTATCACAAAACGCATATATCGGCGGCCCCATGGTGTAATGGTTAGCACTCTGCACTTTGAATCCAGCGATCCGAGTTCTAACCTCTGTGGGACCTGTGCGGTATGAATTCCTCAGCTATTTTTGAATATTGTGATTTGATGACAAAACATTTTATATAAACTCATAATCATACCTCCCTGGTTCTGTCACACAGTAATACCGCAAACAGGAGTTGGTATTAAGTGCTTACAGTCATATGCTTTTAAAACAAATAGTATCTCGCGTGAGTCGTTTTTGTAAGACTGAAATATGATTTATTAGAGCACCAATAACACCCTACAAGCAGTTGTCAGGATGGCCGAGTGGTCTAAGGCGCCAGACTCAAGAGTCAACTCTTTCCTTAAGCTGGATTGTGAGAATTCTGGTCTCCGAATGGAGGCGTGGGTTCGAATCCCACTTCTGACAACGTCCTTTTATCACTACCATAAAACACTTAACAAACACATAGAAGTTGTCAAAAAACTTAAATCAGATCCTTTTAATTAAAATTGGGACTCTAGTAAACATTGTAGTATACAGATTGTAGGGCTTAACATTCTGGAATAATTGAAAGTTTGAGTGTTCCGATTTCAAATGTCCGGTACACCTGACGCCGTTATGAACAATAAAGCAGAACATAAAACAACTTGTATTATTGGCCCCATGGTGTATGTTAGCACTCTGGACTCTGAATCCAGCGATCCGAGTTCAAATCTCGGTGGGACCTTTGTTATATGGTTTTAAGAGAGTCAGTCGTTTGTATACTTTGAGTGTACTCCGAATGCAGAACTGCTCTTTCAACTTTGAATTGTTCATATTCAAACCTCAAGAAAGTGCATATATTGCAGATTAGTGAAAGAAGTAAGAAACTAGTTAAATTCGCTCTGTTCTTTGAACCCGTATTCGTCTTAAGGCAGCCCAGTAGCATAACACATTTGGCCCTCAAATGGATTTGTGACTTTGAAATCAAGTTTATGGCTCACGCCTTTTCTGTTCACTCCATAAGAACGAGTTGAAACCCATATTCCTGATTTAGGAGAAATAGATCTCGAATAATTATAATTACTAAATACCTGTTAATCGTTGTTTGTAGTTGGGCGTCTGTCGATTTTATGTTGAACATCACTGTGTAATTTTTTCCAATCTTGCCTCCGAAAGCACTGATCACGTATACATTTTAACAATTTCGATTCTTTGTATGTCGGTCGCGAAAAAGCTGAACTTTAATTATTGAATTCATAGAATGTTGAAGAAAAGATTTAAGTCAAAATGGTCTGCGGGATCCCTATGACTAAGGCACCACTGGGATTCGAACCCCGGATGTCCTGTTTACTAGACAGGCGCTTTAACCAACTAAGCCATGGCGCCAACCGCCAACGAATTTTGATCGAAAGTTGTTAATTTCGACTTGATTATGTTTATTATTAGTTTAATTATCACATATCGCATATATCGGCGGCCCCATGGTGTAATGGTTAGCACTCTTGACTTTGAATCCAGCGATCCGAGTTCAAATCTCGGTGGGACCTGTGCGGTATGAATTCCTCAGCTGTTTTTTAATATTGTGATTTGATGACAAAACTTTTTATATAAACTAATAATCATACCTCCTTGGTTCTGTCACACAGTAATACCGCAAACAGGAGTTGGTATTAAGTGCTTACAGTCATATGTTTTTAAAACAAATAGTATCTCGCGGGAGTCGTTTTTGTAAGACTGAAATATGATTAAATAGAGCACCAATAAGACCCTACAAGCAGTTGTCAGGATGGCCGAGTGGTCTAAGGCGCCAGACTCAAGAGTCACCTCTTTCCTTAAGCTGGATTGTGAGAATTCTGGTCTCCGAATGGAGGCGTTGGTTTGAATCCCACTTCTGACAACGTCCTTTTATCACTACCAAAAAAGACTTAACAAACACATTGGAGTTGTCAAATAACTTAAATCAGATCCTTTCAATTAAAATTGGGACTCTAGTAAACATTGTAGTATACAGATTGTAGGGCTTAACATTCTGGATTAATTGAAAGTTTAAGTGATCCGATTTCAAATGTCCGGTACATCTGACGACGTTATGAACAATAAAGCAGAACATAAAACAACTTGTATTATTGGCCCAATGGTGTAATGGTTAGCACCCTGGACTCTGAATCCAGCGATCCGAGTTCAAATCTCGGTGGGACCTTTGTTATATGGTTTTAGGAAAGTCAGTCGTTTGTATACTTTGAGTGTACTCCGAATGCAGAACTGCTCTTTCAACTTTGAATTGTTCATATTCAAACCTCAAGAAAGTGCATATATTGCAGATTAGTGAAAGAAATAAGAAACTAGTTAAATTCGCTCTGTTCTTCGAATCCGTATTCGTCTCAAGGCCGCCCAGTAGCATAACACATTTGGCCCTCAAATGGATTCGTGACTTTGAAATCAAGTTTATGACTCACGCCTTTTCTGTTCACTCCATAAGAACGAGTTGAAACCCATATTCCTGATTTAGATGAAATAGAATCTCGAATAATTCTAATTACTAAATACCTGTTAACCATCGTTTGTAGTTGGGCGTCCGTCGATTTCATGTTGAACATCACGGTGTAATTTTTTCCAATCTTGTCTCCGAAAGCACTGATCACGTATACACTTTAACGATTTCGATTCTTTGTATGTCGGTCGCGAAAAAGCTGAACATTAATTATTGAATTCATAGAATGTAGAAGAAAAGATTTAAGTCAAAATGGTCTGCGGGATCCCTATGACCAAGGCACCACTGGAATTCGATCCCAGGATCTCCTGTTTTTTAGACAGGCGCTTTAACCAACTAAGCCATGGCGCCAATCGACAACGAATTTTGATCGAAAGTTGGTAATTTCGACTTGATAATGTTTATTATTATTTTAATTATCACAAAACGCATATATCGGCGGCCCCATGGTGTAATGGTTAGCACTCTGCACTTTGAATCCAGCGATCCGAGTTCTAACCTCTGTGGGACCTGTGCGGTATGAATTCCTCAGCTATTTTTGAATATTGTGATTTGATGACAAAACATTTTATATAAACTCATAATCATACCTCCCTGGTTCTGTCACACAGTAATACCGCAAACAGGAGTTGGTATTAAGTGCTTACAGTCATATGCTTTTAAAACAAATAGTATCTCGCGTGAGTCGTTTTTGTAAGACTGAAATATGATTTATTAGAGCACCAATAACACCCTACAAGCAGTTGTCAGGATGGCCGAGTGGTCTAAGGCGCCAGACTCAAGAGTCAACTCTTTCCTTAAGCTGGATTGTGAGAATTCTGGTCTCCGAATGGAGGCGTGGGTTCGAATCCCACTTCTGACAACGTCCTTTTATCACTACCATAAAACACTTAACAAACACATAGAAGTTGTCAAAAAACTTAAATCAGATCCTTTTAATTAAAATTGGGATTCTAGTAAACATTGTAGTATACAGATTGTAGGGCTTAACATTCTGGATTAATTGAAAGTTTGAGTGTTCCGATTTCAAATGTCCGGTACACCTGACGCCGTTATGAACAATAAAGCAGAACATAAAACAACTTGTATTATTGGCCCCATGGTGTATGTTAGCACTCTGGACTCTGAATCCAGCGATCCGAGTTCAAATCTCGGTGGGACCTTTGTTATATGGTTTTAAGAGAGTCAGTCGTTTGTATACTTTGAGTGTACTCCGAATGCAGAACTGCTCTTTCAACATTGAATTGTTCATATTAAAACCTCAAGAAAGTGCATATATTGCAGATTAGTGAAAGAAGTAAGAAACTAGTTAAATTCGCTCTGTTCTTCGAACCCGTATTCGTCTTAAGGCAGCCCAGTAGCATAACACATTTGGCCCTCAAATGGATTTGTGACTTTGAAATCAAGTTTATGGCTCACGCCTTTTCTGTTCACTCCATAAGAACGAGTTGAAACCCATATTCCTGATTTAGGAGAAATAGATCTCGAATAATTATAATTACTAAATACCTGTTAATCGTTGTTTGTAGTTGGGCGTCTGTCGATTTTATGTTGAACATCACTGTGTAATTTTTTCCAATCTTGCCTCCGAAAGCACTGATCACGTATACATTTTAACAATTTCGATTCTTTGTATGTCGGTCGCGAAAAAGCTGAACTTTAATTATTGAATTCATAGAATGTAGAAGAAAAGATTTAAGTCAAAATGGTCTGCGGGATCCCTATGACTAAGGCACCACTGGGATTCGAACCCCGGATGTCCTGTTTACTAGACAGGCGCTTTAACCAACTAAGCCATGGCGCCAATCGCCAACGAATTTTGATCGAAAGTTGTTAATTTCGACTTGATTATGTTTATTATTATTTTAATTATCACATATCGCACATATCGGCGGCCCCATGGTGTAATGGTTAGCACTCTTGACTTTGAATCCAGCGATCCGAGTTCAAATCTCGGTGGGACCTGTGCGGTATGAATTCCTCAGCTGTTTTTTAATATTGTGATTTGATGACAAAACTTTTTATATAAACTAATAATCATACCTCCTTGGTTCTGTCACACAGTAATACCGCAAACAGGAGTTGGTATTAAGTGCTTACAGTCATATGTTTTTAAAACAAATAGTATCTCGCGTTAGTCGTTTTTGTAAGACTGAAATATGATTTAATACCAATAACACCCTACAAGCAGTTGTCAGTATGGCCGAGTGGTCTAAGGCGCCAGACTCAAGAGTCACCTCTTTCCTTAAGCTGGATTGTGAGAATTCTGGTCTCCGAATGGAGGCGTTGGTTCGAATCCCACTTCTGACAACGTCCTTTTATCACTACCAAAAAAGACTTAACAAACACATTGGAGTTGTCAAATAACTTAAATCAGATCCTTTTAATTAAAATTGGGACTCTAGTAAACATTGTAGTATACAGATTGTAGGGCTTAACATTCTGGATTAATTGAAAGTTTAAGTGATCCGATTTCAAATGTCCGGTACATCTGACGACGTTATGAACAATAAAGCAGAACATAAAACAACTTGTATTATTGGCCCAATGGTGTAATGGTTAGCACCCTGGACTCTGAGTCCAGCGATCCGAGTTCAAATCTCGGTGGGACCTTTGTTATATGGTTTTAGGAAAGTCAGTCGTTTGTATACTTTGAGTGTACTCCGAATGCAGAACTGCTCTTTCAACTTTGAATTGTTCATATTCAAACCTCAAGAAAGTGCATATATTGCAGATTAGTGAAAGAAATAAGAAACTAGTTAAATTCGCTCTGTTCTTCGAATCCGTATTCGTCTCAAGGCCGCCCAGTAGCATAACACATTTGGCCCTCAAATGGATTCGTGACTTTGAAATCAAGTTTATGACTCACGCCTTTTCTGTTCACTCCATAAGAACGAGTTGAAACCCATATTCCTGATTTAGATGAAATAGAATCTCGAATAATTCTAATTACTAAATACCTGTTAACCATCGTTTGTAGTTGGGCGTCCGTCGATTTCATGTTGAACATCACGGTGTAATTTTTTCCAATCTTGTCTCCGAAAGCACTGATCACGTATACACTTTAACGATTTCGATTCTTTGTATGTCGGTCGCGAAAAAGCTGAACATTAATTATTGAATTCATAGAATGTAGAAGAAAAGATTTAAGTCAAAATGGTCTGCGGGATCCCTATGACCAAGGCACCACTGGAATTCGATCCCAGGATCTCCTGTTTTTTAGACAGGCGCTTTAACCAACTAAGCCATGGCTCCAATCGACAACGAATTTTGATCGAAAGTTGGTAATTTCGACTTGATAATGTTTCTTATTATTTTAATTATCACAAATCGCATATATCGGCGGCCCCATGGTGTAATGGTTAGCACTCTGGACTTTGAATCCAGCGATCCGAGTTCTAACCTCTGTGAGACCTGTGCGGTATGAATTCCTCAGCTATTTTTGAATATTGTGATTTGATGACAAAAAATTTTATATAAACTCATAATCATACCTCCCTGGTTCTGTCACACAGTAATACCGCAAACAGGAGTTGGTATTAAGTGCTTACAGTCATATGCTTTTAAAACAAATAGTATCTCGCGTGAGTCGTTTTTGTAAGACTGAAATATGATTTATTAGAGCACCAATAACACCCTACAAGCAGTTGTCAGGATGGCCGAGTGGTTTAAGGCGCCAGACTCAAGAGTCAACTCTTTCCTAAAGCTGGATTGTTAGAATTCTGGTCTCCGAATTGAGGCGTGGGTTCGAATCCCACTTCTGACAAAGTCCTTTTATCACTACCATAAAACACTTAACAAACACATAGGAGTTGTCAAATAATTTAAATCAGATCCTTTTAATTAAAATTGGGACTCTAGTAAACATTGTAGTATACAGATTGTAGGGCTTAACATTCTGGATTAATTGAAAGTTTGAGTGTTCCGTTTTCAAATGTCCGGTACACCTGACGCCGTTATGAACAATAAAGCAGTACATAAAACAACTTGTATTATTGGCCCCATGGTGTAATGGTTAGCACTCTGGACTCTGAATCCAGCGATCCGAGTTCAAATCTCGGTGGGACCTTTGTTATATGGTTTTAAGAGAGTCAGTCGTTTGTATACTTTGAGTGTACTCCAAATGCAGAACTGCTCTTTCAACTTTGAATTGTTCATATTCAAACCTCAAGAAAGTGCATATATTGCAGATTAGTGAAAGAAATGAGAAACTAGTTAAATTCGCTCTGTTCTCCGAATCCGTATTCGTCTTAAGGCCGCCCAGTAGCATAACACATTTGGCCCTCAAATGGATTTGTGACTTTGAAATCAAGTTTATGACTCACGCCTTTTCTGATCACTCCATAAGAACGAGTTGAAACCCATATTCCTGATTTAGGAGAAATAGATCTCGAATAATTATAATTACTAAATACCTGTTAATCGTCGTTTGTAGTTGGGCGTCTGTCGATTTTATGTTGAACATCACCGTGTAATTTTTTTCAAATCTTGCCTCCGAAAGCACTGATCACGTATACATTTTAACGATTTCGATTCTTTGTATGTCGGTCGCGAAAAAGCTGAACTTTAATTATTGAATTCATAGAATGTAGAAGAAAAGATTTAAGTCAAAATGGTCTGCGGGATCCCTATGACTAAGGCACCACTGGGATTCGAACCCAGGATCTCATGTTTACTAGACAGGCGCTTTAAACCAACTAAGCCATGGCGCTAATCGCCAACGAACTTTGTTCGAAAGTTGTTAATTTCGACTTGATTATGTTTATTATTATTTTAATAATCACAAACCGCATATATCGGCGGCCCCATGGTGTAATGGTTAGCACTCTGGACTTTGAATCCAGCGATCCGAGTTCAAATCTCGGTGGGACCTGTGCGGTATGAATTCCTCGGCTGTTTTTGAATATTGTGATTCGATGACAAAACTTTTTATATGAACTCATAATCATACCTCCCTGGTTCTGTCACACAGTAATACTGCAAACAGGAGTTGGTATTAAGTGCTTACAGTCATATGCTTTTAAAACAAATAGTATCTCGCGTGAGTCGTTTTTGTAAGACTGAAATATGATTTAATAGAGCACCAATACCACCCTACAAGCAGTTGTCAGGATGGCCGAGTGGTCTAAGGCGCCAGACTCAAGAGTCACCTCTTTCCTTAAGCTGGATTGTGAGAATTCTGGTCTCTGAATGGAGGCGTGGGTTCGAATCCCACTTCTGACAACGTCCTTTTATCAGTACCATAAAACACTTAACAAACACATAGGAGTTGTCAAATAATTTAAATCAGATCCTTTTAATTAAAATTGGGACTCTAGTAAACATTGTAGTATACAGATTGTAGGGCTTAACATTCTGGATTAATTGAAAGTTTAAGTGATCCGATTTCAATTATCCGGTACACCTGACGACGTTATGTACAATAAAGCAGAACATAAAACAACTTGCGTTATTGGCCCCATGGTGTAATGGTTAGCACCCTGGACTCTGAATCCAGCGATCCGAGTTCAAATATCGGTGGGACATTTGTTATATGGTTTTAAGAGAGTCAGTCGTTTGTATACTTTGAGTGTACTCCGAATGCAGAACTGCTCTTTCAACTTTGAATTGTTCATATTCAAACCTCAAGAAAGTGCATATATTGCAGATTAGTGAAAGAAATAAGAAACTAGTTAAATTCGCTCTGTTCTTCGAATCCGTATTCGTCTCAAGGCCGCACAGTAGCATAACACATTTGGCCCGCAAATGGATTCGTGACTTTGAAATCAAGTTTATGACTCACGCCTTTTCTGTTCACTCCATAAGAACGTGTTGAAACCCATATTCCTGATTTAGGAAAAATAGAATCACGAATAATTCTAATTACTAAATACATGTTAACCATCGTTTGTAGTTGGGCGTCTGTCGATTTATGTTGAACATCACGGTGTAATTTTTTCCAATCATGCCTCCGAAAGCACTGATCACGTATACACTTTAACGATTTTGATTCTTTGTATGTCGGTCGCGAAAAAGCTGAACTTTAATTATTGAATTCATAGAATGTAGAAGAAAAGATTTAAGTCAAAATGGTCTGCGGGATCCCCATGACTAAGGCACCACTGTGATTCGAACCCAGGATCTCCTGTTTACTAGACAGGCGCTTTAACCAACTAAGCCATGGCGCCAGTCGCCAACGCAATCTCCATCGCCATCGCCTAATTTTGATCGAAAGTTGTTAATTTCGACTTGATTATGTTTATTATTATTTTAATTATCACAAATCGCATATATCGGCGGCCCCATGGTGTAATGGTTAGCACTCTGGACTTTGAATCCAGCGATCCGTGTTCAAATCTCGGTGGGACCTTTGTTATATGGTTTTAAGAGAGTCAGTCGTTTGTATACTTTGAGTGTACTCCGAATGCAGAACTGCTCTTTCAACTTTGAATTGTTCATATTCAAACCTCAAGGAATTGCATATATTGCAGATTAGTGAAAGAAATAAGAAACTAGTTAAATTCGCTCTGTTCTTCGAATCTGTATTCGTCTCAAGGCCGCCCAGTAGCATAACACATTTGGCCCTCAAATGGATTCGTGACTTTGAAATCAAGTTTATGACTCACGCCTTTTCTGTTCACTCCATAAGAACGAGTTGAAACCCATATTCCTGATTTAAGAGAAATAGAATCTCGAATAATTCTAATTACTAAATACCTGTTAACCATCGTTTGTAGTTGGGCGTCCGTCGATTTTATTTTGAACATCACGGTGTAATTTTTTCCAATCTTGCCTCCGAAAGCACTGATCACTTATACACTTTAACGATTTCGATTCTTTGTATGTCGGACGCGAAAAAGCTGAACTTTAACTATTGAATTCATAGAATGTAGAAGAAAAGATTTGAGTCAAAATGGTCTGCGGGATCCCTATGACTAAGGCACCACTGGGATTCGAACCCAGGATATCCTGTTTACTAGACAGGCGCTTTAACCAACTAAGCCACGGCGCCAATCGCAAAGCAATTTTGATCGAAAGTTGTTAATTTCGACTTGATTATGTTTAATATTATTTTAATTATCACAAATCGCATATATCGGCGGCACCATGGTGTAATGGTTAGCACTCTGGACTTTGAATCCAGCGATCCGAGTTCAAATCGCGGTGGGACCTGTACGGTATGAATTCCTCAGCTATTTTTGAATATTGTGATTTGATGACAAAACTTTTATATAAACTCATATTCATACCTCCCTGGTTCTGTCACACAGTAATACCGCAAACAGGAGTTCATATTAAGTGCTTACAGTCATATGTTTTTGAAACAAATAGTATCTCGCGTGAGTCGTTTTTGTAAGACTGAAATATGATTTAATAGAGCACCAATAACATCCTACCAGCAGTCGTCAGGATGACCGAGTGGTTTAAGGCGCCAGACTCAAGAGTCACCTCTTTCCTTAAGCTGGATTGTGAGAATTCTGGTCTCCGAATGGAGGCATGGGTTCGAATTCCACTTCTTACAACGTCCTTTAAACATTACCATAAAACACTTGACAAACACATAGGAGTTGTCAAAAAAACTTAAATCAGATACTTTTTCATTAAAATTGGGACTCTAGTAAACATTGTAGTATACAGATTGTAGGGCTTACCAGTCTGAATAAATTGAAAGTTTAAGTGATCCGATTTCAAATGTCCGGTACACCTGACGACGTTATGAACAATAAAGCAGAACATAAAACAACTTGTATTATTGGCCCCATGGTGTAATGGTTAGCACTCTGGACTGGGAATCTAGCGATCCGAGTTCAAATCTCGGTGGGACCTTTGTTATATGGTTTTAAGAGAGTCAGTCGTTTGTATATTTGAGTGTACTCCGAATGCAGAACTGCTCTTTCAACTTTGAATTCTTCATATTCCAACCTCAAGAAAGTGCATATATTGCAGATTAGTGAAAGAAATAAGAAACTAGTTAAATTCGCTCTGTTCTTCGAATCCGTATTCGTCTCAAGGCCGCCCAGTAGCATAACACATTTGGCCTCAAATGGATTCGTGACTTTGAAATCAAGTTTATGACTCACGCTTTTTCTGTTCACTCCATAGGAACGAGTTGAAACCCATATTCCTGACTTAGGAGAAATAGAATCTCGAATAATTCTAATTACTAAATACCTGTTAACCATCGTTTGTAGTTGGTCGTCCGTCGATTTTATGTTGAACATCAAGGTGTAATTTTTTCCAATCTTGCCTCCGAAAGCACTGATCACGATTTCGATTCTTTGAATGTCGGTCGCGAAAAAGCTGAACTTATTGAATTCATAGAATGTAGAAGAAAAGATTTAAGTCAAAATGGTCTGCGGGATCCCTATGACTAAGGCACCACTGGGATTTGAACCCAGGATCTCCTGTTTACTAGACAGGCGCTTTAACCAACTAAGCCATGGCGCCAGTCGCCAACGCCATCTCCATCGCCATCGCCTAATTTTGATCGAAAGTTGTTAATTTCGACTTGATTATGTTTATTATTATTTTAATTATCACAAATCGCATATATCGGCGGCCCCATGGTGTAATGGTTAGCACTCTGGACTTTGAATCCAGCGATCCGAGTTCAAATCTCGGTGGGACCTTTGTTAGATGATTTTTAGAGAGTCAGTCGTTTGTATACTTTGAGTGTACTCCGAATGCAGAACTGCTCTTTCAACTTTGAATTGTTCATATTCAAACCTCAAGAAATTGCATATATTGAAGATTAGTGAAAGAAATAAGAAACTAGTTAAATTCGCTCTGTTCTTCGAATCCGTATTCGTCTCAAGGCCGCCCAGTAGCATAACACATTTGGCCCTCAAATGGATTCGTGACTTTGAAATCAAGTTTATGACCCACGCCTTTTCTGTTCACTCCATAAGAACGAGTTGAAACCCATATTCCTGACTTAGGAGAAATAGATCTCGAATAATTCTAATTACTAAATACCTGTTTATCGTCGTTTGTAGTTGGGCGTCCGTCGATTTCATGTTGAACATCACGGTGTAATTTTTTCCAATCTTGCCTCCGAAAGCACTGATCACGTATACACTTTAACGATTTCGATTCTTTGTATGTCGTTCGCGAAAAAGCTGAACTTTAATTATTGAATTCATAGAATGTAGAAGAAAAGATTTAAGTCAAAATGGTCTGCGGGATCCCTATGACTAAGGCACCACTGGAATTCGAACCCAGGATCTCCTGTTTACTAGACAGGCGCTTTAACCAACTAAGCCACGGCGCCAATCGCAAAGGAATTTTGATCGAAAGTTGTTAATTTCGACTTGATTATGTTTAATATTATTTTAATTATCACAAATCGCATATATCGGCGGCCCCATGGTGTAATGGTTAGCACTCTGGACTTTGAATCCAGCGATCCGAGTTCAAATATCGGTGGGACCTGTACGGTATGAATTCGTCAGCTATTTTTGAATATTGTGATTTGATGACAAAACTTTTTATATAAACTCATAATCATACCTCCCTGGTTCTGTCACACAGTAATACCGCAAACAGGAGTTGGTATTAAGTGCTTACAGTCATATGTTTTTAAAACAAATAGTATCTCGCGTGAGTCGTTTTTGTAAGACTGAAATATGATATAATAGAGCACCAATAACACCCTACAAGCAGTTGTCAGGATGGCCGATTGGTCTAAGGCGCCAGACTCGAGAGTCACCTCTTTCCGTAAGCTGGATCGTGAGAATTCTGGTCTCCGAATGGAGACGTGGGTTCGAAACCCACTTCTTACAACGTCCTTTTATCACTACCATAAAACACTTAACAAACACATAGGAGTTGTCAAATAACTTAAATCAGATCCTTTTAATTAAAATTGGGACTCTAGTAAACATTGTAGTATACAGATTGTAGGGCTTAACAGTCTGGATTAATTGAAAGTTTAAGTGATCCGATTTCAAATGTCCGGTACACCTGACGACGTTATGAACAATAAAGCAGAACATAAAACAACTTGTATTATTGGGCCCATGGTGAAATGGTTAGCACTCTGGATTCTGAATCCAGCAATCCGAGTTCAAATCTCGGTGGAACCTTTGTTATATGGTTTTAATAGAGTCAGTCGTTTGTATACTTTGAGTGTACTCCGAATGCAGAACTGCTCTTTCAACTTTGAATTGTTCATATTCAAACCTCAAGAAAGTGCATATATTGCAGATTAGTGAAAGAAATAAGAAACTAGTTAAATTCGCTCTGTTCTTCGAATCCGTATTCGTCTCAAGGCCGCCCAGTAGCATAACACATTTGGCCTCAAATGGATTCGTGACTTTGAAATCAAGTTTATGACTCACGCTTTTTCTGTTCACTCCATAGGAACGAGTTGAAACCCATATTCCTGATTTAGGAGAAATAGAATCTCGAATAATTCTAATTACTAAATACCTGTTAACCATCGTTTGTAGTTGGTCGTCCGTCGATTTTATGTTGAACATCAAGGTGTAATTTTTTCCAATCTTGCCTCCGAAAGCACTGATCACGATTTCGATTCTTTGAATGTCGGTCGCGAAAAAGCTGAACTTTAATTATTGAATTCATAGAATGTAGAAGAAAAGATTTAAGTCAAAATGGTCTGCGGGATCCCTATGACTAAGGCACCACTGGGATTTGAACCCAGGATCTCCTGTTTACTAGACAGGCGCTTTAACCAACTAAGCCATGGCGCCAGTCGCCAACGCCATCTCCATCGCCATCGCCTAATTTTGATCGAAAGTTGTTAATTTCGACTTGATTATGTTTATTATTATTTTAATTATCACAAATCGCATATATCGGCGGCCCCATGGTGTAATGGTTAGCACTCTGGACTTTGAATCCAGCGATCCGAGTTCAAATCTCGGTGGGACCTTTGTTAGATGATTTTTAGAGAGTCAGTCGTTTGTATACTTTGAGTGTACTCCGAATGCAGAACTGCTCTTTCAACTTTGAATTGTTCATATTCAAACCTGAAGAAATTGCATATATTGCAGATTAGTGAAAGAAATAAGAAACTAGTTAAATTCGCTCTCAAGGCCGCCCAGTAGCATAACACATTTTGCCCTCAAATGGATTCGTGACTTTGAAATCAAGTTTATGACTCACGCCTTTTCTGTTCACTCCATAAGAACGAGTTGAAACCCATATTCCTGACTTAGGAGAAATAGATCTCGAATAATTCTAATTACTAAATACCTGTTTATCGTCGTTTGTAGTTGGGCGTCCGTCGATTTCATGTTGAACATCAAGGTGTAATTTTTTCCAATCTTGCCTCCGAAAGCACTGATCACGATTTCGATTCTTTGAATGTCGGTCGCGAAAAAGCTGAACTTTAATTATTGAATTCATAGAATGTAGAAGAAAAGATTTAAGTCAAAATGGTCTGCGGGATCCCTATAACTAAGGCACCACTGGGATTTGAACCCAGGATCTCCTGTTTACTAGACAGGCGCTTTAACCAACTAAGCCATGGCGCCAGTCGCCAACGCCATCTCCATCGCCATCGCCTAATTTTGATCGAAAGTTGTTAATTTCGACTTGATTATGTTTATTATTATTTTAATTATCACAAATCGCATATATCGGCGGCCCCATGGTGTAATGGTTAGCACTCTGGACTTTGAATCCAGCGATCCGAGTTCAAATCTCGGTGGGACCTTTGTTAGATGATTTTTAGAGAGTCAGTCGTTTGTATACTTTGAGTGTACTCCGAATGCAGAACTGCTCTTTCAACTTTGAATTGTTCATATTCAAACCTCAAGAAATTGCATATATTGCAGATTAGTGAAAGAAATAAGAAACTAGTTAAATTCGCTCTGTTCTTCGAATCCGTATTCGTCTCAAGGCCGCCCAGTAGCATAACACATTTTGCCCTCAAATGGATTCGTGACTTTGAAATCAAGTTTATGACTCACGCCTTTTCTGTTCACTCCATAAGAACGAGTTGAAACCCATATTCCTGACTTAGGAGAAATAGATCTCGAATAATTCTAATTACTAAATACCTGTTTATCGTCGTTTGTAGTTGGGCGTCCGTCGATTTTATGTTGAACATCACGGTGTAATTTTTTCCAATCTTGCCTCCGAAAGCACTGATCACGTATACACTTTAACGATTTCGATTCTTTGTATGTCGGTCGCGAAAAAGCTGAACTTTAACTATTGAATTCATATAATGTAGAAGAAAAGATTTAAGTCAAAATGGTCTGCGGGATCGCTATGACTAAGGCACCACTGGGATTCGAACCCAGGATCTCCTGTTTACTAGACAGGCGCTTTAACCAACTAAGCCATGGCGCCAATCGCCAACGAATTTTGATCGAAAGTTGTTAATTTCGACTTGATTATGTTTATTATTATTTTAATTATCACAAATCGCATATATCGGTGGCCCCATGATGTAATGTTTAGCACTCTGGACTTTGAATCCAGCGATCCGAGTTCAAATCCCGGTGGGACCTGTGCGGTATAAATTCCTCAGCTATTTTTGAATATTGTGATTTGATGACAAAACTTTTTATATAAACTCATAATAATACCTCCCTGGTTCTGCCACACAGTAATACCGCAAACAGGAGTTGGTATTAAGTGCTTACAGTCATATGCTTTTAAAACAAATAGTATCTCGCGTGAGTCGTTTTTGTAAGACTGAAATATGATTTAATAGAGCACCAATAACACCCTACAAGCAGTTGTCAGGATGGCCGAGTGGTCTAAGGCGCCAGACTCAAGAGTCACCTCTTTCCTTAAGCTGGATTGTGAGAATTCTGGTCTCCAAATGGAGGCGTGGGTTCGAATCCCACTTCTGACAACGTCCTTTTATCACTACCATAAAACACTTAACAAACACATAGGAGTTGTCAAATAACTTAAATCAGATCCTTTTAATTAAAATTGGGACTCTAGTAAACATTGTAGTATACAGATTGTAGGGCTTAACATTCTCGATTAATTGAAATTTTTAGAGATCCGACTTCAAATGTCCGGTACACCTGACGGCGTTATGAACAATAAAGCAGAACATAAAACAACTTGCATTATTGGCCCCATGGTGTCATGGTTAGCACCCTGGACTCTGAATCCAGCGATCCGAGTTCAAATCTCGGTGGGACCATTATTGCTGTTTTGATTAAGATATAGTACTGTAGCGTTAAATTAATATCATAGGCTACATTTTGATACTGGACACTTGATTACTGGATTATGAATGATTGAAACTCTTCAGCATTTGGGGTGGAATCTGTCAACTGAAAGCTCAACATCATTTTCGAGTTGTGGATTCAAGAACAACTGAGATGTCGTCTACTACAAAATCATGCGATGTTCCTCCAAACCCCCCAAAGCGTAAAAGTCCCACCGACTGTCAAGTTGCCAGTTCTTCAACAATGGCTGACATAACCGATCAAAACATCTCCAACCTAGTCTCTGTACTCGAGAGCACTATTCTTAAGACCCTGCGTCTGGAAATACCAGCATTAATTGAACAACATATCGAAAAATTAGCTATGGATATTTCATCAACAACACCTACTTGTAAATGCATCCAGGAATCTCTATCATCTCTGGATGAGTCAATGAGGCAAGTTAAGACCCAGTTATCCTCGATCAGTGTTATCAAAGAAGAAGTTGGGGAGATAAAATCAAGCCAAGTCTTTATTGCAAAAAAATTCGATGAATTGAGTGCCAATTACAATGAACTCAATACCATTACAGCCAAAAACAACAAAAGAATTCGCCAACTGGAAAGAATTGTAGAAGATCTCGAAGAGGAGGTTGATATTCTTACAGAACGACAAAACGACCAAGAGCGAAGGTCAAGACTCAATAACTTAGAGTTCCATAATATACCATACACAGAAAAAGAAGATTGTGAAAATAAAATCATGAAAATAGCAGCTCGACTCAATATATCGCTACAACCTTTAGACATCTCAAATTGCCAATGAATGTCGAAAGCTAACACTAAAAAACCTTCACCAATTATTGTCCAATTTGTAAATAGGAAAACCAGGTATCAAATATTGAAAAACCGTCGCCATCTTAAATCAGCAAACTTTCATGAAGATTTTCCACAATTCTCAAGATCCACCACAATTTTCGTTGTCGAAAACCTCAGCGACTACAACAAGGACCTATTCTTCAAGGCGAAAGATCTGAAAAATAAGTGCGGATACAAATATCTATGGACGCACAATGGAAAGGTACTAATAAGAAAGAACACATTGACTGCTACCATCCATATTGAGAGTGATGCTGACCTTTCACTAATCAAGTAGGTCACTTAAACATAATTTGTACACTTTACAATGTATTCTTGGAAAAATTTATGTTTTCCTAAATATGGCTACTTGTCTTATATCACATTGCAATTATCTTTTGTCATCTTAAATGGCCAATTCTAGTAACTCTCAATTAGTTTTTTCCAGTGATGTCACAATGTGCAGTAATATAGAAGTTCATAATTTAAAGTCTATCCAATCTTTATCTGACTTAATAATTTTCCATGTAAATATTCGATCCCTACAAAAAAATATTGATGACTTGATAACTCTTTTAAACAATTTTCCATCTCCTCCCCATATAGTAGCAATAAGCGAGTCAAAATTATCAAGTGACAATGTTTCTAATATTAATATGGATGGGTATAGTTTCATACACATGGCTTCTACCACCAAAGCCGGTGGTGCTGGTGCTTTTATCCGTGACGACCTTACCTATAATGAAATTTCAATTTATAATCTTAATTACCCGAACTTTGAGAATGTAAGGTTCGAAATCACTTTGGCCAGTACTGACAATAAATTAATCGTTGGTGTGATATATAGACACCCTCGAAATGATGTTCCTCATTTTACTGACATGTTGGAAACTTCTCTCGCTAAATTGGCAAACAAACAATTTTTGATAATTGGAGATTTTAACATCAACTTACTTTTAACACCTAGTAACGCTCATATTGCAAATTATGCCAATATGCTCATTTCACACAATGCCACATCCCTAATCACTGACCCAACTAGAGTTAGCCGTACATCAGCAACTCTCATTGATCATGTATATACAAATATCAGAAACCTAAAAATAGATTCCCACATAGTTCTGTCAGACATCACAGACCATTTTCCGATCATGTGCTGTCTGAGAGGCATCAAACCATCATATACATACAATCGCAGAATGTCAAGGGACATGTCAACATTCTCAATCGATTGCTTTCGTAGTGATGCAGAGGTAATTTTTGCTAATCAATTTGCTGGAATTAATTTAAATATCCAAAATTTTAATAGTGTTTTTGACGACTTTATAAAGTCATTTGTTCACCTAATTGATTGCCATGCCCCACTTCGACCACTTTCTCGGTGTCAGAAAAGGTTACAATCAAAACCATGGTTAACCAAAGGGCTAAACTCTTGTATTCGACACAAAAATAAAATGTTTAAAACTCACTTCTTGAAAGGTAACAGTTCCCAGAGCTCTTACTTTAAACAATATAGAAATATTTTGTCAAGAACCATAGATAAAGCTAAACAAATCTATTATCAAAATCTTATTGCTACAACCAAAGGTAATCCCAGGTCAACATGGCAAATAGTTGGCCAAATCACAAATGCAAAAAAGAAATTGAAGCATAAAATTGATGAAATTAATACTGAAAACGGTTGTATAACTAGAGATGAACTTTTAATCGCAACAGAATTTAACAAATACTTCTCAACAATTGGGTCCAGCCTGGCTGATAAGTTTTCCAATGATACAGCTAACTTCGAACCTTTTCTTCGCAATCGTGTGAGCCAATCCCTCTTTTTGAGCTCATCCACCGCGAATGAAATTTTAATCGAAATACAAAATCTTAACGACAGGAAGGCTGTAGTACCAGACAACATCCCAGCGCGCTTCATCAAATTAGTTGCGGATATAATTGCCCCTTGTCTCTCAAGATTCTTCAATTCCTCGCTGTTACTTGGAATCTTTCCTTCATCTCTCAAAACCGCCCGGGTTATTCCTCTTTTCAAATCTGGAAATAAAAAATCAATTTCAAATTATAGACCAATATCAATCCTCTCAGCAATTGATAAAATGTTTGAGCGTTTGTTACATAAAAGACTCGCAAATTTTTTAACTAAATATGATGTAATAAATAAATATCAATTCGGTTTTCAGAGCAATTATTCTACATCACATGCCATTTTAGATACAGTATCATATATCTATGATAAATTGGAAAGAAAGGAGTATGTCAGTGCAACTTTTCTAGATCTAAAGAAAGCTTTCGATACTGTGAATCATGACATCCTGATTTCTAAGTTGAGGCATTATGGTATACGGGGAATTGCAAGCAAACTCATTTCTAGTTATTTGAATAATAGATCTCAATATGTTCAAGTGGGATCATACTGTTCTTCTCCCTTACCGGTGACGCACAGAGTTCCTCAAGGTAGCTGTTTGGGCCCTCTCCTTTTTCTCGTATATATTAACGACATAACTTATTGCTCTTCATTATTTTCCAAATTGTTCGCTGACGATACTAATCTCCTTGACAGCGACGAATCTTGTGCAGTTCTTCAGTTGAGAGTAAATACTGAAATTGCAAAAGTGTCAAGTTGGATGAAAGCCAATAAATTAACACTAAACATTGAAAAATCAAAATCTATGTTAATATCTCCATACCAATGCAAATCGAAAAATGTTTTGGAAATCCAAATTGATAATAAAAAATTGGAAAATGTCCATTCCTTTAAATATCTTGGTATATACATTGATAGTAAAATGAAGTGGGATATTCACTTGTCCAACCTGGCCGTTAAATTATCCAAGTCTGTTGGAATGCTATACAAGCTTAGAAGATACACATCGCTTACCACCTTACGCATGATTTACTATTCCTTATTTCAAAGCCATATCCAGTATGGCATAATTTCTTGGGGTTCAGCTGATAAAACCTTATTACACCGCATTGAAATTATTCAGAACCGAGCAATTCGTGCAATTTCTGCTGCCAGTTATATTTCACGACTTATTCCTATTTATCATAGTCTTAAAATTATTAAATTAGCAGATATTTATGACATTGAGGTATTGAAAATAATGCACCAACATCACTGCAAAAAACTCCCTTCTGCTTTCACCAACTATTTTTTAAAACAGAGCAACGTTCACTCTTATGAAACGCGTTCCTCTGTCGGGTGCTCATATTATGTAAATCGCTTCAGCACCAAACGAACTCAAAACTCGATCAAATTCGTTGGTGTTAAATTGTGGAATAACCTCCCTAATAACATTCGATCCAGTAGTTATAATTCTTACAAACATGCACTGAAAAGCCTATATCTTGATGCCTATAGGCCTAGTTGTCATTGATCTGAAAACATTACCTTCTGTTGTTTTCTATATCCATCCATCTTTTTGAAACTTGCCATTTTCTTCTGTCTGCATATTGTGTCCTGGTATTTCCTTACTATTTTCAGCCCAGTGCATTCGACACGAAGTATGCAGATCTCATAATTCATTCTGCACTAATCTGTAGAGCCAATAATTTACTAGCAATCGCTTTGACAGAAAATAGCCACAAATTCAACCCTAGCAGCAAACTCCCGTTGCTGGGTACGCCATCTTGGTGTAGACTGAACGCTGAGTCATAACGCTATTTCGCTGTGCTCCGTACGCAACGAGGCATAACCATTTTATAGATGTCGCTGTTGCGTCCGTCATGACATTCCGTGGTGTATTTTCGATTTGTTGATGTTTTTTATCTGTCTTGTGTTTTATTTAAAAGTAATCTTTTTTTATTCCAAAGTCATTGTGGCATTCCGTGGTTTATTTCGCATGTTTTGCCGCTCTTTTTCTAGTATGATTATAGCCTATTTCATGTTTGGCATCCCGTAGTTACTCAGGTTTTTTTTTGTTGTTTTTCACTTTTCGAATGATTGTGTCCAATTAAGCCAATGTGTAATATTGAGTTCTATTTATTTTTTTGTCTTTTGTATGATCGTGTTAATTTATTAAGTTAATGTGTAATATTGAGTGTCCCGTTTCTTATATTTGCTGCTTAATTTCAGCTACAAGGTGTCGCTGACTAGATGACTCTATGAGTCTTTTCGCGACTCCGCGTCAACTGCAACAAGCCGATATCCATTTGACATTTTGTTACATTATATTATATATTCATTTTTCATATCGCGCATTGTTTTTTGCATGACGAAAATAAATATCTGAATCTGAATCTGAATATGGTTTTAAGAGAGTCAGTCGTTTGTATACATTGAGTGTACTCCGAATGCAGAACTGCTCTTTCAACTTTGAATCGTTCATATTCAAACCTCAAGAAAGTGCATATATTGCAGATTAGTGAAAGAAATAAGAAACTAGTTAAATTCGCTCTGTTCTTCGAATCCGTATTCGTCTCATGGCCGCCCAGTAGCATAACACATTTGGCCCTCAAAGGGATTCGTGACTGTGAAATCAAGTTTATGACCCACGCCTTTTCTGTTCACTCCATAAGAACGAGTTGAAACCCATATTCCTGACTTAGGAGAAATAGATCTCGAATAATTCTAATTACTAAATACCTGTTAATCGTCGTTTGTTGTTGGGCGTCCGTCGATTTCATGTTGAACATCACGGTGTAATTTTTTCCAATCTTGCCACCGAAAGCACTGATCACGTATACACTTTAACGATTTCGATTCTTTGTATGTCGTTCGCGAAAAAGCTGAACTTTAATTATTGAATTCATAGAATGTAGAAGAAAAGATTTAAGTCAAAATGGTCTGCGAGATCCCTATGACTAAGGCACCACTGGGATTCAAACCCAGGATCTCCTGTTTACTAGACAGGCGCTTTAACCAACTAAGCCATGGCGCCAGTCGCCAACGCCATCTCCATCGCCATCGCCTAATTTTGATCGAAAGTTGTTAATTTCGACTTGATTATGTTTATTATTATTTTAATTATCACAAATCGCATATATCGGCGGCCCCATGGTGTAATGGTTAGCACTCTGGACTTTGAATCCAGCGATCCGAGTTCAAATCTCGGTGGGACCTTTGTTAGATGGTTTTTAGAGACTCAGTCGTTTGTATACTTTGAGTGTACTCCGAATGCAGAACTGCTCTTTCAACTTTGAATTGTTCATATTCAAACCTCAAGAAATTGCATATATTGCAGATTAGTGAAAGAAATCAGAAACTAGTTAAATTCGCTCTGTTCTTCAAATCCGTATTCGTCTCAAGGCCGCCCAGTAGCATAACACATTTGGCCCTCAAATGGATTCGTGACTTTGAAATCAAGTTTATGACTCACGCCTTTTCTGTTCACTCCATAAGAACGAGTTGAAACCCATATTCCTGATTTAAGAGAAATAGAATCTCGAATAATTCTAATTACTAAATAGCTGTTAATCATCGTTTGTAGTTGGGCGTCCGTCGATTTTATGTTGAACATCACGGTGTAATTTTTTCCAATCTTGCCTCCGAAAGCACTGATCACGTATACACTTTAACGATTTCGATTCTTTGTATGTCGGTCGCGAAAAAGCTGAACTTTAACTATTGAATTCATAGAATGTAGAAGAAACGATTTCTGTCAAAATGGTCTGCGGGATCCCTATGACTAAGGCACCACTGGGATTCAAACCCAGGATCTCCTGTTTACTAGACAGGCGCTTTAACCAACTAAGTTATGGCGCCAATCGCCAACGAATTTTGATCGAAAGTTGTTAATTTCGACTTGATTATGTTTATTATTATTTTAATTATCACAAATCGCATATATCGGTGGCCCCATGATGTAATGGTTAGCACTCTGGACTTTGAATCCAGCGATCCGAGTTCAAATCTCGGTGGGACCTGTCCGGTATAAATTCCTCAGCTATTTTTGAATATTGTGATTTGATGACAAAACTTTTTATATAAACTCATAATCATACCTCCCTGATTCTGTCACACAGTAATACTGCAAACAGGAGTTGGTATTAAGTACTTACAGTCATATGCTTTTAAAACAAATAGTATCTCGCATGAGTCGTTTTTGTAAGTCTGAAATATGATTTAATAGAGCACCAATAACATCCTACCAGCAGACGTCAGGATGGCCGAGTGGTCTATGGCGCCAGACTCAAGAGTCACCTCTTTCCTTAAGCTGGATTGTGAGAATTCTGGTCTCCGAATGGAGGCGTGGGTTCGAATCCCACTTCTGACAACGTCCTTTTATCACTACCATAAAACACTTAACAAACACATAGGAGTTGTCAAATAACTTAAATCAGATCCTTTTAATTAAAATTGGGACTCTAGTAAACATTGTAGTATACAGATTGTAGGGCTTACCAGTCTGAATTAATTGAAAGTTTAAGTGATCCGATTTCAAATGTCCGGTGCACCTGATGACGTTATGAACAATAAAGCAGAACATAAAACAACTTGTATCATTGGCCCCATGGTGTAATGGTTAGCACTCTGGACTCTGAATCCAGCGAACCGAGTTCAAATCTCGGTGGGACCTTTGTTAGATGGTTTTTAAAGAGTCAGTCGTTTGTATACTTTGAGTGTACTCCGAATGCAGAACTGCTCTTTCAACTTTGAATTGTTCATATTCAAACCTCAAGAAATTGCATATATTGCAGATTAGTGAAAGAAATAAGAAACTAGTTAAATTCGCTCTGTTCTTCGAATCCGTATTCGTCTCAAGGCCACCCCTTAGAATAACACATTTGGCCTTAAATGGATTCGTGACTTTGAAATCAAGTATATGACTCACGCCTTTTCTGTTCACTCCATAAGAACGAGTCGAAACCCATATTCCTGATTTAGGAGAAATAGATCTCGAATAATTCTAATTACTAAATACCTGTTAATCGTCGTTTGTAGTTGGGCGTCTGTCGATTTTATGTTGAACATCACCGTGTAATTTTTTCAAATCTTGCCTCCGAAAGCACTAATCACGTATACACTTTAACGATTTCGATTCTTTGTATGTCGGTCGCGAAAAAGCTGAACTTTAATTATTGAATTCATAGAATGTAGAAGAAAAGATTTAAGTCAAAATGGTCTGCGGGATCCCTATGACTAGGGCACCACTGGGATTTGAAACCAGGATCTCCTGTTTACTAGACAGGCGCTTTAACCAACTAAGCCACGGCGCCAATCGCCAACGAATTTTGATCGAAAGTTGTTAATTTCGACTTGATTATGTTTAATATTATTTTAATTATCACAAATCGCATATATCGGCGGCCCCATGGTTTAATGGTTAGCACTCTGGACTTTGAATCCATCGATCCGAGTTCAAATCTCGGTGGGACCTGTATGGTATGAATTCCTCAGCTGTTTTTGAATATTGTGATTTGAAGACAAAACTTTTTATATAAACTCATAATCATTCCTCCCTGGTTCTGTCACACAGTAATACCGCAAACAGAAGTTGGTATTAAGTGCTTACAGTCATATGTTTTTAAAACAAATAGTATCTCGCGTGAGTCGATTTTGTAAGACTGAAATATGATTTAATTTACCACCAATAACACCCTACAAGCAGTGGTCAGGATGGCCGAGTGGTCTAAGGCGCCAGACTCAAGAGTCACCTCTTTCCTTAAGCTGGATTGTGAGAATTCTGGTCCCCGAATGGAGGCGTGGGTTCGAATCCCACTTCTGACAACTTCCTTTTATCACTACCATAAAACACATAACGAACACATAGGAGTTGTCAAATAACTTAAATCAGATCCTTTTAATTAAAATTGGGACTCTAGTAAACATTGTAGTATACAGATTGTAGGGCTTAACATTCTGGATTAATTGAAAGTTTAAGTGATCCGACTTCAAATGTCCGGTACACCTGACGACGTTATGAACAATAAAGCAGAACATAAAACAACTTGCATTATTGGCCCCATGGTGTAATGGTTAGCACCCTGGACTCTGAATCCAGCGATCCGAGTTCAAATCTCGGTGGGACCTTTGTTATATGGTTTTAAGAGAGTCAGTCGTTTGTATACTTTGAGTGTACTCCGAATGCAGAACTGCTCTTTCAACTTTGAATTGTTCATATTCAAACCTCAAGAAAGTGCATATATTGCAGATTAGTGAAAGAAATAAGAAACTAGTTAAATTCGCACTGTTCTTCGAATCCGTATTCGTCTCAAGGCCGCCCAGTAGCATAACACATTTTGCCCTCAAATGGATTCGTGACTTTGAAATCAAGTTTATGACCCACGCCTTTTCTGTTCACTCCATAAGAACGAGTTAATTACTAAATACCTGTTAATCGTCGTTTGTAGTTGGGCGTCCGTCGATTTCATGTTGAACATCACGGTGTAATTTTTTCCAATCTTGCCTTCGAAAGCACTGATCACGTATACACTTTAACGATTTCGATTCTTTGTATGTCGTTCGCGAAAAAGCTGAACTTTAATTATTGAATTCATAGAATGTAGAAGAAAAGATTTAAGTCAAAATGGTCTGCGGGATCCCTATGACTAAGGCACCACTAGGATTTAAACCCAGGATCTCCTGTTTACTAGACAGGCGCTTTAACCAACTAAGCCATGGCGCCAGTCGCCAACGCCATCTCCATCCCCATCGCCTAATTTTGATCGAAAGTTGGTAATTTCGACTTGATTATGTTTATTATTATTTTAATTATCACAAATCGCATATATCGGCGACCCCATGGTGTAATGGTTAGCACTCTGGACTTTGAATCCAGCGATCCGAGTTCAAATCTCGGTGGCACCTTTGTTAGATGATTTTTAGAGAGTCAGTCGTTTGTATACTTTGAGTGTACTCCGAATGCAGAACTGCTTTTTCAACTTTGAATTGTTCATATTCAAACCTCAAGAAATTGCTTATATTGCAGATTAGTGAAAGAAATAAGAAACTAGTTAAATTCGCTCTGTTCTTCGAATCCGTATTCGTCTCAAGGCCGCCCAGTAGCATAACACATTTGGCCCTCAAATGGATTCGTGACTTTGAAATCAAGTTTATGACTCACACCTTTTCTGTTCACTCCATAAGAACGATTTGAAACCCATATTCCTGATTTAAGAGAAATAGAATTTCGAATAAATCTAATTACTAAATACCTGTTAACCATCGTTTGTAGTTGGGCGTCCGTCGATTTTATGTTGAACATCACGGTGTAATTTTTTCCAATCTTGCCTCCGAAAGCACTGATCACGTATACACTTTAACGATTTCGATTCTTTGTATGTCGGTCGCGAAAAAGCTGAACTTTAACTATTGAATTCATAGAATGTAGAAGAAAAGATTTAAGTCAAAATGGTCTGCGGGATCCCTATGACTAAGGCACCACTGGGATTCGAACCCAGGATCTCCTGTTTACTAGACAGGCGCTTTAACCAACTAAGCCACGGCGCCAACCGCCAACGAATCTTGATCGAAAGTTGTTAATTTCGACTTGATTATGTTTATTATTATTTTAATTATCACAAATCGCATATATCGGTGGCCCCATGATGTAATGGTTAGCACTCTGGACTTTGAATCCAGCGATCCGAGTTCAAATCTCGGTGGGACCTGTCCGGTATAAATTCCTCAGCTATTTTTGAATATTGTGATTTGATGACAAAACTTTTTATATAAACTCATAATCATACCTCCCTAATTCTGTCACACAGTAATACTGCAAACAGGAGTTGGTATTAAGTACTTACAGTCATATGCTTTTAAAACAAATAGTATCTCGCATGAGTCGTTTTTGTAAGCCTGAAATATGATTTAATAGAGCACCAATAACATCCTACCAGCAGACGTCAGGATGGCCGAGTAGTCTAAGGCGACAGGCTCAAGAGTCACCTCTTTCCTTAAGCTGGATTGTGAGAATTCTGGTCTCCGAATGGAGGCGTGGGTTCGAATTCCACTTCTGACAACGTCCTTTTATCATTACCATAAAACATTTGACAAACACATGGAGTTGTCAAAAAACTTAAATCAGATGCTTTTTCATTAAAATTGGGTCTCTAGTAAACATTGTAGTATACAGAATGTAGGGCTTACCACTCCTAATTAATTAAAAGTTTAAGTGATCCGATTTCAAATGTCCAGTGCACCTGATGACGTTATGAACAATAAAGCAGAACATAAAACAACTTGTATCATTGGCCCCATGGTGTAATGGTTAGCACTCTGGACTCTGAATCCAGCGATCCGAGTTCAAATCTCGGTGGGACCTTTGTTAGATGGTTTTTAAAGAGTCAGTCGTTTGTATACTTTGAGTGTACTCCGAATGCAGAACTGCTCTTTCAACTTTGAATCCTGCGATCCGAGTTCAAATCTCGGTGGGACCTGTATGGTATGAATTCCTCAGTTATTTTTGAATATTGTGATTTGAAGACAAAACTTTTTATATAAACTCATAATCATTCCTCCCTGGTTCTGTCACACAGTAATACCGCAAACAGAAGTTGGTATTAAGTGCTTACAGTCATATGTTTTTAAATCAAAAAGTATCTCGCGTGAGTCGTTTTTGTAAGACTGAAATATGATTTAATAAAGCACCAATAACACCCTACAAGCAGTTGTCAGGATGGCCGAGTGGTCTAAGGCGCCAGACTCAAGAGTCACCTCTTTCCTTAAGCTGGATTATGAGAATTCTGGTCTCCGAATGGAGGCGTGGGTTCGAATCCCACTTCTGACAACGTTCTTTTATCACTACCATAAAACACTTAACAAACACATAGGAGTTGTCAAATAACTTAAATCAGATCCTTTTAATTAAAATTGGGACTCTAGTAAACATTGTAGTATACAGATTGTAGGGCTTAACATTCTGAATTAATTGAAAGTTTAAGTGATCCGACTTCAAATGTCCGGTACACCTGACGACGTTATGAACAATAAAGCAGAACATAAAACAACTTGCATTATTGGCCCCATGGTGTAATGGTTAGCACCCTGGACTCTGAATCCAGCGATCCGAGTTCAAATCTCGGTGGGACCTTTGTTATATGGTTTTAAGAGAGTCAGTCGTTTGTATACTTTGAGTGTACTCCGAATGCAGAACTGCTCTTTCAACTTTGAATTGTTCATATTCAAACCTCAAGAAAGTGCATATATTGCAGATTAGTGAAAGAAATAAGAAACTAGTTAAATTCGCTCTGTTCTTCGAATCCGTATTCGTCTCAAGGCCGCTCAGTAGCATAACACATTTTGCCCTCAAATGGATTCGTGACTTTGAAATCAAGTTTATGACCCACGCCTTTTCTGTTCACTCCATAAGAACGAGTTGAAACCCATATTCCTGACTTAGGAGAAATAGATCTCGAATAATTCTAATTACTAAATACCTGTTAATCGTCGTTTGTAGTTGGGCGTCCGTCGATTTCATGTTGAACATCACGGTGCAATTTTTTCCAATCTTGCCTCCGAAAGCACTGATCACGTATACACTTTAACGATTTCGATTCTTTGTATGTCGTTCGCGAAAAAGCTGAACTTTAATTATTGAATTCATAGAATGTAGAAGAAAAGATTTAAGTCAAAATGGTCTGCGGGATCCCTATGACTAAGGCACCACTGGGATTTGAACCCAGGATCTCCTGTTTACTAGACAGGCGCTTTAACCAACTAAGCCATGGCGCCAGTCGCCAACGCCATCTCCATCGCCATCGCCTAATTTTGATCGAAAGTTGGTAATTTCGACTTGATTATGTTTATTAATATTTTAATTATCACAAATCGCATATGTCGGCGGCCCCATGGTGTAATGGTTAGCACTCTGGACTTTGAATCCAGCGATCCGAGTTCAAATCTCGGTGGGACCTTTGTTAGATGGTTTTTAGAGAGTCAGTCGTTTGTATACTTTGAGTGTACTCCGAATGCAGAACTGCTTTTTCAACTTTGAATTGTTCATATTCAAACCTCAAGAACTTGCTTATATTGCAGATTAGTGAAAGAAATAAGAAACTAGTTAAATTCGCTCTGTTCTTCGAATCCGTATTCGTTTCAAGGCCGCCCAGTAGCATAACACATTTGGCCCTCAAATGGATTCGTGACTTTGAAATCAAGTTTATGACTCACGCCTTTTCTGTTCACTCCATAAGAACGAGTTGAAACCCATATTCCTGATTTATGAGAAATAGATCTCGAATAATTCTAATTACTAAATACCTGTTAACCATCGTTTGTAGTTGGGCGTCCGTCGATTTTATGTTGAACATCACGGTGTAATTTTTTCCAATCTTGCCTCCGAAAGCACTGATCACGTATACACTTTAACGATTTCGATTCTTTGTATGTCGGTCGCAAAAGAGCTGAACTTTAACTATTGAATTCATAGAATGTAGAAGAAAAGATTTAAGTCAAAATGGTCTGCGGGATCCCTATGACTAAGGCACCACTGGGATTTGAACCCAGGATCTCCTGTTTACTAGACAGGCGCTTTAACCAACTAAGCCATGGCGCCAATCGCCAACGAATCTTGATCGAAAGTTGTTAATTTCGACTTGATTATGTTTATTATTATTTTAATTATCACAAATCGCATATATCGGTGGCCCCATGATGTAATGGTTAGCACTCTGGACTTTGAATCCAGCGATCCGAGTTCAAATCTCGGTGGGACCTGTCTGGTATAAATTCCTCAGCTATTTTTGAATATTGTGATTTGATGACAAAACTTTTTATATAAACTCATAATCATACCTCCCTAATTCTGTCAAACAGTAATACTGCAAACAGGAGTTGGTATTAAGTTCTTACAGTCATATGCTTTTAAAACAAATAGTATCTCGCATGAGTCGTTTTTGTAAGCCTGAAATATGATTTAATAGAGCACCAATAACATCCTACCAGCAGAAGTCAGGATGGCCGAGTAGTCTAAGGCGACAGGCTCAAGAGTCACCTCTTTCCTTAAGCTGGATTGTGAGAATTCTGGTCTCCGAATGGAGGCGAGGGTTCGAATTCCACTTCTGACAACGTCCTTTTATCATTACCATAAAACATTTGACAAACACATGGAGTTGTCAAAAACTTAAATCAGATACTTTTTCATTAAAATTGGGTCTCTAGTAAACATTGTAGTATACAGAATGTAGGACTTACCAGTCTAAATTTTTTAAAAGTTTAAGTGATCCGATTTCAAATGTCCGGTGCACCTTATGACGTTATGAACAATAAAGCAGAACATAAAACAACTTGTATCATTGGCCTCATGGTGTAATGGTTAGCACTCTGGACTCTGAATCCAGCGATCCGAGTTCAAATCTCGGTGGGACCTTTGTTAGATGGTTTTTAAAGAGTCAGTCGTTTGTATACTTTGAGTGTACTCCGAATGCAGAACTGCTCTTTCAACTTTGAATTGTTCATATTCAAACCTCAAGAAATTGCATATATTGCAGAATAGTGAAAGAAATAAGAAACTAGTTAAATTCGCTCTGTTCTTCGAATCCGTATTCGTCTCAAGGCCGCACAGTAGCATAACACATTTGGCCTTAAATGGATTCGTGACTTTGAAATCAAGTATATGACTCACGCCTTTTCTGTTCACTCCATAAGAACGAGTCGAAACCCATATTCCTGATTTAGGAGAAATAGACCTCGAATAATTCTAATCACTAAATACCTGTTAATCGTCGTTTGTAGTTGGGCGTCTGTCGATTTTATGTTAAACATCACCGTGTAATTTTTTCAAATCTTGCCTCCGAAAGCACTGATCACGTATACACTTTAACAATTTCGATTCTTTGTATGTCGGTCGCGAAAAAGCTGAACTTTAATTATTGAATTCATAGAATGTAAAAGAAAAGATTTAAGTCAAAATGGTCTGCGGGATCCCTATGACTACGGCACCACTGGGATTCGAACCCAGGATCTCCTGTTTACTAGACAGGCGCTTTAACCAACTGAGCCACGGCGCCAATCGCCAACGAATTTTGATCGAAAGTTGTTAATTTCGACTTGATTATGTTTAATATTATTTTAATTATCACAAATCGCATATATCGGCGGCCCCATGGTGTAATGGTTAGCAATCTGGACTTTGAATCCATCGATCCGAGTTCAAATCTCGGTGGGACCTGTATGGTTTGAATTCCTCAGCTATTTTTAAATATTGTGATTTGATGACAAAACTTTTTATATAAACTCATAATCATTCCTCCCTGGTTCTGTCACACAATAATACCGCAAACAGAAGTTGGTATTAAGTGCTTACAGTCATATGTTTTTAAAACAAATAGTATCTCGCGTGAGTCGTTTTTGTAAGACTGAAATATGATTTAATGGAGCACCAATAACACCCTACAAGCAGTTGTCAGGATGGCCGAGTGGTCTAAGGCGCCAGACTCAAGAGTCCCCTCTTTCCTTGAGCTGGATTGTGAGAATTCTGGTCTCCGAATGGAGGCGTGGGTTCAAATCCCACTTCTGACAACGTCCTTTTATCACTAGCATAAAACACTTAACAAACACATAGGAGTTGTCAAATAACTTAAATCAGATCCTTTTAATTAAAATTGGGACTCTAGTAAACATTGTAGTATACAGATTGTAGGTCTTAACAGTCTGGATTAATTGAAAGTTTAAGTGATCCGATTTCAAATGTCCGGTACACCTGACGACGTTATGAACAATAAAGCAGAACATAAAACAACTTGTATTATTGGCCCCATGGTGTAATGGTTAGCACTCTGAACTCGGAATCCAGCGATCCGAGTTCAAATCTCGGTGGGACCTTTGTTATATGGTTTTAAGAGAGTCAGTCGTTTGTATACTTTGAGTGTACTCCGAATGCAGAACTGCTCTTTCAACTTTGAATTGTTCATATTCAAACCTCAAGAAAGTGCATATATTGCAGATTAGTGAAAGAAATAAGAAACTAGTTAAATTCGCTCTGTTCTTCGAATCCGTATTCGTCTCAAGGCCGTCCAGTAGCATAACACATTTGGCCCTCAAATGGATTCGTGACTTTGAAATCAAGTTTATGACTCACGCCTTTTCTGTTCACTCCATAAGAATGAGTTGAAACCCATATTCCTGATTTAGGAGAAATAGAATCTCGAATAATTCTAATTACTAAATACCTGTTAACCATCGTTTGTAGTTGGGCTTCCGTCGATTTTATGTTGAACATCACGGTGTAATTTTTTCCAATCTTGCCTCCGAAAGCACTGATCACGTATACACTTTAACGATTTCGATTCTTTGTATGTCGGTCGCGAAAAAGCTGAACTTTAATTATTGAATTCATAGAATGTAGAAGAAAAGATTTAAGTCAAAATGGTCTGCGGGATCCCTATGACTAAGGCACCACTGGGATTCGAACCCAGGATCTCCTGTTTACTAGACAGGTGCTTTAACCAACTAAGCCATGATGCCAATCGCCAACGAATTTTGATCGAAAGTTGGTAATTTCGACCTGATTATGTTTATTATTATTTTAATTATCACAAATCGCATATATCGGCGGCCCCATGGTGTAATGGTTAGCACTCTGGACTTTGAATCCAGCGATCCGAGTTCAAATCTCTGTGGGACCTGTGCGGTATGAATTCCTCAGCTATTTTTGAATATTGTGATTTGATGACAAAACATTTTATATAAACTCATAATCATACCTCCCTGGTTCTGTCACACAGTAATACCGCAAACAGGAGTTGGTATTAAGTGCTTACAGTCATATGCTTTTAAAACAAATAGTATCTCACGTGAGTCGTTTTTGTAAGACTGAAATATGATTTAATAGAGCACCAATAACACCCCACAAGCAGTTGTCAGGATGGCCGAGTGGTCTAAGGCGCCAGACTCAAGAGTCACCTCTTTCCTTAAGCTGGATCGTGAGAATTCTGGTCTCCGAATGGAGACGTGGGTTCGAATCCCACTTCTTACAACGTCCTTTTATCCCTACCATAAAACACTTAACAAACACATAGGAGTTGTCAAATAACTTAAATCAGATCCTTTTAATTAAAATTGGGACTCTAGTAAACATTGTAGTATACAGATTGTAGGGCTTAACAGTCTGGATTAATTGAAAGTTTAAGTGATCCGATTTCAAATGTCCGGTACACCTGACGACGTTATGAACAATAAAGCAGAACATAAAACAACTTGTATTATTGGCCCCATGGTGAAATGGTTAGCACTCTGGATTCTGAATCCAGCGATCCAAGTTCAAATCTCGGTGGAACCTTTGTTATATGGTTTTAAGAGAGTAAGTCGTTTGTATACTTTGAGTGTACTCCGAATGCAGAACTGCTCTTTCAACTTTGAATTGTTCATATTCAAACCTCAAGAAAGTGCATATATTGCAGATTAGTGGAAAAAATAAGAAACTAGTTAAATTCGCTCTGTTCTTCGAATTCGTATTCATCTCAAGGCCGCCCAGTAGCATAACACATTTGGCCCTCAAATGGATTCGTGACTTTGAAATCAAGTTTATGACTCACGCCTTTTCTGTTCACTCCATAAGAACGAGTTGAAACCCATATTCCTGATTTAGGAGAAATAGATCTCGAATAATTCTAATTACTAAATACCTGTTAATCGTCGTTTGTAGTTGGGCGTCCGTCGATTTCATGTTGAACATCACGGTGTAATTTTTTCCAATCTTGCCTCCGAAAGCACTGATCACGTATACACTTTAACGATTTCGATTCTTTGTATGTCGTTCGCGAAAAAGCTGAACTTTAATTATTGAATTCATAGAATGTAGAAGAAAAGATTTAAGTCAAAGTGGTCTGCGCGATCCCTATGACTAAGGCACCACTGGGATTCAATCCCAGGATCTCCTGTTTACTAGACAGGCGCTTTAATCAACTAAGCCATGGCGCCAGTCGCCAACGCCATCTCCATCGCCATTGCCTAATTTTGATCGAAAGTTGTTAATTTCGACTTGATTAAGTTTATTATTATTTTAATTATCACAAATCGCATATATCGGCGGCCCCATGGTGTAATGGTTAGCACTCTGGACTTTGAATCCAGCGATCCGAGTTCAAATCTCGGTGGGACCTTTGTTAGATGGTTTTTAGAGAGTCAGTCGTTTGTATACTTTGAGTGTACTCCGAATGCAGAACTGCTCTTTCAACTTTGAATTGTTTATATTCAAACCTCAAGAAATTGCATATATTGCAGATTAGTGAAAGAAATAAGAAACTAGTTAAATTCGCTCTGTTCTTCGAATCCGTATTCGTCTCAAGGCCGCCCAGTAGCATAACACATTTGGCCCTCAAATGGATTCGTGACTTTGAAATCAAGTTTATGACTCACGCCTTTTCTGTTCACTCCATAAGAACGAGTTGAAACCCATATTCCTGATTTAAGAGAAATAGAATCTCGAATAATTCGAATTACTAAATACCTGTTAACCATCGTTTGTAGTTGGGCGTCCGTCGATTTTATGTTGAACATCACGGTGTAATTTTTTCCAATCTTGCCTCCGAAAGCACTGATCACGTATACACTTTAACGATTTCGATTCTTTGTATGTCGGTCGCGAAAAAGCTTAAATTTAACTATTGAATTCATAGAATGTAGAAGAAAAGATTTAAGTCAAAATGGTCTGCGGGATCCCTATGACTAAGGCACCACTGGGATTCGAACCCAGGATGTCCTGTTTACTAGACAGGCGCTTTAACCAACTAAGCCATGGCGTCAATCGCCAACGAATTTTGATCGAAAGTTGTTAATTTCGACTTGATTATGTTTATTATTATTTTAATTATCACAAATCGCATATATCGGTGGCCCCATGATGTAATGGTTAGCACTCTGGACTTTGAATCCAGCGATCCGAGTTCAAATCTCGGTGGGACCTGTCCGGTATAAATTCCTCAGCTATTTTTGAATATTGTGATTTGATGACAAAACTTTTAATATAAACTCATAATCATACCTCCCTGACTATGTCACACAGTAATACTGCAAACAGGAGTTGGTATTAAGTACTTACAGTCATATGCTTTTAAAACAAATAGTATCTCGCATGAGTCGTTTTTGTATGCCTGAAATATGATTTAATAGAGCACCAATAACATCCTACCAGCAGACGTCAGGATGGCCGAGTGGTCTAAGGCGCCAGGCTCAAGAGTCACCTCTTTCCTTAAGCTGGATTGTGAGAATTCTGGTCTCCGAGTGGAGGCGTGGGTTCGAATTCCACTTCTGACAACGTCCTTTTATCATTACCATAAAACATTTGACAAACACATGGAGTTGTCAAAAAACTTAAATCAGATACTTTTTCATTAAAATTGGGTCTCTAGTAAACATTGTAGTATACAGAATGTAGGGCTTACCAGTCTGAATTAATTAAAAGTTTAAGTGATCCGATTTCAAATGTCCGGTGCACCTGATGACGTTATGAACAATAAAGCAGAACATAAAACGACTTGTATCATTGGCCCCATGGTGTAATGGTTAGCACTCTGGACTCTGAATCCAGCGATCCGAGTTCAAATCTCGGTGGGACCTTTGTTAGATGGTTTTTAGAGAGTCAGTCGTTTGTATACTTTGAGTGTACTCCGAATGCAGAACTGCTCTTTCAACTTTGAATTGTTTATATTCAAACCTCAAGAAATTGCATATATTGCAGATTAGTGAAAGAAATAAGAAACTAATTAAATTCGCTCTGTTCTTCGAATCCGTATTCGTCTCAAGGCCGCCCAGTAGCATAACACATTTGGCCCTCAAATGGATTCGTGACTTTGAAATCAAGTTTATGACTCACGCCTTTTCTGTTCACTCCATAAGAACGAGTTGAAACCCATATTCCTGATTTAAGAGAAATAGAATCTCGAATAATTCGAATTACTAAATACCTGTTAACCATCGTTTGTAGTTGGGCGTCCGTCGATTTTATGTTGAACATCACGGTGTAATTTTTTCCAATCTTGCCTCCGAAAGCACTGATCACGTATACACTTTAACGATTTCGATTCTTTGTATGTCGGTCGCGAAAAAGCTTAAATTTAACTATTGAATTCATAGAATGTAGAAGAAAAGATTTAAGTCAAAATGGTCTGCGGGATCCCTATGACTAAGGCACCACTGGGATTCGAACCCAGGATGTCCTGTTTACTAGACAGGCGCTTTAACCAACTAAGCCATGGCGCCAATCGCCAACGAATTTTGATCGAAAGTTGTTAATTTCGACTTGATTATGTTTATTATTATTTTAATTATCACAAATCGCATATATCGGTGGCCCCATGATGTAATGGTTAGCACTCTGGACTTTGAATCCAGCGATCCGAGTTCAAATCTCGGTGGGACCTGTCCGGTATAAATTCCTCAGCTATTTTTGAATATTGTGATTTGATGACAAAACTTTTAATATAAACTCATAATCATACCTCCCTGACTATGTCACACAGTAATACTGCAAACAGGAGTTGGTATTAAGTACTTACAGTCATATGCTTTTAAAACAAATAGTATCTCGCATGAGTCGTTTTTGTATGCCTGAAATATGATTTAATAGAGCACCAATAACATCCTACCAGCAGACGTCAGGATGGCCGAGTGGTCTAAGGCGCCAGGCTCAAGAGTCACCTCTTTCCTTAAGCTGGATTGTGAGAATTCTGGTCTCCGAGTGGAGGCGTGGGTTCGAATTCCACTTCTGACAACGTCCTTTTATCATTACCATAAAACATTTGACAAACACATGGAGTTGTCAAAAAACTTAAATCAGATACTTTTTCATTAAAATTGGGTCTCTAGTAAACATTGTAGTATACAGAATGTAGGGCTTACCAGTCTGAATTAATTAAAAGTTTAAGTGATCCGATTTCAAATGTCCGGTGCACCTGATGACGTTATGAACAATAAAGCAGAACATAAAACGACTTGTATCATTGGCCCCATGGTGTAATGGTTAGCACTCTGGACTCTGAATCCAGCGATCCGAGTTCAAATCTCGGTGGGACCTTTGTTAGATGGTTTTTAAAGAGTCAGTCGTTTGTATACTTTGAGTGTACTCCGAATGCAGAACTGCTCTTTCAACTTTGAATTGTTCATATTCAAACCTCAAGAAATTGCATATATTGCAGATTAGTGAAAGAAATAAGAAACTAGTTAAATTCGCTCTGTTCTTCGAATCCGTATTCGTCTCAAGGCCGCCCAGTAGCATAACACATTTGGCCCTCAAATGGATTCGTGACTTTGAAATCAAGTTTATGACTCACGCCTTTTCTGTTCACTCCATAAAAACGAGTCGAAACCCATATTCCTGATTTAGGAGAAATAGATCTCGAATAATTCTAATTACTAAATACCTGTTAATCGTCGTTTGTAGTTTGGCGTCTGTCGATTTTATGTTGAACATCACCGTGTAATTTTTTCAAATCTTGCCTCCGAAAGCACTGATCACGTATACACTTTAACAATTTAGATTCTTTGTATGTCGGTCGCGAAAAAGCTGAACTTTAATTATTGAATTCATAGAATGTAGAAGAAAAGATTTAAGTCAAAATGGTCTGCGGGATCCCTATGACTAAGGCACCACTGGGATTCGAACCCAGGATCTCCTGTTTTACTAGACAGGCGCTTTAACCAACTAAGCCACGGCGCCAATCGCCAACGAATTTTGATCGAAAGTTGTTAATTTCGACTTGATTATGTTTAATATTATTTTAATTATCACAAATCGCATATATCGGCGGCCCCATGGTGTAATGGTTAGCACTCTGGACTTTGAATCCATCGATCCGAGTTCAAATCTCGGTGGGACCTGTATGGTATGAATTACTCAGCTATTTTTGAATATTGTGATTTGAAGACAAAACTTTTTATATCAACTCATAATCATTCCTCCCTGGTTCTGTCACAAAGTAATACCGCAAACAGAAGTTCGTATTAAGTGCTTACAGTCATATGTTTTTAAAACAAAAAGTATCTCGCGTGAGTCGTTTTTGTAAGACTGAAATATGATTTAATAGAGCACCAATAACACCCTACAAGCAGTTGTCAGGATGGCCGAGTGGTCTAAGGCGCCAGACTCAAGAGTCACCTCTTTCCTTAAGCTGGATTGTGGGAATTCTGGTCTCCGAATGGAGGCGTGGGTTCGAATCCCACTTCTGACAACGTCCTTTTATCACTACCATAAAACACTTAACAAACACATAGGAGTTGTCAAATAACTTAAATCAGATCCTTTTAATTAAAATTGGGACTCTAGTAAACATTGTAGTATACAGATTGTAGGGCTTAACATTCTGGATTAATTGAAAGTTTAAGTGATCCGACTTCAAATGTCCGGTACACCTGACGACGTTATGAACAATAAAGCAGAACATAAAACAACTTGCATTATTGGCCCCATGGTGTAATGGTTAGCACCCTGGACTCTGAATCCAGCGATCCGAGTTCAAATCTCGGTGGGACCTTTGTTATATGGTTTTAAGAGAGTCAGTCGTTTGTATACTTTGAGTGTACTCCGAATGCAGAACTGCTCTTTCAACTTTGAATTGTTCATATTCAAACCTCAAGAAAGTGCATATATTGCAGATTAGTGAAAGAAATGAGAAACTAGTTAAATTCGCTCTGTTCTTCGAATCCGTATTCGTCTCAAGGCCGCCCAGTAGCATAACACATTTGGCCCTCAAATGGATTCGTGACTTTGAAATCAAGTTTATGACCCACGCCTTTTCTGTTCACTCCATAAGAACGAGTTGAAACCCATATTCCTGACTTAGGAGAAATAGATCTCGAATAATTATAATTACTAAATACCTGTTAATCGTCGTTTGTAGTTGGGCGTCCGTCGATTTCATGTTGAACATCACGGTGTAATTTTTTCCAATCTTGCCTCCGAAAACACTGATCACGTATACACTTTAACGATTTCGATTCTTTGTATGTCGTTCGCGAAAAAGCTGAACTTTAATTATTGAATTCATAGAATGTAGAAGAAAAGATTTAAGTCAAAATGGTCTGCGGGATCCCTATGACTAAGGCACCACTGGGATTCGAACCCAGGATCTCCTGTTTACTAGACAGGCGCTTTAACCAACTAAGCCATGGCGCCAGTCGCCAACGCCATCTCCATCGCCATCGCCTAATTTTGATCGAAAGTTGTTAATTTCGACTTGATTATGTTTATTATTATTTTAATTATCACAAATCGCATATATCGGCGGCCCCATGGTGTAATGGTTAGCACTCTGGACTTTGAATCCAGCGATCCGAGTTCAAATCTCGGTGGGACCTTTGTTAGATGGTTTTTAGAGAGTCAGTCGTTTGTATACTTTGAGTGTACTCCGAATGCAGAACTGCTCTTTCAACTTTGAATTGTTCATATTCAAACCTCAAGAAATTGCATATATTGCAGATTAGTGAAAGAAATAAGAAACTAGTTAAATTCGCTCTGTTCTTCGAATCCGTATTCGTCTCAAGGCCGCCCAGTAGCATAACACATTTGGCCCTCAATTGGATTCGTGACTTTGAAATCAAGTTTATGACTCACGCCTTTTCTGTTCACTCCATAAGAACGAGTCGAAACCCATATTCCTGATTTAGGAGAAATAGATCTCGAATAATTCTAATCACTAAATACCTGTTAATCGTCGTTTGTAGTTGGGCGTCTGTCGATTTTATGTTGAACATCACCGTGTAATTTTTTCAAATCTTGCCTCCGAAAGCACTGATCACGTATACACTTTAACAATTTCGATTCTTTGTATGTCGGTCGCGAAAAAGCTGAACTTTAATTATTGAATTCATAGAATGTAAAAGAAAAGATTTAAGTCAAAATGGTCTGCGGGATCCCTATGACTACGGCACCACTGGGATTCGAACCCAGGATCTTCTGTTTACTAGACAGGCGCTTTAACCAACTAAGCCACGGCGCCAATCGCCAACGAATTTTGATCGAAAGTTGTTAATTTCGACTTGATTATGTTTAATAATATTTTAATTATCACAAATCGCATATATCGGCGGCCCCATGGTGTAATGGTTAGCACTCTGGACTTTGAATCCATCGATCCGAGTTCAAATCTCGGTGGGACCTGTATGGTATGAATTCCTCAGCTATTTTTGAATATTGTGATTTGATGACAAAACTTTTTATATAAACTCATAATCATTCCTCCCTGGTTCTGTCACACAGTAATACCGCAAACAGAAGTTGGTATTAAGTGCTTACAGTCATATGTTTTTAAAACAAATAGTATCTCGCGTGAGTCGTTTTTGTAAGAGTGAAATATGATTTAATAGAGCACCAATAACACCCTACAAGCAGTTGTCAGGATTGCCGAGTGGTCTAAGGGGCCAGACTCAAGAGTCACCTCTTTCCTTAAGCTGGATTGTGAGAATTCTGGTCTCCGAATGGAGGCGTGGGTTCGAATCTCACTTCTGACAACGTCCTTTTATCACTAGCATAAAACACTTAACAAACACATAGGAGTTGTCAAATAACTTAAATCAGATCCTTTTAATTAAAATTGGGACTCTAGTAAACATTGTAGTATACAGATTGTAGGTCTTAACAGTCTGGATTAATTGAAAGTTTAAGTGATCCGATTTCAAATGTCCGGTACACCTGACGACGTTATGAACAATAAAGCAGAACATAAAACAACTTGTATTATTGGCCCCATGGTGTAATGGTTAGCACTCTGAACTCGGAATCCAGCGATCCGAGTTCAAATCTCGGTGGGACCTTTGTTATATGGTTTTAGGAGAGTCAGTCGTTTGTATACTTTGAGTGTACTCCGAATGCAGAACTGCTCTTTCAACTTTGAATTGTTCATATTCAAACCTCAAGAAAGTGCATATATTGCAGATTAGTGAAAGAAATAAGAAACTAGTTAAATTCGCTCTGTTCTTCGAATCCGTATTCGTCTCAAGGCCGCCCAGTTGCATAACACATTTGGCCCTCAAATGGATTCGTGACTTTGAAATCAAGTTTATGACTCACGCCTTTTCTGTTCACTCCATAAGAACGAGTTGAAACCCATATTCCTGATTTAGGAGAAATAGAATCTCGAATAATTCTAATTACTAAATACCTGTTAACCATCGTTTGTAGTTGGGCGTCCGTCGATTTTATGTTGAACATCACGGTGTAATTTTTTTCCAATCTTGCCTCCGAAAGCACTGATCACGTATACACTTTATTGATTTCGATTCTTTGAATGTCGGTCGCGAAAAAGCTAAACTTTAATTATTGAATTCATAGAATGTAGAAGAAAAGATTTAAGTCAAAATGGTCTGCGGGATCCCTATGACTAAGGCACCACTGGGATTCGAACCCAGGATCTCCTGTTTACTAGACAGGTGCTTTAACCAACTAAGCCATGGCGCCAATCGCCAACGAATTTTGATCGAAAGTTGGTAATTTCGACCTGATTATGTTTATTATTATTTTAATTATCACAAATCGCATATATCGGCGGCCCCATGGTGTAATGGTTAGCACTCTGGACTTTGAATCCATCGATACGAGTTCAAATCTCGGTGGTACCTGTATGGTATGAATTACTCAGCTATTTTTGAATATTGTGATTTGAAGACAAAACTTTTTATATAAACTCATAATCATTCCTCCCTGGTTCTGTCACACAGTAATACCGCAAACAGAAGTTGGTATTAAGTGCTTACAGTCATATGTTTTTAAAACAAAAAGTATCTCGCGTGAGTCGTTTTTGTAAGACTGAAATATGATTTAATAGAGCACCAATAACACCCTACAAGCAGTTGTCAGGATGGCCGAGTGGTCTAAGGCGCCAGACTCAAGAGTCACCTCTTTCCTTAAGCTGGATTGTGAGAATTCTGGTCTCCGAATGGAGGCGTGGGTTCGAATCCCACTTCTGACAACGTCCTTTTATCACTACCATAAAACACTTAACAAACACATAGGAGTTGTCAAATAACTTAAATCAGATCCTTTTAATTAAAATTGGGACTCTAGTAAACATTGTAGTATACAGATTGTAGGGCTTAACATTCTGGATTAATTGAAAGTTTAAGTGATCCGACTTCAAATGTCCGGTACACCTGACGACGTCATGAACAATAAAGCAGAACATAAAACAACTTGCATTATTGGCCCCATGGTGTAATGGTTAGCACCCTGGACTCTGAATCCAGCGATCCGAGTTCAAATCTCGGTGGGACCTTTGTTATATGGTTTTAAGAGAGTCAGTCGTTTGTATACTTTGAGTGTACTCCGAATGCAGAACTGCTCTTTCAACTTTGAATTGTTCATATTCAAACCTCAAGAAAGTGCATATATTGCAGATTAGTGAAAGAAATAAGAAACTAGTTAAATTCGCTCTGTTCTTCGAATCCGTATTCGTCTCAAGGCCGCCCAGTAGCATAACACATTTGGCCCTCAAATGGATTCGTGACTTTGAAATCAAGTTTATGACTCACGCCTTTTCTGTTCACTCCATAAGAACGAGTTGAAACCCATATTCCTGATTTAGGAGAAATAGAATCTCGAATAATTCTAATTACTAAATACCTGTTAACCATCGTTTGTAGTTGGGCGTCCGTCGATTTTATGTTGAACATCACGGTGTAATTTTTTTCCAATCTTGCCTCCGAAAGCACTGATCACGTATACACTTTATTGATTTCGATTCTTTGAATGTCGGTCGCGAAAAAGCTAAACTTTAATTATTGAATTCATAGAATGTAGAAGAAAAGATTTAAGTCAAAATGGTCTGCGGGATCCCTATGACTAAGGCACCACTGGGATTCGAACCCAGGATCTCCTGTTTACTAGACAGGTGCTTTAACCAACTAAGCCATGGCGCCAATCGCCAACGAATTTTGATCGAAAGTTGGTAATTTCGACCTGATTATGTTTATTATTATTTTAATTATCACAAATCGCATATATCGGCGGCCCCATGGTGTAATGGTTAGCACTCTGGACTTTGAATCCATCGATCCGTGTTCAAATCTCGGTGGGACCTGTATGGTATGAATTACTCAGCTATTTTTGAATATTGTGATTTGAAGACAAAACTTTTTATATAAACTCATAATCATTCCTCCCTGGTTCTGTCACACAGTAATACCGCAAACAGAAGTTGGTATTAAGTGCTTACAGTCATATGTTTTTGAAACAAAAAGTATCTCGCGTGAGTCGTTTTTGTAAGACTGAAATATGATTTAATAGAGCACCAATAACACCCTACAAGCAGTTGTCAGGATGGCCGAGTGGTCTAAGGCGCCAGACTCAAGAGTCACCTCTTTCCTTAAGCTGGATTGTGAGAATTCTGATCTCCGAATGGAGGCGTGGGTTCGAATCCCACTTCTGACAACGTCCTTTTATCACTACCATAAAACACTTAACAAACACATAGGAGTTGTCAAATAACTTAAATCAGATCCTTTTAATTAAAATTGGGACTCTAGTAAACATTGTAGTATACAGATTGTAGGGCTTAACATTCTGGATTAATTGAAAGTTTAAGTGATCCGACTTCAAATGTCCGGTACACCTGACGACGTTATGAACATAAAGAAGAACATAAAACAACTTGCATTATTGGCCCCATGGTGTAATGGTTAGCACCCTGGACTCTGAATCCAGCGATCCGAGTTCAAATCTCGGTGGGACCTTTGGTATATGGTTTTAAGAGAGTGTACTCCGAATGCAGAACTGCTCTTTCAACTTTGAATTGTTCATATTCAAACCTCAAGAAAGTGCATATATTGCAGATTAGTGAAAGAAATGATAAACTAGTTAAATTCGCTCTGTTCTTCGAATCCGTATTCGTCTCAAGGCCGCCCAGTAGCATAACACATTTGGCCCTCAAATGGATTCGTGACTTTGAAATCAAGTTTATGACTCACGCCTTTTCTGTTCACTCCATAAGAACGAGTTGAAACCCATATTCCTGATTTAGGAGAAATAGAATCTCGAATAATTCTAATTACTAAATACCTGTTAACCATCGTTTGTAGTTGGGCGTCCGTCGATTTTATGTTGAACATCACGGTGTAATTTTTTTCCAATCTTGCCTCCGAAAGCGCTGATCACGTATACACTTTATTGATTTCGATTCTTTGAATGTCGGTCGCGAAAAAGCTAAACTTTAATTATTGAATTCATAGAATGTAGAAGAAAAGATTTAAGTCAAAATGGTCTGCGGGATCCCTATGACTAAGGCACCAATGGGATTAGAACCCAGGATCTCCTGTTTACTAGACAGGTGCTTTAACCAACTAAGCCATGGCGCCAATCGCCAACGAATTTTGATCGAAAGTTGGTAATTTCGACCTGATTATGTTTATTATTATTTTAATTATCACAAATCGCATATATCGGCGGCCCCATGGTGTAATGGTTAGCACTCTGGACTTTGAATCCAGCGATCCGAGTTCAAATCTCGGTGGGACCTTTGTTAGATGGTTTTTAGAGAGTCAGTCGTTTGTATACTCTGAGTGTACTCCGAATGCAGAACTGCTCTTTCAACTTTGAATTGTTCATATTCAAACCTCAAGAAAGTGCATATATTGCAGATTAGTGAAAGAAATAAGAAACTAGTTAAATTCGCTCTGTTCTTCGAATCCGTATTCGTCTCAAGGCCGCCCAGTTGCATAACACATTTGGCCCTCAAATGGATTCGTGACTTTGAAATCAAGTTTATGACTCACGCCTTTTCTGTTCACTCCATAAGAACGAGTTGAAACCCATATTCCTGATTTAGGAGAAATAGAATCTCGAATAATTCTAATTACTAAATACCTGTTAACCATCGTTTGTAGTTGGGCGTCCGTCGATTTTATGTTGAACATCACGGTGTAATTTTTTTCCAATCTTGCCTCCGAAAGCACTGATCACGTATACACTTTATTGATTTCGATTCTTTGAATGTCGGTCGCGAAAAAGCTAAACTTTAATTATTGAATTCATAGAATGTAGAAGAAAAGATTTAAGTCAAAATGGTCTGCGGGATCCCTATGACTAAGGCACCACTGGGATTCGAACCCAGGATCTCCTGTTTACTAGACAGGTGCTTTAACCAACTAAGCCATGGCGCCAATCGCCAACGAATTTTGATCGAAAGTTGGTAATTTCGACCTGATTATGTTTATTATTATTTTAATTATCACAAATCGCATATATCGGCGGCCCCATGGTGTAATGGTTAGCACTCTGGACTTTGAATCCATCGATACGAGTTCAAATCTCGGTGGGACCTGTATGGTATGAATTACTCAGCTATTTTTGAATATTGTGATTTGAAGACAAAACTTTTTATATAAACTCATAATCATTCCTCCCTGGTTCTGTCACACAGTAATACCGCAAACAGAAGTTGGTATTAAGTGCTTACAGTCATATGTTTTTAAAACAAAAAGTATCTCGCGTGAGTCGTTTTTGTAAGACTGAAATATGATTTAATAGAGCACCAATAACACCCTACAAGCAGTTGTCAGGATGGCCGAGTGGTCTAAGGCGCCAGACTCAAGAGTCACCTCTTTCCTTAAGCTGGATTGTGAGAATTCTGGTCTCCGAATGGAGGCGTGGGTTCGAATCCCACTTCTGACAACGTCCTTTTATCACTACCATAAAACACTTAACAAACACATAGGAGTTGTCAAATAACTTAAATCAGATCCTTTTAATTAAAATTGGGACTCTAGTAAACATTGTAGTATACAGATTGTAGGGCTTAACATTCTGGATTAATTGAAAGTTTAAGTGATCCGACTTCAAATGTCCGGTACACCTGACGACGTTATGAACAATAAAGCAGAACATAAAACAACTTGCATTATTGGCCCCATGGTGTAATGGTTAGCACCCTGGACTCTGAATCCAGCGATCCGAGTTCAAATCTCGGTGGGACCTTTGTTATATGGTTTTAAGAGAGTCAGTCGTTTGTATACTTTGAGTGTACTCCGAATGCAGAACTGCTCTTTCAACTTTGAATTGTTCATATTCAAACCTCAAGAAAGTGCATATATTGCAGATTAGTGAAAGAAATAAGAAACTAGTTAAATTCGCTCTGTTCTTCGAATCCGTATTCGTCTCAAGGCCGCCCAGTAGCATAACACATTTGGCCCTCAAATGGATTCGTGACTTTGAAATCAAGTTTATGACTCACGCCTTTTCTGTTCACTCCATAAGAACGAGTTGAAACCCATATTCCTGATTTAGGAGAAATAGAATCTCGAATAATTCTAATTACTAAATACCTGTTAACCATCGTTTGTAGTTGGGCGTCCGTCGATTTTATGTTGAACATCACGGTGTAATTTTTTTCCAATCTTGCCTCCGAAAGCACTGATCACGTATACACTTTATTGATTTCGATTCTTTGAATGTCGGTCGCGAAAAAGCTAAACTTTAATTATTGAATTCATAGAATGTAGAAGAAAAGATTTAAGTCAAAATGGTCTGCGGGATCCCTATGACTAAGGCACCACTGGGATTCGAACCCAGGATCTCCTGTTTACTAGACAGGTGCTTTAACCAACTAAGCCATGGCGCCAATCGCCAACGAATTTTGATCGAAAGTTGGTAATTTCGACCTGATTATGTTTATTATTATTTTAATTATCACAAATCGCATATATCGGCGGCCCCATGGTGTAATGGTTAGCACTCTGGACTTTGAATCCATCGATCCGAGTTCAAATCTCGGTGGGACCTGTATGGTATGAATTACTCAGCTATTTTTGAATATTGTGATTTGAAGACAAAACTTTTTATATAAACTCATAATCATTCCTCCCTGGTTCTGTCACACAGTAATACCGCAAACAGAAGTTGGTATTAAATGCTTACAGTCATATGTTTTTGAAACAAAAAGTATCTCGCGTGAGTCGTTTTTGTAAGACTGAAATATGATTTAATAGAGCACCAATAACACCCTACAAGCAGTTGTCAGGATGGCCGAGTGGTCTAAGGCGCCAGACTCAAGAGTCACCTCTTTCCTTAAGCTGGATTGTGAGAATTCTGATCTCCGAATGGAGGCGTGGGTTCGAATCCCACTTCTGACAACTTCCTTTTATCACTACCATAAAACACTTAACAAACACATAGGAGTTGTCAAATAACTTAAATCAGATCCTTTTAATTAAAATTGGGACTCTAGTAAACATTGTAGTATACAGATTGTAGGGCTTAACATTCTGGATTAATTGAAAGTTTAAGTGATCCGACTTCAAATGTCCGGTACACCTGACGACGTTATGAACAATAAAGAAGAACATAAAACAACTTGCATTATTGGCCCCATGGTGTAATGGTTAGCACCCTGGACTCTGAATCCAGCGATCCGAGTTCAAATCTCGGTGGGACCTTTGGTATATGGTTTTAAGAGAGTGTACTCCGAATGCAGAACTGCTCTTTCAACTTTGAATTGTTCATATTCAAACCTCAAGAAAGTGCATATATTGCAGATTAGTGAAAGAAATGATAAACTAGTTAAATTCGCTCTGTTCTTCGAATCCGTATTCGTCTCAAGGCCGCCCAGTAGCATAACACATTTGGCCCTCAAATGGATTCGTGACTTTGAAATCAAGTTTATGACTCACGCCTTTTCTGTTCACTCCATAAGAACGAGTTGAAACCCATATTCCTGATTTAGGAGAAATAGAATCTCGAATAATTCTAATTACTAAATACCTGTTAACCATCGTTTGTAGTTGGGCGTCCGTCGATTTTATGTTGAACATCACGGTGTAATTTTTTTCCAATCTTGCCTCCGAAAGCGCTGATCACGTATACACTTTATTGATTTCGATTCTTTGAATGTCGGTCGCGAAAAAGCTAAACTTTAATTATTGAATTCATAGAATGTAGAAGAAAAGATTTAAGTCAAAATGGTCTGCGGGATCCCTATGACTAAGGCACCAATGGGATTAGAACCCAGGATCTCCTGTTTACTAGACAGGTGCTTTAACCAACTAAGCCATGGCGCCAATTGCCAACGAATTTTGATCGAAAGTTGGTAATTTCGACCTGATTATGTTTATTATTATTTTAATTATCACAAATCGCATATATCGGCGGCCCCATGGTGTAATGGTTAGCACTCTGGACTTTGAATCCATCGATCCGAGTTCAAATCTCGGTGGGACCTGTATGGTATGAATTACTCAGCTATTTTTGAATATTGTGATTTGAAGACAAAACTTTTTATATAAACTCATAATCATTCCTCCCTGGTTCTGTCACACAGTAATACCGCAAACAGAAGTTGGTATTAAGTGCTTACAGTCATATGTTTTTAAAACAAATAGTATCTCGCGTGAGTCGTTTTTGTAAGAGTGAAATATGATTTAATAGAGCACCAATAACACCCTACAAGCAGTTGTCAGGATGGCCGAGTGGTCTAAGGGGCCAGACTCAAGAGTCACCTCTTTCCTTAAGCTGGATTGTGAGAATTCTGGTCTCCGAATGGAGGCGTGGGTTCGAATCCCACTTCTGACAACGTCCTTTTATCACTAGCATAAAACACTTAACAAACACATAGGAGTTGTCAAATAACTTAAATCAGATCCTTTTAATTAAAATTGGGACTCTAGTAAACATTGTAGTATACAGATTGTAGGGCTTAACATTCTGAATTAATTGAAAGTTTAAGTGATCCGACTTCAAATGTCCGGTACACCTGACGACGTCATGAACAATAAAGCAGAACATAAAACAACTTGCATTATTGGCCCCATGGTGTAATGGTTAGCACCCTGGACTCTGAATCCAGCGATCCGAGTTCAAATCTCGGTGGGACCTTTGTTATATGGTTTTAAGAGAGTCAGTCGTTTGTATACTTTGAGTGTACTCCGAATGCAGAACTGCTCTTTCAACTTTGAATTGTTCATATTCAAACCTCAAGAAAGTGCATATATTGCAGATTAGTGAAAGAAATAAGAAACTAGTTAAATTCGCTCTGTTCTTCGAATCCGTATTCGTCTCAAGGCCGCCCAGTAGCATAACACATTTGGCCCTCAAATGGATTCGTGACTTTGAAATCAAGTTTATGACTCACGCCTTTTCTGTTCACTCCATAAGAACGAGTTGAAACCCATATTCCTGATTTAGGAGAAATAGAATCTCGAATAATTCTAATTACTAAATACCTGTTAACCATCGTTTGTAGTTGGGCGTCCGTCGATTTTATGTTGAACATCACGGTGTAATTTTTTTCCAATCTTGCCTCCGAAAGCACTGATCACGTATACACTTTATTGATTTCGATTCTTTGAATGTCGGTCGCGAAAAAGCTAAACTTTAATTATTGAATTCATAGAATGTAGAAGAAAAGATTTAAGTCAAAATGGTCTGCGGGATCCCTATGACTAAGGCACCACTGGGATTCGAACCCAGGATCTCCTGTTTACTAGACAGGTGCTTTAACCAACTAAGCCATGGCGCCAATCGCCAACGAATTTTGATCGAAAGTTGGTAATTTCGACCTGATTATGTTTATTATTATTTTAATTATCACAAATCGCATATATCGGCGGCCCCATGGTGTAATGGTTAGCACTCTGGACTTTGAATCCATCGATCCGTGTTCAAATCTCGGTGGGACCTGTATGGTATGAATTACTCAGCTATTTTTGAATATTGTGATTTGAAGACAAAACTTTTTATATAAACTCATAATCATTCCTCCCTGGTTCTGTCACACAGTAATACCGCAAACAGAAGTTGGTATTAAGTGCTTACAGTCATATGTTTTTGAAACAAAAAGTATCTCGCGTGAGTCGTTTTTGTAAGACTGAAATATGATTTAATAGAGCACCAATAACACCCTACAAGCAGTTGTCAGGATGGCCGAGTGGTCTAAGGCGCCAGACTCAAGAGTCACCTCTTTCCTTAAGCTGGATTGTGAGAATTCTGATCTCCGAATGGAGGCGTGGGTTCGAATCCCACTTCTGACAACGTCCTTTTATCACTACCATAAAACACTTAACAAACACATAGGAGTTGTCAAATAACTTAAATCAGATCCTTTTAATTAAAATTGGGACTCTAGTAAACATTGTAGTATACAGATTGTAGGGCTTAACATTCTGGATTAATTGAAAGTTTAAGTGATCCGACTTCAAATGTCCGGTACACCTGACGACGTTATGAACATAAAGAAGAACATAAAACAACTTGCATTATTGGCCCCATGGTGTAATGGTTAGCACCCTGGACTCTGAATCCAGCGATCCGAGTTCAAATCTCGGTGGGACCTTTGGTATATGGTTTTAAGAGAGTGTACTCCGAATGCAGAACTGCTCTTTCAACTTTGAATTGTTCATATTCAAACCTCAAGAAAGTGCATATATTGCAGATTAGTGAAAGAAATGATAAACTAGTTAAATTCGCTCTGTTCTTCGAATCCGTATTCGTCTCAAGGCCGCCCAGTAGCATAACACATTTGGCCCTCAAATGGATTCGTGACTTTGAAATCAAGTTTATGACTCACGCCTTTTCTGTTCACTCCATAAGAACGAGTTGAAACCCATATTCCTGATTTAGGAGAAATAGAATCTCGAATAATTCTAATTACTAAATACCTGTTAACCATCGTTTGTAGTTGGGCGTCCGTCGATTTTATGTTGAACATCACGGTGTAATTTTTTTCCAATCTTGCCTCCGAAAGCGCTGATCACGTATACACTTTATTGATTTCGATTCTTTGAATGTCGGTCGCGAAAAAGCTAAACTTTAATTATTGAATTCATAGAATGTAGAAGAAAAGATTTAAGTCAAAATGGTCTGCGGGATCCCTATGACTAAGGCACCAATGGGATTAGAACCCAGGATCTCCTGTTTACTAGACAGGTGCTTTAACCAACTAAGCCATGGCGCCAATCGCCAACGAATTTTGATCGAAAGTTGGTAATTTCGACCTGATTATGTTTATTATTATTTTAATTATCACAAATCGCATATATCGGCGGCCCCATGGTGTAATGGTTAGCACTCTGGACTTTGAATCCAGCGATCCGAGTTCAAATCTCGGTGGGACCTTTGTTAGATGGTTTTTAGAGAGTCAGTCGTTTGTATACTTTGAGTGTACTCCGAATGCAGAACTGCTCTTTCAACTTTGAATTGTTCATATTCAAACCTCAAGAAAGTGCATATATTGCAGATTAGTGAAAGAAATAAGAAACTAGTTAAATTCGCTCTGTTCTTCGAATCCGTATTCGTCTCAAGGCCGCCCAGTTGCATAACACATTTGGCCCTCAAATGGATTCGTGACTTTGAAATCAAGTTTATGACTCACGCCTTTTCTGTTCACTCCATAAGAACGAGTTGAAACCCATATTCCTGATTTAGGAGAAATAGAATCTCGAATAATTCTAATTACTAAATACCTGTTAACCATCGTTTGTAGTTGGGCGTCCGTCGATTTTATGTTGAACATCACGGTGTAATTTTTTTCCAATCTTGCCTCCGAAAGCACTGATCACGTATACACTTTATTGATTTCGATTCTTTGAATGTCGGTCGCGAAAAAGCTAAACTTTAATTATTGAATTCATAGAATGTAGAAGAAAAGATTTAAGTCAAAATGGTCTGCGGGATCCCTATGACTAAGGCACCACTGGGATTCGAACCCAGGATCTCCTGTTTACTAGACAGGTGCTTTAACCAACTAAGCCATGGCGCCAATCGCCAACGAATTTTGATCGAAAGTTGGTAATTTCGACCTGATTATGTTTATTATTATTTTAATTATCACAAATCGCATATATCGGCGGCCCCATGGTGTAATGGTTAGCACTCTGGACTTTGAATCCATCGATACGAGTTCAAATCTCGGTGGGACCTGTATGGTATGAATTACTCAGCTATTTTTGAATATTGTGATTTGAAGACAAAACTTTTTATATAAACTCATAATCATTCCTCCCTGGTTCTGTCACACAGTAATACCGCAAACAGAAGTTGGTATTAAGTGCTTACAGTCATATGTTTTTAAAACAAAAAGTATCTCGCGTGAGTCGTTTTTGTAAGACTGAAATATGATTTAATAGAGCACCAATAACACCCTACAAGCAGTTGTCAGGATGGCCGAGTGGTCTAAGGCGCCAGACTCAAGAGTCACCTCTTTCCTTAAGCTGGATTGTGAGAATTCTGGTCTCCGAATGGAGGCGTGGGTTCGAATCCCACTTCTGACAACGTCCTTTTATCACTACCATAAAACACTTAACAAACACATAGGAGTTGTCAAATAACTTAAATCAGATCCTTTTAATTAAAATTGGGACTCTAGTAAACATTGTAGTATACAGATTGTAGGGCTTAACATTCTGGATTAATTGAAAGTTTAAGTGATCCGACTTCAAATGTCCGGTACACCTGACGACGTTATGAACAATAAAGCAGAACATAAAACAACTTGCATTATTGGCCCCATGGTGTAATGGTTAGCACCCTGGACTCTGAATCCAGCGATCCGAGTTCAAATCTCGGTGGGACCTTTGTTATATGGTTTTAAGAGAGTCAGTCGTTTGTATACTTTGAGTGTACTCCGAATGCAGAACTGCTCTTTCAACTTTGAATTGTTCATATTCAAACCTCAAGAAAGTGCATATATTGCAGATTAGTGAAAGAAATAAGAAACTAGTTAAATTCGCTCTGTTCTTCGAATCCGTATTCGTCTCAAGGCCGCCCAGTAGCATAACACATTTGGCCCTCAAATGGATTCGTGACTTTGAAATCAAGTTTATGACTCACGCCTTTTCTGTTCACTCCATAAGAACGAGTTGAAACCCATATTCCTGATTTAGGAGAAATAGAATCTCGAATAATTCTAATTACTAAATACCTGTTAACCATCGTTTGTAGTTGGGCGTCCGTCGATTTTATGTTGAACATCACGGTGTAATTTTTTTCCAATCTTGCCTCCGAAAGCACTGATCACGTATACACTTTATTGATTTCGATTCTTTGAATGTCGGTCGCGAAAAAGCTAAACTTTAATTATTGAATTCATAGAATGTAGAAGAAAAGATTTAAGTCAAAATGGTCTGCGGGATCCCTATGACTAAGGCACCACTGGGATTCGAACCCAGGATCTCCTGTTTACTAGACAGGTGCTTTAACCAACTAAGCCATGGCGCCAATCGCCAACGAATTTTGATCGAAAGTTGGTAATTTCGACCTGATTATGTTTATTATTATTTTAATTATCACAAATCGCATATATCGGCGGCCCCATGGTGTAATGGTTAGCACTCTGGACTTTGAATCCATCGATCCGAGTTCAAATCTCGGTGGGACCTGTATGGTATGAATTACTCAGCTATTTTTGAATATTGTGATTTGAAGACAAAACTTTTTATATAAACTCATAATCATTCCTCCCTGGTTCTGTCACACAGTAATACCGCAAACAGAAGTTGGTATTAAGTGCTTACAGTCATATGTTTTTGAAACAAAAAGTATCTCGCGTGAGTCGTTTTTGTAAGACTGAAATATGATTTAATAGAGCACCAATAACACCCTACAAGCAGTTGTCAGGATGGCCGAGTGGTCTAAGGCGCCAGACTCAAGAGTCACCTCTTTCCTTAAGCTGGATTGTGAGAATTCTGATCTCCGAATGGAGGCGTGGGTTCGAATCCCACTTCTGACAACGTCCTTTTATCACTACCATAAAACACTTAACAAACACATAGGAGTTGTCAAATAACTTAAATCAGATCCTTTTAATTAAAATTGGGACTCTAGTAAACATTGTAGTATACAGATTGTAGGGCTTAACATTCTGGATTAATTGAAAGTTTAAGTGATCCGACTTCAAATGTCCGGTACACCTGACGACGTTATGAACAATAAAGAAGAACATAAAACAACTTGCATTATTGGCCCCATGGTGTAATGGTTAGCACCCTGGACTCTGAATCCAGCGATCCGAGTTCAAATCTCGGTGGGACCTTTGGTATATGGTTTTAAGAGAGTGTACTCCGAATGCAGAACTGCTCTTTCAACTTTGAATTGTTCATATTCAAACCTCAAGAAAGTGCATATATTGCAGATTAGTGAAAGAAATGATAAACTAGTTAAATTCGCTCTGTTCTTCGAATCCGTATTCGTCTCAAGGCCGCCCAGTAGCATAACACATTTGGCCCTCAAATGGATTCGTGACTTTGAAATCAAGTTTATGACTCACGCCTTTTCTGTTCACTCCATAAGAACGAGTTGAAACCCATATTCCTGATTTAGGAGAAATAGAATCTCGAATAATTCTAATTACTAAATACCTGTTAACCATCGTTTGTAGTTGGGCGTCCGTCGATTTTATGTTGAACATCACGGTGTAATTTTTTTCCAATCTTGCCTCCGAAAGCGCTGATCACGTATACACTTTATTGATTTCGATTCTTTGAATGTCGGTCGCGAAAAAGCTAAACTTTAATTATTGAATTCATAGAATGTAGAAGAAAAGATTTAAGTCAAAATGGTCTGCGGGATCCCTATGACTAAGGCACCAATGGGATTAGAACCCAGGATCTCCTGTTTACTAGACAGGTGCTTTAACCAACTAAGCCATGGCGCCAATCGCCAACGAATTTTGATCGAAAGTTGGTAATTTCGACCTGATTATGTTTATTATTATTTTAATTATCACAAATCGCATATATCGGCGGCCCCATGGTGTGATGGTTAGCACTCTGGACTTTGAATCCATCGATCCGAGTTCAAATCTCGGTGGGACCTGTATGGTATGAATTACTCAGCTATTTTTGAATATTGTGATTTGAAGACAAAACTTTTTATATAAACTCATAATCATTCCTCCCTGGTTCTGTCACACAGTAATACCGCAAACAGAAGTTGGTATTAAGTGCTTACAGTCATATGTTTTTAAAACAAATAGTATCTCGCGTGAGTCGTTTTTGTAAGAGTGAAATATGATTTAATAGAGCACCAATAACACCCTACAAGCAGTTGTCAGGATGGCCGAGTGGTCTAAGGGGCCAGACTCAAGAGTCACCTCTTTCCTTAAGCTGGATTGTGAGAATTCTGGTCTCCGAATGGAGGCGTGGGTTCGAATCCCACTTCTGACAACGTCCTTTTATCACTAGCATAAAACACTTAACAAACACATAGGAGTTGTCAAATAACTTAAATCAGATCCTTTTAATTAAAATTGGGACTCTAGTAAACATTGTAGTATACAGATTGTAGGTCTTAACAGTCTGGATTAATTGAAAGTTTAAGTGATCCGATTTCAAATGTCCGGTACACCTGACGACGTTATGAACAATAAAGCAGAACATAAAACAACTTGTATTATTGGCCCCATGGTGTAATGGTTAGCACTCTGAACTCGGAATCCAGCGATCCGAGTTCAAATCTCGGTGGGACCTTTGTTATATGGTTTTAAGAGAGTCAGTCGTTTGTATAATTTGAGTGTACTCCGAATGCAGAACTGCTCTTTCAACTTTGAATTGTTCATATTCAAACCTCAAGAAAGTGCATATATTGCAGATTAGTGAAAGAAATGAGAAACTAGTTAAATTCGCTCTGTTCTTCGAATCCGTATTCGTCTCAAGGCCGCCCAGTAGCATAACACATTTGGCCCTCAAATGGATTCGTGACTTTGAAATCAAGTTTATGACCCACGCCTTTTCTGTTCACTCCATAAGAACGAGTTGAAACCCATATTCCTGACTTAGGAGAAATAGATCTCGAATAATTCTAATTACTAAATACCTGTTAATCGTCGTTTGTAGTTGGGCGTCCGTCGATTTCATGTTGAACATCACGGTGTAATTTTTTCCAATCTTGCCTCCGAAAACACTGATCACGTATACACTTTAACGATTTCGATTCTTTGTATGTCGTTCGCGAAAAAGCTGAACTTTAATTATTGAATTCATAGAATGTAGAAGAAAAGATTTAAGTCAAAATGGTCTGCGGGATCCCTATGACTAAGGCACCACTGGGATTCGAACCCAGGATCTCCTGTTTACTAGACAGGCGCTTTAACCAACTAAGCCATGGCGCCAGTCGCCAACGCCATCTCCATCGCCATCGCCTAATTTTGATCGAAAGTTGTTAATTTCGACTTGATTATGTTTATTATTATTTTAATTATCACAAATCGCATATATCGGCGGCCCCATGGTGTAATGGTTAGCACTCTGGACTTTGAATCCAGCGATCCGAGTTCAAATCTCGGTGGGACCTTTGTTATATGGTTTTTAGAGAGTCAGTCGTTTGTATACTTTGAGTGTACTCCGAATGCAGAACTGCTCTTTCAACTTTGAATTGTTCATATTCAAACCTCAAGAAATTGCATATATTGCAGATTAGTGAAAGAAATAAGAAACTAGTTAAATTCGCTCTGTTCTTCGAATCCGTATTCGTCTCAAGGCCGCCCAGTAGCATAACACATTTGGCCCTCAAATGGATTCGTGACTTTGAAATCAAGTTTATGACTCACGCCTTTTCTGTTCACTCCATAAGAACGAGTCGAAACCCATATTCCTGATTTAGGAGAAATAGATCTCGAATAATTCTAATCACTAAATACCTGTTAATCGTCGTTTGTAGTTGGGCGTCTGTCGATTTTATGTTGAACATCACCGTGTAATTTTTTCAAATCTTGCCTTCGAAAGCACTGATCACGTATACACTTTAACAATTTCGATTCTTTGTATGTCGGTCGCGAAAAAGATGAACTTTAATTATTGAATTCATAGAATGTAAAAGAAAAGATTTAAGTCAAAATGGTCTGCGGGATCCCTATGACTACGGCACCACTGGGATTCGAACCCAGGATCTTCTGTTTACTAGACAGGCGCTTTAACCAACTAAGCCACGGCGCCAATCGCCAACGAATTTTGATCGAAAGTTGTTAATTTCGACTTGATTATGTTTAATATTATTTTAATTATCACAAATCGCATATATCGGCGGCCCCATGGTGTAATGGTTAGCGCTCTGGACTTTGAATCCATCGATCCGAGTTCAAATCTCGGTGGGACCTGTATGGTATGAATTCCTCAGCTATTTTTGAATATTGTGATTTGATGACAAAACTTTTTATATAAACTCATAATCATTCCTCCCTGGTTCTGTCACACAGTAATACCGCAAACAGAAGTTGGTATTAAGTGCTTACAGTCATATGTTTTTAAAACAAATAGTATCTCGCGTGAGTCGTTTTTGTAAGAGTGAAATATGATTTAATAGAGCACCAATAACACCCTACAAGCAGTTGTCAGGATTGCCGAGTGGTCTAAGGGGCCAGACTCAAGAGTCACCTCTTTCCTTAAGCTGGATTGTGAGAATTCTGGTCTCCGAATGGAGGCGTGGGTTCGAATCTCACTTCTGACAACGTCCTTTTATCACTAGCATAAAACACTTAACAAACACATAGGAGTTGTCAAATAACTTAAATCAGATCCTTTTAATTAAAATTGGGACTCTAGTAAACATTGTAGTATACAGATTGTAGGTCTTAACAGTCTGGATTAATTGAAAGTTTAAGTGATCCGATTTCAAATGTCCGGTACACCTGACGACGTTATGAACAATAAAGCAGAACATAAAACAACTTGTATTATTGGCCCCATGGTGTAATGGTTAGCACTCTGAACTCGGAATCCAGCGATCCGAGTTCAAATCTCGGTGGGACCTTTGTTATATGGTTTTAAGAGAGTCAGTCGTTTGTATACTTTGAGTGTACTCCGAATGCAGAACTGCTCTTTCAACTTTGAATTGTTCATATTCAAACCTCAAGAAAGTGCATATATTGCAGATTAGTGAAAGAAATAAGAAACTAGTTAAATTCGCTCTGTTCTTCGAATCCGTATTCGTCTCAAGGCCGCCCAGTTGCATAACACATTTGGCCCTCAAATGGATTCGTGACTTTGAAATCAAGTTTATGACTCACGCCTTTTCTGTTCACTCCATAAGAACGAGTTGAAACCCATATTCCTGATTTAGGAGAAATAGAATCTCGAATAATTCTAATTACTAAATACCTGTTAACCATCGTTTGTAGTTGGGCGTCCGTCGATTTTATGTTGAACATCACGGTGTAATTTTTTTCCAATCTTGCCTCCGAAAGCACTGATCACGTATACACTTTATTGATTTCGATTCTTTGAATGTCGGTCGCGAAAAAGCTAAACTTTAATTATTGAATTCATAGAATGTAGAAGAAAAGATTTAAGTCAAAATGGTCTGCGGGATCCCTATGACTAAGGCACCACTGGGATTCGAACCCAGGATCTCCTGTTTACTAGACAGATGCTTTAACCAACTAAGCCATGGCGCCAATCGCCAACGAATTTTGATCGAAAGTTGGTAATTTCGACCTGATTATGTTTATTATTATTTTAATTATCACAAATCGCATATATCGGCGGCCCCATGGTGTAATGGTTAGCACTCTGGACTTTGAATCCATCGATCCGAGTTCAAATCTCGGTGGGACCTGTATGGTATGAATTACTCAGCTAATTTTGAACATTGTGATTTGAAGACAAAACTTTTTATATAAACTCATAATCATTCCTCCCTGGTTCTGTCACACAGTAATACCGCAAACAGAAGTTGGTATTAAGTGCTTACAGTCATATGTTTTTAAAACAAAAAGTATCTCGCGTGAGTCGTTTTTGTAAGACTGAAATATGATTTAATAGAGCACCAATAACACCCTACAAGCAGTTGTCAGGATGGCCGAGTGGTCTAAGGCGCCAGACTCAAGAGTCACCTCTTTCCTTAAGCTGGATTGTGAGAATTCTGGTCTTCGAATGGAGGCGTGGGTTCGAATCCCACTTCTGACAACGTCCTTTTATCACTACCATAAAACACTTAACAAACACATAGGAGTTGTCAAATAACTTAAATCAGATCCTTTTAATTAAAATTGGGACTCTAGTAAACATTGTAGTATACAGATTGTAGGGCTTAACATTCTGGATTAATTGAAAGTTTAAGTGATCCGACTTCAAATGTCCGGTACACCTGACGACGTTATGAACAATAAAGCAGAACATAAAACAACTTGCATTATTGGCCCCATGGTGTAATGGTTAGCACCCTGGACTCTGAATCCAGCGATCCGAGTTCAAATCTCGGTGGGACCTTTGTTATATGGTTTTAAGAGAGTCAGTCGTTTGTATACTTTGAGTGTACTCCGAATGCAGAACTGCTCTTTCAACTTTGAATTGTTCATATTCAAACCTCAAGAAAGTGCATATATTGCAGATTAGTGAAAGAAATAAGAAACTAGTTAAATTCGCTCTGTTCTTCGAATCCGTATTCGTCTCAAAGCCGCCCAGTAGCATAACACATTTGGCCCTCAAATGGATTCGTGACTTTGAAATCAAGTTTATGACTCACGCCTTTTCTGTTCACTCCATAAGAACGAGTTGAAACCCATATTCCTGATTTAGGAGAAATAGAATCTCGAATAATTCTAATTACTAAATACCTGTTAACCATCGTTTGTAGTTGGGCGTCCGTCGATTTTATGTTGAACATCACGGTGTAATTTTTTTCCAATCTTGCCTCCGAAAGCACTGATCACGTATACACTTTATTGATTTCGATTCTTTGAATGTCGGTCGCGAAAAAGCTAAACTTTAATTATTGAATTCATAGAATGTAGAAGAAAAGATTTAAGTCAAAATGGTCTGCGGGATCCCTATGACTAAGGCACCACTGGGATTCGAACCCAGGATCTCCTGTTTACTAGACAGGTGCTTTAACCAACTAAGCCATGGCGCCAATCGCCAACGAATTTTGATCGAAAGTTGGTAATTTCGACCTGATTATGTTTATTATTATTTTAATTATCACAAATCGCATATATCGGCGGCCCCATGGTGTAATGGTTAGCACTCTGGACTTTGAATCCATCGATCCGAGTTCAAATCTCGGTGGGACCTGTATGGTATGAATTACTCAGCTATTTTTGAATATTGTGATTTGAAGACAAAACTTTTTATATAAACTCATAATCATTCCTCCCTGGTTCTGTCACACAGTAATACCGCAAACAGAAGTTGGTATTAAGTGCTTACAGTCATATGTTTTTGAAACAAAAAGTATCTCGCGTGAGTCGTTTTTGTAAGACTGAAATATGATTTAATAGAGCACCAATAACACCCTACAAGCAGTTGTCAGGATGGCCGAGTGGTCTAAGGCGCCAGACTCAAGAGTCACCTCTTTCCTTAAGCTGGATTGTGAGAATTCTGATCTCCGAATGGAGGCGTGGGTTCGAATCCCACTTCTGACAACGTCCTTTTATCACTACCATAAAACACTTAACAAACACATAGGAGTTGTCAAATAACTTAAATCAGATCCTTTTAATTAAAATTGGGACTCTAGTAAACATTGTAGTATACAGATTGTAGGGCTTAACATTCTGGATTAATTGAAAGTTTAAGTGATCCGACTTCAAATGTCCGGTACACCTGACGACGTTATGAACAATAAAGAAGAACATAAAACAACTTGCATTATTGGCCCCATGGTGTAATGGTTAGCACCCTGGACTCTGAATCCAGCGATCCGAGTTCAAATCTCGGTGGGACCTTTGGTATATGGTTTTAAGAGAGTGTACTCCGAATGCAGAACTGCTCTTTCAACTTTGAATTGTTCATATTCAAACCTCAAGAAAGTGCATATATTGCAGATTAGTGAAAGAAATAAGAAACTAGTTAAATTCGCTCTGTTCTTCGAATCCGTATTCGTCTCAAGGCCGCCCAGTAGCATAACACATTTGGCCCTCAAATGGATTCGTGACTTTGAAATCAAGTTTATGACTCACGCCTTTTCTGTTCACTCCATAAGAACGAGTTGAAACCCATATTCCTGATTTAGGAGAAATAGAATCTCGAATAATTCTAATTACTAAATACCTGTTAACCATCGTTTGTAGTTGGGCGTCCGTCGATTTTATGTTGAACATCACGGTGTAATTTTTTTCCAATCTTGCCTCCGAAAGCGCTGATCACGTATACACTTTATTGATTTCGATTCTTTGAATGTCGGTCGCGAAAAAGCTAAACTTTAATTATTGAATTCATAGAATGTAGAAGAAAAGATTTAAGTCAAAATGGTCTGCGGGATCCCTATGACTAAGGCACCAATGGGATTAGAACCCAGGATCTCCTGTTTACTAGACAGGTGCTTTAACCAACTAAGCCATGGCGCCAATCGCCAACGAATTTTGATCGAAAGTTGGTAATTTCGACCTGATTATGTTTATTATTATTTTAATTATCACAAATCGCATATATCGGCGGCCCCATGGTGTAATGGTTAGCACTCTGGACTTTGAATCCATCGATCCGAGTTCAAATCTCGGTGGGACCTGTATGGTATGAATTACTCAGCTATTTTTGAATATTGTGATTTGAAGACAAAACTTTTTATATAAACTCATAATCATTCCTCCCTGGTTCTGTCACACAGTAATACCGCAAACAGAAGTTGGTATTAAGTGCTTACAGTCATATGTTTTTAAAACAAATAGTATCTCGCGTGAGTCGTTTTTGTAAGAGTGAAATATGATTTAATAGAGCACCAATAACACCCTACAAGCAGTTGTCAGAATGGCCGAGTGGTCTAAGGGGCCAGACTCAAGAGTCACCTCTTTCCTTAAGCTGGATTGTGAGAATTCTGGTCTCCGAATGGAGGCGTGGGTTCGAATCCCACTTCTGACAACGTCCTTTTATCACTAGCATAAAACACTTAACAAACACATAGGAGTTGTCAAATAACTTAAATCAGATCCTTTTAATTAAAATTGGGACTCTAGTAAACATTGTAGTATACAGATTGTAGGTCTTAACAGTCTGGATTAATTGAAAGTTTAAGTGATCCGATTTCAAATGTCCGGTACACCTGACGACGTTATGAACAATAAAGCAGAACATAAAACAACTTGTATTATTGGCCCCATGGTGTAATGGTTAGCACTCTGAACTCGGAATCCAGCGATCCGAGTTCAAATCTCGGTGGGACCTTTGTTATATGGTTTTAAGAGAGTCAGTCGTTTGTATACTTTGAGTGTACTCCGAATGCAGAACTGCTCTTTCAACTTTGAATTGTTCATATTCAAACCTCAAGAAAGTGCATATATTGCAGATTAGTGAAAGAAATAAGAAACTAGTTAAATTCGCTCTGTTCTTCGAATCCGTATTCGTCTCAAGGCCGCCCAGTAGCATAACACATTTGGCCCTCAAATGGATTCGTGACTTTGAAATAAAGTTTATGACTCACGCCTTTTCTGTTCACTCCATAAGAACGAGTTGAAACCCATATTCCTGATTTAGGAGAAATAGAATCTCGAATAATTCTAATTACTAAATACCTGTTAACCATCGTTTGTAGTTGGGCGTCCGTCGATTTTATGTTGAACATCACGGTGTAATTTTTTTCCAATCTTGCCTCCGAAAGCACTGATCACGTATACACTTTATTGATTTCGATTCTTTGAATGTCGGTCGCGAAAAAGCTAAACTTTAATTATTGAATTCATAGAATGTAGAAGAAAAGATTTAAGTCAAAATGGTCTGCGGGATCCCTATGACTAAGGCACCACTAGGATTCGAACCCAGGATCTCCTCTTTACTAGACAGGTGCTTTAACCAACTAAGCCATGGCGCCAATCGCCAACGAATTTTGATCGAAAGTTGGTAATTTCGACCTGATTATGTTTATTATTATTTTAATTATCACAAATCGCATATATCGGCGGCCCCATGGTGTAATGGTTAGCACTCTGGACTTTGAATCCATCGATCCGAGTTCAAATCTCGGTGGGACCTGTGTGGTATGAATTACTCAGCTATTTTTGAATATTGCGATTTGAAGACAAAACTTTTTATATAAACTCATAATCATTCCTCCCTGGTTCTGTCACACAGTAATACCGCAAACAGAAGTTGGTATTAAGTGCTTACAGTCATATGTTTTTAAAACAAAAAGTATCTCGCGTGAGTCGTTTTTGTAAGACTGAAATATGATTTAATAGAGCACCAATAACACCCTACAAGCAGTTGTCAGGATGGCCGAGTGGTCTAAGGCGCCAGACTCAAGAGTCACCTCTTTCCTTAAGCTGGATTGTGAGAATTCTGGTCTCCGAATGGAGGCGTGGGTTCGAATCCCACTTCTGACAACGTCCTTTTATCACTACCATAAAACACTTAACAAACACATAGGAGTTGTCAAATAACTTAAATCAGATCCTTTTAATTAAAATTGGGACTCTAGTAAACATTGTAGTATACAGATTGTAGGGCTTAACATTCTGGATTGATTGAAAGTTTAAGTGATCCGACTTCAAATGTCCGGTACACCTGACGACGTTATGAACAATAAAGCAGAACATAAAACAACTTGTATTATTGGCCCCATGGTGTAATGGTTAGCACTCTGAACTCGGAATTCAGCGATCCGAGTTCAAATCTCGGTGGGACCTTTGTTATATGGTTTTAAGAGAGTCAGTCGTTTGTATACTTTGAGTGTACTCTGAATGCAGAACTGCTCTTTCAACTTTGAATTGTTCATATTCAAACCTCAAGAAAGTGCATATATTGCAGATTAGTGAAAGAAATAAGAAACTAGTTAAATTCGGTCTGTTCTTCGAATCCGTATTCGTCTCAAGGCCGCCCAGTAGCATAACACATTTGGCCCTCAAATGGATTCGTGACTTTGAAATCAAGTTTATGACTCACGCCTTTTCTGTTCACTCCATAAGAACGAGTTGAAACCCATATTCCTGATTTAGGAGAAATAGATCTCGAATAATTCTAAATACTAAATACCTGTTAACCATCGTTTGTAGTTGGGCGTCCGTCGATTTTATGTTGAACATCACGGTGTAATTTTTTTCCAATCTTGCCTCCGAAAGCACTGATCACGTATACACTTTATTGATTTCGATTCTTTGAATGTCGGTCGCGAAAAAGCTAAACTTTAATTATTGAATTCATAGAATGTAGAAGAAAAGATTTAAGTCAAAATAGTCTGCGGGATCCCTAGGACTAAGGCACCACTGGGATTCGAACCCAGGATCTCCTGTTTACTAGACAGGTGCTTTAACCAACTAAGCCATGGCGCCAATCGCCAACGAATTTTGATCGAAAGTTGGTAATTTCGACCTGATTATGTTTATTATTATTTTAATTATCACAAATCGCATATATCGGCGGCCCCATGGTGTAATGGTTAGCACTCTGGACTTTGAATCCATCGATCCGAGTTCAAATCTCGGTGGGACCTTTATGGTATGAATTACTCAGCTATTTTTGAATATTGTGATTTGAAGACAAAACTTTTTATATAAACTCATAATCATTCCTCCCTGGTTCTGTCACACAGTAATACCGCAAACAGAAGTTGGTATTAAGTGCTTACAGTCATATGTTTTTAAAACAAAAAGTATCTCGCGTGAGTCGTTTTTGTAAGACTGAAATATGATTTAATAGAGCACCAATAACACCCTACAAGCAGTTGTCAGGATGGCCGAGTGGTCTAAGGCGCCAGACTCAAGAGTCACCTCTTTCCTTAAGCTGGATTGTGAGAATTCTGGTCTCCGAATGGAGGCGAGGGTTCGAATCCCACTTCTGACAACGTCCTTTTATCACTACCATAAAACACTTAACAAACACATAGGAGTTGTCAAATAACTTAAATCAGATCCTTTAATTTAAAATTGGGACTCTAGTAAACATTGTAGTATACAGATTGTAGGGCTTAACATTCTGGATTAATTGAAAGTTTAAGTGATCCGACTTCAAATGTCCGGTACACCTGACGACGTTATGAACAATAAAGCAGAACATAAAACAACTTGCATTATTGGCCCCATTGTGTAATGGTTAGCACCCTGGACTCTGAATCCAGCGATCCGAGTTCAAATCTCGATGGGACCTTTGTTATATGGTTTTAAGAGAGTCAGTCGTTTGTATACTTTGAGTGTACTCCGAATGCAGAACTGCTCTTTCAACTTTGAATTGTTCATATTCAAACCTCAAGAAAGTGCATATATTGCAGATTAGTGAAAGAAATGAGAAACTAGTTAAATTCGCTCTGTTCTTCGAATCCGTATTCGTCTCAAGGCCGCCCAGTAGCATAACACATTTGGCCCTAAAATGGATTCGTGACTTTGAAATCAAGTTTATGACCCACGCCTTTTCTGTTCACTCCATACGAACGAGTTGAAACCCATATTCCTGTCTTAGGAGAAATAGATCTCGAATAATTCTAATTACTAATTACCTGTTAATCGTCGTTTGTAGTTGGGCGTCCGTCGATTTCATGTTGAACATCACGGTGTAATTTTTTCCAATCTTGCCTCCGAAAACACTGATCACGTATACACTTTAACGATTTCGATTCTTTGTATGTCGTTCGCGAAAAAGCTGAACTTTAATTATTGAATTCATAGAATGTAGAAGATAAGATTTAAGTCAAAATGGTCTGCGGGATCCCTATGACTAAGGCACCACTGGGATTCGAACCCAGGATCTCCTGATTACTAGACAAGCGCTTTAACCAACTAAGCCATGGCGCCAGTCGCCAACGCCATCTCCATCGCCATCGCCTAATTTTGATCGAAAGTTGTTAATTTCGACTTGATTATGTTTATTATTATTTTAATTATCACAAATCGCATATATCGGCAGCCCCATGGTGTAATGGTTAGCAATCTGGACTTTGAATCCAGCGATCCGAGTTCAAATCTCGGTGGGACCTTTGTTATATGGTTTTAAGAGAGTCAGTCGTTTGTATACTTTGAGTGTACTCCGAATGCAGAACTGCTCTTTCAACTTTGAATTGTTCATATTCAAACCTCAAGAAAGTGCATATATTGCAGATTAGTGAAAGAAATAAGAAACTAGTTAAATTCGCTCTGTTCTTCGAATCCGTATTCGTCTCAAGGCCGCCCAGTTGCATAACACATTTGGCCCTCAAATGGATTCGTGACTTTGAAATCAAGTTTATGACTCACGCCTTTTCTGTTCACTCCATAAGAACGAGTTGAAACCCATATTCCTGATTTAGGAGAAATAGAATCTCGAATAATTCTAATTACTAAATACCTGTTAACCATCGTTTGTAGTTGGGCGTCCGTCGATTTTATGTTGAACATCACGGTGTAATTTTTTTCCAATCTTGCCTCCGAAAGCACTGATCACGTATACACTTTATTGATTTCGATTCTTTGAATGTCGGTCGCGAAAAAGCTAAACTTTAATTATTGAATTCATAGAATGTAGAAGAAAAGATTTAAGTCAAAATGGTCTGCGGGATCCCTATGACTAAGGCACCACTGGGATTCGAACCCAGGATCTCCTGTTTACTAGACAGGTGCTTTAACCAACTAAGCCATGGCGCCAATCGCCAACGAATTTTGATCGAAAGTTGGTAATTTCGACCTGATTATGTTTATTATTATTTTAATTATCACAAATCGCATATATCGGCGGCCCCATGGTGTAATGGTTAGCACTCTGGACTTTGAATCCATCGATCCGAGTTCAAATCTCGGTGGGGCCTGTATGGTATGAATTACTCAGCTATTTTTGAATATTGTGATTTGAAGACAAAACTTTTTATATAAACTCATAATCATTTCTCCCTGGTTCTGTCACACAGTAATACCGCAAACAGAAGTTGTTATTAAGTGCTTACAGTCATATGTTTTTAAAACAAAAAGTATCTCGCGTGAGTCGTTTTTGTAAGACTGAAATATGATTTAATAGAGCACCAATAACACCCTACAAGCAGTTGTCAGGATGGCCGAGTGGTCTAAGGCGCCAGACTCAAGAGTCACCTCTTTCCTTAAGCTGGATTGTGAGAGTTCTGGTCTCCGAATGGAGGCGTGGGTTCGAATCCCACTTCTGACAACGTCCTTTTATCACTAGCATAAAACACTTAACAAACACATAGGAGTTGTCAAATAACTTAAATCAGATCCTTTTAATTAAAATTGGGACTCTAGTAAACATTGTAGTATACAGATTGTAGGGCTTAACATTCTGGATTAATTGAAAGTTTAAGTGATCCGACTTCAAATGTCCGGTACACCTGACGACGTTATGAACAATAAAGCAGAACATAAAACAACTTGCATTATTGGCCCCATGGTGTAATGGTTAGCACCCTGGACTCTGAATCCAGCGATCCGAATTCAAATCTCGGTGGGACCTTTGTTATATGGTTTTAAGAGAGTCAGTCGTTTGTATACTTTGAGTGTACTCCGAATGCAGAACTGCTCTTTCAACTTTGAATTGTTCATATTCAAACCTCAAGAAAGTGCATATATTGCAGATTAGTGAAAGAAATGAGAAACTAGTTAAATTCGCTCTGTTCTTCGAATCCGTATTCGTCTCAAGGCCGCCCAGTAGCATAACACATTTGGCCCTCAAATGGATTCGTGACTTTGAAATCAAGTTTATGACTCACGCCTTTTCTGTTCACTCCATAAGAACGAGTTGAAACCCATATTCCTGATTTAGGAGAAATAGAATCTCGAATAATTCTAATTACTAAATACCTGTTAACCATCGTTTGTAGTTGGGCGTCCGTCGATTTTATGTTGAACATCACGGTGTAATTTTTTTCCAATCTTGCCTCCGAAAGCACTGATCACGTATACACTTTATTGATTTCGATTCTTTGAATGTCGTTCGCGAAAAAGCTAAACTTTAATTATTGAATTCATAGAATGTAGAAGAAAAGATTTAAGTCAAAATGGTCTGCGGGATCCCTATGACTAAGGCACCACTGGGATTCGAACCCAGGATCTCCTGTTTACTAGACAGGTGCTTTAACCAACTAAGCCATGGCGCCAATCGCCAACGAATTTTGATCGAAAGTTGTTAATTTCGACCTGATTATGTTTATTATTATTTTAATTATCACAAATCGCATATATCGGCGGCCCCATGGTGTAATGGTTAGCACTCTGGACTTTGAATCCATCGATCCGAGTTCAAATCTCGGTGGGACCTGTATGGTATGAATTACTCAGCTATTTTTGAATATTGTGATTTGAAGACAAAACTTTTTATATAAACTCATAATCATTCCTCCCTGGTTCTGTCACACAGTAATACCGCAAACAGAAGTTGGTATTAAGTGCTTACAGTCATATGTTTTTAAAACAAATAGTATCTCGCGTGAGTCGTTTTTGTAAGACTGAAATATGATTTAATAGAGCACCAATAACACCCTACAAGCAGTTGTCAGGATGGCCGAGTGGTCTAAGGCGCCAGACTCAAGAGTCACCTCTTTCCTTAAGCTGGATTGTGAGAATTCTGGTCTCTGAATGGAGGCGTGGGTTCGAATCCCACTTCTGACAACGTCCTTTTATCACTACCATAAAACACTTAACAAACACATAGGAGTTGTCAAATAACTTAAATCAGATCCTTTTAATTAAAATTGGGACTCTAGTAAACATTGTAGTATACAGATTGTAGGGCTTAACATTCGGGATTAATTGAAAGTTTAAGTGATCCGACTTCAAATGTCCGGTACACCTGACGACGTTATGAACAATAAAGCAGAAAATAAAAAAACTTGCATTATAGGCCCCATGGTGTAATGGTTAGCACCCTGGACTCTGAATCCAGCAATCCGAGTTCAAATCTCGGTGGGACCTTTGTTATATGGTTTTAAGAGAGTCAGTCGTTTGTATACTTTGAGTGTACTCCGAATGCAGAACTGCTCTTTCAACTTTGAATTGTTCATATTCAAACCTCAAGAAAGTGCATATATTGCAGATTAGTGAAAGAAATGAGAAACTAGTTAAATTCGCTCTGTTCTTCGAATCCGTATTCGTCTCAAGGTCGCCCAGTAGCATAACACATTTGGCCCTCAAATGGATTCGTGACTTTGAAATCAAGTTTATGACTCACGCCTTTTCTGTTCACTCCATAAGAACGAGTTGAAACCCATATTCCTGATTTAGGAGAAATAGAATCTCGAATAATTCTAATTACTAAATACCTGTTAACCATCGTTTGTAGTTGGGCGTCCGTCGATTTTATGTTGAACATCACGGTGTAATTTTTTTCCAATCTTGCCTCCGAAAGCACTGATCACGTATACACTTTATTGATTTCGATTCTTTGAATGTCGGTCGCGAAAAAGCTAAACTTTAATTATTGAATTCATAGAATGTAGAAGAAAAGATTTAAGTCAAAATGGTCTGCGGGATCCCTATGACTAAGGCACCACTGGGATTCGAACCCAGGATCTCCTGTTTACTAGACAGGTGCTTTAACCAACTAAGCCATGGCGCCAATCGCCAACGAATTTTGATCGAAAGTTGGTAATTTCGACCTGATTATGTTTATTATTATTTTAATTATCACAAATCGCATATATCGGCGGCCCCATGGTGTAATGGTTAGCACTCTGGACTTTGAATCCATCGATCCGAGTTCAAATCTCGGTGGGACCTGTATGGTATGAATTACTCAGCTATTTTTGAATATTGTGATTTGAAGACAAAACTTTTTATATAAACTCATAATCATTCCTCCCTGGTTCTGTCACACAGTAATACCGCAAACAGAAGTTGGTATTAAGTGCTTACAGTCATATGTTTTTAAAACAAAAAGTATCTCGCGTGAGTCGTTTTTGTAAGACTGAAATATGATTTAATAGAGCACCAATAACACCCTACAAGCAGTTGTCAGGATGGCCGAGTGGTCTAAGGCGCCAGACTCAAGAGTCACCTCTTTCCTTAAGCTGGATTGTGAGAATTCTGGTCTCCGAATGGAGGCGTGGGTTCGAATCCCACTTCTGACAACGTCCTTTTATCACTACCATAAAACACTTAACAAACACATAGGAGTTGTCAAATAACTTAAATCAGATCCTTTTAATTAAAATTGGGACTCTAGTAAACATTGTAGTATACAGATTGTAGGGCTTAACATTCTGGATTAATTGAAAGTTTAAGTGATCCGACTTCAAATGTTCGGTACACCTGACGACGTTATGAACAATAAAGCAGAACTTAAAACAACTTGCATTATTGGCCCCATGGTGTAATGGTTAGCACCCTGGACTCTGAATCCAGCGATCCGAGTTCAAATCTCAATGGGACCTTTGTTATATGGTTTTAAGAGAGTCAGTCGTTTGTATACTTTGAGTGTACTCCGAATGCAGAACTGCTCTTTCAACTTTGAATTGTTCATATTCAAATCTCAAGAAATTGCATATATTGCAGATTAGTGAATAAAATAAGAAACTAGTTAAATTCGCTCTGTTCTTCGAATCCGTATTCGTCTCAAGGCCGCCCAGTAGCATAACACATTTGGCCCTCAAATGGATTCGTGACTTTGAAATCAAGTTTATGACTCACGCCTTTTCTGTTCACTCCATAAGAACGAGTCGAAACCCATATTCCCAATTTAGGAGAAATAGATCTCGAATAATTCTAATCACTAAATACCTGTTAATCGTCGTTTGTAGTTGGGCGTCTGTCGATTTTATGTTGAACATCACCGTGTAATTTTTTCAAATCTTGCCTCCGAAAGCACTGATCACGTATACACTTTAACAATTTCGATTCTTTGTATGTCGGTCGCGAAAAAGCTGAACTTTAATTATTGAATTAATAGAATGTAAAAGAAAAGATTTAAGTCAAAATGGTCTGCGGGATCCCTATGACTACGGCACCACTGGGATTCGAACCCAGGATCTCCTGTTTACTAGACAGGCGCTTTAACCAACTAAGCCACGGCGCCAACCGCCAACGAATTTTGATCGAAAGTTGTTAATTTCGACTTGATTATGTTTAATATTATTTTAATTATCACAAATCGCATATATCGGCGGCCCCATGATGTAATGGTTAGCACTCTGGACTTTGAATCCATCGATCCGAGTTCAAATCTCGGTGGGACCTGTATGGTATGAATTCCTCAGCTATTTTTGAATATTGTGATTTGATGACAAAACTTTTTATATAAACTCATAATCATTCCTTCCTGGTTCTGTCACACAGTAATACCGCAAACAGAAGTTGGTATTAAGTGCTTACAGTCATATGTTTTTAAAACAAATAGTATCTCGCGTGAGTCGTTTTTGTAAGAGTGAAATATGATTTAATAGAGCACCAATAACACCCTACAAGCAGTTGTCAGGATGGCCGAGTGGTCTAAGGGGCCAGACTCAAGAGTCACCTCTTTCCTTAAGCTGGATTGTGAGAATTCTGCTCTCCGAATGGAGGCGTGGGTTCGAATCCCACTTCTGACAACGTCCTTTTATCACTAGCATAAAACACTTAACAAACACATAGGAGTTGTCAAATAACTTAAATCAGATCCTTTTTTTTTAAATTGGGACTCTAGTAAACATTGTAGTATACAGATTGTAGGTCTTAACAGTCTGGATTAATTGAAAGTTTAAGTGATCCGATTTCAAAAGTCCGGTACACCTGACGACGTTATGAACAATAAAGCAGAACATAAAACAACTTGTATTATTGGCCCCATGGTGTAATGGTTAGCACTCTGAACTCGGAATCCAGCAATCCGAATTCAAATCTCGGTGGGACCTTTGTTATATGGTTTTAAGAGAGTCAGTCGTTTGTATACTTTGAGTGTACTCCGAATGCAGAACTGCTCTTTCAACTTTGAATTGTTCATATTCAAACCTCAAGAAAGTGCATATATTGCAGATTAGTGAAAGAAATAAGAAACTAGTTAAATTCGCTATGTTCTTCGAATCCGTATTCGTCTCAAGGCCGCCCAGTAGCATAACACATTTGGCCCTCAAATGGATTCGTGACTTTGAAATCAAGTTTATGACTCACGCCTTTTCTGTTCACTCCATAAGAACGAGTTGAAACCCATATTCCTGATTTAGGAGAAATAGAATCTCGAATAATTCTAATTACTAAATACCTGTTAACCATCGTTTGTAGTTGGGCGTCCATCGATTTTATGTTGAACATCACGGTGTAATTTTTTTCCAATCTTGCCTCCGAAAGCACTGATCACGTATACACTTTATTGATTTCGATTCTTTGAATGTCGGTCGCGAAAAAGCTAAACTTTAATTATTGAATTCATAGAATGTAGAAGAAAAGATTTAAGTCAAAACGGTCTGCGGGATCCCTATGACTAAGGCACCACTGGGATTCGAACCCAGGATCTCCTGTTTACTAGACAGGTGCTTTAACCAACTAAGCCATGGCGCCAATCGCCAACGAATTTTGATCGAAAGTTGGTAATTTCGACCTGATTATGTTTATTATTATTTTAATTATCACAAATCGCATATATCGGCGGCCCCATGGTGTAATGGTTAGCACTCTGGACTTTGAATCCAGCGATCCGAGTTCAAATCTCTGTGGGACCTGTACGGTATGAATTCCTCAGCTATTTTTGAATATTGTGATTTGATGACAAAACATTTTATATAAACTCATAATCATACCTCCCTGGTTCTGTCACACAGTAATACCGCAAACAGGAGTTGGTATTAAGTGCTTACAGTCATATGCTTTTAAAACAAATAGTATCTCGCGTGAGTCGTTTTTGTAAGACTGAAATATTATTTAATAGAGCACCAATAACACCCTACAAGCAGTTGTCAGGATGGCCGAGTGGTCTAAGGCGCCAGACTCAAGAGTCACCTCTTTCCTTAAGCTGGATCGTGAGAATTCTGGTCTCCGAATGGAGACGTGGGTTCGAATCCCACTTCTTACAACGTCCTTTTAGCACTACCATAAAACACTTAAAAAACACATAGGAGTTGTCAAATAACTTAAATCAGATCCTTTTAATTAAAATTGGTAATCTAGTAAACATTGTAGTATACAGATTGTAGGGCTTAACAGTCTGGATTAATTGAAAGTTTAAGTGATCCGATTTCAAATGTCCGGTACACCTGACGACGTTATGAACAATAAAGCAGAACATAAAACAACTTGTATTATTGGCCCCATGGTGAAATGGTTAGCACTCTGGATTCTGAATCCAGCGATCCAAGTTCAAATCTCGGTGGAACCTTTGTTATATGGTTTTAAGAGAGTCAGTCGTTTGTATACTTTGAGTGTACTCCGAATGCAGAACTGCACTTTCAACTTTGAATTGTTCATATTCAAACCTCAAGAAAGTGCATATATTGCAGATTAGTTAAAGAAATAAGAAACTAGTTAAATTCGCTCTGTTCTTCGAATTCGTATTCGTCTCAAGGCCGCCCAGTAGCATAACACATTTAGCCCTCAAATGGATTCGTGACTTTGAAATCAAGTTTATGACTCACGCCTTTTCTGTTCACTCCATAAGAACGAGTTGAAACCCATATTCCTGATTTAGGAGAAATAGATCTCGAATAATTCTAATTACTAAATACCTGTTAATCGTCGATTGTAGTTGGGCATCCGTCGATTTTATGTTGAACATCACGGTGTAATTTTTTCCAATCTTGCCTCCGAAAGCACTGATCACGTATACACTTTAACGATTTCGATTCTTTGTATGTCGGTCGCGAAAAAGCTGAACTTTAATTATAGAATTCATAGAATGTAGAAGAAAAGATTTAAGTCAAAATGGTCTGCGGGATCCCTATGACTAAGGCACCACTGGGATTCGAACCCAGGATCTCCTGTTTACTAGACAGGCGCTTTAACCAACTAAGCCATGGCGCCAATCGCCAACGAATTTTGATCGAAAGTAGTTAATTTTGACTTGATTATGTTTATTTTTATTTTATTTATCACAAATCGCATATATCGGCGGCCCCATGGTGTAATGGTCAGCACTCTGGACTTTGAATCCAGCGATCCGAGTTCAAATCTCGGTGGGACCTGTGCGGTATGAATTCCTCAGCTATTTTTGAATATTGTGATTTGATGACAAAACTTTTCATATAAACTCATAATCATACCTCCCTGGTTCTGTCACACAGTAATACCGCAAACAGGAGTTGGTATTAAGTGCTTACAGTCATATGCTTTTAAAACAAATAGTATCTCGCGTGAGTCGTTTTTGTAAGACTGAAATATGATTTAATAGAGCACCAATATCACCCTACAAGCAGTTGTCAGGATGGCCGATTGGTCTAAGGTGCCAGACTCAAGAGTCACCTCTTTCCTTAAGCTGGATTGTGAGAATTCTGTTCTCCAAATGGAGGCGTGGGTTCGAATCCCACTTCTGACATCGCCCTTTTATCACTACCATAAAACACTTAACAAAGACATAGGAGTTGTCAAATAACTTAAATCAGATCCTTTTAAGTAAAATTGGGACTCTAGTAAACATTGTAGTATACAGATTGTAGGGCTTAACAGTCTGGAAAAATTGAAACTTTAAGTGATCCGATTTCAAATGTACGGTACACCTGACGACGTTATGAACAATAAAGCAGAACATAAAACAACTTGTTTTATTGGCCCCATGGTGTAATGGTTAGCACTCTGGACTCTGAATCCACCGATCCGAGTTCAAATCTCGGTGGGACCTTTGTTATATGGTTTTAAGAGAGTCAGTCGTTTGTGTACCTTGAGTGTACTCCGAATGCAGAACTGCTCTTTCAACTTTAAATTGTTCATATTCAAACCTCAAGAAAGTGCATATATTGCAGATTAGTGAAAGAAATAAGAAACTAGTTAAATTCGCTCTGTTCTTCGAATCCGTATTCGTCTCAAGGCCGCCCAGTAGCATACCACATTTGGTCCTCAAATGGATTCGTGACTTTGAAATCAAGTTTATGACTCACGCCTTTTCTGTTCACTCCATAAGAACGAGTTGAAACCCATATTCCTGATTTAGAAGAAATAGATCTCGAATAATTCTAATTACTAAATACCTGTTAATCGTCGTTTGTAGTTGGGCGTCCGTCGATTTTATGTTGAACATCACGATGTAATTTTTTCCAATCTTGCCTCCGAAAGCACTGATCACGTATACACTTTAACGATTTCGATTCTTTGTATGTCGGTCGCGAAAAATCTGAACTTTAATTATTGAATTCATAGAATGTAGAAGAAAAGATTTAAGTCAAATTGGTCTGCGGTATCCCTATGACTAAGGCACCACTGGGATTCGAACGCAGGATCTCCTGTTTACTAGACAGGCGCTTTAACCAACTAAGCCATGGCGCCAATCGCCATCGCCATCGCCACCGCCTAATTTTGATCGAAAGTTGTTAATTTCGACTTGATTATGTTTATTATTATTTTAATTATCACAAACCGCATATGTCGGCGGCCCCGTGGTGTAATGGTTAGCACTCTGGAGTTTAACCAGCGATCCGAGTACAAATCTCGGTGGGGCCTGTGCGGTATGAATTCATCAGCTGTTTTTGAATATTGTGATTTGATGACAAAACTTTTTATATAAACTCATAATCATACCTCCCTGGTTCTGTCACACAGTAATACCGCAAACAGGAGTTGGTATTAAGTGCTTACAGTCATATGCTTTTAAAACAAATAGTATCTCGCGTCAGTCGTTTTTGTAAGACTGAAATATGATTTAATAGAGCACCAATAACAACCTACAAGCAGTTGTCAGGATGGCCGAGTGGTCTAGGGCGCCAGACTCAAGAGTCACCTCTTTCCTTAAGCTGGATCGTGAGAATTCTGGTCTCCGAATGGGGACGTGGGTTCGAATCCCTCTTCTTACAACGTCCTTTTATCACTACCATAAAACACTTAACAAACACATAGGAGTTGTCAAATAATAATAAACATAATCAAGTCGAAATTAACAACTTAAATCAGATCCTTTTAATTAAAATTGGGACTCTACTAAACATTGTAGTATACAGATTGTAGGGCTTAACAGTCTGGATTAATTGAAAGTTTAAGTGATCCGATTTCAAATGTCCGGTACACCTGACGACGTTATGAACAATAAAGCAGAACATAAAACAACTTGTATTATTGGCCCCATGGTGAAATGGTTAGCACTCTGGATTCTGAATCCAGCGATCCAAGTTCAAATCTCGGTGGAACCTTTGTTATATGGTTTTAAGAGAGTCAGTCGTTTGTATACTTTGAGTGTACTCCGAATGCAGAACTGCTCCCTATGACTAAGGCACCACTGGGATTCGAACCCAGGATCTCCTGTTTACTAGACAGGCGCTTTAACCAACTAAGCCATGGCGCCAATCGCCATCGCCATCGCCACCGCCTAATTTTGATCGAAAGTTGTTAATTTCGACTTGATTATGTTTATTATTATTTTAATTATCACAAACCGCATATGTCGGCGGCCCCGTGGTGTAATGGTTAGCACTCTGGAGTTTGAATCCAGCGATCCGAGTACAAATCTCGGTGGGGCCTGTGCGGCATGAATTCCTCAGCTGTTTTTGAATATTGTGATTTGATGACAAAACTTTTTATATAAACTCATAATCATACCTCCCTGGTTCTGTCACACAATAATACCGCAAACAGGAATTGGTATCAAGTGCTTACAGTCATATGCTTTTAAAACAAATAGTATCTCGCGTCAGTTGTTTTTGTAAGACTGAAATATGATTTAATAGAGCACCAATAACAACCTACAAGCAGTTGTCAGGATTGCCGAGTGGTCTAGGGCCCCAGACTCAAGAGTCACCTCTTTCCTTAAGCTGGATCGTGAGAATTCTGGTCTCCGAATGGGGACGTGGGTTCGAATCCCACTTCTTACAACGTCCTTTTATCACTACCATAAAACACTTAACAAACACATAGGAGTTGTCAAATAACTTAAATCAGATCCTTTTAATTAAAATTGGGACTCTACTAAACATTTTAGTATACAGATTGTAGGGCTTAACAGTCTGGATTAATTGAAAGTTTAAGTGATCCGATTTCAAATGTCCGGTACACCTGACGACGTTATGAACAATAAAGCAGAACATAAAACAACTTGTATTATTGGCCCCATGGTGAAATGGTTAGCACTCTGGATTCTGAATCCAGCGATCCAAGTTCAAATCTCGGTGGAACCTTTGTTATATGGTTTTAAGAGAGTCAGTCGTTTGTATACTTTGAGTGTACTCCGAATGCAGAACTGCTCTTTCAACTTTGAATTGTTCATATTCAAACCTCAAGAAAGTGCATATATTGCAGATTAGTGAAAGAAATAAGAAACTAGTTAAATTCGCTCTGTTCTTAGAATTCGTATTCGTCTCAAGGCCGCCCAGTTGCATAACACATTTGGCCCTCAAATGGATTCGTGACTTTGAAATCAAGTTTATGACTCACGCCTTTTCTGTTCACTCCATAAGAACGAGTTGAAACCCATACTCCTGATTTAGGAGAAATAGATCTCGAATAATTCTAATTACTAAATACCTGTTAATCGTCGTTTGTAGTTGGGCATCCGTCGATTTCATGTTGAACATCACGGTGTAATTTTTTCCAATCTTGCCTCCGAAAGCACTGATCACGTATACACTTTAACGATTTCGATTCTTTGTATGTCGGTCGCGAAAAAGCTGAACTTTAATTATTGAATTCATAGAACGTAGAAGAAAAGATTTAAGTCAAAATGGTCTGCGGGATCCCTATGACTAAGGCACCACTGGAATTCGAACCCAGGATCTCCTGTTTACTAGACAGGCGCTTTAACCAACTAAGCCATGGCGCCAATTGCCAACGAATTTTGATCGAAAGTTGTTATTTTCGACTTGATTATGATTATTATTATTTTAATTATCACAAATCGCATATATCGGCGGCCCCATGGTGTAATGGTTAGCACTCTGGACTTTGAATCCAGCGATCCGAGTTCAAATCTCGGTGGGACCTGTGCGGTATGAATTACTCAGCTATTTTTGAATATTGTGATTTGATGACAAAACTTTTTATATAAACTCATAATCATACCTCCCTGGTTCTGTCACACAGTAATACCGCAAACAGGAGTTGGTATTAAGTGCTTACAGTCATATGCTTTTAAAACAAATAGTATCTCGCGTGAGTCGTTTTTGTAAGACTGAAATATGATTTAATAGAGCACCAATATCACCCTACAAGCAGTTGTCAGGATGGCCGAGTGGTCTAAGGCGCCAGACTCAAGAGTCACCTCTTTCCTTAAGCTGGATTGTGAGAATTCTGGTCTCCAAATGGAGGCGTGGGTTCTAATCCCACTTCTGACATCGCCCTTTTATCACTACCATAAAACACTTAACAAACACATAGGAGTTGTCAAATACCTTAAATAAGATCCTTTTAATTAAAATTAGGACTCTAGTAAACATTGTAGTATACAGATTGTAGGGCTTAACAGTCTGGAAAAATTGAAAGTTTAAGTGATCCGATTTCAAATTTACGGTACACCTGACGACGTTATGATCAATAAAGCAGAACATAAAACAACTTGTTTTATTGGCCCCATGGTGTAATGGTTAGCACTCTGGACTCTGAATCCAGCGATCCGAGTTCAAATCTCGGTGGGACCTTTGTTATATGGTTTTAAGAGAGTCAGTCGTTTGTGTACCTTGAGTGTACTCCGAATGCAGAACTGCTCTTTCAACTTTAAATTGTTCATATTCAAACCTCAAGAAAGTGCATATATTGCAGATTAGTGAAAGAAATAAGAAACTAGTTAAATTCGCTCTGTTCTTCGAATCCGTATTCGTCTCAAGGCCGCCCAGTAGCATACCACATTTGGTCCTCAAATGGATTCGTGACTTTGAAATCAAGTTTATGACTCACGCCTTTTCTGTTCACTCCATAAGAACGAGTTGAAACCCATATTCCTGATTTAAAAGAAATAGATCTCGAATAATTCTAATTACTAAATACCTGTTAATCGTCGTTTGTAGTTGGGCGTCCGTCGATTTTATGTTGAACATCACGGTGTAATTTTTTCCAATCTTGCCTCCGAAAGCACTGATCACGTATACACTTTAACGATTTCGATTCTTTGTATGTCGGTCGCGAAAAAGGTGAACTTTAATTCTTGAATTCATAGAATGTAGAAGAAAATATTTAAGTCAAAATGGTCTGCGGGATCCCTATGACTAAGGCACCACTGGGATTCGAACCCAGGATCTCCTGTTTACTAGACAGGCGCTTTAACCAACTAAGCCATGGCGCCATCGCCATCGCCACCGCCTAATTTTGATCGAAAGTTGTTAATTTCGACTTGATTATGTTTATTATTATTTTAATTATCACAAACCGCATATGTCGGCGGCCCCGTGTTGTAATGGTTAGCACTCTGGAGTTTGAATCCAGCGATCCGAGTACAAATCTCGGTGGAACCTGTGCGGTATGAATTCCTCAGCTATTTTTGAATATTGTGATTTGATGACAAAACTTTTTATATAAACTCATAATCATACCTCCCTGGTTCTGTCACACAGTAATACCGCAAACAGGAGTTGGTATTAAGTGCTTACAGTCATATGCTTTTAAAACAAATAGCATCTCGCGTGAGTCGTTTTTGTAAGACTGAAATATGATTTAATAGAGCACCAATAACAACCTACAAGCAGTTGTCAGGATGGCCGAGTGGTCTAGGGCGCCCGACTCAAGAGTCACCTCTTTCCTTAAGCTGGATCGTGAGAATTCTGGTCTCCGAATGGAGACGTGGGTTCGAATCCCACTTCTTACAACGTCCTTTTATCACTACCATGAAACACTTAACAAACACATAGGAGTTGTCAAATAACTTAAATCAGATCCTTTTAATTAAAATTGGGACTCTAGTAAACATTGTAGTAGACAGATTGTAGGGCTTAACAGTATGGATTATTTGAAAGTTTAAGTGATCCGATTTCAAATGTCCGGTACACCTGACGACGTTATGAACAATAAAGCAGAACATAAAACAACTTGTATTATTGGCCCCATGGTGAAATGGTTAGCACTCTGGATTCTGAATCCAGCGATCCAAGTTCAAATCTCGGTGGAACCTTTGTTATATGGTTTTAAGAGAGTCAGTCGTTTGTATACTTTGAGTGTACTCCAAATGCAGAACTGCTCTTTTAACTTTGAATTGTTCATATTCAAACCTCAAGAAAGTGCATATATTGCAGATTAGTGAAAGAAATAAGAAACTAGTTAAATTCGCTCTGTTCTTCGAATTCGTATTCGTCTCAAGGCCGCCCAGTAGCATAACACATTTGGCCCTCAAATGGATTCGTGACTTTGAAATCAAGTTTATGACTCACGCCTTTTCTATTCACTCCATAAGAACTAGTTGAAACCCATATTCCTGATTTAGGAGAAATAGATCTCGAATAATTCTAATTACTAAATACCTGTTAATTGTCGTTTGTAGTTGGGCATCCGTCGATTTTATGTTGAACATCACGTTGTAATTTTTTCCAATCTTGCCTCCGAAAGCACTGATCACGTATACACTTTAACGATTTCGATTCTTTGTATGTCGGTCGCGAAAAAAGCTGAACTTTAATTATTGAATTCATAGAATGTAGAAGAAAAGATTTAAGTCAAAATGGTCTGCGGGATCCCTATGACTAAGGCACCACTGGAATTCGAACCCAGGATCTCCTGTTTACTAGACAGGCGCTTTAACCAACTAAGCCATGGCGCCAGTCGCCAACGAATTTTGATCGAAAGTTGTTATTTTCGACATGATTATGTTTATTATTATTTTAATTATCACAAATCGCACATATCGGCGGCCCCATGGTGTAATGGTTAGCACTCTGGACTTTGAATCCAGCGATCCGAGTTCAAATCTCGGTGGGACCTGTGCGGTATGAATTCCTCAGCTATTTTTGAATATTGTGATTTGATGACAAAACTTTTTATATAAACTCATAATCATACCTCCCTGGTTCTGTCACACAGTAATACCGCAAACAGGAGTTGGTATTAAGTGCTTACAGTCATATGCTTTTAAAACAAATAGTATCTCGCGTGAGTCGTTTTTGTAAGACTGAAATATGACTTAATAGAGCACCAATATAACCCTACAAGCAGTTGTCAGGATGGCCGAGTGGTCTAAGGCGCCAGACTCAAGAGTCACCTCTTTCCTTAAGCTGGATCGTGAGAATTCTGGTCTCCGAATGGAGACGTGGGTTCGACTCCCACTTCTTACAACGTCCTTTTATCACTACCATAAAACACTTAACAAACACATAGGAGTTGTCAAATAACTTAAATCAGATCCTTTTAATTAAAATTGGGACTCTAGTAAACATTGTAGTATACAGATTGTAGGGCTTAACAGTCTGGAAAAATTGAAAGTTTAAGTGATCCGATTTCAAATGTACGGTACACCTGACGACGTTATGAACAATAAAGCAGAACATAAAACAACTTGTTTTTTTGGCCCCATGGTGTAATGGTTAGCACTCTGGACTCTGAATCCAGCGATCCGAGTTCAAATCTCGGTGGGACCTTTGTTATATGGTTTTAAGAGAGTCAGACGTTCGTATACTTTGAGTGTACTCCGAATGCAGAACTGCTCTTTCAACTTTAAATTGTTCATATTCAAACCTCAAGAAAGTGCATATATTGCAGATTAGTTAAAGAAATAAGAAACTAGTTATATTCGCTCTGTTCTTCGAATCCGTATTCGTCTCAAGGCCGCCCAGTAGCATACCAAATTTGGTCCTCAAATGGATTCGTGACTTTGAAATCAAGTTTATGACTCACGCCTTTTCTGTTCACTCCATAAGAACGAGTTGAAACCCATATTCATGATTTAGAAGAAATAGATCTCGAATAATTCTAATTACTAAATACCTGTTAATCGTCGTTTGTAGTTGGGCGTCCGTCGATTTTATGTTGAACATCACGGTGTAATTTTTTCCAATCTTGCCTCCGAAAGCACTGATCACGTATACAATTTAACGATTTCGATTCTTTGTATGTCGGTCGCGAAAAAGCTGAACTTTAATTATTGAATTCATAGAATGTAGAAGAAAATATTTAAGTCAAAATGGTCTGCGAGATCCCTATGACTAAGGCACCACTGGGATTCGAACCCAGGATCTCCTGTTTACTAGACAGGCGCTTTAACCAACTAAGCCATAGCGCCAGTCGCCAACGCCATCTCCATCGCCATCGCCTAATTTTCATCGAAAGTTGTTAATTTCGACTTGATTATGTTTAATATTATTTTAATTATCATAAATCGCATATATCGGCGGCCCCATGGTGTAATGGTTAGCACTCTGGACTTTGAATCCAGCGATCCGAGTTCAAATCTCGGTGGGACCTTTGTTAGATGGTTTTTAGAGAGTCAGTCGTTTGTATACTTTGAGTGTACTCCGAATGCAGAACTGCTCTTTCAAGTTTGAATTGTTCATATTCAAACCTCAAGAAATTGCATATATTGCAGATTAGTGAAAGAAATAAGAAACTAGTTAAATTCGCTCTGTTCTTCGAATCCGTATTCGTCTCAAGGCCGCCCAGTAGCATAACACATTTGGCCCTCAAATGGATTCGTGACTTTGAAATCAAGTTTATGACTCACGCCTTTTCTGTTCACTCCATAAGAACGAGTGGAAACCCATATTCCTGATTTAAGAGAAATAGAATCTCGAATAATTCTAATTACTAAATACCTGTTAACCATCGTTTGTAGTTGGGCGTCCGTCGATTTTATGTTGAACATCACGGTGTAATTTTTTCCAATCTTGCCTCCGAAAGCACTGATCACGTATACACTTTAACGATTTCGATTCTTTGTATGTCGGTCGCGAAAAAGCTGAACTTTAACTATTGAATTCATAGAATGTAGAAGAAAAGATTTAAGTCAAAATGGTCTGCGGGATCCCTATGACTAAGGCACCACTGGGATTCGAACCCAGGATCTCCTGTTTACTAGACAGGCGCTTTAACCAACTAAGCCATGGCGCCAATCGCCAACGAATTTTGATCGAAAGTTGGTAATTTCGACTTGATTATGTTTATTATTATTTTAATTATCACAAATCGCATATATCGGTGGCCCCATGATGTAATGGTTAGCACTCTGGACTTTGAATCCAGCGATCCGAGTTCAAATCTCGGTGGGACCTGTGCGGTATAAATTCCTCAGCTATTTATGAATATTGTGATTTGATGACAAAACTTTTTATTTAAACTCATAATAATACCTCCCTGGTTCTGCCACACAGTAATACCGCAAACAGGAGTTGGTATTAAGTGCTTACAGTCATATGCTATTAAAACAAATAGTATCTCGCGTGAGTCGTTTTTGTAAGACTGAAATATGATTTAATAGAGCACCAATAACACCCTACAAGCAGTTGTCAGGATGGCCGAGTGGTCTAAGGCGCCAGACTCAAGAGTCACCTCTTTCCTTAAGCTGGATTGTGAGAATTCTGGTCTCCGAATGGAGGCGTGGGTTCGAATCCCACTTCTGACAACGTCCTTTTATCACTACCATAAAACACTTAACAAACACATAGGAGTTGTCAAATAACTTAAATCAGATCCTTTTAATTAAAATTGGGACTCTAGTAAACATTGTAGTATACAGATTGTAGGGCTTAACATTCTCGATTAATTGAAAATTTAAGAGATCCGACTTCAAATGTCCGGTATACCTGACGACGTTATGAACAATAAAGCAGAACATAAAACAACTTGCAATATTGGCCCCATGGTGTAATGGTTAGCACCCTGGACTCTGAATCCAGCGATCTGAGTTCAAATCTCGGTGGGACCTTTGTTATATGGTTTTAAGAGAGTCAGTCGTTTGTATACTTTGAGTGTACTCCGAATGCAGAACTGCTCTTTCAACTTTGAATTGTTCATATTCAAACCTCAAGAAAGTGCATATATTGCAGATTAGTGAAAGAAATAAGAAACTAGTTAAATTCGCTCTGTTCTTCGAATCCGTATTCGTCTCATGGCCGCCCAGTAGCATAACACATTTGGCCCTCCAATGGATTCGTGACTGTGAAATCAAGTTTAGGACCCACGCCTTTTCTGTTCACTCCATAAGAACGAGTTGAAACCCATATTCCTGACTTAGGAGAAATAGATCTCGAATAATTCTAATTACTAAATACCTGTTAATCGTCGTTTGTAGTTGGGCGTCCGTCGATTTCATGTTGAACATCACGGTGTAATTTTTTCCAATCTTGCCTCCGAAAGCACTGATTACGTATACACTTTAACGATTTCGATTCTTTGTATGTCGTTCGCGAAAAAGCTGAACTTTAATTATTGAATTCATAGAATGTAGAAGAAAAGATTTAAGTCAAAATGGTCTGCGGGATCCCTATGACTAAGGCACCACTGGGATTCGAACCCAGGATCTCCTGTTTACTAGACAGGCACTTTAACCAACTAAGCCATGGCGCCAGTCGCCAACGCCATCTCCATCGCCATCGCCTAATTTTGATCGAAAGTTGTTAATTTCGACTTGATTATGTTTATTATTATTTTAATTATCACAAATCGCATATATCGGCGGCCCCATGGTGTAATGGTTAGCACTCTGGACTTTGAATCCAGCGATCCGAGTTCAAATCTCGGTGGGACCTTTGTTAGATGGTTTTTAGAGAGTCAGTCGTTTGTATACTTTGAGTGTACTCCGAATGCAGAACTGCTCTTTCAACTTTGAATTGTTCATATTCAAATCTCAAGAAATTGCATATATTGCAGATTAGTGAAAGAAATAAGAAACTAGTTAAATTCGCTCTGTTCTTCGAATCCGTATTCGTCTCAAGGCCGCCCAGTAGCATAACACATTTGGACCTCAAATGGACTCGTGACTTTGAAATCAAGTTTATGACTCACGCCTTTTCTGTTCACTCCATAAGAACGAGTCGAAACCCATATTCCTGATTTAGGAGAAATAGATCTCGAATAATTCTAATTACTAAATACCTGTTAATCGTCGTTTGCAGTTGGGCGTCTGTCGATTTCATGTTGAACATCACCGTGTAATTTTTTCAAATCTTGCCTCCGAAAGCACTGATCACGTATACACTTTAACAATTTCGATTCTTTGTATGTCGTCGCGAAAAAGCTGAACTTTAATTATAGAATTCATAGAATGTAGAAGAAAAGATTTAAGTCAAAATGGTCTGCGGGATCCCTATGACTAAGGCACCACTGGGATTCGAACCCAGGATCTCCTGTTTACTAGACAGGCGCTTTAATCAACTAAGCCACGGCGCCAATCGCCAACGAATTTTGATCGAAAGTTGTTAATTTCGACTTGATTATGTTTAATATTATTTTAATTATCACAAATCGCATATATCGGCGGCCCCATGGTGTAATGGTTAGCACTCTGTACTTTGAATCCATCGATCCGAGTTCAAATCTCGGTGGGACCTGTATGGTATGAATTCCTCAGCTATTTTTGAATATTGTGATTTGAAGACAAAACTTTTTATATAAACTCATAATCATTCCTCCCTGGTTCTGTCACACAGTAATACCGCAAACAGAAGTTGGTATTAAGTGCTTACAGTCATATGTTTTTAAAACAAATGGTATCTCGCGTGAGTCGTTTTTGTAAGACTGAAATATGATTTAATAGAGCACCAATAACACCCTACAAGCAGTTGTCAGGATGGCCGAGTGGTCTAAGGCGCCAGACTCAAGAGTCACCTCTTTCCTTAAGCTGGATTGTGAGAATTCTGGTCTCCGAATGGAGGCGTGGGTTCGAATCCCACTTCTGACAACGTCCTTTTATCACTACCATAAAACACTTAACAAACACATAAGAGTTGTCAAATAACTTAAATCAGATCCTTTCAATTAAAATTGGGACTCTAGTAAACATTGTAGTATACAGATTGTAGGGCCCAACAGTCTGGATTAATTGAAAGTTTAAGTGATCCGACTTCAAATGTCCGGTACACCTGACGACGTTATGAACAATGAAGTAGAACATAAAACAACTTGCGTTATTGGCCCCATGGTGTAATGGTTAGCACCCTGGACTCTGAATCCAGCGATCCGAGTTCAAATCTCGGTGGGACCTTTGTTATATGGTTTTAAGAGAGTCAGTCGTTTGTATACTTTGAGTGTACTCCGAATGCAGAACTGCTCTTTCAACTTTGAATTGTTTATATTCAAACCTCAAGAAAGTGCATATATTGCAGATTAGTGAAAGAAATAAGAAACTAGTTAAATTCGATCTGTTCTTCGAATCCGTATTCGTCTCAAGGCCGCCCAGTAGCATAACACAATTGGCCCTCAAATGGATTCGTGACTTTGAAATCAAGTTTATGACCCACGCCTTGTCTGTTCATTCCATAAGAACGAGTTGAAACCCATATTCCTGACTTAGGAGAAATAGATCTCGAATAATTCTAATTACTTAATACCTGTTAATCGTCGTTTGTAGTTGGGCGTCCGTCGATTTCATGTTGAACATCACGGTGTAATTTTTTCCAATCTTGCCTCCGAAAGCACTGATCACGTATACACTTTAACGATTTCGATTCTTTGTATGTCGTTCGCGAAAAAGCTGAACTTTAATTATTGAATTCATAAAATGTAGAAGAAAAGATTTAAGTCAAAATGGTCTGCGGGATCCCTATGACTAAGGCACCACTGGGATTCGAACCCAGGATCTCCTGTTTACTAGACAGGCGCTTTAACCAACTAAGCCACGGCGCCAATCGCAAACGAATTTTGATCGAAAGTTGTTAATTTCGACTTGATTATGTTTAATATTATTTTAATTATCACAAATCGCATATATCGGCGGACCCATGGTGTAATGGTTAGCACTCTGGACTTTCAATCCATCGATCCGAGTTCAAATCTCGGTGGGACCTGTATGGTATGAATTCCTCAGCTATTTTTGAATATTGTGATTTGATGACAAAACTTTTATATAAACTCATAATCATACCTCCCTGGTTCTGTCACACAGTAATACCGCAAACAGGAGTTGGTATTAAGTGCTTACAATCATATGCTTTTAAAACAAATAGTATCTCGCGTGAGTCGTTTTTGTAAGACTGAAATATGATTTAATAGAGCACCAATAACACCCTAGAAGCAGTTGTCAGGATGGCCGAGTGGCCTAAGGCGCCAGACTCAAGAGTCACCTCTTTCCTTAAGCTGGATCGTGAGAATTGTGGTCTCCGAATGGAGACGTGGGTTCGAATCCCACTTCTTAAAAAGTCCTTTTATCATTACCATAAAACACTTAACAAACACATAGGAGTTGTCAAATAACTTAAATCAGATCCTTTTAATTAAAATTGGGACTCTAGTAAACATTGTAGTATACAGATTGTAGGGCCCAACAGTCTGGATTAATTGAAAGTTTAAGTGATCCGATTTCAAATGTACGGTACACCTGACGACGTTATGAACAATAAAGCAGAACATAAAACAACTTGTTTTATTGGCCCCATGGTGTAATGGTTAGCACTCTGGACTCTGAATCCAGCGATCCGAGTTCAATTCTCGGTGGGACCTTTGTTATATGGTTTTAAGAGAGTCAGTCGTTTGTGTACCATGAGTGTACTCCGAATGCAGAACTGCTCTTTCAACTTCAAATTGTTCATATTCAAACCTCAAGAAAGTGCATATATTGTAGATTAGTGAAATAAATATGAAACTAGTTAAATTCGCTCTGTTCTTCGAATCCGTATTCGTCTCAAGGCCGCCCAGTAGCATACCACATTTGGTCCTCAAATGGATTCGTGACTTTGAAATCAAGTTTATGACTCAGGCCTTTTCTGTTCACTCCATAAGAACGAGTTGAAACCCATATTCCTGATTTAGGAGAAATAGATCTCGAATAATTCTAATTACTAAATACCTGTTAATCGTCGTTTGTAGTTGGGCGTCCGTTGATTTTATGTTGAACATCACGGTGTAATTTTTTCCAATCTTGCCTCCGAAAGCACTGATCACGTATACACTTTAACGATTTCGATTCTTTGTATGTCGGTCGCGAAAAAGCTGAACTTTAATTATTGAATTCATAGAATGTAGAAGAAAAGATTTAAGTCAAAATGGTCTGCGGGATCCCAATGATTAAGGCACCACTGGGATTCGAACCCTGGATCTCCTGTTTACTAGACAGGCGCTTTAACCAACTAAGCCATGGCGCCAATCGCCAACGCCATCGCCATCGCCATCGCCTAATTTTGATCCAAAGTTGTTAATTTCGACTTGATTATGTTTATTATTATTTTAATTATCACAAACCGCATATGTCGGCGGCCCTATGGTGTAATGGTTAGCACTCTGGAGTTTGAATCCAGCGATCCGAGTACAAATCTCGGTGGGACCTGTGCGGTATGAATTCCTCAGCTGTTTTTGAATATTGGGATTTGATGACAAAACTTTTTATATAAACTCATAATCATACCTCCCTGGTTCTGTCACACAGTAATACCGCAAACAGGAGTTGGTATTAAGTGCTTACAGTCATATGCTTTTAAAACAAATAGTATCTCGCGTGAGTCGTTTTTGTAAGACTGAAATATGATTTAATAGAGCACCAATAACACCCTACAAGCAGTTGTCAGGATGGCCGAGTGGTCTAAGGCGCCAGACGCAAGAGTCACCTCTTTCCTTAAGCTGGATAGTGAGAATTCTAGTCTCCGAATGGAGGCGTGGGTTCGAATCCCACTTCTGACAACGTCCTTTTATCCCTACCATAAAACACTTAACAAACACATAGGAGTTGTCAAATAACTTAAATCAGATCCTTTTAATTAAAATTCGGACTTTAGTAAACATTGTAGTATACAGATTGTAGGGCTCAACAGTCTGGATTAATTGAAAGTTTAAGTGATCCGATTTCAAATGTCCGGTACACCTGACGACGTCATGAACAATAAAGCAGAACATAAAACAACTTGTATTATTGGCCCCATGGTGAAATGGTTAGCACTCTGGATTCTGAATCCAGCGATCCGAGTTCAAATCTCGGTGGAACATTTGTTATATGTTTTTAAGAGAGTCAGTCGTTTGTATACTTTGAGTGTACTCCGAATGCAGAACTGCTCTTTCAACTTTAAATTGTTCATATTCAAACCTCAAGAAAGTGCATATATTGCAGATTAGTGAAAGAAATAAGAAACTAGTTAAATTCGCTCTGTTCTCCGAATTCGTATTCGTCTCAAGGCCGCCCAGTAGCATAACACATTTGGCCCTCAAATGGATTCGCGACTTTGAAATCAAGTTTATGACTCACGCCTTTTCTGTTCACTCCATAAGAACGAGTTGAAACCCATATTCCTGATTTAGGAGAAACAGATCTCGAATAATTCTAATTACTAAATACCTGTTTATCGTCGTTTGTAGTTGGACGTCCGTCAATTTTATGTTGAACATCACGGTGTAATTTGTTTCAAATCTTGCCTCCGAAAGCACTGATCACTTCGATTTTTTGTATGTCGGTCGCGAAAAAACTGAACTTTATTTATTGAATTCATAGAATGTAGAAGAAAAGATTTAAGTCAAAATGGTCTGCGGGATCCCTATGACTAAGGCACCACTGGGATTTGAAACCAGGATATCCTGTTTACTAGACAGGCGCTTTAACCAACTAAGCCATGGCGCCAATCGCCAACGAATTTTGATCGAAAGTTGTTAATTTCGACTTGATTATGTTTATTATTATTTTAATTATCACAAATCGCATATATCGGCGGCCCCATGGTGTAATGGTTAGCACTCTGGACTTTGAATCCAGCGATCCGAGTTCAAATCTCGGTGGGACCTGTGCTGTATGAATTCCTCAGCTATTCTTGAATATTGTGATTTGATGAAAAAACATTTTATATAAACTCAATATCATACCTCCCTGGTTCTGTCACACAGTAATACCGCAAACAGGAGTTGGTATTAAGTGCTTACAGTCACATGCTTTTAAAACAGATAGTATCTCGCGTGAGTCGTTTTTGTTAGACTGAAATATGATTTAATAGAGCACCAATATCACCCTACAAGCAGTTGTCAGGATGGCCGAGTGGTCTAAGGCGCCAGACTCAAGAGTCACCTCTTTCCTTAAGCTGGATTGTGAGAATTCTGGTCTCCGAATGGAGGCGTGGGTTCGAATCCCACTTCTGACATCGTCCTTTTATCACTACCATAAAACACTTTTCAAACACATAGGAGTTGTCAAATAACTTAAATCAGATCCTTTTAATTTAAATTGGGACTCCAGTAAACATTGTAGTATACAGATTGTAGGGCTTAACAGTCTGGATTAATTGAAAGTTTAAGGGATCCGATTTCAAATGTCCGGTACACCTGACGACGTTATGAACAATAAAGCAGAACATAAAACAACTTGTTTTATTGGCCCCATGGTGTAATGGTTAGCACTCTGGACTCTGAATCCAGCGATCCGAGTTCAAATCTCGGTGGGACCTTTGTTATATGGTTTTAAGAGAGTCAGTCGTTTGTATACCTTGAGTGTACTCCGAATGCAGAACTGCTCTTTCAAGTTTAAATTGTTCATATTCAAACCTCAAGAAAGTGCATATATTGCAGATTAGTGAAAGAAATAAGAAACTAGTTAAATTCGCTCTGTTCTTCGAAACCGTATTCGTCTCAAGGCCGCCCAGTAGCATAACACATTTGGCCCTCAAATGGATTCGTGACTTTGAAATCAAGTTTATGACTCACGCCTTTTCTGTTCTCTCCATAAGAACGAGTTGAAACCCATATTCCTGATTTAGGAGAAATAGATCTCGAATAATTCTAATTACTAAATACCTGTTAATCGTCGTTTGTAGTTGGGCGTCTGTCGATTTTATGTTGAACATTACGGTGTAATTTTTTCCAATCTTGCCTCCGAAAGCACTGATCACGTATACACTTTAACGATTTCGATTCTTTGTATGTCGGTCGCGAAAAAGCTGAACTTTAATTATTGAATTCATAGAATGTAGAAAAAAAGATTTAAGTCAAAATAGTCTGCGGGATCCCTATGACTAAGGCACCACTGGGATTCGAACCCAGGATCTCCTGTTTACTAGACAGGCGCTTTAACCAACTAAGCCATGGCGCCAATCGCCAACGAATTTTGATCGAAAGTTGTTAATTTCGACTTGATTATGTTTATTATTATTTTAATTATCACAATTCGCATATATCGGCGGCCCCATGGTGGAATGATTAGCACTCTGGACTTTGAATCCAGCGATCCGAGTTCAAATCTCGGTGGGACCTGTGCGGTATGAATTCCTCAGCTATTTTTGAATATTGTGATTTGATGACAAAACATTTTATATAAACTCATAATCATACCTCCCTGGTTCTGTCACACAGTAATACCGCAAACAGGAGTTGGTATTAAGTGCTTACAGTCATATGCTTTTAAAACAAATAGTATCTCGCGTGAGTCGTTTTTGTAAGACTAAAATATGATTTAATGGAGCACAAATATCACCCTACAAGCAGATGTCAGTATGGCCGAGTGGTCTAAGGCGCCAGACTCAAGAGTCACCTCTTTCCTTAAGCTGGATTGTGAGAATTCTGGTCTCCGAATGGAGGCGTGGGTTCGAATCCCACTTCTGACATCGTCCTTTTATCACTACCATAAAACACTTAACAAACACATAGGAGTTGTCAAATAACTTAAAATCAGATCCTTTTAATTAAAATTGGGACTCTAGTAAACATTTTAGTATACAGATTGTAGGGCTTAACAGTCTGGATTAATTGAAAGTTTAAGTGATCCGATTTCTAATGTCCGGTACACCTGACGACGTTATGAACAATAAAGCAGAACATAAAACAAATTCTTTTATTGGCCCCGTGGTGTAATGGTTAGCACTCTGGACTCTGAATCCAGCGATCCGAGTTCAAATCTCGGTGGGACCTTTGTTATATGGTTCTAAGAGAGTCAGTCGTTTGTATACCTTGAGTGTACTCCGAATGCAGAACTGCTCTTTCAACTTTAAATTGTTCATATTCAAACCTCAAAAAAGTTCATATATTGCAGATTAGTGAAAGAAATAAGAAACTAGTTAAATTCGCTCTGTTCTTCGAATCCGTATTCGTCTCAAGGCCGCCCAGTAGCATAACAAATTTGGCCCTGAAATGGATTCGTGACTTTGAAATCAAGTTTATGACTCACGCCTTTTCGGTTCACTCCATAAGAACGAGTTGAAACCCATATTCCTGATTTAGGAGAAATAGAATCTTGAATAGTTCTAATTACTAAATACCTGTTAACCATCGTTTGTAGTTGGGCGTCCGTCGATTTTATGTTGAACATCACGGTGTAATTTTTTTCAATCTTGCCTCCGAAAGCACTGATCACGTATACACTTTAACGATTTCGATTCTTTGAATGTCGGTCGCGAAAAGCTGAACTTTAATTATTGAATTCATAGAATGTAGAAGAAAAGATTTAAGTCAAAATGGTCTGCGGGATCCCTATGACTAAGGTACCACTGGGTTTCGAACCCAGGATCTCCTGTTTACTAGACAGGCGCTTTAACCAACCAAGCCATGGCGCCAATCGCCAATGAATTTTGATCGAAAGTTGTTAATTTCGACTTGATTATGTTTATTATTATTTTAATTATCACAAATCGCATATATCGGCGGCCCCATGGTGTAATGGTTAGCACTCTGGACTTTGAATCCAGCGATCCGAGTTCAAATCTCGGTGGGACCTGTGCGGTATGAATTCCTCAGCTATTTTTGAATATTGTGATTTGATGACAAAACATTTTATATAAACTCAATATCATACCTCCCTGGTTCTCTCACACAGTAATACCGCAAACAGGAGTTGGAATTAAGTGCTTACAGTCACATGCTTTTAAAACAAATAGTATCTCGCGTGAGTCGTTTTTGTAAGACTGAAATATGATTTAATAGAGCACCAATAACACCCTAGAAGCAGTTGTCAGGATGGCCGAGTGGCCTAAGGCGCCAGACTCAAGAGTCACCTCTTTCCTTAAGCTGGATCGTGAGAATTGTGGTCTCCGAATGGAGACGTGGGTTCGAATCCCACTTCTTAAAAAGTCCTTTTATCATTACCATAAAACACTTAACAAACACATAGGAGTTGTCAAATAACTTAAATCAGATCCTTTTAATTAAAATTGGGACTCTAGTAAACATTGTAGTATACAGATTGTAGGGCCCAACAGTCTGGATTAATTGAAAGTTTAAGTGATCCGATTTCAAATGTACGGTACACCTGACGACGTTATGAACAATAAAGCAGAACATAAAACAACTTGTTTTATTGGCCCCATGGTGTAATGGTTAGCACTCTGGACTCTGAATCCAGCGATCCGAGTTCAATTCTCGGTGGGACCTTTGTTATATGGTTTTAAGAGAGTCAGTCGTTTGTGTACCATGAGTGTACTCCGAATGCAGAACTGCTCTTTCAACTTCAAATTGTTCATATTCAAACCTCAAGAAAGTGCATATATTGTAGATTAGTGAAATAAATATGAAACTAGTTAAATTCGCTCTGTTCTTCGAATCCGTATTCGTCTCAAGGCCGCCCAGTAGCATACCACATTTGGTCCTCAAATGGATTCGTGACTTTGAAATCAAGTTTATGACTCAGGCCTTTTCTGTTCACTCCATAAGAACGAGTTGAAACCCATATTCCTGATTTAGGAGAAATAGATCTCGAATAATTCTAATTACTAAATACCTGTTAATCGTCGTTTGTAGTTGGGCGTCCGTTGATTTTATGTTGAACATCACGGTGTAATTTTTTCCAATCTTGCCTCCGAAAGCACTGATCACGTATACACTTTAACGATTTCGATTCTTTGTATGTCGGTCGCGAAAAAGCTGAACTTTAATTATTGAATTCATAGAATGTAGAAGAAAAGATTTAAGTCAAAATGGTCTGCGGGATCCCAATGATTAAGGCACCACTGGGATTCGAACCCTGGATCTCCTGTTTACTAGACAGGCGCTTTAACCAACTAAGCCATGGCGCCAATCGCCAACGCCATCGCCATCGCCATCGCCTAATTTTGATCCAAAGTTGTTAATTTCGACTTGATTATGTTTATTATTATTTTAATTATCACAAACCGCATATGTCGGCGGCCCTATGGTGTAATGGTTAGCACTCTGGAGTTTGAATCCAGCGATCCGAGTACAAATCTCGGTGGGACCTGTGCGGTATGAATTCCTCAGCTGTTTTTGAATATTGGGATTTGATGACAAAACTTTTTATATAAACTCATAATCATACCTCCCTGGTTCTGTCACACAGTAATACCGCAAACAGGAGTTGGTATTAAGTGCTTACAGTCATATGCTTTTAAAACAAATAGTATCTCGCGTGAGTCGTTTTTGTAAGACTGAAATATGATTTAATAGAGCACCAATAACACCCTACAAGCAGTTGTCAGGATGGCCGAGTGGTCTAAGGCGCCAGACGCAAGAGTCACCTCTTTCCTTAAGCTGGATAGTGAGAATTCTAGTCTCCGAATGGAGGCGTGGGTTCGAATCCCACTTCTGACAACGTCCTTTTATCCCTACCATAAAACACTTAACAAACACATAGGAGTTGTCAAATAACTTAAATCAGATCCTTTTAATTAAAATTCGGACTTTAGTAAACATTGTAGTATACAGATTGTAGGGCTCAACAGTCTGGATTAATTGAAAGTTTAAGTGATCCGATTTCAAATGTCCGGTACACCTGACGACGTCATGAACAATAAAGCAGAACATAAAACAACTTGTATTATTGGCCCCATGGTGAAATGGTTAGCACTCTGGATTCTGAATCCAGCGATCCGAGTTCAAATCTCGGTGGAACATTTGTTATATGTTTTTAAGAGAGTCAGTCGTTTGTATACTTTGAGTGTACTCCGAATGCAGAACTGCTCTTTCAACTTTAAATTGTTCATATTCAAACCTCAAGAAAGTGCATATATTGCAGATTAGTGAAAGAAATAAGAAACTAGTTAAATTCGCTCTGTTCTCCGAATTCGTATTCGTCTCAAGGCCGCCCAGTAGCATAACACATTTGGCCCTCAAATGGATTCGCGACTTTGAAATCAAGTTTATGACTCACGCCTTTTCTGTTCACTCCATAAGAACGAGTTGAAACCCATATTCCTGATTTAGGAGAAACAGATCTCGAATAATTCTAATTACTAAATACCTGTTTATCGTCGTTTGTAGTTGGACGTCCGTCAATTTTATGTTGAACATCACGGTGTAATTTGTTTCAAATCTTGCCTCCGAAAGCACTGATCACTTCGATTTTTTGTATGTCGGTCGCGAAAAAACTGAACTTTATTTATTGAATTCATAGAATGTAGAAGAAAAGATTTAAGTCAAAATGGTCTGCGGGATCCCTATGACTAAGGCACCACTGGGATTTGAAACCAGGATATCCTGTTTACTAGACAGGCGCTTTAACCAACTAAGCCATGGCGCCAATCGCCAACGAATTTTGATCGAAAGTTGTTAATTTCGACTTGATTATGTTTATTATTATTTTAATTATCACAAATCGCATATATCGGCGGCCCCATGGTGTAATGGTTAGCACTCTGGACTTTGAATCCAGCGATCCGAGTTCAAATCTCGGTGGGACCTGTGCTGTATGAATTCCTCAGCTATTCTTGAATATTGTGATTTGATGAAAAAACATTTTATATAAACTCAATATCATACCTCCCTGGTTCTGTCACACAGTAATACCGCAAACAGGAGTTGGTATTAAGTGCTTACAGTCACATGCTTTTAAAACAGATAGTATCTCGCGTGAGTCGTTTTTGTTAGACTGAAATATGATTTAATAGAGCACCAATATCACCCTACAAGCAGTTGTCAGGATGGCCGAGTGGTCTAAGGCGCCAGACTCAAGAGTCACCTCTTTCCTTAAGCTGGATTGTGAGAATTCTGGTCTCCGAATGGAGGCGTGGGTTCGAATCCCACTTCTGACATCGTCCTTTTATCACTACCATAAAACACTTTTCAAACACATAGGAGTTGTCAAATAACTTAAATCAGATCCTTTTAATTTAAATTGGGACTCCAGTAAACATTGTAGTATACAGATTGTAGGGCTTAACAGTCTGGATTAATTGAAAGTTTAAGGGATCCGATTTCAAATGTCCGGTACACCTGACGACGTTATGAACAATAAAGCAGAACATAAAACAACTTGTTTTATTGGCCCCATGGTGTAATGGTTAGCACTCTGGACTCTGAATCCAGCGATCCGAGTTCAAATCTCGGTGGGACCTTTGTTATATGGTTTTAAGAGAGTCAGTCGTTTGTATACCTTGAGTGTACTCCGAATGCAGAACTGCTCTTTCAAGTTTAAATTGTTCATATTCAAACCTCAAGAAAGTGCATATATTGCAGATTAGTGAAAGAAATAAGAAACTAGTTAAATTCGCTCTGTTCTTCGAAACCGTATTCGTCTCAAGGCCGCCCAGTAGCATAACACATTTGGCCCTCAAATGGATTCGTGACTTTGAAATCAAGTTTATGACTCACGCCTTTTCTGTTCTCTCCATAAGAACGAGTTGAAACCCATATTCCTGATTTAGGAGAAATAGATCTCGAATAATTCTAATTACTAAATACCTGTTAATCGTCGTTTGTAGTTGGGCGTCTGTCGATTTTATGTTGAACATTACGGTGTAATTTTTTCCAATCTTGCCTCCGAAAGCACTGATCACGTATACACTTTAACGATTTCGATTCTTTGTATGTCGGTCGCGAAAAAGCTGAACTTTAATTATTGAATTCATAGAATGTAGAAAAAAAGATTTAAGTCAAAATAGTCTGCTGGATCCCTATGACTAAGGCACCACTGGGATTCGAACCCAGGATCTCCTGTTTACTAGACAGGCGCTTTAACCAACTAAGCCATGGCGCCAATCGCCAACGAATTTTGATCGAAAGTTGTTAATTTCGACTTGATTATGTTTATTATTATTTTAATTATCACAATTCGCATATATCGGCGGCCCCATGGTGGAATGATTAGCACTCTGGACTTTGAATCCAGCGATCCGAGTTCAAATCTCGGTGGGACCTGTGCGGTATGAATTCCTCAGCTATTTTTGAATATTGTGATTTGATGACAAAACATTTTATATAAACTCATAATCATACCTCCCTGGTTCTGTCACACAGTAATACCGCAAACAGGAGTTGGTATTAAGTGCTTACAGTCATATGCTTTTAAAACAAATAGTATCTCGCGTGAGTCGTTTTTGTAAGACTAAAATATGATTTAATGGAGCACCAATATCACCCTACAAGCAGATGTCAGGATGGCCGAGTGGTCTAAGGCGCCAGACTCAAGAGTCACCTCTTTCCTTAAGCTGGATTGTGAGAATTCTGGTCTCCGAATGGAGGCGTGGGTTCGAATCCCACTTCTGACATCGTCCTTTTATCACTACCATAAAACACTTAACAAACACATAGGAGTTGTCAAATAACTTAAAATCAGATCCTTTTAATTAAAATTGGGACTCTAGTAAACATTTTAGTATACAGATTGTAGGGCTTAACAGTCTGGATTAATTGAAAGTTTAAGTGATCCGATTTCTAATGTCCGGTACACCTGACGACGTTATGAACAATAAAGCAGAACATAAAACAAATTCTTTTATTGGCCCCGTGGTGTAATGGTTAGCACTCTGGACTCTGAATCCAGCGATCCGAGTTCAAATCTCGGTGGGACCTTTGTTATATGTTTTTAAGAGAGTCAGTCGTTTGTATACTTTGAGTGTACTCCGAATGCAGAACTGCTCTTTCAACTTTAAATTGTTCATATTCAAACCTCAAGAAAGTGCATATATTGCAGATTAGTGAAAGAAATAAGAAACTAGTTAAATTCGCTCTGTTCTCCGAATTCGTATTCGTCTCAAGGCCGCCCAGTAGCATAACACATTTGGCCCTCAAATGGATTCGCGACTTTGAAATCAAGTTTATGACTCACGCCTTTTCTGTTCACTCCATAAGAACGAGTTGAAACCCATATTCCTGATTTAGGAGAAACAGATCTCGAATAATTCTAATTACTAAATACCTGTTTATCGTCGTTTGTAGTTGGACGTCCGTCAATTTTATGTTGAACATCACGGTGTAATTTGTTTCAAATCTTGCCTCCGAAAGCACTGATCACTTCGATTTTTTGTATGTCGGTCGCGAAAAAACTGAACTTTATTTATTGAATTCATAGAATGTAGAAGAAAAGATTTAAGTCAAAATGGTCTGCGGGATCCCTATGACTAAGGCACCACTGGGATTTGAAACCAGGATATCCTGTTTACTAGACAGGCGCTTTAACCAACTAAACCATGGCGCCAATCGCCAACGAATTTTGATCGAAAGTTGTTAATTTCGACTTGATTATGTTTATTATTATTTTAATTATCACAAATCGCATATATCGGCGGCCCCATGGTGTAATGGTTAGCACTCTGGACTTTGAATCCAGCGATCCGAGTTCAAATCTCGGTGGGACCTGTGCTGTATGAATTCCTCAGCTATTCTTGAATATTGTGATTTGATGAAAAAACATTTTATATAAACTCAATATCATACCTCCCTGGTTCTGTCACACAGTAATACCGCAAACAGGAGTTGGTATTAAGTGCTTACAGTCACATGCTTTTAAAACAGATAGTATCTCGCGTGAGTCGTTTTTGTTAGACTGAAATATGATTTAATAGAGCACCAATATCACCCTACAAGCAGTTGTCAAGATGGCCGAGTGGTCTAAGGCGCCAGACTCAAGAGTCACCTCTTTCCTTAAGCTGGATTGTGAGAATTCTGGTCTCCGAATGGAGGCGTGGGTTCGAATCCCACTTCTGACATCGTCCTTTTATCACTACCATAAAACACTTTTCAAACACATAGGAGTTGTCAAATAACTTAAATCAGATCCTTTTAATTTAAATTGGGACTCCAGTAAACATTGTAGTATACAGATTGTAGGGCTTAACAGTCTGGATTAATTGAAAGTTTAAGGGATCCGATTTCAAATGTCCGGTACACCTGACGACGTTATGAACAATAAAGCAGAACATAAAACAACTTGTTTTATTGGCCCCATGGTGTAATGGTTAGCACTCTGGACTCTGAATCCAGCGATCCGAGTTCAAATCTCGGTGGGACCTTTGTTATATGGTTTTAAGAGAGTCAGTCGTTTGTATACCTTGAGTGTACTCCGAATGCAGAACTGCTCTTTCAAGTTTAAATTGTTCATATTCAAACCTCAAGAAAGTGCATATATTGCAGATTAGTGAAAGAAATAAGAAACTAGTTAAATTCGCTCTGTTCTTCGAAACCGTATTCGTCTCAAGGCCGCCCAGTAGCATAACACATTTGGCCCTCAAATGGATTCGTGACTTTGAAATCAAGTTTATGACTCACGCCTTTTCTGTTCTCTCCATAAGAACGAGTTGAAACCCATATTCCTGATTTAGGAGAAATAGATCTCGAATAATTCTAATTACTAAATACCTGTTAATCGTCGTTTGTAGTTGGGCGTCTGTCGATTTTATGTTGAACATTACGGTGTAATTTTTTCCAATCTTGCCTCCGAAAGCACTGATCACGTATACACTTTAACGATTTCGATTCTTTGTATGTCGGTCGCGAAAAAGCTGAACTTTAATTATTGAATTCATAGAATGTAGAAAAAAAGATTTAAGTCAAAATAGTCTGCGGGATCCCTATGACTAAGGCACCACTGGGATTCGAACCCAGGATCTCCTGTTTACTAGACAGGCGCTTTAACCAACTAAGCCATGGCGCCAATCGCCAACGAATTTTGATCGAAAGTTGTTAATTTCGACTTGATTATGTTTATTATTATTTTAATTATCACAATTCGCATATATCGGCGGCCCCATGGTGGAATGATTAGCACTCTGGACTTTGAATCCAGCGATCCGAGTTCAAATCTCGGTGGGACCTGTGCGGTATGAATTCCTCAGCTATTTTTGAATATTGTGATTTGATGACAAAACATTTTATATAAACTCATAATCATACCTCCCTGGTTCTGTCACACAGTAATACCGCAAACAGGAGTTGGTATTAAGTGCTTACAGTCATATGCTTTTAAAACAAATAGTATCTCGCGTGAGTCGTTTTTGTAAGACTAAAATATGATTTAATGGAGCACCAATATCACCCTACAAGCAGATGTCAGGATGGCCGAGTGGTCTAAGGCGCCAGACTCAAGAGTCACCTCTTTCCTTAAGCTGGATTGTGAGAATTCTGGTCTCCGTATGGAGGCGTGGGTTCGAATCCCACTTCTGACATCGTCCTTTTATCACTACCATAAAACACTTAACAAACACATAGGAGTTGTCAAATAACTTAAAATCAGATCCTTTTAATTAAAATTGGGACTCTAGTAAACATTTTAGTATACAGATTGTAGGGCTTAACAGTCTGGATTAATTGAAAGTTTAAGTGATCCGATTTCTAATGTCCGGTACACCTGACGACGTTATGAACAATAAAGCAGAACATAAAACAAATTCTTTTATTGGCCCCGTGGTGTAATGGTTAGCACTCTGGACTCTGAATCCAGCGATCCGAGTTCAAATCTCGGTGGGACCTTTGTTATATGGTTCTAAGAGAGTCAGTCGTTTGTATACCTTGAGTGTACTCCGAATGCAGAACTGCTCTTTCAACTTTAAATTGTTCATATTCAAACCTCAAAAAAGTTCATATATTGCAGATTAGTGAAAGAAATAAGAAACTAGTTAAATTCGCTCTGTTCTTCGAATCCGTATTCGTCTCAAGGCCGCCCAGTAGCATAACAAATTTGGCCCTGAAATGGATTCGTGACTTTGAAATCAAGTTTATGACTCACGCCTTTTCGGTTCACTCCATAAGAACGAGTTGAAACCCATATTCCTGATTTAGGAGAAATAGAATCTTGAATAGTTCTAATTACTAAATACCTGTTAACCATCGTTTGTAGTTGGGCGTCCGTCGATTTTATGTTGAACATCACGGTGTAATTTTTTTCAATCTTGCCTCCGAAAGCACTGATCACGTATACACTTTAACGATTTCGATTCTTTGAATGTCGGTCGCGAAAAGCTGAACTTTAATTATTGAATTCATAGAATGTAGAAGAAAAGATTTAAGTCAAAATGGTCTGCGGGATCCCTATGACTAAGGTACCACTGGGTTTCGAACCCAGGATCTCCTGTTTACTAGACAGGCGCTTTAACCAACCAAGCCATGGCGCCAATCGCCAATGAATTTTGATCGAAAGTTGTTAATTTCGACTTGATTATGTTTATTATTATTTTAATTATCACAAATCGCATATATCGGCGGCCCCATGGTGTAATGGTTAGCACTCTGGACTTTGAATCCAGCGATCCGAGTTCAAATCTCGGTGGGACCTGTGCGGTATGAATTCCTCAGCTATTTTTGAATATTGTGATTTGATGACAAAACATTTTATATAAACTCAATATCATACCTCCCTGGTTCTCTCACACAGTAATACCGCAAACAGGAGTTGGTATTAAGTGCTTACAGTCACATGCTTTTAAAACAAATAGTATCTCGCGTGAGTCGTTTTTGTAAGACTGAAATATGATTTAATAGAGCACCAATAACACCCTAGAAGCAGTTGTCAGGATGGCCGAGTGGCCTAAGGCGCCAGACTCAAGAGTCACCTCTTTCCTTAAGCTGGATCGTGAGAATTGTGGTCTCCGAATGGAGACGTGGGTTCGAATCCCACTTCTTAAAAAGTCCTTTTATCATTACCATAAAACACTTAACAAACACATAGGAGTTGTCAAATAACTTAAATCAGATCCTTTTAATTAAAATTGGGACTCTAGTAAACATTGTAGTATACAGATTGTAGGGCCCAACAGTCTGGATTAATTGAAAGTTTAAGTGATCCGATTTCAAATGTACGGTACACCTGACGACGTTATGAACAATAAAGCAGAACATAAAACAACTTGTTTTATTGGCCCCATGGTGTAATGGTTAGCACTCTGGACTCTGAATCCAGCGATCCGAGTTCAATTCTCGGTGGGACCTTTGTTATATGGTTTTAAGAGAGTCAGTCGTTTGTGTACCATGAGTGTACTCCGAATGCAGAACTGCTCTTTCAACTTCAAATTGTTCATATTCAAACCTCAAGAAAGTGCATATATTGTAGATTAGTGAAATAAATATGAAACTAGTTAAATTCGCTCTGTTCTTCGAATCCGTATTCGTCTCAAGGCCGCCCAGTAGCATACCACATTTGGTCCTCAAATGGATTCGTGACTTTGAAATCAAGTTTATGACTCAGGCCTTTTCTGTTCACTCCATAAGAACGAGTTGAAACCCATATTCCTGATTTAGGAGAAATAGATCTCGAATAATTCTAATTACTAAATACCTGTTAATCGTCGTTTGTAGTTGGGCGTCCGTCGATTTTATGTTGAACATCACGGTGTAATTTTTTCCAATCTTGCCTCCGAAAGCACTGATCACGTATACACTTTAACGATTTCGATTCTTTGTATGTCGGTCGCGAAAAAGCTGAACTTTAATTATTGAATTCATAGAATGTAGAAGAAAAGATTTAAGTCAAAATGGTCTGCGGGATCCCTATGATTAAGGCACCACTGGGATTCGAACCCTGGATCTCCTGTTTACTAGACAGGCGCTTTAACCAACTAAGCCATGGCGCCAATCGCCAACGCCATCGCCATCGCCATCGCCTAATTTTGATCCAAAGTTGTTAATTTCGACTTGATTATGTTTATTATTATTTTAATTATCACAAACCGCATATGTCGGCGGCCCTATGGTGTAATGGTTAGCACTCTGGAGTTTGAATCCAGCGATCCGAGTACAAATCTCGGTGGGACCTGTGCGGTATGAATTCCTCAGCTGTTTTTGAATATTGGGATTTGATGACAAAACTTTTTATATAAACTCATAATCATACCTCCCTGGTTCTGTCACACAGTAATACCGCAAACAGGAGTTGGTATTAAGTGCTTACAGTCATATGCTTTTAAAACAAATAGTATCTCGCGTGAGTCGTTTTTGTAAGACTGAAATATGATTTAATAGAGCACCAATAACACCCTACAAGCAGTTGTCAGGATGGCCGAGTGGTCTAAGGCGCCAGACGCAAGAGTCACCTCTTTCCTTAAGCTGGATAGTGAGAATTCTAGTCTCCGAATGGAGGCGTGGGTTCGAATCCCACTTCTGACAACGTCCTTTTATCCCTACCATAAAACACTTAACAAACACATAGGAGTTGTCAAATAACTTAAATCAGATCCTTTTAATTAAAATTCGGACTTTAGTAAACATTGTAGTATACAGATTGTAGGGCTCAACAGTCTGGATTAATTGAAAGTTTAAGTGATCCGATTTCAAATGTCCGGTACACCTGACGACGTCATGAAGAATAAAGCAGAACATAAAACAACTTGTATTATTGGCCCCATGGTGAAATGGTTAGCACTCTGGATTCTGAATCCAGCGATCCGAGTTCAAATCTCGGTGGAACATTTGTTATATGTTTTTAAGAGAGTCAGTCGTTTGTATACTTTGAGTGTACTCCGAATGCAGAACTGCTCTTTCAACTTTAAATTGTTCATATTCAAACCTCAAGAAAGTGCATATATTGCAGATTAGTGAAAGAAATAAGAAACTAGTTAAATTCGCTCTGTTCTCCGAATTCGTATTCGTCTCAAGGCCGCCCAGTAGCATAACACATTTGGCCCTCAAATGGATTCGTGAGTTTGAAATCAAGTTTATGACTCACGCCTTTTCTGTTCACTCCATAAGAACGAGTTGAAACCTATATTCCTGATTTAGGAGAAATAGATCTCGAATAATTCTAATTACTAAATACCTGTTAATCGTCGTTTGTAGTTGGGCGTCCGTCGATTTTATGTTGAACATCACGGTGTAATTTTTTCCAATCTTGCCTCCGAAAGCACTGATCACGTATACACTTTAACGATTTCGATTCTTTGTATGTCGGTCGCAAAAAAGCTGAACTTTAATTATTGAATTCATAGAATGTAGAAGAAAAGATTTAAGGCAAAATGGTCTGCGGGATCCCTATGATAAAGGCACCACTGGGATTTGAACCCAGGATCTCCTGTTTACTAGACAGGCGCTTAAAACAACTAAGCCATGGCGCCAATCGCCAAAGAATTTTGAACGAAAGTTGTTAATTTCGACTTGATTATGTTTATTATTATTTTAATTATCAAAAATCGCATATATCGGCGGCCCCATGGTGTAATGGTTAGCACTCTGGACTTTGAATCCAGCGATCCGAGTTCAAATCTCGGTGGGACCTGTACGGTATGAATTCCTCCGCTATTTTTGAATATTGTGATTTGATGACAAAACATTTTATAAAAACTCATAATCATACCTCCCTGGTTCTGTCACACAGTAATACCGCAAACAGGAGTTGGTATTAAGTGCTTACAGTCATATGCTTTTAAAACAAATAGTATCTCGCGTGAGTCGTTTTTGTAAGACTGAAATATGATTTAATAGAGCACCAATATCACCCTACAAGCAGTTGTCAGGATGGCCGAGTGGTCTGAGGCGCCAGACTCAAGAGTCACCTCTTTCCTTAAGCTGGCTTGTGAGAATTCTGGTCTCCGAATGGAGGCGTGGGTTCGAATCCCACTTCTGACATCGTCGTTTTATCCCTACCATAAAACACTTAACAAACACATAGGAGTTGTCAAATAACTTAAATCAGATCCTTTTAATTAAAATTGGGACTCTGGTAAACATTTTAGTACACAGATTGTAGGGCTTAACAGTCTGGATTAGTTGAAAGTTTAAGTGATCCGATTTCAAATGTACAGTACACCTGACGACGTTATGAACAATAAAGCAGAACATAAAACAACTTGTTTTATTGGCCCCATGGTGTAATGATTAGCACTCTGGACTCTGAATCCAGCGATCCGAGTTCAAATCTCGGTGGGACCTTTGTTATATGGTTTTAAGAGAGTCAGTCGTTTGTGTACCTTGAGTGTACTCCGAATGCAGAACTGCTCTTTCAACTTTAAATTGTTCATATTCAAACCTCAAGAATGCGCATATATTGCAGATTAGTGAAATAAATAAGAAACTAGTTAAATTCGCTCTGTTCTTCGAATCCGTATTCGTCTCAAGGCCGCCCAGTAGCATACCACATTTGGTCCTCAAATGGATTCGTGACTTTGAAATCAAGTTTATGACTCACGCCTTTTCTGTTCACTCCATAAGAACGAGTTGAAACCCATATTCCTGATTTAGGAGAAATAGATCTCGAATAATTCCAATTACTAAATACCTGTTAATCGTCGTTTGTAGTTGGGCGTCCGTCGATTTTATGTTGAACATCACGGTGTAATTTTTTCCAATCTTGCCTCCGAAAGCACTGATCACGTATACACTTTAACGATTTCGATTCTTTGTATGTCGGTCGCGAAAAAGCTGAACTTTAATTATTGAATTCATAGAATGTAGAAGAAAAGATTTAAGTCAAAATGGTCTGCGGGATCCCTATGACCAAGGCACCACTGGGATTCGAACCCAGGATCTCCTGTTTACTAGACAGGCGCTCTAACCAACTAAGCCATGGCGCCAATCGCCAACGCCATCGCCATCGCCATCGCCTAATTTTGATCGAAAGTTGTTAATTTCGACTTGATTATGTTTATTATTATTTTAATTATCACAAACCGCATATGTCGGCGGCCCCATGGTGTGATGGTTAGCACTCTGGAGTTTGAATCCAGCGATCCGAGTACAAATCTCGGTGGGACCTGTGCGGTATGAATTCCACAGCTATTTTTGAATATTGTGATTTGATGACAAAACTTTTTATATAAACTCATAATCATACTTCCCTGGTTCTGTCACACAGTAATACCGCAAACAGGAGTTGGTATTAAGTGCTTACAGTCATATGCTTTTAAAACAAATAGCCAGACTCAAGAGTCACCTCTTTCCTTAAGCTGGATTATGAGAATTCTGGTTTCCGAATGGAGGCGTGGGTTCAAATCCCACTTCTGACAACGTCCTTTTATCACTACCATAAAACACTTAACAAACACATAGGAGTTGTCAAATAACTTAAATCAGATCTTTTTAATTAAAATTGGGACTCTAGTAAACATTGTAGTATACAGATTGTAGGGCCTAACAGTCTGGATTAATTGAAAGTTTAAGTGATCCGATTTCAAATGTCCGGTACACCTGACGACGTTATGAACAATAAAGCAGAACATAAAACAACTTTTATTATTGGCCCCATGGTGAAATGGTTAGCACTCTGGACTCTGAATCCAGCGATCCGAGTTCAAATCTCGGTGGGACCTTTGTTATATGGTTTTAAGAGAGTCAGTCGTTTGTATACCTTGAGTGTACTCCGAATGCAGAACTGCTCTTTCAACTTTAAATTGTTCATATTCAAACCTCAAAAAAGTTCATATATTGCAGATTAGTGAAAGAAATAAGAAACTAGTTAAATTCGCTCTGTTCTTCGAATCCGTATTCGTCTCAAGGCCGCCCAGTAGCATAACACATTTGGCCCTCAAATGGATTCGTGACTTTGAAATCAAGTTTATGACTCACGCCTTTTCTGTTCACTCCATAAGAACGAGTTGAAACCCATATTCCTGATTTAGGAGAAATAGAATCTTGAATAGTTCTAATTACTAAATACCTGTTAACCATCGTTTGTAGTTGGGCGTCCGTCGATTTTATGTTGAACATCACGGTGTAATTTTTTTCAATCTTGCCTCCGAAAGCACTGATCACGTATACACTTTAACGATTTCGATTCTTTGAATGTCGGTCGCGAAAAGCTGAACTTTAATTATTGAATTCATAGAATGTAGAAGAAAAGATTTAAGTCAAAATGGTCTGCGGGATCCCTATGACTAATGTACCACTGGGTTTCGAACCCAGGATCTCCTGTTTACTAGACAGGCGCTTTAACCAACCAAGCCATGGCGCCAATCGCCAATGAATTTTGATCGAAAGTTGTTAATTTCGACTTGATTATGTTTATTATTATTTTAATTATCACAAATCGCATATATCGGCGGCCCCATGGTGTAATGGTTAGCACTCTGGATTTTGAATCCAGCGATCCGAGTTCAAATCTCGGTGGGACCTGTGCGGTATGAATTCCTCAGCTATTTTTGAATATTGTGATTTGATGACAAAACATTTTATATAAACTCAATATCATACCTCCCTGGTTCTCTCACACAGTAATACCGCAAACAGGAGTTGGTATTAAGTGCTTACAGTCACATGCTTTTAAAACAAATAGTATCTCGCGTGAGTCGTTTTTGTAAGACTGAAATATGATTTAATAGAGCACCAATATCACCCTACAAGCAGTTGTCAGGATGGCCGAGTGGTCTAAGGCGCCAGACTCAAGAGTCACCTCTTTCCTTAAGCTGGATTGTGAGAATTCTGGTCTCCGAATGGAGGCGTGGGCTCGAATCCCACTTCTGACATCGTCCTTTTATCACTACCATAAAACACTTAACAAACACATAGGAGTTGTCAAATAACTTAAAATCAGATCCTTTTAATTAAAATTGGGACTCTAGTAAACATTTTAGTATACAGATTGTAGGGCTTAACAGTCTGGATTAATTGAAAGTTTAAGTGATCCGATTTCTAATGTCCGGTACACCTGACGACGTTATGAACAATAAAGCAGAACATAAAACAACTTTTATTATTGGCCCCATGGTGAAATGGTTAGCACTCTGGATTCTGAATCCAGCGATCCGAGTTCAAATCTCGATTGGACCTTTGTTATATGGTTTTAAGAGAGTCAGTCGTTTGTATACTTTGAGTGTACTCCGAATGCAGAACTGCTCTTTCAACTTTGAATTGTTCATATTCAAACCTCAAGAAAGTGCATATAATGCAGATTAGTGAAAGAAATAAGAAACTAGTTAAATTCGCTCTGTTCTTCGAATCCGTATTCGTCTCAAGGCCGCCCAGTAGCATAACACATTTGGCCCTCAAATGGATTCGCGACTTTGAAATCAAGTTTATGAATCACGCCTTTTCTGTTCACTCCATAAGAACGAGTTGAAACCCATATTCCTGATTTAGGAGAAATAGATCTCGAATAATTCTAATTACTAAATACCTGTTTATCGTCGTTTGTAGTTGGACGTCCGTCAATTTTATGTTGAACATCACGGTGTAATTTGTTTCAAATCTTGCCTCCGAAAGCACTGATCACTTCGATTTTTTGTATGTCGGTCGCGAAAAAGCTGAACTTTATTTATTGAATTCATAGAATGTAGAAGAAAAGATTTAAGTCAAAATGGTCTGCGGGATCCCTATGACTAAGGCACCACTGGGATTCGAAACCAGGATCTCCTGTTTACTAGACAGGCGCTTTAACCAACTAAGCCATGGCGCCAATCGCCAACGAATTTTGATCGAAAGTTGTTAATTTCGACTTGATTATGTTTATTATTATTTTAATTATCACAAATCGCATATATCGACGACCCCATGGTGTAATGGTTAGCACTCTGGACTTTGAATCCAGCGATCCGAGTTCAATTCTCGGTGGGACCTGTGCTGTATGAATTCCTCAGCTATTCTTGAATATTGTGATTTGATGAAAAAACATTTTATATAAACTCAATATCATACCTCCCTGGTTCTGTCACACAGTAATACCGCAAACAGGAGTTGGTATTAAGTGCTTACAGTCACATGCTTTTAAAACAGATAGTATCTCGCGTGAGTCGTTTTTGTTAGATTGAAATATGATTTAATAGAGCACCAATATCACCCTACAAGCAGTTGTCAGGATGGCCGAGTGGTCTAAGGCGCCAGACTCAAGAGTCACCTCTTTCCTTAAGCTGGATTGTGAGAATTCTGGTCTCCGAATGGAGGCGTGGGTTCGAATCCCACTTCTGACATCGTCCTTTTATCACTACCATAAAACACTTTACAAACACATAGGAGTTGTCAAATAACTTAAATCAGATCCTTTTAATTTAAATTGGGACTCTAGTAAACATTGTAGTATACAGATTGTAGGGCTTAACAGTCTGGATTAATTGAAAGTTTAAGGGATCCGATTTCAAATGTCCGGTACACCTGACGACGTTATGAACAATAAAGCAGAACATAAAACAACTTGTTTTATTGGCCCCATGGTGTAATGGTTAGCACTCTGGACTCTGAATCCAGCGATCCGAGTTCAAATCTCGGTGGGACATTTGTTATATGGTTTTAAGAGAGTCAGTCGTTTGTATACCTTGAGTGTACTCCGAATGCAGAACTGCTCTTTCAAGTTTAAATTGTTCATATTCAAACCTCAAGAAAGTGAATATATTGCAGATTAGTGAAAGAAATAAGAAACTAGTTAAATTCGCTCTGTTCTTCGAAACCGTATTCGTCTCAAGGCCGCCCAGTAGCATAACACATTTGGCCCTCAAATGGATTCGCGACTTTGAAATCAAGTTTATGACTCACGCCTTTTCTGTTCACTCCATAAGAACGAGTTGAAACCCATATTCCTGATTTAGGAGAAATAGATCTCGAATAATTCTAATTACTAAATACCTGTTTATCGTCGTTTGTAGTTGGACGTCCGTCAATTTTATGTTGAACATCACGGTGTAATTTGTTTCAAATCTTGCCTCCGAAAGCACTGATCACTTCGAATTTTTGTATGTCGGTCGCGAAAAAGCTGAACTTTATTTATTGAATTCATAGAATGTAGAAGAAAAGATTTAAGTCAAAATGGTCTGCGGGATCCCTATGACTAAGGCACCACTGGGATTCGAAACCAGGATCTCCTGTTTACTAGACAGGCGCTTTAACCAACTAAGCCATGGCGCCAATCGCCAACGAATTTTGATCGAAAGTTGTTAATTTCGACTTGATTATGTTTATTATTATTTTAATTATCACAAATCGCATATATCGGCGGCCCCATGGTGTAATGGTTAGCACTCTGGACTTTGAATCCAGCGATCCGAGTTCAATTCTCGGTGGGACCTGTGCTGTATGAATTCCTCAGCTATTCTTGAATATTGTGATTTGATGAAAAAACATTTTATATAAACTCAATATCATACCTCCCTGGTTCTGTCACACAGTAATACCGCAAACAGGAGTTGGTATTAAGTGCTTACAGTCACATGCTTTTAAAACAGATAGTATCTCGCGTGAGTCGTTTTTGTTAGATTGAAATATGATTTAATAGAGCACCAATATCACCCTACAAGCAGTTGTCCGGATGGCCGAGTGGTCTAAGGCGCCAGACTCAAGAGTCACCTCTTTCCTTAAGCTGGATTGTGAGAATTCTGGTCTCCGAATGGAGGCGTGGGTTCGAATCCCACTTCTGACATCGTCCTTTTATCACTACCATAAAACACTTTACAAACACATAGGAGTTGTCAAATAACTTAAATCAGATCCTTTTAATTTAAATTGGGACTCTAGTAAACATTGTAGTATACAGATTGTAGGGCTTAACAGTCTGGATTATTTGAAAGTTTAAGGGATCCGATTTCAAATGTCCGGTACACCTGACGACGTTATGAACAATAAAGCAGAACATAAAACAACTTGTTTTATTGGCCCCATAGTGTAATGGTTAGCACTCTGGACTCTGAATCCAGCGATCCGAGTTCAAATCTCGGTGGGACCTTTGTTATATGGTTTTAAGAGAGTCAGTCGTTTGTATACCTTGAGTGTACTCCGAATGCAGAACTGCTCTTTCAAGTTTAAATTGTTCATATTCAAACCTCAAGAAAGTGCATATATTGCAGATTAGTGAAAGAAATAAGAAACTAGTTAAATTCGCTCTGTTCTTCGAAACCGTATTCGTCTCAAGGCCGCCCAGTAGCATAACACATTTGGCCCTCAAATGGATTCGTGACTTTGAAATCAAGTTTATGACTCACGCCTTTTCTGTTCTCTCCATAAGAACGAGTTGAAACCCATATTCCTGATTTAGGAGAAATAGATCTCGAATAATTCTAATTACTAAATACCTGTTAATCGTCGTTTGTAGTTGGGCGTCTGTCGATTTTATGTTGAACATCACGGTGTAATTTTTTCCAATCTTGCCTCCGAAAGCACTGATCACGTATACACTTTAACGATTTCGATTCTTTGTATGTCGGTCGCGAAAAAGCTGAACTTTAATTATTGAATTCATAGAATGTAGAAAAAAAGATTTAAGTCAAAATGGTCTGCGGGATCCCTATGACTAAGGCATCACTGGGATTCGAACACAGGATCTCCTGTTTACTAGACAGGCGCTTTAACCAACTAAGCCATGGCGCCAATCGCCAACGAATTTTGATCGAAAGTTGTTAATTTCGACTTGATTATGTTTATTATTATTTTAATTATCACAATTCGCATATATCGGCGGCCCCATGGTGTAATGATTAGCACTCTGGACTTTGAATCCAGCGATCCGAGTTCAAATCTCGGTGGGACCTGTGCGGTATGAATTCCTCAGCTATTTTTGAATATTGTGATTTGATGACAAAACATTTTATATAAACTCATAATCATACCTCCCTGGTTCTGTCACACAGTAATACCGCAAACAGGAGTTGGTATTAAGTGCTTACAGTCATATGCTTTTAAAACAAATAGTATCTCGCGTGAGTCGTTTTTGTAAGACTAAAATATGATATAATGGAGCACCAATATCACCCTACAAGCAGTTGTCAGGATGGCCGAGTGGTCTAAGGCGCCAGACTCAAGAGTCAACTCTTTCCTTAAGCTGGATTGTGAGAATTCTGGTCTCCGAATGGAGGCGTGGGTTCGAATCCCACTTCTGACATCGTCCTTTTATCACTACCATAAAACACTTAACAAACACATAGGAGTTGTCAAATAACTTAAAATCAGATCCTTTTAATTAAAATTATGACTCTAGTAAACATTTTAGTATACAGATTGTAGGGCTTAACAGTCTGGATTAATTGAAAGTTTAAGTGATCCGATTTCTAATGTCCGGTACACCTGACGACGTTATGAACAATAAAGCAGAACATAAAACAAATTCTTTTATTGGCCCCATGGTGTAATGGTTAGCACTCTGGACTCTGAATCCAGCGATCCGAGTTCAAATCTCGGTGGGACCTTTGTTATATGGTTCTAAGAGAGTCAGTCGTTTGTATACCTTGAGTGTACTCCGAATGCAGAACTGCTCTTTCAACTTTAAATTGTTCATATTCAAACCTCAAAAAAGTTCATATATTGCAGATTAGTGAAAGAAATAAGAAACTAGTTAAATTCGCTCTGTTCTTCGAATCCGTATTCGTCTCAAGGCCGCCCAGTAGCATAACAAATTTGGCCCTGAAATGGATTTGTGACTTTGAAATCAAGTTTATGACTCACGCCTTTTCTGTTCACTCCATAAGAACGAGTTGAAACCCATATTCCTGATTTAGGAGAAATAGAATCTTGAATAATTATAATTACTAAATACCTGTTAACCATCGTTTGTAGTTGGGCGTCCGTCGATTTTATGTTGAACATCACGGTGTAATTTTTTTCAATCTTGCCTCCGAAAGCACTGATCACGTATACACTTTAACGATTTCGATTCTTTGAATGTCGGTCGCGAAAAGCTGAACTTTAATTATTGAATTCATAGAATGTAGAAGAAAAGATTTAAGTCAAAATGGTCTGCGGGATCCCTATGACTAAGGCACCACTGGGTTTCGAACCCAGGATCTCCTGTTTACTAGACAGGCGCTTTAACCAACCAAGCCATGGCGCCAATCGCCAACGAATTTTGATCGAAAGTTGTTAATTTCGACTTGATTATGTTTATTATTATTTTAATTATCACAAATCGCATATATCGGCGGCCCCATGGTGTAATGGTTAGCACTCTGGACTTTGAATCCAGCGATCCGAGTTCAAATCTCGGTGGGACCAGTGCGGTATGAATTCCTCAGCTATTTTTGAATATTGTGATTTGATGAGAAAACATTTTATATAAACTCAATATCATACCTCCCTGGTTCTGTCACACAGTAATACCGCAAACAGGAGTTGGTATTAAGTGCTTGCAGTCATATGCTTTTAAAACAAATAGTATCTCACGTGAGTCGTTTTTGTAAGACTGAAATATGATTTAATAGAGCACCAATATCACCCTACAAGCAGTTGTCAGGATGGCCGAGTGGTCTAAGGCGCCAGACTCAAGAGTCACCTCTTTCCCTAAGCTGGATTGTGAGAATTCTGGACTCCGAATGGAGGCGTGGGTTCGAATCCCACTTCTGACATCGTCCTTTTATCACTACCATAAAACACTTTACAAACACATAGGAGTTGTCAAATAACTTAAATCAGATCCTTTTAATTGAAATTGGGACTCTAGTAAACATTGTAGTATACAGATTGTAGGGCTTAACAGTCTGGATTAATTGAAAGTTTAAGGGATCCGATTTCAAATGTCCGGTACACCTGACGACGTTATGAACAATAAAGCAGAACATAAAACAACTTGTTTTATTGGCCCCATGGTGTAATGGTTAGCACTCTGGACTCTGAATCCAGCGATCCGAGTTCAAATCTCGGTGGGACCTTTGTTATATGGTTTTAAAAGAGAGTCAGTCGTTTGTATACCTTGAGTGTACTCCGAATGCAGAACTGCTCTTTCAAGTTTAAATTGTTCATATTCAAACCTCAAGAAAGTGCATATATTGCAGATTAGTGAAAGAAATAAGAAACTAGTTAAATTCGCTCTGTTCTTCGAATCCGTATTCGTCTCAAGGCCGCCCAGTAGCATAACACATTTGGCCCTCAAATGGATTCGTGACTTTGAAATCAAGTTTATGACTCACGCCTTTTCTGTTCTCTCCATAAGAACGAGTTGAAACCCATATTCCTGATTTAGGAGAAATAGATCTCAAATAATTCTAATTACTAAATACCTGTTAATCGTCGTTTGTAGTTGGGCGTCCGTCGATTTTATGTTGAACATCACGGTGTAATTTTTTCCAATCTTGCCTCCGAAAGCACTGATCACGTATACACTTTAACGATTTCGATTCTTTGTATGTCGGTCGCGAAAAAGCTGAACTTTAATTATTGAATTCATAGAATGTAGAAGAAAAGATTTAAGTCAAAATGGTCTGCGGGATCCCTATGACTAAGGCACCACTGGGATTCGAACCCAGGATCTCCTGTTTACTAGACAGGCGCTTTAACCAACTAAGCCATGGCGCCAATCGCCAACGAGTTTTGATCGAAAGTTGTTAATTTCGACTTGATTATGTTTATTATTATTTTAATTATCACAAACCGCATATATCGGCGGCCCAATGGTGTAATGGTTAGCACTCTGGACTTTGAATCCAGCGAACCGAGTTCAAATCTCGGTGGGACCTGTGCGGTATGAATTCCTCAGCTGTTTTTGAATATTGTGATTTGATGACAAAACATTTTATATAAACTCATAATCATACCTCCCTGGTTCTGTCACACAGTAATACCGCAAACAGGAGTTGGTATTAAGCGCTTACAGTCATATGTTTTTAAAACAAATAGTATCTCGCGTGAGTCGTTTTTGTAAGACTGAAATATGATTTAATAGAGCACCAATAACACCCTACAAGCAGTTGTCAGGATGGCCGAGTGGTCTAAGGGACTCTAAGGCGCTAGACTCAAGAGTCACCTCTTTCCTTAAGCTGGAATATGAGAATTCTGATCTCCGAATGGAGGCGTGGGTTCGAATCCCACTTCTGACAACGTCCTTTTATCACTACCATAAACCACTTAACAAACACATAAGAGTTGTCAAATAACTTAAATCAGATCCTTTTAATTAAAATTGGGACTCTAGTAAACATTGTAGTATGCAGATTGTAGGGCTTAACAGTCTGGATTAATTTAAAGTTTAAGTGATCCGATTTCAGATGTCCGGTACACCTGATGACGTTATGAACAATAAAGCAGAACATAAAACATCTTGTGTTATTGGCCCCATGGTGAAGTGGTTAGCACTCTGGATTCTGAATCCAGCGATCCGAGTTCAAATCTCGGTGGGACCTTTGTTATATGGTTTTAAGAGAGTCAGTCGTTTGTATACTTTGAGTGTACTCCGAATGCAGAACCTCTCTTTCAACTTTGAATTGTTCATATTCAAACTTCAAGAAAGTGCATATATTGCAGATTAGTGAAAGAAAAAGGAAACTAGTTAAATTAGCTCTGTTCTTCGAATCCGTATTCGTCTCAAGGCCGCCCAGTAGCATAACACATTTGGTCCTCAAATGGATTCGTGTCTTTGAAATCAAGTATATGACTCACGCCTTTTCTGTTCACTCCATAAGAACGAGTGGAAACCCATATTCCTGATTTTGGAGAAATAGAATCTCGAATAATTCTAATTACTAAATACCTGTTAATCGTCGTTTGTAGTTGGGCGTCCGTCGATTTTATGTTGAACATCACGGTGTAATTTTTTCCAATCTTGCCTCCGAAAGCACTGATCACGTATACACTTTAACGATTTCGATTCTTTGTATGTCGGTCGCGAAAAAGCTGAACTTTAATTATTGAATTCATAGAATGTAGAAGAAAAGATTTAAGTCAAAATGGTCTGCGGGATCCCTATAACTAAGGCACCACTGGGATTCGAACCCAGGATCTCCTGTTTACTAGACAGGCGCTTTAACCAACCAAGCCATGGCGCCAATCGCCAACGCCATCGCCATCGCCTAATTTTGATCGAAAGTTGTTAATTTCACTTGATTATGTTTATTATTATTTTAATTATCACAAACCGCATATGTCGGCGGCCCCATGGTGTAATGGTTAGCACTCTGGAGTTTGAATCCAGCGATCCGAGTACAAATCTCGGTGGGACCTGTGCGGTATGAATTCCTCAGCTATTTTTGAATATTGTGATTTAATGACAAAACTTTTTATATAAACTCATAATCATACCTCCCTGGTTCTGTCACACAGTAATACCGCAAACAGGAGTTGGTATTAAGTGCTTACAGTCATATGCTTTTAAAACAAATAGCCAGACTCAAGAGTCACCTCTTTCCTTAAGCTGGATTATGAGAATTCTGGTTTCCGAATGGAGGCGTGGGTTCAAATCCCACTTCTGACAACGTCCTTTTATCACTACCATACAACACTTAACAAACACATAGGAGTTGTCAAATAACTTAAATCAGATCTTTTTAATTAAAATTGGGACTCTAGTAAACATTGTAGTATACAGATTGTAGGGCCTAACAGTCTGGATTAATTGAAAGTTTAAGTGATCCGATTTCAAATGTCCGGTACACCTGACGACGTTATGAACAATAAAGCAGAACATAAAACAACTTTTATTATTGGCCCCATGGTGAAATGGTTAGCACTCTGGATTCTGAATCCAGCGATCCGAGTTCAAATCTCGATTGGACCTTTGTTATATGGTTTTAAGAGAGTCAGTCGTTTGTATACTTTGAGTGTACTCCGAATGCAGAACTGCTCTTTCAACTTTGAATTGTTCATATTCAAACCTCAAGAAAGTGCATATAATGCAGATTAGTGAAAGAAATAAGAAACTAGTTAAATTCGCTCTGTTCTTCGAATCCGTATTCGTCTCAAGGCCGCCCAGTAGCATAACACATTTGGCCCTCAAATGGATTCGCGACTTTGAAATCAAGTTTATGACTCACGCCTTTTCTGTTCACTCCATAAGAACGAGTTGAAACCCATATTCCTGATTTAGGAGAAATAGATCTCGAATAATTCTAATTACTAAATACCTGTTTATCGTCGTTTGTAGTTGGACGTCCGTCAATTTTATGTTGAACATCACGGTGTAATTTGTTTCAAATCTTGCCTCCGAAAGCACTGATCACTTCGATTTTTTGTATGTCGGTCGCGAAAAAGCTGAACTTTATTTATTGAATTCATAGAATGTAGAAGAAAAGATTTAATTCAAAATGGTCTGCGGGATCCCTATGACTAAGGCACCACTGGGATTCGAAACCAGGATCTCCTGTTTACTAGACAGGCGCTTTAACCAACTAAGCCATGGCGCCAATCGCCAACGAATTTTGATCGAAAGTTGTTAATTTCGACTTGATTATGTTTATTATTATTTTAATTATCACAAATCGCATATATCGGCGGCCCCATGGTGTAATGGTTAGCACTCTGGACTTTGAATCCAGCGATCCGAGTTCAAATCTCGGTGGGACCTGTGCTGTATGAATTCCTCAGCTATTCTTGATTATTGTGATTTGATGAAAAAACATTTTATATAAACTCAATATCATACCTCCCTGGTTCTGTCACACAGTAATACCGCAAACAGGAGTTGGTATTAAGTGCTTACAGTCACATGCTTTTAAAACAGATAGTATCTCGCGTGAGTCGTTTTTGTTAGACTGAAATATGATTTAATAGAGCACCAATATCACCCTACAAGCAGTTGTCAGGATGGCCGAGTGGTCTAAGGCGCCAGACTCAAGAGTCACCTCTTTCCTTAAGCTGGATTGTGAGAATTCTGGTCTCCGAATGGAGGCGTGGGTTCGAATCCCACTTCTGACATCGTCCTTTTATCACTACCATAAAACACTTTACAAACACATAGGAGTTGTCAAATAACTTAAATCAGATCCTTTTAATTTAAATTGGGACTCTAGTAAACATTGTAGTATACAGATTGTAGGGCTTAACAGTCTGGATTAATTGAAAGTTTAAGGGATCCGATTTCAAATGTCCGGTACATCTGACGACGTTATGAACAATAAAGCAGAACATAAAATAACTTGTTTTATTGGCCCCATGGTGTAATGGTTAGCACTCTGGACTCTGAATCCAGCGATCCGAGTTCAAATCTCGGTGGGACCTTTGTTATATGGTTTTAAGAGAGTCAGTCGTTTGTATACCTTGAGTGTACTCCGAATGCAGAACTGCTCTTTCAAGTTTAAATTGTTCATATTCAAACCTCAAGAAAGTGCATATATTGCAGATTAGTGAAAGAAATAAGAAACTAGTTAAATTCGCTCTGTTCTTCGAAACCGTATTCGTCTCAAGGCCGCCCAGTAGCATAACACATTTGGCCCTCAAATGGATTCGTGACTTTGAAATCAAGTTTATAACTCACGCCTTTTCTGTTCTCTCCATAAGAACGAGTTGAAACCCATATTCCTGATTTAGGAGAAATAGATCTCGAATAGTTCTAATTACTAAATACCTGTTAATCGTCGTTTGTAGTTGGGCGTCTGTCGATTTTATGTTGAACATCACGGTGTAATTTTTTCCAATCTTGCCTCCGAAAGCACTGATCACGTATACACTTTAACGATTTCGATTCTTTGTATGTCGGTCGCGAAAAAGCTGAACTTTAATTATTGAATTCATAGAATGTAGAAAAAAAAGATTTAAGTCAAAATGGTCTGCGGGATCCCTATGACTAAGGCACCACTGGGATTCGAACCCAGGATCTCCTGTTTACTAGACAGGCGCTTTAACCAACTAAGCCATGGCGCCAATCGCCAACGAATTTTGATCGAAAGTTGTTAATTTCGACTTGATTATGTTTATTATTATTTTAATTATCACAATTCGCATATATCGGCGGCCCCATGGTGTAATGATTAGCACTCTGGACTTTGAATCCAGCGATCCGAGTTCAAATCTCGGTGGGACCTGTGCGGTATGAATTCCTCAGCTATTTTAGAATATTGTGATTTGATGACAAAACATTTTATATAAACTCATAATCATACCTCCCTGGTTCTGTCACACAGTAATACCGCAAACAGGAGTTGGTATTAAGTGCTTACAGTTATATGCTTTTAAAACAAATAGTATCTCGCGTGAGTCGTTTTTGTAAGACTAAAATATGATTTAATGGAGCACCAATATCACCCTACAAGCAGTTGTCAGGATGGCCGAGTGGTCTAAGGCGCCAGACTCAAGAGTCACCTCTTTCCTTAAGCTGGATTGTGAGAATTCTGGTCTACGAATGGAGGTGTGGGTTCGAATCCCACTTCTGACATCGTCCTTTTATCACTACCATAAAACACTTAACAAACACATAGGAGTTGTCAAATAACTTAAAATCAGATCCTTTTAATTAAAATTGGGACTCTAGTAAACATTTTAGTATACAGATTGTAGGGCTTAACAGTCTGGATTAATTGAAAGTTTAAGTGATCCGATTTCTAATGTCCGGTACACCTGACGACGTTATGAACAATAAAGCAGAACATAAAATAACTTGTTTTATTGGCCCCATGGTGTAATGGTTAGCACTCTGGACTCTGAATCCAGCTATCCGAGTTCAAATCTCGGTGGGTCCTTTGTTATATGGTTCTAAGAGAGTCAGTCGTTTGTATACCTTGAGTGTACTCCGAATGCAAAACTGCTCTTTCAACTTTAAATTGTTCATATTCAAACCTCAAAAAAGTTCATATATTGCAGATTAGTGAAAGAAATAAGAAACTAGTTAAATTCGCTCTGTTCTTCGAATCCGTATTCGTCTCAAGGCCGCCCAGTAGCATAACAAATTTGGCCCTGAAATGGATTCGTGACTTTGAAATCAAGTTTATGACTCACGCCTTTTCTGTTCACTCCAAAAGAACGAGTTGAAACCCATATTCCTGATTTAGGAGAAATAGAATCTTGAATAATTCTAATTACTAAATACCTGTTAACCATCGTTTGTAGTTGGGCGTCCGTCGATTTTATGTTGAACATCACGGTGTAATTTTTTTCAATCTTGCCTCCGAAAGCACTGATCACGTATACACTTTAACGATTTCGATTCTTTGAATGTCGGTCGCGAAAAGCTGAACTTTAATTATTGAATTCATAGAATGTAGAAGAAAAGATTTAAGTCAAAATGGTCTGCGGGATCCCTATGACTAAGGCACCACTGGGTTTCGAACCCAGGATCTCCTGTTTACTAGACAGGCGCTTCAACCAACCAAGCCATGGCGCCAATCGCCAACGAATTTTGATCGAAAGTTGTTAATTTCGACTTGATTATGTTTATTATTATTTTAATTATCACAAATCGCATATATCGGCGGCCCCATGGTGTAATGGTTAGCACCCTGGACTTTGAATCCAGCGATCCGAGTTCAAATCTCGGTGGGAACTGTGCGGTATGAATTCCTCAGCTATTTTTGAATATTGTGATTTGATGACAAAACATTTTATATAAACTCAATATCATACCTCCCTGGTTCTGTCACACAGTAATACCGCAAACAGGAGTTGGTATTTAGTGCTTACAGTCACATGCTTTTAAAACAAATAGTATCTCGCGTGAGTCGTTTTTGTAAGACTGAAATATGATTTAATAGAGCACCAATATCACCCTACAAGCAGTTGTCAGGATGGCCGAGTGGTCTAAGGCGCCAGACTCAAGAGTCACCTCTTTCCTTAAGCTGGATTGTGAGAATTCTGGTCTCCGAATGGAGGCGTGGGTTCGAATCCCACTTCTGACATCGTCCTTTTATCACTACCATAAAACACTTTACAAACACATAGGAGTTGTCAAATAACTTAAATCAGATCCTTTTAATTGAAATTGGGACTCTAGTAAACATTGTAGTATACAGATTGTAGGGCTTAACAGTCTGGATTAATTGAAAGTTTAAGGGATCCGATTTCAAATGTCCGGTACACCTGACGACGTTATGAACAATAAAGCAGAACATAAAACAACTTGTTTTATTGGCCCCATGGTGTAATGGTTAGCACTCTGGAATCTGAATCCAGCGATCCGAGTTCAAATCTCGGTGGGACCTTTGTTATATGGTTTTAAAAGAGACTCAGTCGTTTGTATACCTTGAGTGTACTCCGAATGCAGAACTGCTCTTTCAAGTTTAAATTGTTCATATTCAAACCTCAAGAAAGTGCATATATTGCAGATTAGTGAAAGAAATAAGAAACTAGTTAAATTCGCTCTGTTCTTCGAATCCGTATTCGTCTCAAGGCCGCCCAGTAGCATAACACATTTGGCCCTCAAATGGATTCGTGACTTTGAAATCAAGTTTATGACTCACGCCTTTTCTGTTCTCTCCATAAGAACGAGTTGAAACCCATATTCCTGATTTAGGAGAAATAGATCTCGAATAATTCTAATTACTAAATACCTGTTAATCGTCGTTTGTAGTTGGGCGTCCGTCGATTTTATGTTGAACATCACGGTGTAATTTTTTCCATTCTTGCCTCCGAAAGCACTGATCACGTATACACTTTAACGATTTCGATTCTTTGAATGTCGGTCGCGAAAAGCTGAACTTTAATTATTGAATTCATAGAATGTAGAAGAAAAGATTTAAGTCAAAATGGTCTGCGGGATCCCTATGACTAAGGCACCACTGGGTTTCGAACCCAGGATCTCCTGTTTACTAGACAGGCGCTTTAACCAACCAAGCCATGGCGCCAATCGCCAACGAATTTTGATCGAAAGTTGTTAATTTCGACTTGATTATGTTTATTATTATTTTAATTATCACAAATCGCATATATCGGCGGCCCCATGGTGTAATGGTTAGCACTCTGGACTTTGAATCCAGCGATCCGAGTTCAAATCTCGGTGGGAACTGTGCGGTATGAATTCCTCAGCTATTTTTGAATATTGTGATTTGATGACAAAACATTTTATATAAACTCAATATCATACCTCCCTGGTTCTGTCACACAGTAATACCGCAAACAGGAGTTGGTATTTAGTGCTTACAGTCACATGCTTTTAAAACAAATAGTATCTCGCGTGAGTCGTTTTTGTAAGACTGAAATATGATTTAATAGAGCACCAATATCACCCTACAAGCAGTTGTCAGGATGGCCGAGTGGTCTAAGGCGCCAGACTCAAGAGTCACCTCTTTCCTTAAGCTGGATTGTGAGAATTCTGGTCTCCGAATGGAGGCGTGGGTTCGAATCCCACTTCTGACATCGTCCTTTTATCACTACCATAAAACACTTTACAAACACATAGGAGTTGTCAAATAACTTAAATCAGATCCTTTTAATTGAAATTGGGACTCTAGTAAACATTGTAGTATACAGATTGTAGGGCTTAACAGTCTGGATTAATTGAAAGTTGAAGGGATCCGATTTCAAATGTCCGGTACACCTGACGACGTTATGAACAATAAAGCAGAACATAAAACAACTTGTTTTATTGGCCCCATGGTGTAATGGTTAGCACTCTGGACTCTGAATCCAGCGATCCGAGTTCAAATCTCGGTGGGACCTTTGTTATATGGTTTTAAAAGAGAGTCAGTCGTTTGTATACCTTGAGTGTACTCCGAATGCAGAACTGCTCTTTCAAGTTTAAATTGTTCATATTCAAACCTCAAGAAAGTGCATATATTGCAGATTAGTGAAAGAAATAAGAAACTAGTTAAATTCGCTCTGTTCTTCGAATCCGTATTCGTCTCAAGGCCGCCCAGTAGCATAACACATTTGGCCCTCAAATGGATTCGTGACTTTGAAATCAAGTTTATGACTCACGCCTTTTCTGTTCTCTCCATAAGAACGAATTGAAACCCATATTCCTGATTTAGGAGAAATAGATCTCGAATAATTCTAATTACTAAATACCTGTTAATCGTCGTTTGTAGTTGGGCGTCCGTCGATTTTATGTTGAACATCACGGTGTAATTTTTTCCATTCTTGCCTCCGAAAGCACTGATCACGTATATACTTTAACGATTTCGATTCTTTGTATGTCGGTCGCGAAAAAGCTGAACTTTAATTATTGAATTCATAGAATGTAGAAGAAAAGATTTAAGTCAAAATGGTCTGCGGGATCCCTATGACTAAGGCACCACTGGGATTCGAACCCAGGATCTCCTGTTTACTAGACAGGCGCTTTAACCAACTAAGCCATGGCGCCAATCGCCAAAGAGTTTTGATCGAAAGTTGTTAATTTCGACTTGATTATGTTTATTATTATTTTAATTATCACAAACCGCATATATCGGCGGCCCAATGGTGTAATGGTTAGCACTCTGGACTTTGAATCCAGCTATCCGAGTTCAAATCTCGGTGGGACCTGTGCGGTATGAATTCCTCAGCTGTTTTTGAATATTGTGATTTGATGACAAAACATTTTATATAAACTCATAATCATACCTCCCTGGTTCTGTCACACAGTAATACCGCAAACAGGAGTTGGTATTAAGCGCTTACAGTCATATGTTTTTAAAACAAATAGTATCTCGCGTGAGTCGTTTTTGTAAGACTGAAATATGATTTAATAGAGCACCAATAACACCCTACAAGCAGTTGTCAGGATGGCCGAGTGGTCTAAGGGACTCTAAGGCGCCAGACTCAAGAGTCACCTCTTTCCTTAAGCTGGATTATGAGAATTCTGGTCTCCGAATGGAGGCGTGGGTTCGAATCCCACTTCTGACAACGTCCTTTTATCACTACCATAAACCACTTAACAAACACATAGGAGTTGTCAAATAACTTAAATCAGATCCTTTTAATAAAAATTGGGACTCTAGTAAACATTGTAGTATGCAGATTGTAGGGCTTAACAGTCTGGATTAATTGAAAGTTTAAGTGATCCGATTTCAGATGTCCGGTACACCTGATGACGTTATGAACAATAAAGCATTACATAAAACAACTTGTGTTATTGGCCCCATGGTGAAGTGGTTAGCACTCTGGATTCTGAATCCAGCGATCCGAGTTCAAATCTCGGTGGGACCTTTGTTATATGGTTTTAAGAGAGTCAGTCGTTTGTATACTTTGAGTGTACTCCGAATGCAGAACTGCTCTTTCAACTTTGAATTGTTCATATTCAAACTTCAAGAAAGTACATATATTGCAGATTAGTGAAAGAAAAAGGAAACTAGTTAAATTAGCTCTGTTCTTCGAATCCGTATTCGTCTCAAGGCCGCCCAGTAGCATAACACATTTGGTCCTCAAATGGATTCGTGTCTTTGAAATCAAGTATATGACTCACGCCTTTTCTGTCCACTCCATAAGAACGAGTGGAAACCCATATTCCTGATTTTGGAGAAATAGAATCTCGAATAATTCTAATTACTAAATACCTGTTAATCGTCGTTTGTAGTTGGGCGTCCGTCGATTTTATGTTGAACATCACGGTGTAATTTTTTCCAATCTTGCCTCCGAAAGCACTGATCACGTATACACTTCAACGATTTCGATTCTTTGTATGTCGGTCGCGAAAAAGCTGAACTTTAATTATTGAATTCATAGAATGTAGAAGAAAAGATTTAAGTCAAAATGGTCTGCGGGATCCCTATGACTAATGCACCACTGGGATTCGAACCCAGGATCTCCTGTTTACTAGACAGGCGCTTTAACCAACTAAGCCATGGCGCCAATCGCCAACGAATTTTGATCGAAAGTTGTTAATTTCGACTTGATTATGTTTATTATTATTTTAATTATCACAAATCGCATATATCGGCGGCCCCATGGTGTAATGGTTAGCACTCTGGACTTTGAATCCAGCGATCCGAGTTCAAATCTCGGTGGGACCTGTGCGGTATGAATTCCTCAGCTATTTTTGAATATTGTGATTTGATGACAAAACATTTTATATAAACTCATAATCATACCTCCCTGGTTCTGTCACACAGTAATACCGCAAACAGGAGTTGGTATTAAGTGCTTACAGTCATATGCTTTTAAAACAAATAGTATCTCGCGTGAGTCGTTTTTGTAAGACTAAAATATGATTTAATGGAGCACCAATATCACCCTACAAGCAGTTGTCAGGATGGCCGAGTGGTCTAAAGCGCCAGACTCAAGAGTCACCTCTTTCCTTAAGCCGGTTTGTGAGAATTCTGGTCTCCGAATGGAGGCGTGGGTTCGAATCCCACTTCTGACATCGTCCTTTTATCACTACCATAAAACACTTAACAAACACATAGGAGTTGTCAAATAACTTAAATCAGATCCTTTTAATTAAAATTGGGACTCTAGTAAACATTGTAGTATACAGATTGTAGGGCTTAACATTCTGGATTAATTGAAAGTTTAAGTGATCCGATTTCAAATGTCCGGTACACCTGACGACGTTATGAACAATAAAGCAGAACATAAAACAAATTGTTTTATTGGCCCCATGGTGTAATGGTTAGCACTCTGGACTCTGAATCCAGCGATCCGAGTTCAAATCTCGGTGGGACCTTTGTTATATGGTTTTAAGAGAGTCAGTCGTTTGTATACCTTGAGTGTACTCCGAATGCAGAACTGCTCTTTCAACTTTAAATTGTTCATATTCAAACCTCAAGAAAGTGCATATATTGCAGATTAGTGAAAGAAATAAGAAACTAGTTAAATTCGCTCTGTTCTTCGAATCCGTATTCGTCTCAAGGCCGCCCAGTAGCATAACACATTTGGCCCTGAAATGGATTCGTGACTTTGAAATCAAGTTTATGACTCACGCCTTTTCTGTTCACTCCATAAGAACGAGTTGAAACCCATATTCCTGATTTAGGAGAAATAGAATCTCGAATGATTCTAATTACTAAATACCTGTTAACCATCGTTTGTAGTTGGGCGTCCGTCGATTTTATGTTGAACATCACGGTGTAATTTTTTCCAATCTTGTCTCCGAAAGCACTGATCACGTATACACTTTAACGATTTCGATTCTATGAATGTCGGTCGCGAAAAGCTGAACTTTAATTAATTATTGAATTCATAGAATGTAGAAGAAAAGATTTAAGTCAAAATGGTCTGCGGGATCCCTATAACTAAGGCACCACTGGAATTCGAACCCAGGATCTCCTGTTTACTAGACAGGCGCTTTAACCAACCAAGCCATGGCGCCAATCGCCAACGAATTTTGATCGAAAGTTGTTAATTTCGACTTGATTATGTTTATTATTATTTTAATTATCACAAATCGCATATATCGGCGGCCCCATGGTGTAATGGTTAGCACTCTGGACTTTGAATCCAGCGATCCGAGTTCAAATCTCGGTGGGACCTGTGCGGTATGAATTCCTCAGCTATTTTTGAATATTGTGATTTGATGACAAAACATTTTATATAAACTCAATATCATACCTCCCTGGTTCTGTCACACAGTAATACCACAAACAGGAGTTGGTATTAAGTGCTTACAGTCACATGCTTTTAAAACAAATAGTATCTCGCGTGAGTCGTTTTTGTAAGACTTAAATATGATTAAATAGAGCACCAATATCACCCTACAAGCAGTTGTCAAGATGGCCGAGTGGTCTAAGGCGCCAGACTCAAGAGTCACCTCTTTCCTTAAGCTGGATTGTGAGAATTCTGGTCTCCGAATGGAGGCGTGGGTTCGAATCCCACTTCTGACATCGTTCTTTTATCACTACCATAAAACACTTTAAACACACATAGGAGTTGTCAAATAACTTAAATCAGATACTTTTTCATTAAAATTGGGACTCTAGTAAACATTTTAGTATACAGATTGTAGGGCTTAACAGTCTGGATTAATTGAAAGTTTAAGTGATCCGATTTCAAATGTCCGGTACACCTGACGACGTTATGAACAATAAAGAAGAACATAAAACAAATTGTTTTATTGGCCCCATGGTGTAATGGTTAGCACTCTGGACTCTGAATCCAGCGATCCGAGTTCAAATCTCGGTGGGACCTTTGTTATATGGTTTTAGAGAGTCAGTCGTTTGTATACTTTGAGTGTACTCCGAATGCAGAACTGCTCTTTCAACTTTGAATTGTTCATATTCAAACTTCAAGAAAGTGCATATATTGCAGATTAGTGAAAGAAAAAGGAAACTAGGTAAATTAGCTCTGTTCTTCGAATCCGTATTCGTCTCAAGGCCGCCCAGTAGCATAACACATTTGGCCCTCAAATGGATTCGTGACTTTGAAATCAAGTTTATGACTCACGCCTTTTCTGTTCTCTCCATAAGAACGAGTTGAAACCCATATTCCTGATTTAGGAGAAATAGATCTCGAATAATTCTAATTACTAAATACCTGTTAATCGTCGTTTGTAGTTGGGCGTCCGTCGATTTTATGTTGAACATCACGGTGTAATTTTTTCCATTCTTGCCTCCGAAAGCACTGATCACGTATACACTTTAACGATTTCGATTCTTTGAATGTCGGTCGCGAAAAGCTGAACTTTAATTATTGAATTCATAGAATGTAGAAGAAAAGATTTAAGTCAAAATGGTCTGCGGGATCCCTATGACTAAGGCACCACTGGGTTTCGAACCCAGGATCTCCTGTTTACTAGACAGGCGCTTTAACCAACCAAGCCATGGCGCCAATCGCCAACGAATTTTGATCGAAAGTTGTTAATTTCGACTTGATTATGTTTATTATTATTTTAATTATCACAAATCGCATATATCGGCGGCCCCATGGTGTAATGGTTAGCACTCTGGACTTTGAATCCAGCGATCCGAGTTCAAATCTCGGTGGGAACTGTGCGGTATGAATTCCTCAGCTATTTTTGAATATTGTGATTTGATGACAAAACATTTTATATAAACTCAATATCATACCTCCCTGGTTCTGTCACACAGTAATACCGCAAACAGGAGTTGGTATTTAGTGCTTACAGTCACATGCTTTTAAAACAAATAGTATCTCGCGTGAGTCGTTTTTGTAAGACTGAAATATGATTTAATAGAGCACCAATATCACCCTACAAGCAGTTGTCAGGATGGCCGAGTGGTCTAAGGCGCCAGACTCAAGAGTCACCTCTTTCCTTAAGCTGGATTGTGAGAATTCTGGTCTCCGAATGGAGGCGTGGGTTCGAATCCCACTTCTGACATCGTCCTTTTATCACTACCATAAAACACTTTACAAACACATAGGAGTTGTCAAATAACTTAAATCAGATCCTTTTAATTGAAATTGGGACTCTAGTAAACATTGTAGTATACAGATTGTAGGGCTTAACAGTCTGGATTAATTGAAAGTTTAAGGGATCCGATTTCAAATGTCCGGTACACCTGACGACGTTATGAACAATAAAGCAGAACATAAAACAACTTGTTTTATTGGCCCCATGGTGTAATGGTTAGCACTCTGGACTCTGAATCCAGCGATCCGAGTTCAAATCTCGGTGGGACCTTTGTTATATGGTTTTAAAAGAGAGTCAGTCGTTTGTATACCTTGAGTGTACTCCGAATGCAGAACTGCTCTTTCAAGTTTAAATTGTTCATATTCAAACCTCAAGAAAGTGCATATATTGCAGATTAGTGAAAGAAATAAGAAACTAGTTAAATTCGCTCTGTTCTTCGAATCCGTATTCGTCTCAAGGCCGCCCAGTAGCATAACACATTTGGCCCTCAAATGGATTCGTGACTTTGAAATCAAGTTTATGACTCACGCCTTTTCTGTTCTCTCCATAAGAACGAGTTGAAACCCATATTCCTGATTTAGGAGAAATAGATCTCGAATAATTCTAATTACTAAATACCTGTTAATCGTCGTTTGTAGTTTGGCGTCCGTCGATTTTATGTTGAACATCACGGTGTAATTTTTTCCATTCTTGCCTCCGAAAGCACTGATCACGTATATACTTTAACGATTTCGATTCTTTGTATGTCGGTCGCGAAAAAGCTGAACTTTAATTATTGAATTCATAGAATGTAGAAGAAAAGATTTAAGTCAAAATGGTCTGCGGGATCCCTATGACTAAGGCACCACTGGGATTCGAACCCAGGATCTCCTGTTTACTAGACAGGCGCTTTAACCAACTAAGCCATGGCGCCAATCGCCAACGAGTTTTGATCGAAAGTTGTTAATTTCGACTTGATTATGTTTATTATTATTTTAATTATCACAAACCGCATATATCGGCGGCCCAATGGTGTAATGGTTAGCACTCTGGACTTTGAATCCAGCTATCCGAGTTCAAATCTCGGTGGGACCTGTGCGGTATGAATTCCTCAGCTGTTTTTGAATATTGTGATTTGATGACAAAACATTTTATATAAACTCATAATCATACCTCCCTGGTTCTGTCACACAGTAATACCGCAAACAGGAGTTGGTATTAAGCGCTTACAGTCATATGTTTTTAAAACAAATAGTATCTCGCGTGAGTCGTTTTTGTAAGACTGAAATATGATTTAATAGAGCACCAATAACACCCTACAAGCAGTTGTCAGGATGGCCGAGTGGTCTAAGGGACTCTAAGGCGCCAGACTCAAGAGTCACCTCTTTCCTTAAGCTGGATTATGAGAATTCTGGTCTCCGAATGGAGGCGTGGGTTCGAATCCCACTTCTGACAACGTCCTTTTATCACTACCATAAACCACTTAACAAACACATAGGAGTTGTCAAATAACTTAAATCAGATCCTTTTAATTAAAATTGGGACTCTAGTAAACATTGTAGTATGCAGATTGTAGGGCTTAACAGTCTGGATTAATTGAAAGTTTAAGTGATCCGATTTCAGATGTCCGGTACACCTGATGACGTTATGAACAATAAAGCATTACATAAAACAACTTGTGTTATTGGCCCCATGGTGAAGTGGTTAGCACTCTGGATTCTGAATCCAGCGATCCGAGTTCAAATCTCGGTGGGACCTTTGTTATATGGTTTTAAGAGAGTCAGTCGTTTGTATACTTTGAGTGTACTCCGAATGCAGAACTGCTCTTTCAACTTTGAATTGTTCATATTCAAACTTCAAGAAAGTACATATATTGCAGATTAGTGAAAGAAAAAGGAAACTAGTTAAAATAGCTCTGTTCTTCGAATCCGTATTCGTCTCAAGGCCGCCCAGTAGCATAACACATTTGGTCCTCAAATGGATTCGTGTCTTTGAAATCAAGTATATGACTCACGCCTTTTCTGTCCACTCCATAAGAACGAGTGGAAACCCATATTCCTGATTTTGGAGAAATAGAATCTCGAATAATTCTAATTACTAAATACCTGTTAATCGTCGTTTGTAGTTGGGCGTCCGTCGATTTTATGGTGAACATCACGGTGTAATTTTTTCCAATCTTGCCTCCGAAAGCACTGATCACGTATACACTTTAACGATTTCGATTCTTTGTATGTCGGTCGCGAAAAAGCTGAACTTTAATTATTGAATTCATAGAATGTAGAAGAAAAGATTTAAGTCAAAATGGTCTGCGGGATCCCTATGACTAAGGCACCACTGGGATTCGAACCCAGGATCTCCTGTTTACTAGACAGGCGCTTTAACCAACTAAGCCATGGCGCCAATCGCCAACGAATTTTGATCGAAAGTTGTTAATTTCGACTTGATTATGTTTATTATTCTTTTAATTATCACAAATCGCATATATCGGCGGCCCCATGGTGTAATGGTTAGCACTCTGGACTTTGAATCCAGCGATCCGAGTTCAAATCTCGGTGGGACCTGTGCGGTATGAATTCCTCAGCTATTTTTGAATATTGTGATTTGATGACAAAACATTTTATATAAACTCATAATCATACCTCCCTGGTTCTGTCACACAGTAATACCGCAAACAGGAGTTGGTATTAAGTGCTTACAGTCATATGCTTTTAAAACAAATAGTATCTCGCGTGAGTCGTTTTTGTAAGACTAAAATATGATTTAATGGAGCACCAATATCACCCTACAAGCAGTTGTCAGGATGGCCGAGTGGTCTAAAGCGCCAGACTCAAGAGTCACCTCTTTCCTTAAGCCGGTTTGTGAGAATTCTGGTCTCCGAATGGAGGCGTGGGTTCGAATCCCACTTCTGACATCGTCCTTTTATCACTACCATAAAACACTTAACAAACACATAGGAGTTGTCAAATAACTTAAATCAGATCCTTTTAATTAAAATTGGGACTCTAGTAAACATTGTAGTATACAGATTGTAGGGCTTAACATTCTGGATTAATTGAAAGTTTAAGTGATCCGATTTCAAATGTCCGGTACACCTGACGACGTTATGAACAATAAAGCAGAACATAAAACAAATTGTTTTATTGGCCCCATGGTGTAATGGTTAGCACTCTGGACTCTGAATCCAGCGATCCGAGTTCAAATCTCGGTGGGACCTTTGTTATATGGTTTTAAGAGAGTCAGTCGTTTGTATACCTTGAGTGTACTCCGAATGCAGAACTGCTCTTTCAACTTTAAATTGTTCATATTCAAACCTCAAGAAAGTGCATATATTGCAGATTAGTGAAAGAAATAAGAAACTAGTTAAATTCGCTCTGTTCTTCGAATCCGTATTCGTCTCAAGGCCGCCCAGTAGCATAACACATTTGGCCCTGAAATGGATTCGTGACTTTGAAATCAAGTTTATGACTCACGCCTTTTCTGTTCACTCCATAAGAACGAGTTGAAACCCATATTCCTGATTTAGGAGAAATAGAATCTCGAATGATTCTAATTACTAAATACCTGTTAACCATCGTTTGTAGTTGGGCGTCCGTCGATTTTATGTTGAACATCACGGTGTAATTTTTTCCAATCTTGTCTCCGAAAGCACTGATCACGTATACACTTTAACGATTTCGATTCTATGAATGTCGGTCGCGAAAAGCTGAACTTTAATTAATTATTGAATTCATAGAATGTAGAAGAAAAGATTTAAGTCAAAATGGTCTGCGGGATCCCTATAACTAAGGCACCACTGGAATTCGAACCCAGGATCTCCTGTTTACTAGACAGGCGCTTTAACCAACCAAGCCATGGCGCCAATCGCCAACGAATTTTGATCGAAAGTTGTTAATTTCGACTTGATTATGTTTATTATTATTTTAATTATCACAAATCGCATATATCGGCGGCCCCATGGTGTAATGGTTAGCACTCTGGACTTTGAATCCAGCGATCCGAGTTCAAATCTCGGTGGGACCTGTGCGGTATGAATTCCTCAGCTATTTTTGAATATTGTGATTTGATGACAAAACATTTTATATAAACTCAATATCATACCTCCCTGGTTCTGTCACACAGTAATACCACAAACAGGAGTTGGTATTAAGTGCTTACAGTCACATGCTTTTAAAACAAATAGTATCTCGCGTGAGTCGTTTTTGTAAGACTGAAATATGATTAAATAGAGCACCAATATCACCCTACAAGCAGTTGTCAGGATGGCCGAGTGGTCTAAGGCGCCAGACTCAAGAGTCACCTCTTTCCTTAAGCTGGATTGTGAGAATTCTGGTCTCCGAATGGAGGCGTGGGTTCGAATCCCACTTCTGACATCGTTCTTTTATCACTACCATAAAACACTTTAAACACACATAGGAGTTGTCAAATAACTTAAATCAGATCCTTTTAATTAAAATTGGGACTCTAGTAAACATTTTAGTATACAGATTGTAGGGCTTAACAGTCTGGATTAATTGAAAGTTTAAGTGATCCGATTTCAAATGTCCGGTACACCTGACGACGTTATGAACAATAAAGAAGAACATAAAACAAATTGTTTTTTTGGCCCCATGGTGTAATGGTTAGCACTCTGGACTCTGAATCCAGCGATCCGAGTTCAAATCTCGGTGGGACCTTTGTTATATGGTTTTAGAGAGTCAGTCGTTTGTATACTTTGAGTGTACTCCGAATGCAGAACTGCTCTTTCAACTTTGAATTGTTCATATTCAAACTTCAAGAAAGTGCATATATTGCAGATTAGTGAAAGAAAAAGGAAACTAGTTAAATTAGCTCTGTTCTTCGAATCCGTATTCGTCTCAAGGCCGCCCAGTAGCATAACACATTTGGTCCTCAAATGGATTCGTGTCTTTGAAATCAAGTATATGACTCACGCCTTTTCTGTTCACTCCATAAGAACGAGTGGAAACCCATATTCCTGATTTTGGAGAAATAGAATCTCGAATAATTCTAATTACTAAATACCTGTTAATCGTCGTTTGTAGTTGGGCGTCCGTCGATTTTATGTTGAACATCACGGTGTAATTTTTTCCAATCTTGCCTCCGAAAGCACTGATCACGTATACACTTTAACGATTTCGATTCTTTGAATGTCGGTCGCGAAAAGCTGAACTTTAATTATTGAATTCATAGAATGTAGAAGAAAAGATTTAAGTCAAAATGGTCTGCGGGATCCCTATAACTAAGGCACCACTGGGATTCGAACCCAGGATCTCCTGTTTACTAGACAGGCGCTTTAACCAACCAAGCCATGGCGCCAATCGCCAACGAATTTTGATCGAAAGTTGTTAATTTCGACTTGATTATGTTTATTATTATTTTAATTATCACAAATCGCATATATCGGCGGCCCCATGGTGTAATGGTTAGCACTCTGGACTTTGAATCCAGCGATCCCAGTTCAAATCTCGGTGGGACCTGTGCGGTATGCATTCCTCAGCTATTTTTGAATATTGTGATTTGATGACAAAATATTTTATATAAACTCAATATCATACCTCCCTGGTTCTGTCACACAGTAATACCACAAACAGGAGTTGGTATTAAGTGCTTACAGTCACATGCTTTTAAAACAAATAGTATCTCGCGTGAGTCGTTTTTGTAAGACTGAAATATGATTTATTAGAGCACCAATATCACCCTACAAGCAGTTGTCAGGATGGCCGAGTGGTCTAAGGCGCCAGACTCAAGAGTCACCTCTTTCCTTAAGCTGGATTGTGAGAATTCTGGTCTCCGAATGGAGGCGTGGGTTCGAATCCCACTTCTGACATCGTCCTTTTATCCCTACCATAAAACACTTTACAAACACATAGGAGTTGTCAAATAACTTAAATCAGATCCTTTTAATTAAAATTGGGACTCTAGTAAACATTTTAGTATACAGATTGTAGGGCTTAACAGTCTGGATTAATTGAAAGTTTAAGTGATCCGATTTCAAATGTCCGGTACACCTGACGACGTTATGAACAATAAAGAAGAACATAAAACAAATTGTTTTATTGGCCCCATGGTGTAATGGTTAGCACTCTGGACTCTGAATCCAGCGATCCGAGTTCAAATCTCGGTGGGACCTTTGTTATATGGTTTTAAGAGAGTCAGTCGTTTGTATACCTTGAGTGTACTCCGAATGCAGAACTGCTCTTTCAACTTTAAATTGTTCATATTCAAACCTCAAGAAAGTGCATATATTGCAGATTAGTGAAAGAAATAAGAAACTAGTTAAATTCGCTCTGTTCTTCGAATCCGTATTCGTCTCAAGGCCGCCCAGTAGCATAACACATTTGGCCCTGAAATGGATTCGTGACTTTGAAATCAAGTTTATGACTCACGCCTTTTCTGTTCACTCCATAAGAACGAGTTGAAACCCATATTCCTGATTTAGGAGAAATAGAATCTCGAATAATTCTAATTACTAAATACCTGTTAACCATCGTTTGTAGTTGGGCGTCCGTCGATTTTATGTTGAACATCACGGTGTAATTTTTTCCAATCTTGCCTCCGAAAGCACTGATCACGTATACACTTTAACGATTTCGATTCTTTGAATGTCGGTCGCGAAAAGCTGAACTTTAATTATTGAATTCATAGAATGTAGAAGTAAAGATTTAAGTCAAAATGGTCTGCGGGATCCCTATAACTAAGGCACCACTGGGATTCGAACCCAGGATCTCCTGTTTACTAGACAGGCGCTTTAACCAACCAAGCCATGGCGCCAATCGCCAACGAATTTTGATCGAAAGTTGTTAATTTCGACTTGATTATGTTTATTATTATTTTAATTATCACAAATCGCATATATCGGCGGCCCCATGGTGTAATGGTTAGCACTCTGGACTTTGAATCCAGCGATCCGAGTTCAAATCTCGGTGGGACCTGTGCGGTATGAATTCCTCAGATATTTTTGAATATTGTGATTTGATGACAAAACATTTTATATAAACTCATAATCATACCTCCCTGGTTCTGTCACACAGTAATACCGCAAACAGGAGTTGGTATTAAGTGCTTACAGTCATATGTTTTTAAAACAAATAGTATCTCGCGTGAGTCGTTTTTGTAAGACTAAAATATGATTTAATGGAGCACCAATATCACCCTACAAGCAGTTGTCAGGATGGCCGAGTGGTCTAAGGCGCCGGACTCAAGAGTCACCTCTTTCCTTAAGCTGGATTGTGAGAATTCTGGTCTCCGAATGGAGGCGTGGATTCGAATCCCACTTCTGACATCGTCCTTTTATCACTACCATAAAACACTTAACAAACACATAGGAGTTGTCAAATAACTTAAATCAGATCCTTTTAATTAAAATTGGGACTCTAGTAAACATTTTAGTATACAGATTGTAGGGCTTAACAGTCTGGATTAATTGAAAGTTTAAGTGCTCCGATTTCAAATGTCCGGTACACCTGACGACGTTATGAACAATAAAGCAGAACATAAAACAAATTGTTTTATTGGCCCCATGGTGTAATGGTTAGCACTCTGGACTCTGAATCCAGCGATCCGAGTTCAAATCTCGGTGGGACCTTTGTTATATGGTTTTAAGAGAGTTAGTCGTTTGTATACCTTGAGTGTACTCCGAATGCAGAACTGCTCTTTCAACTTTAAATTGTTCATATTCAAACCTCAAAAAAGTGCATATATTGCAGATTAGTGGAAGAAATGAGAAACTAGTTAAATTCGCTCTGTTCTTCGAATCCGTATTCGTCTCAAGGCCGCCCAGTAGCATAACACATTTGGCCCTCAAATGGATTCGTGACTTTGAAATCAAGTTTATGACTCACGCCTTTTCTGTTCACTCTATAAGAACGAGTTGAAATCGATATTCCAGATTTAGGAGAAATAGATCTCGAATAATTCTAATTACTAAATACCTGTTAATCGTCGTTTGTAGTTGGGCGTCTGTCGATTTTATGTTGAACATCACCGTGTAATTTTTTCAAATCTTGCCTCCGAAAGCACTGATCACGTATACACTTTAACAATTTCGATTCTTTGTATGTCGGTCGCGAAAAAGCTGAACTTTAATTATTGAATTCATAGAATGTAGAAGAAAAGATTTAAGTCAAAATGGTCTGCGGGATCCCTATGACTAAGGCACCACTGTGATTCGAACCCAGGATCTCCTGTTTACTAGACAGGCGCTTTAACCAACTAAGCCATGGCGCCAATCGCCAACGCCAACGCCATCGCCATCGCCTAATTTTGATCGAAAGTTGTTAATTTCGACTTGATTATGTTTATTATTATTTTAAATATCACAAACCGCATATATCGGCGGCCCCATGGTGTAATGGTTAGCACTCTGGACTTTGAATCCAGCGTTCCGAGTTCAAATCTCGGTGGGACCTGTGCGGTATGAATTCCTCAGCTGTTTTTGAATATTGTGATTTGATGACAAAACATTTTATATAAACTCATAATCATACCTCCCTGGTTCTGTCACACAGTAATACCGCAAACAGGAGTTGGTATTAAGCGCTTACAGTCATATGTTTTTAAAACAAATGGTATCTCGCGTGAGTCGTTTTTGTAAGACTGAAATATGATTTAATAGAGCACCAATAACACCCTACAAGCGGTTGTCAGGATGGCCGAGTGGTCTAAGGCGCCTGACTCAAGAGTCACCTCTTTCCTTAAGCTGGATTGTGAGAATTCTGGTCTCCGAATGGAGGCGTGGGTTCGAATCCCACTTCCGACAACGTCCTTTTATCACTACCATAAACCACTTAACAAACACATAGGAGTTGTCAAATAACTTAAATCAGATCCTTTTAATTAAAATTGGGACTCTAGTAAACATTGTAGTATACAGATTGTAGGGCTTAACAGTCTGGAATAATTGAAAGTTTAAGTGATCCGATTTCAGATGTCCGGTACACCTGATGACGTTATGAACAATAAAGCAGAACATAAAACAACTTGTGTTATTGGCCCCATGGTAAAATGGTTAGCACTCTGGACTTTGAATCCAGCGATCCGAGTTCAAATCTCGGTGGGACCTGTGCGGTATGAATTCCTCAGCTATTATTGAATATTGTGATTTGATGACAAAACATTTTATATAAACTCAATATCATACCTCCCTGGTTCTGTCACACAGTAATACCGCAAACAGGAGTTGGTATTAAGTGCTTACAGTCACATGCTTTTAAAACAAATAGTATCGTTTTTGTAAGACTGAAATATGATTTAATAGAACACCAATATCACCCTAACAGGAGTTGGTATTATGTGCTTACAGTCACATGCTTTTAAAACAAATAGAGTCGTTTTTGTAAGACTGAAATATGATTTAATAGAACACCAATATCACCCTACAAGCGGTTGTCAGGATGGCCGAGTGGTATAAGGCGCCAGACTCAAGAGTCACCTCTTTCCTTAAGCTGTATTGTGAGAATGCTGGTCTCCGAATGGAGGCATGGGTTCGAATCCCACTTCAGACATCGTCCTTTTATCACTACCATAAAACACTTTACAAACACATAGGAGTTGTCAAATAACTTAAATCAGATCCTTTTAATTGAAATTGGGACTCTAGTAAACATTGTAGTATACAGGTTGTAGGGCTCAACAGTCTGGATTAATTGAAAGTTTAAGGGATCCGATTTCAAATGTCCGGTACACCTGACGACGTTATGAACAATAAAGCAGAACATAAAACAACTTGTTTTACTGGCCCCATGGTGTAATGGTTAGCACTCTGGACTCTGAATCCAGCGATCCGAGTTCAAATCTCGGTGGGACCTTTGTTATATGGTTTAAAGAGAGTCAGTCGTTTGTATACCTTGAGTGTACTCCGAATGCAGAACTGCTCTTTCAACTTTAAATTGTTCATATTCAAACCTCAAGAAAGTGCATATATTGCAGATTAGTGAAAGAAATAAGAAACTAGTTAAATTCGCTCTGTTCTTCGAATCCGTATTCGTCTCAAGGCCGCCCAGTAGCATAACACATTTGGCCCTCAAATGGATTCGTGACTTTGAAATCAAGTTTATGACTCACGCCTTTTCTGTTCTCTCCATAAGAACGAGTTGAAACCCATATTCCTGATTTAGGAGAAATAGATCTCGAATAATTCTAATTACTAAATACCTGTTAATCGTCGTTTGTAGTTGGGCGTCCGTCGATTTTATGTTGAACATCACGGTGTAATTTTTTCCAATCTTGCCTCCGAAAGCACTGATCACGTATACACTTTAACGATTTCGATTCTTTGTATGTCGGTCGCGAAAAAGCTGAACTTTAATTATTAAATTAATAGAATGTAGAAGAAAAGATTTAAGTCAAAATGGTCTGCGGGATCCCCACGACTAAGGCACCACTGGGATTCGAACCCAGGATCTCCTGTTTACTAGACAGGCGCTTTAACCAACTAAGCCATGGCGCCAATCGCCGACGAATTTTGATCGAAAGTTGTTAATTTCGACTTGATTATGTTTATTAATATTTTAATTATCACAAATCGCATATATCGGCGGCCCCATGGTGTAATGGTTAGCACTCTGGACTTTGAATCCAGCGATCCGAGATCAAATCTCGGTGGGACCTGTGCGGTGTGAATTCCTCAGCTATTTTTGAATATTGTGATTTGATGACAAAACTTTTTATATAAACTCATAATCATACCTCCCTGGTTCTGTCACACAGTAATACCGCAAACAGGAGTTGGTATTAAGTGCTTACAGTCATATGCTTTTAAAACAAATAGTATCTCGCGTGAGTCGTTTTTGTAAGACTGAAATATGATTTAATAGAGCACCAATAACACCCTAGAAGCAGTTGCCAGGATGGCCGAGTGGTCTAAGGCGCCAGACTCAAGGGTCACCTCTTTGCTTAAGCTGGATTGTGAGAATTCTGGTCTCCGGATGGAGTCGTGGGTTCGAATCCCACTTCTGACAACGTCCTTTTATCACTACCATAAAACACCTAACAAACACATAGGAGTTGTCAAATAACTTAAATCAGATCCTTTTAATTAAAATTGGGACTCTAGTAAACATTGTAGTATACAGATTGTAGGGCTTAACAGTCTGTATTAATTGAAAGTTTAAATGATCCGATTTCAAATGTCCGGTACACCTGACGACGTTATGAACAATAAAGCAGAACATAAAACAAATTGTATTATTGGCCCCATGGTGTAATGGTTAGCACTCTGGACTCTGAATCCAGCGATCCGAGTTCAAATCTCGGTGGGACCTTTGTTATATGGTTTTAGAGATTCAGTCGTTTGTATACTTTGAGTGTACTCCGAATGCAGAACTGCTCTTTCAACTTTGAATTGTTCATATTCAAACTTCAAGAAATTGCATTTATTGCAGATTAGTGAAAGAAATAAGAAACTAGTTAAATTCGCTATGTTCTTCGAATCCGTATTCGTCTCAAGGCCGCACAGTAGCATAACACATTTGGCCTTAAATGGATTCGTGACTTTGAAATCAAGTATATGAATCACGCCTTTTCTGTTCACTCCATAAGAACGAGTGGAAACCCATATTCCTGATTTAGGAGAAATAGAATCTCGAATATTTCTAATTACTAAATACCTGTTAACCATCGTTTGTAGTTGGGCGTCCGTCGATTTTATGTTGAACATCACGGTGTAATTTTTTCCGATCTTGCCTCCGAAAGCACTGATCACGTATACACTTTAACGATTTCGATTCTTTGTATGACGGTCGCGAAAAAGCTGAACTTTAATTATTGAATTCATAGAATGTAGATGAAAAGATTTAAGTCAAAATGGTCTGAGGGATACCTATGACTAAGGCACCACTGGGATTCGAACCCAGGATCTCCTGTTTACTAGACAGGCGCTTTAACCAACTAAGCCATGGCGCCAATCGCCAACGAATTTTGATCGAAAGTTGTTAATTTCGACTTGATTATGTTTATTATTATTTTAATTATCACAAATCGCATATATCGGCGGCCCCATGGTGTAATGGTTAGCACTCTGGACTTTGAATCCAGCGATCCGAGTTCAAATCTCGGTGGGACCTGTGCGGTATGAATTCCTCAGCTATTTTTGAATATTGTGATTTGATGACAAAACTTTTTATCTAAACTCATAATCATACCTCCCTGGTTCTGTCACACAGTAATACCGCAAACAGGAGTTGGTATTAAGTGCTTACAGTCATATGCTTTTAAAACAAATAGTATCTCGCGTGAGTCGTTTTTGTAAGACTGAAATATGATTTAATAGAGCACCAATAACACCCTAGAAGCAGTTGCCAGGATGGCCGAGTGGTCTAAGGCGCCAGACTCAAGAGTCACCTCTTTCCTTAAGCTGGATTGTGAGAATTCTGGTCTCCGAATGGAGGCGTGTGTTCGAATCCCACTTCTGACAACGTCCTTTTATCACTACCATAAAACACCTAACAAACACATAGGAGTTGTCAAATAACTTAAATCAGATCCTTTTGATTAAAATTGGGACTCTAGTAAACATTGTAGTATACAGATTGTAGGGCTTAATAGTCTGGATTAATTGAAAGTTTAAATGATCCGATTTCAAATGTCCGGCACCCTGGACTCTGAATCCAGCGATCCGAGTTCAAATCTCGGTGGGACCTTTGTTATATGGTTATAAGAGAGTCAGTCGTTTGTATAATTTGAGTGTACTCCGAATGCAGAACTGCTCTTTCAACTTTCAATTGTTCATATTCAAACCTCAAGAAAGTGCATATATTGCAGATTAGTGAAAGAAATAAGAAACTAGTTAAATTCGCTCTGTTCTTCGAATCCGTATTCGTGTCAAGGCCGCCCAGTAGCATAACACATTTGGCCCTCAAATGGATTCGTGACTTTGAAATCAAGTATATGAATCACGCCTTTTCTGTTCACTCCATAAGAACGAGTGGAAACCCATATTCCTGATTTAGGAGAAATAGAATCTCGAATAATTCTAATTACTAAATACCTGTTAACCATCGTTTGTAGTTGGGCGTCCGTCGATTTTATGTTGAACATCACGGTGTAATTTTTTCCGATCTTGCCTCCGAAAGCACTGATCACGTATACACTTTAACGATTTCGATTCTTTGTATGACGGTCGCGAAAAAGCTGAACTTTAATTATTGAATTCATAGAATGTAGAAGAAAAGATTTAAGTCAAAATGGTCTGAGGGATCCCTATGACTAAGGCACAACTGGGATTCGAACCCACGATCTCCTGTTTACTAGACAGGCGCTTTAACCAACTAAGCCATGGCGCCAATCGCCGACGAATTTTGATCGAAAGTTGTTAATTTTGACTTGATTATGTTTATTATTATTTTAATTATCACAAATCGCATATATCGGCGGCCCCATGGTGTAATGGTTAGCACTCTGGACTTTGAATCCAGCGATCCGAGTTCAAATCTCGGTGGGACCTTTGCGGTATGAATTCCTCAGCTATTTTTGAATATTGTGATTTGATGACAAAACTTTTTATATAAACTCATAATCATACCTCCCTGGTTCTGTCACACAGTAATACCGCAAACAGGAGTTGGTATTAAGTGCTTACAGTCATATGCTTTTAAAACAAATAGTATCTCGCGTGAGTCGTTTTTGTAAGACTGAAATCTGATTTAATAGAGCACCAATAACACCCTAGAAGCAGTTGCCAGGATGGCCGAGTGGTCTAAGGCGCCAGACTCAAGAGTCACCTCTTTCCTTAAGCTGGATTGTGAGAATTCTGGTCTCCGAATGGAGGCGTGTGTTCGAATCCCACTTCTGACAACGTCCTTTTATCACTACCATAAAACACCTAACAAACACATAGGAGTTGTCAAATAACTTAAATCAGATCCTTTTGATTAAAATTGGGACTCTAGTAAACATTGTAGTATACAGATTGTAGGGCTTAATAGTCTGGATTAATTGAAAGTTTAAATGATCCGATTTCAAATGTCCGGCACCCTGGACTCTGAATCCAGCGATCCGAGTTCAAATCTCGGTGGGACCTTTGTTATATGGTTATAAGAGAGTCAGTCGTTTGTATACTTTGAGTGTACTTCGAATGCAGAACTGCTCTTTCAACTTTGAATTGTTCATATTCAAACTTCAAGAAATTGCATTTATTGCAGATTAGTGAAAGAAATAAGAAACAAGTTAAATTCGCTATGTTCTTCGAATCCGTATTCGTCTCAAGGCCACACAGTAGCATAACACATTTGGCCCTCAAATGGATTCGTGACTTTGAAATCAAGTTTATGACTCACGCCTTTTCTGTTCACTCCATAAGAACGAGTTGAAACCCATATTCCTGATTTAGGAGAAATAGATCTCGAATAATTCTAATTACCAAATACCTGTTAATCGTCGTTTGTAGTTGGGCGTCTGTCGATTTTATGTTGAACATCACCGTGTAATTTTTTCAAATCTTGCCTCCGAAAGCACTGATCACGTATACACTTTAACAATTTCGATTCTTTGTATGTCGGTCGCGAAAAAGCTGAACTTTAATTATTGAATTCATAGAATGTAGAAGAAAAGATTTAAGTCAAAATGGTCTGCGGGATCCCTATGACTAAGGCACCACTGGGATCCGAACCCAGGATCTCCTGTTTACTAGACAGGCGCTTTAACCAACTGAGCCATGGCGCCAATAGCCAACGAATTTTGATTGAAAGTTGTTAATTTCGACTTGATTATGTTCATTATTATTTTAATTGAAACAAATCGCATATATCGGCGGCCCCATGGTGTAATGGTTAGCACTCTGGACTTTGAATCCATCGATCCGAGTTCAAATCTCGGTGGGACCTGTGCGGTATGAATTTCTCAGCTATTTTTGAATATTGTGATTTGATGACAAAACATTTTATATAAACTCATAATCATACCTCCCTGGTTCTGTCACACAGTAATACCGCAAACAGGAGTTGGTATTAAGTGCTTACAGCCATATGCTTTTAAAACAAATAGTATCTCGCGTGAGTCGTTTTTGTAAGACTGACATATGATTTAATAGAGCACCAATAACACCCTACAAGCAGTTGTCAGGATGGCCGAGTGGTCTAAGGCATAGGTTCTCAAAGTGCTCCGTACGGAGCCCCATGGCTCCGCGAAAGAAACCCAGGGGCTCCGCGAACTCTTCAAAATACTGACTCAAAATTTTGTAACTGTTCAAAGAAGCAATAACAGCATTGATAAAATCTGACAACGATATAGCCTCGAAATATGGTAAAGAGGCGGAATTAAAAAATGACATTACTTAAAAGCAGGAGCGCAGCCAGGATTCTTAAGAGGCAGGTGGTTCAAAATTGGAATCGGAAATTTCCGCGCAACATTCTTCGCGATTAAAAAAACGGATAACGAGATTTCTGTTGCGTAAAATATTCAATCCATGACCGATGCGAGCATTTAACGTGTCTCATCGTTACTCACGTTTGGTTCGAGATTACTATTAGGATTACTAAAATGAAAATACTATTCTAAAATAACACAAAATATGTGATAAACTGCCAACTATAAATAAATTGGAGTCGTATTTTTGCGATCTTGGGATTTGTCAAACTTGATTTGTTCTTTTGCACTTGAGATTATTTTTAAGCAAGATATCGCCGTTTAAAAAATCACAATATTTGGGAAAAATACGAACAATTGAAATTTATTTTATTGCATTCGGCTCTGCCGGTAGTTTCAGAATGAAAAAAGGTACATCGCGGATCGCGCTCACAATTGACTGTGTTTCGATTTCGCAGTTACTACGATGAAAACCTAACATAACACCAAATTTTATGATTTGCAAAGTCTATAAAAGCGTTTTCAATCTGAGGTGAGTCTGCTGAAAACGAAACGTGTGATCTTCCATTTTAAGTTTCAGTTTTAATATTTTAGAAGGCGTTTTTCAATTAAGAAATTTGAGTTGCGGATTTACCTCTTTATTAATTATTATTTTTAGCCTTCATCGCCGATGACTATAATATGGTAACATGTTTTTCACATTAAACTCATACTTCCCCAAGAGAACAAAAAGCAATTAACGTCGTCATTGTGTAACAATACATGTATATGACGAGGGAAATTTTTGATTTAGGGAGATTAAGCACCGGCATAAGATGTTTAAAGGTTCAAAAACACGCCATGCTGACGAAAAAAATCGGCGATTGTAACAAAATGATATCGCGCACGTTATTAGCGGCCTTTTAAGTCTTTCAATGTCAAAAGGGAAAAGATTCGCCCCCTAATTTATCAATATGTTGGTCAAGTGCCAAATTTACAGCTATAGTATATTATGTTTGAAATTTAGATTTATCTATGACTTGTGTTAACCCTATTAAAAAGGGTTCAGCATTTAAAATAAGTAAAGTACTTTTAACTTGCCCAGGAATATTAATCTGAAAGTAAAATTTTAACATTTATTTTGGGGCTCCGCGTATAATATTCAACCTTTCAAGGGCTCCGCAACACCAAAAGTTTGAGAACCCCTGGTCTAAGGCGCCAGACTCAAGAGTCACCTCTTTCCTTAAGCTGGATTGTGAGAATTCTGGTCTCCGAATGGAGGCGTGGGTTCGAATCCCACTTCTGACAACGTCCTTTTATCACTACCATAAAACACTTAACAAACACATAGGAGTTGTCAAATAACTTAAATCAGATCCTTTTAATTAAAATTGGAACTCTAGTAAACATTGTAGTATACAGATTGTAGGGCTCAACAGTCTGGATTAATTGAAAGTTTAAGTGATCCGATTTCAAATGTCCGGTACACCTGACGACGTTATGAACAATAAAGCAGAACATAAAACAACTTGTATTATTGGCCCCATGATGTGTAATGGTTAGCACCCTGGACTCTGAATCCAGCGATCCGAGTTCAAATCTCGGTGGGACCTTTGTTATATGGTTTTAAGAGAGTCAGTCGTTTGTATACTTTGAGTGTACTCCGAATGCAGAACTGCTCTTTCAACTTTGAATTGTTCATATTCAAACCTCAAGAAAGTGCATATATTGCAGATTAGTGAAAGAATTAAGAAATTAGTTAAATTCGCTCTGTTCTCCATATTCGTCTCTAGGCCGCCCAGTAGGATAACACATTTGGCCCTCAAATGGATTCGTGACTTTGAAATCAAGTATATGACTCACGCCTTTTCTGTTCACTCCATAAGAACGAGTTGAAACCCATATTCCCGATTTAGGAAAAATAGAATCTCGAATAATTCTAATTACTAAATACCTGTTAACCATCGTTTGTAGTTGGGCGTCCGTCGATTTTATGTTGAACATCACGGTGTAATTTTTTCCAATCTTGCCTCCAAAAGCACTGATCACGTATACACTTTAACGATTTCGATTCTTTGTATGCCGGTCGCGAAAAAGCTGAACTTTAATTATTGAATTCATAGAATGTAGAAGAAAAGATTTAAGTCAAAATGGTCGGCGGGATAAGTATAAGTATAAGTTTATTTCGACTCCATAATCAGCATAACAATACATTTGACAGATAAAAACAAATAAATAAAAACTGATTATGAAATCAGGGGAGCAAACAAAACCTTAGATAAGGTTTATAGCGTACAAAATATAAGATGGAAGGTTTTGCCAAGAGGAAGTGGTACGTGTTTACTCACCTAAAATTATTAAGTTATTTCACACACGCTCACATGCACCCACCAGCCACACACACACACACACAACCACTGAGAATTTATTTAAGTAAGAATAAAACGCGATAAATTTAGGGTATACTATACAGTAAACAAAAAAAAATAAATACTAGAAAAGAAAAATCCCTATGACTAAGGCACCACTGGGATTCGAACCCAGGATCTCCTGTTTATTAGACAGGCGCTTTAACCAACTAAGCCATGGCGCGAACCGCCAACGAATTTTGATCGAAAGTTGTTAATTTAGACTTGATTATGTTTATTATTATTTTAATTATCACAAATCGCATATATCGGCGGCCCCATGGTGTAATGGTTAGCACTCTGGACTTTGAATCCAGCGATCCGAGTTCAAATCTCGGTGGGACCTTTGCGGTATGAATTCCTCAGCTATTTTTGAATATTGTGATTTGATGACAAAACTTTTTATATAAACTCATAATCATACCTCCCTGGTTCTGTCACACAGTAATACCGCAAACAGGAGTTGGTATTAAGTGCTTACAGTCATATGCTTTTAAAACAAATAGTATCTCGCGTGAGTCGTTTTTGTAAGACTGAAATCTGATTTAATAGAGCACCAATAACACCCTAGAAGCAGTTGCCAGGATGGCCGAGTGGTCTAAGGCGCCAGACTCAAGAGTCACCTCTTTCCTTAAGCTGGATTGTGAGAATTCTGGTCTCCGAATGGAGGCGTGTGTTCGAATCCCACTTATGACAACGTCCTTTTATCACTACCATAAAACACCTAACAAACACATAGGAGTTGTCAAATAACTTAAATCAGATCCTTTTGATTAAAATTGGGACTCTAGTAAACATTGTAGTATACAGATTGTAGGGCTTAATAGTCTGGATTAATTGAAAGTTTAAATGATCCGATTTCAAATGTCCGGCACCCTGGACTCTGAATCCAGCGATCCGAGTTCAAATCTCGGTGGGACCTTTGTTATATGGTTATAAGAGAGTCAGTCGTTTGTATACTTTGAGTGTACTTCGAATGCAGAACTGCTCTTTCAACTTTGAATTGTTCATATTCAAACTTCAAGAAATTGCATTTATTGCAGATTAGTGAAAGAAATAAGAAACAAGTTAAATTCGCTATGTTCTTCGAATCCGTATTCGTCTCAAGGCCACACAGTAGCATAACACATTTGGCCCTCAAATGGATTCGTGACTTTGAAATCAAGTTTATGACTCACGCCTTTTCTGTTCACTCCATAAGAACGAGTTGAAACCCATATTCCTGATTTAGGAGAAATAGATCTCGAATAATTCTAATTACCAAATACCTGTTAATCGTCGTTTGTAGTTGGGCGTCTGTCGATTTTATGTTGAACATCACCGTGTAATTTTTTCAAATCTTGCCTCCGAAAGCACTGATCACGTATACACTTTAACAATTTCGATTCTTTGTATGTCGGTCGCGAAAAAGCTGAACTTTAATTATTGAATTCATAGAATGTAGAAGAAAAGATTTAAGTCAAAATGGTCTGCGGGATCCCTATGACAAAGGCACCACTGGGATCCGAACCCAGGATCTCCTGTTTACTAGACAGGCGCTTTAACCAACTAAGCCATGGCGCCAATCGCCAACGAATTTTGATTGAAAGTTGTTAATTTCGACTTGATTATGTTCATTATTATTTTAATTGAAACAAATCGCATATATCGGCGGCCCCATGGTGTAATGGTTAGCACTCTGGACTTTGAATCCAGCGATCCGAGTTCAAATCTCGGTGGGACCTGTGCGGTATGAATTTCTCAGCTATTTTTGAATATTGTGATTTGATGACAAAACATTTTATATAAACTCATAATCATACCTCCCTGGTTCTGTCACACAGTAATACCGCAAACAGGAGTTGGTATTAAGTGCTTACAGCCATATGCTTTTAAAACAAATAGTATCTCGCGTGAGTCGTTTTTGTAAGACTGACATATGATTTAATAGAGCACCAATAACACCCTACAAGCAGTTGTCAGGATGGCCGAGTGGTCTAAGGCATAGGTTCTCAAAGTGCTCCGTACGGAGCCCCATGGCTCCGCGAGAGAAACCCAGGGGCTCCGCGAACTCTTCAAAATACTGACTCAAAATTTTGTAACTGTTCAAAGAAGCAATAACAGCATTGATAAAATCTGACAACGATATAGCCTCGAAATATGGTAAAGAGGCGGAATTAAAAAATGACATTACTTAAAAGCAGGAGCGCAGCCAGGATTCTTAAGAGGCAGGTGGTTCAAAATTGGAATCGGAAATTTCCGCGCAACATTCTTCGCGATTAAAAAAACGGATAACGAGATTTCTGTTGCGTAAAATATTCAATCCATGACCGATGCGAGCATTTAACGTGTCTCATCGTTACTCACGTTTGGTTCGAGATTACTATTAGGATTACTAAAATGAAAATACTATTCTAAAATAACACAAAATATGTGATAAACTGCCAACTATAAATAAATTGGAGTCGTATTTTTGCGATCTTGGGATTTGTCAAACTTGATTTGTTCTTTTGCACTTGAGATTATTTTTAAGCAAGATATCGCCGTTTAAAAAATCACAATATTTGGGAAAAATACGAACAATTGAAATTTATTTTATTGCATTCGGCTCTGCCGGTAGTTTCAGAATGAAAAAAGGTACATCGCGGATCGCGCTCACAATTGACTGTGTTTCGATTTCGCAGTTACTACGATGAAAACCTAACATAACACCAAATTTTATGATTTGCAAAGTCTATAAAAGCGTTTTCAATCTGAGGTGAGTCTGCTGAAAACGAAACGTGTGATCTTCCATTTTAAGTTTCAGTTTTAATATTTTAGAAGGCGTTTTTCAATTAAGAAATTTGAGTTGCGGATTTACCTCTTTATTAATTATTATTTTTAGCCTTCATCGCCGATGACTATAATATGGTAACATGTTTTTCACATTAAACTCATACTTCCCCAAGAGAACAAAAAGCAATTAACGTCGTCATTGTGTAACAATACATGTATATGACGAGGGAAATTTTTGATTTAGGGAGAATAAACACCGGCGTAAAGATGTTTAAAGGTTCAAAAACACGCCATGCTGACGAAAAAAATCGGCGATTGTAACAAAATGATATCGCGCACGTTATTAGCGGCCTTTTAAGTCTTTCAATGTCAAAAGGGAAAAGATTCGCCCCCTAATTTATCAATATGTTGGTCAAGTGCCAAATTTATAGCTATAGTATATTATGTTTGAAATTTAGATTTATCTATGACTTGTGTTAACCCTATTAAAAAGGGTTCAGCATTTAAAATAAGTAAAGTACTTTTAACTTGCCCAGGAATATTAATCTGAAAGTAAAATTTTAACATTTATTTTGGGGCTCCGCGTATAATATTCAACCTTTCAAGGGCTCCGCAACACCAAAAGTTTGAGAACCCCTGGTCTAAGGCGCCAGACTCAAGAGTCACCTCTTTCCTTAAGCTGGATTGTGAGAATTCTGGTCTCCGAATGGAGGCGTGGGTTCAAATCCCACTTCTGACAACGTCCTTTTATCACTACCATAAAACACTTAACAAACACATAGGAATTGTCAAATAACTTAAATCAGATCCTTTTAATTAAAATTGGAACTCTAGTAAACATTGTAGTATACAGATTGTAGGGCTCAACAGTCTGGATTAATTGAAAGTTTAAGTGATCCGATTTCAAATGTCCGGTACACCTGACGACGTTATGAACAATAAAGCAGAACATAAAACAACTTGTATTATTGGCCCCATGATGTGTAATGGTTAGCACCCTGGACTCTGAATCCAGCGATCCGAGTTCAAATCTCGGTGGGACCTTTGTTATATGGTTTTAAGAGAGTCAGTCGTTTGTATACTTTGAGTGTACTCCGAATGCAGAACTGCTCTTTCAACTTTGAATTGTTCATATTCAAACCTCAAGAAAGTGCATATATTGCAGATTAGTGAAAGAAATAAGAAATTAGTTAAATTTGCTCTGTTCTCCATATTCGTCTCTAGGCCGCCCAGTAGGATAACACATTTGGCCCTCAAATGGATTCGTGACTTTGAAATCAAGTATATGACTCACGCCTTTTCTGTTCACTCCATAAGAACGAGTTGAAACCCATATTCCCGATTTAGGAAAAATAGAATCTCGAATAATTCTAATTACTAAATACCTGTTAACCATCGTTTGTAGTTGGGCGTCCGTCGATTTTATGTTGAACATCACGGTGTAATTTTTTCCAATCTTGCCTCCGAAAGCACTGATCACGTATACACTTTAACGATTTCGATTCTTTGTATGCCGGTCGCGAAAAAGCTGAACTTTAATTATTGAATTCATAGAATGTAGAAGAAAAGATTTAAGTCAAAATGGTCGGCGGGATAAGTATAAGTATAAGTTTATTTCGACTCCATAATCAGCATAACAATACATTTGACAGATAAAAACAAATAAATAAAAACTGATTATGAAATCAGGGGAGCAAACAAAACCTTAGATAAGGTTTATAGCGTACAAAATATAAGATGGAAGGTTTTGCCAAGAGGAAGTGGTACGTGTTTACTCACCTAAAATTATTAAGTTATTTCACACACGCTCACATGCACCCACCAGCCACACACACACACACACAACCACTGAGAATTTATTTAAGTAAGAATAAAACGCGATAAATTTAGGGTATACTATACAGTAAACAAAAAAAAAATAAATACTAGAAAAGAAAAATCCCTATGACTAAGGCACCACTGGGATTCGAACCCAGGATCTCCTGTTTATTAGACAGGCGCTTTAACCAACTAAGCCATGGCGCGAATCGCCAACGAATTTTGATCGAAAGTTGTTAATTTAGACTTGATTATGTTTATTATTATTTTAATTATCACAAATCGCATATATCGGCGGCCCCATGGTGTAATGGTTAGCACTCTGGACTTTGAATCCAGCGATCCGAGTTCAAATCTCGGTGGGACCTGTCCGGTATGAATTCCTCAGCTATTTTTGAATATTGTGATTTGATGACAAAACTTTTTATTAAAACTCATAATCATACCTCCCTAGTTCTGTCACACAGTAATACCGCAAACAGGAGTTGGTATTAAGTGCTTACAGTCATATGCTTTTAAAACAAATAGTAACACGCTTGAGTAGTTTTGTAAGACTGAAATATGATTTAATAGAGCAACAATAACACACTACAAGCAGTTGTTAAGATGGCCGAGTGGTCTAAGGCGCCAGACTCAAGAGTCACCTCTTTGTGAGAATTCTGGTCTCCGAATGGAGGCGTGGGTTCGAATCCCACTTCTGACAACGTCCTTTTATCACTACCATAAAACACTTAACAAACACATAGGAGTTATCAAATAACTTAAATCAGATCCTTTTAATTAAAATTGGGACTCTAGTAAGCATTGTAGTATACAGATTCTAGGGCTTAACAGTCTGGATTAATTGAAAGTTTAAGTGATCCGATTTCAAATGTCCGGTACACCTGACGACGTTATGAACAATAAAGCAGAACATAAAACAACTTGTATTATTGGCCCCATGGTGAAATGGTTAGCACTCTGGATTCTGAATCCAGCGATCCGAGTTCAAATCTCGGTGGGACCTTTGTTATATGGTTTTAAGAGAGTCAGTCGTTTGTATACTTTGAGTGTACTCCGAATGCAGAACTGCTCTTTCAACTTTGAATTGTTCATATTCAAACCACAAGAAAGTGCATCTATTGCAGATTAGTGAAAGAAATAAGAAACTAGTTAAATTCGCTCTGTTCTTCGAATCCGTATTCGTCTCAAGGCCGCCCAGTAGCATAACACATTTGGCCCTCAAATGGATTCGTGACTTTGAAATCAAGTTTATGACTCACGCCTTTTCTGTTCACTCCATAAGAACGAGTTGAAACCCATATTCCCGATTTAGGAGAAATAGAATCTCGAATAATTCTAATTACTAAATACCTGTTAACCATCGTTTGTAGTTGGGCGTCCGTCGATTTTATGTTGAACATCACGGTGTAATTTTTTCCAATCTTGCCTCCGAAAGCACTGATTACGTATACACTTTAACGATTTCGATTCTTTGTATGTCGGTCGCGAAAAAGCTGAACTTTAAATTTTGAATTCATAGAATGTAGAAGAAAAGAGTTAAGTCAAAATGGTCTGCGGGATTCCTATGACTAAGGCACCACTCGGATTCGAACCCAGGATCTCCTGTTTACTAGACAGGCGCTTTAACCAACTAAGCCATGGCTCCAATCGCCAACGAATTTTGATCGAAAGTTGTTAATTTCGACTTGATTATGTTTATTATTATTTTAATTATCACAAATCGCGTATATCGGCGGCCCCATGGTGTAATGGTTAGCACTCTGGACTTTGAATCCAGCGATCCGAGTTCAAATCTCGGTGGGACCTGTACGGTATGAATTCCTCAGCTCTTTTTGAATATTGTAATTTGATGAAAAAACTTTTTATATACACTCATAATCATACCTCCCTGGTTCTGTCACACAGTAATACCGCAAACAGGAGTTGGTATTAAGTGCTTACAGTCATATGCTTTTAAAACAAATAGTATCTCGCGTGAGTCGTTTTTGTAAGACTGAAATCTGATTTAATAGAGCACCAATAACACACTACAAGAAGTTGTCAGGATGGCCGAGTAGTCTAAAGCGCCAGTCTCAAGAGTCACCTCTTTGTGAGAATTCTGGTCTCCGAATGGAGGCGTGGGTTCGAATCCCACTTCTGACAACGTCCTTTTATCACTACCATAAAACACTTAACAAACACATAGGAGTTGTCAAATAACTTAAATCAGATCCTTTTAATTAAAATCGGGACTCTAGTAAACATTGTAGTATACAGATTGTAGGGCTTAACAGTCTGGATTAATTGAAAGTTTAAGTGATCCGATTTCAAATATCCGGTACACCTGACGACGTTATGAACAATAAAGCAGAACATAAAACAACTTGTATTATTGGCCCCATGGTGAAATGGTTAGCACTCTGGATTCTGAATCCAGCGATCCGAGTTCAAATCTCGGTGGGACCTTTGTTATATGGATTTAAGAGAGTCAGTCGTTTGTATACTTTGAGTGTACTCCGAATGCAGAACTGCTCTTTCAACTTTGAATTGTTCATATTCAAACCTCAAGAAAGTGCATATATTGCAGATTAGTGAAAGAAATAAGAAACTAGTTAAATTCGCTCGGTTCTTCGAATCCGTATTCGTCTCAAGGCCGCCCAGTAGCATAACACATTTGGCCCTCAAATGGACTCGTGACTTTGAAATCAAGTTTATGACTCACGCCTTTTCTGTTCACTCCATAAGAACGAGTTGAAACCCATATTCCTGATTTTGGAGAAATAGATCTCGAATAATTCTAATTACTAAATACCTGTTAATCGTCGTTTGTAGTTGGGCGTCTGTCGATTTTATGTTGAACATCACCGTGTAATTTTTTCAAATCTTGCCTCCGAAAGCACTGATCACGTATACACTTTAACAATTTCGATTCTTTGTATGTCGGTCGCGAAAAAGCTGAACTTTAATTATTGAATTCATAGAATGTAGAAGAAAAGATTTAAGTCTAAATAGTCTGCGGGATCCCTATGACTAAGGCACCACTGGGATCCGAACCCAGGATCTCCTGTTTACTAGACAGGCGATTTAACCAACTAAGCCATGGCGCCAATCGCCAACGGATTTTGATCGAAAGTTGTTAATTTAGACTTGATTCTGTTTATTATTATTTTAATTATCACAAATCGCATATATCGGCGGCCCCATGGTGTAATGGTTAGGACCCTGGACTTTGAATCCAGCGATCCGAGTTCAAATGTCGGTGGGACCTGTGCGGTATGAATTCCTCAGCTATTTTTGAATATTGTGATTTGATGACAAAACTTTTTATATAAACTCATAATCATACCTCCCTGGTTCTGTCCCACAGTAATACCGCAAACAGGAGTTGGTATTAAGTGCTTACAGTCATATGCTTTTAAAACAAATAGTATCTCGCGTGAGTCGTTTTTGTAAGACTGAAATATGATTTAATAGAGCACCAATAACACACTACAAACAGTTGTCAGGATGGCCGAGTGGTCTAAGGCGCCAGACTCAAGAGTCACCTCTTTCCTTAAGCTGGATTGTGAGAATTCTGGTCTCCGAATGGAGGCGTGGGTTCGAATCCCACTTCTGACAACGTCCTTTTATCACTACCATAAAACACTTAACAAACACATAGGAGTTATCAAATAACTTAAATCAGATCCTTTTAATTAAAATTGGGACTCTAGTAAACATTGTAGTATACAGATTGTAGGGCTTAACAGTCTGGATTAATTGAAAGTTTAAGTGATCCGATTTCAAATGTCCGGTACACCTGACGACGTTATGAACAATAAAGCAGAACATAAAACAATTTGTATTATTGGCCCCATGGTAAAATGGTTAGCACTCTGGATTCTGAATCCAAGGATCCGAGTTCAAATCTCGGTGGGACCTTTGTTATATGGTTTTAAGTGAGTCAGTCGTTTGTATACTTTGAGTGTACTCCGAATTCAGAACTGCTCTTTCAACTTTGAATTGTTCATATTCAAACCTCAAGAAAGTGCATATATTGCAGATTAGTGAAAGAAAAAAGAAACTAGTTAAATTCGCTCTGTTCTTCGAATCCGTATTCGTCTCAAGGCCGCCCAGTAGCATAACACATTTGGCCCTCAAATGGATTCGTGACTTTGAAATCAAGTTTATGACTCACGCCTTTTCTGTTCACTCCATAAGAACGAGTTGAAACCCATATTCCCGATTTAGGAGAAATAGAATCTCGAATAATTCTAATTACTAAATACCTGTTAACCATCGTTTGTAGTTGGGCGTCCGTCGATTTTATGTTGAACATCACGGTGTAATTTTTTCCAATCTTGCCTCCGAAAGCACAGATTACGTATACACTTTAACGATTTCGATTCTTTGTATGTCGGTCGCGAAAAAGCTGAACTTTAAATTTTGAATTCATAGAATGTAGAAGAAAAGAGTTAAGTCAAAATGGTCTGCGGGATTTCTATGACTAAGGCACCACTCGTATTCGAACCCAGGATCTCCTGTTTACTAGACAGGCGCTTTAACCAACTAAGCCATGGCTCCAATCGCCAACGAATTTTGATCGAAAGTTGTTAATTTCGACTTGATTATGTTTATTATTATTTTAATTATCACAAATCGCGTATATCGGCGGCCCCATGGTGTAATGGTTAGCACTCTGGACTTTGAATCCAGCGATCCGAGTTCAAATCTCGGTGGGACCTGTGCGGTATGAATTCCTCAGCTATTTTTGAATATTGTAATTTGATGACAAAACTTTTTATATACACTCATAATCATACCTCCCTAGTTCTGTCACACAGTAATACCGCAAACAGGAGTTGGTATTAAGTGCTTACAGTCATATGCTTTTAAAACAAATAGTATCTCGCGTGAGTCGTTTTTGTAAGACTGAAATATGATTTAATAGAGCAGCAATAACACACTACAAGCAGTTGTCAGGATGGCCGAGTAGTCTAAAGCGCCAGTCTCAAGAGTCACCTCTTTGTGAGAATTCTGGTCTCCGAATGGAGGCGTGGGTTCGAATCCCACTTCTGACAACGTCCTTTTATCACTACCATAAAACACTTAACAAACACATAGGAGTTGTCAAATAACTTAAATCAGATCCTTTTAATTAAAATCGGGACTCTAGTAAACATTGTAGTATACAGATTGTAGGGCTTAACAGTCTGGATTAATTGAAAGTTTAAGTGATCCGATTTCAAATATCCGGTACACCTGACGACGTTATGAACAATAAAGCAGAACATAAAACAACTTGTATTATTGGCCCCATGGTGAAATGGTTAGCACTCTGGATTCTGAATCCAGCGATCCGAGTTCAAATCTCGGTGGGACCTTTGTTATATGGATTTAAGAGAGTCAGTCGTTTGTATACTTTGAGTGTACTCCGATGGCAGAACTGCTCTTTCAACTTTGAATTGTTCATATTCAAACCTCAAGAAAGTGCATATATTGCAGATTAGTGAAAGAAATAAGAAAATAGTTAAATTCGCTCGATTCTTCGAATCCGTATTCGTCTCAAGGCCGCCCAGTAGCATAACACATTTGGCCCTCAAATGGACTCGTGACTTTGAAATCAAGTTTATGACTCACGCCTTTTCTGTTCACTCCATAAGAACGAGTTGAAACCCATATTCCTGATTTTGGAGAAATAGATCTCGAATAATTCTAATTACTAAATACCTGTTAATCGTCGTTTGTAGTTGGGCGTCTGTCGATTTTATGTTGAACATCACCGTGTAATTTTTTCAAATCTTGCCTCCGAAAGCACTGATCACGTATACACTTTAACAATTTCGATTCTTTGTATGTCGGTCGCGAAAAAGCTGAACTTTAATTATTGAATTCATAGAATGTAGAAGAAAAGATTTAAGTCTAAATTGTCTGCGGGATCCCTATGACTAAGGCACCACTGGGATCCGAACCCAGGATCTCCTGTTTACTAGACAGGCGCTTTAACCAACTAAGCCATGGCGCCAATCGCCAACGGATTTTGATCGAAAGTTGTTAATTTCGACTTGATTATGTTCATTATTATTTTAATTAAAACAAATCGCATATATTAGCGGCCCCATGGTGTAATGGTTAGCACTCTGGCCTTGAATCCAGCGATCCGAGTTCAAATCTCGGTGGGACCTGTGCGGTATGAATTCCTCAGCTGTTTTTGAATATTGTGATTTGATGACAAAACATTTTATATAAACTCATAATCATACCTCCCTGGTTCTGTCACACAGTAATACCGCAAACAGGAGTTGGTATTAAGTGCTTACAGTCATATGCTTTTAAAACAAATAGTATCTCGCGTGAGTCGTTTTTGTAAGACTGAAATATGATTTAATAGAGCACCAATAACACACTACAAGCAGTTGTCAGGATGGCCGAGTGGTCTAAGGCGCCAGACTCAAAAGTCACCTCTTTCCTTAAGCTGGATTGTGAGAATTCTGGTCTCCGAATGGAGGCGTGGGTTCGAATCCCACTTCTGACAACGTCCTTTTATCACTACCATAAAACACTTAACAAACACATAGGAGTTATCAAATAACTTAAATCAGATCCTCTTAATTAAAATTGGGACTCTAGTAAACATTGTAGTATACAAATTGTAGGGCTTAACAGTCTGGATTAATTGAGAGTTTAAGTGATCCGATTTCAAATGTCCGGTACACCTGACGACGTTATGAACAATAAAGCAGAACATAAAACAACTTGTATCATTGGCCCCATGGTGTAATGGTTAGCACTCTGGACTCTGAATCCAGCGATCCGAGTTCAAATCTCGGTGGGACCTTTGTTATATGGTTTTAAGAGAGTCAGTCGTTTGTATACTTTGAGTGTACTCCGAATGCAGAACTGCTCTTTCAACTTTGAATTGTTCATATTCAAACCTCAAGAAAGTGCATATATTGCAGATTAGTGAAAGAAATAAGAAACTAGTTAAATTTGCTCTGTTCTTCGAATACGTATTCGTCTCAAGGCCGCCCAGTAGCATAACACATTTGGCACTCAAATGGATTCGTGACTTTGAAATCAAGTTTATGACTCACGCCTTTTCTGTTCACTCCATAAGAACGAGTTGAAACCCATATTTCTGATTTAGGAAAAATAGATCTCGAATAATTCTAATTACTAAATACCTGTTAATCGTCGTTTGTAGTTGGGCGTCTGTCGATTTTATGTTGAACATCACCGTGTAATTTTTTCAAATCTTGCCTCCGAAAGCACTGATCACGTATACACTTTAACAATTTCGATTCTTTGTATGTATGTCGGTCGCCAAAAAGCTGAACTTTAATTATTGAATTCATAGAATGTAGAAGAAAAGATTTAAGTCAAAATGGTCTGCGGGATCCCTATGACTAAGGCACCACTGGGATTCGAACCCAGGATCTCCTGTTTACTAGACAGGCGCTTTAACCAACTAAGCCATGGCGCCAATCGCCCACGAATTTTGATCGAAAGTTGTTAATTTCGACTTGATTATGTTTATTATTATTTTAATTATCACAAATCGCATATATCGGCGGCCCCATGATGTAATGGTTAGCACTCTGGTTCTGTCACACAGTAATACCGCAAACATGAGTTGGTATTAAGTGCTCGGTGGGACCTTTGTTATATGGTTTTAAGAAAGTCAGTCGTTTGTATACTTTGAGTGTACTCCGAATGCAGAACTGCTCTTTCAACTTTGAATTGTTCATATTCAAACCTCAAGAAAGTGCATATATTGCAGATTAGTGAAAGAAATAAGAAACTAGTTAAATTCGCTCTGTTCTTCGAATCCGTATTCGTCTCAAGGCCGCCCAGTAGCTTAACACATTTGGCCCTCGAATGGATTCGTGACTTTGAAATCAAGTTTATACCTCACGCCTTTTCTGTTCACTCCATAAGAACGAGTTGAAACCCATATTCCTGATTTAGGAGAAATAGAATCTCGAATAATTCTAAATACTAAACACCTGTTAACCATCGTTTGTAGTTGGGCGTCCGTCGATTTTATGTTGAACATCACGGTGTAATTTTTTCCAATCTTGCCTCCGAAAGCACTGATCACGTATACACTTTAACGATTTCGATTCTTTGTATGTCGGTCGCGAAAAAGCTGAACTTTAATTATTGAATTCATAGAATGTAGAAGAAAAGATTTAAGTCAAAATGGTCTGCGGGATCCCCATGACTAAGGCACCACTGGGATTCGAACCCAGGATCTCCTGTTTACTAGACAGGCGCTTTAACCAACTAAGCCATGGCGCCAATCGGCAACGAATTTTGATCGAAAGTTGTTAATTTTGACTTGATTATGTTTATTATTATTTTAATTATCACAAATCGCATATATCGGCGGCCCCATGGTGTAATGGTTAGCACTCTGGACTTTGAATCCAGTGATCCTAGTTCAAATCTCGGTGGGCCCTGTGCGGTATGAATTCCTCAGCTATTTGAATATTGTGATTTGATGACAAAACTTTTTATATAAACTCATAATCATACCTCCCTGATTCTGTCACACAGTAATACTGCAAACAGGAGTTGGTATTAAGTGCTTACAGTCATATGCTTTTAAAATGAATAGTATCTCGCATGAGTCGTTATTGTAAGCCTCAAATATGATTCAATAGAGCACCAATAACATCCTTCAAGCAGTTGTCATGATGGCCGAATGGTCTAAGACGCCAGACTCATGAGTCACCTCTTTCCTTAAGCTGCATTGTGAGGATTCTGGTCTCCGAATGGAGGCGTGGGTTCGAATCCCACTTCTGACAACGTCCTTTTATCACTACCATAAAACACTTAACAAACACATAGGAGTTGTCAAATAACTTAAATCAGATCCTTTTAATTAAAATTGGGACTCTAGTAAACATTGTAGTATACAGATTGTAGGGCTTAACAGTCTGGATTAATTGAAAGTTTAAGTGATCCGATTTCAAATGTCCGGTACACCTGACGACGTTATGAACAATAAAGCAGAACATAAAACAAATTGTATTATTGGCCCCATTGTGTAATGGTTAGCACTCTGGACTCTGAATCCAGCGATCCGAGTTCAAATCTTTCTTTTCCTTCTTCATTAAAACTTGCTAGAGTTATACCAATTTTTAAATGCGGGAAAAAAACAACCCTTAAAATTATAGTCCAATCTCTATTTTATCTTCAATTAGCATCATAATGGAAAAGTTTTTGTATACCAGAATGGTGAGCTATTGTACTATATTCAGTTTGATAAACAAATGTCAATTTGGATTCCAGACCAAACACTCCACCAGTCATGCTATCATTGATCTGACAACATTTATATATGATAAAATAGACAAAGGCGATTATGTTTGTTGTGCCTTCCTAGATCTAAAAAAGGCTTTTGATACCGTAGACCACTCTATTCTCATTCACAAGTTAAGACATTACGGTTTTAGGGGTAATGCAGGAAAACTGTTATTCGATTACCTGACAGGCCGGTATCAATTTGTTGAAATAGGTCCCCATAGATCCCCAATGTTACCCATCCACTGCGGAATTGTTCAGGGCTCAGTAGTTGGCCCATTAGCGTTCTTATGTTTCATAAACGACCTTTCCAACAGCTCGAATCTTTTGAGTAAACTATTTGCAGATGATGCATGCTTGCTCACCAGCGCGAAGGATCCGACTACACTCCAGCTAAATATGAACACTGAAATAAATAAAATTTATGAATGGATGTTATGCAACAAGCTAACAGTGAATATAGATAAGTCAAAAGTCATGGTGTTCAGTTCAAAATCTCACACTAGATACCCCAACCTCGCAATTGGAATAAATGGCAGAAATTTAGAAGTAGTCCAGTCTTATAAATATCTAGGACTCAATATCGACCACCAATTAAAGTGGAACACCCACACTGCTGATTTGCATAGAAAACTATCAAGAACGGTAGGGATCCTGGGTAAGGTTAGATATTACTTACAGGATACCACACTAAGAACAATTTACTACGCACTTTTTCAGGCCCACATTCAGTATGCCATAGCGGCATGGGGTTCTACAGCTAAAGTAAACATGCGTAAATTGGAAGTCTTACAAAATAGGGCCATTAGAATCCTTTCCTGGGCACCTTTACGTTCTAATTTAAACAACCAATATTATAAGCATAGAGTACTAAAATTACATGACATCTACAAACTAGAAATTTCTAAGATTATACACCAATTCCAAAACAATTAATTGCCAGCGGCTTTCGACCAGTATTTTTTCACCCTAACTTCAGTGCATAAATATAACACCCGCTCCTCAACAAAGAGTAATTTTTTTGTATCTCGCTTCTCACTAAGCAAATCCCAAAATTCTTTGAAATATCAAGGTGTTTCAATTTGGAACAGTCTACCCCAAGACCTACGTGAGTCATCTTACATGACTTTCAAATTTATTTATAAAAAATTCATGATTTCCTCTTACCAACCCACCTGAATTTTCCAAGTCGCTGTTTCATATTTTATCCTTGCTTTGTGTCCATCAAGGTCATATTCAACTCGATCCACAGCCTGCCTGTAATGAAGAGACCTGTTTATTTGCTGTTAAATGCTTGTTGTATTTTATATATTACAATGTTACTGTGGAATCATCATAATTCATCCCTATTCTTGTTATACTCTATATATGATGATGTGCGAAATCTTATAGAATTTTTGAACTGCATTATTTATCGCCAGTTTTCTTACCTCCAATCTAACTCAGATTTCCGTGGTCATACAGTCACACACAAGTGCCTATCTTTGAGTTAACGTTTAATAAACAACTATCTCTTAATACTACAAGCGTTAACTCGTATTATTGTTATTTATTAAGATATTATTATCAATTATTGGTATTTACTAAGTGCAGCTTTATTTAACTAATATAGCATGATACCTTACCGGTATTATAGTGGTTCTCATCATCCTATTTGTATATTTCTAGTGCATTTTGTTGTCTCATGCGCTTTTGTACTGGATCTATCCTATGATTAATAGCTTAGCATTTACCAGAAAAATGCTTACCTTTTACTGCTTTTTCGCCCATTTTTGTCACATTTTCATGTTTACATCTGCCTCCACCTTGGGTAGAGACCTACGATTTTATATTTAAAAATCACTCAAATTCTGAGTGCTACTGAATTCACTTATACTTTCCGGCGGTCTCTACCCTCCTATGCCGTACTGCGGTACGGCGTCAAAATATAACACTATTTCCGCATCGATTGGAATAACTAACTCGACTTTATCTTTCTGTTTGTTATTCAATAACCAACTGCTGTTACCATGGCTACCTCGACCAGTGGTGTCGGGAGTCGCATTCTCATATTAACTAGACTTACTAGAGTGACACCGTGATATCGGTCACTTAAATGTGTAAAAAGGCCGTCTTCGACTTTATTATTTTATTTATTATTCACGACTTTTGCTAGTATCCTGTTTGACTTTTTTCTCACTATGATTTAATTTTTAGACTCACTCCCCCAGGGTGACGCTGCTCGATAACCTCTTCTGGTTTATCGCGCCTCCCTTCACACTGAAAGTATTGTTTTATATGTGATTCGTAGTTATTTTTGTCTATTGTGTACTTTTGGTATTTGATGAAATAAACTACTGACTGACTGACTGAATCTCGGAGGGACCTTTGTTATATGGTTTTAAGAGAGTCAGTCGTTTGTATACTTTGAGTGTACTCCGAATGCAGAACAGCTCTTTCAACTTTGAATTGTTCATATTCAAACCTCAAGAAAGTGCATATATTGCAGATTAGTGAAAGAAATAAGAAACTAGTTAAATTCGCTCTGTTCTTCGAATCCGTATTCGTCTCAAGGCCGCCCAGTAACATAACACATTTGGCCCTCAAATGAATTCGTGACTTTGAAATCAAGTTTATGACTCACGCCTTTTCTGTTTACTCCATAAGAACGAGTTGAAACCCATATTCCTGATTTAGGAGAAATAGAGTCTCGAATAATTCTAATTACTAAATACCTGTTAACCATCGTTTGTAGTTGGGCGTCCGTCGATTTTATGTTGAACATCACGGTGTAATTTTTTCCAATCTTGCCTCCGAAAACACTGATCACGTATACACTTTAACGATTTCGATTCTTTGTATGTCGGTCGCGAAAAAGCTGAACTTTAATTATTGAATTCATAGAATGTAGAAGCAAAGATTTAAGTCAAAATGGTCTGCGGGATTCCTATGACTAAGGCACAACAGGGATTCAAACCCAGGATCTCCTGTTTACTAGACAGGCGCTTCAACCAACTAAGCCATGGCGACAATTGGCAAGAATTTTGATCGAAAGTTGTTAATTTTGACTTGATTATGTTTATTATTATTTTAATTATCACAAATCGCATATATCGGCGGCCCCATTGTGTAATGGTTAGCACTCTGGACTTGGAATCCAGCGATCCGAATTCAAATCTCGGTGGGACTTGTGCGGTATGAATTCCTCAGCTATTTTTGAATATTGTGATTTGATGACAAAACTTTTTATATAAACTCATAATCATACCTCCCTGATTCTGTCACACAGTAATACTGCAAACAGGAGTTGGTATTAAGTGCTTACAGTCATATGCTTTTAAAACAAATAGTATCTCGCATGAGTCGTTTTTGTAAGCCTGAAATATGATTTAATAGAGCACCAATAACATCCTACCAGCAGTCGTCAGGATGGCCGAGTGGTCTAAGGCGCCAGACTCAAGAGTCACCTCTTTCCTTAAGATGGATTGTGAGATTTCTGGTCTCCGAATGGAGGCGTGGGTTCGAATTCCACTTCTGACAACGTCCTTTTAACATTACCAAAAAAAAATTGACAAACACATAGGAGTTGTCAAAAAACTTAAATCAGATACTTTTTCATTAAAAATGGGACTCTAGTAAACATTGTAGTGTACAGATTGTAGGGCTTACCAGTCTGAATTAATTGAAAGTTTGGGTGATCCGATTTCAAATGTCCGGTACACCTGACGACGTTATGAACAATAAAGCAGAACATAAAACAACTTGTATTATTGGCCCCATGGTGTAATGGTTAGCACTCTGGACTCTGAATCCAGCGATCCGAGTTCAAATCTCGGTGCGACCTTTGTTGTATGGTTTTAAGAGAGTCAGTCGTTTGTATACTTTGAGTGTACTCCGAATGCAGAACTGCTCTTTCAACTTTGAATTGTTCATATTCAAACCTCGAGAAAGTGCATATATTGCAGATTAGTGGAAGAAATAAGAAACTAGTTAAATTCGCTCTGTTCTTCGAATCCGTATTCGTCTCAAGGCCGCCCAGTAGCATAACACATTTGGCCCTCAAATGGATTCGTGACTTTGAAATCAAGTTTATGACTCACGCCTTTTCTGTTCACTCCATAAGAACGAGTTGAAACCCATATTCCTGATTTAGGAGAAATAGAATCTCGAATAATTCTAATTATTTAAATACCTGTTAACCATCGTTTGTAGTTGGGCGTCAGTCGATTTTATGTTGAACATCACGGTGTAATTTTTTCCAATCTTGCCTCCGAAAACACTGATCACGTATACACTTTAACGATTTCGATTCTTTGTATGTCGGTCGCGAAAAAGCTGAACTTTAATTATTGAATTCTTAGAATGTAGAAGAAAAGATTTAAGTCAAAATGGTCTGCGGGATCCCTATGACTAAGGCACCACTGGGATTCGAACCCAGGATCTCCTGTTTACTAGACAGGCACTTTAACCAACTAAGCCATGGCGCCAATCGCCAACGAATTCTGATCGAAAGTTGTTAATTTCGACTTGATTATGTTTATTATTATTTTAATTATCACAAATTGCATACATCGGCGGCCCCATGGTGTAATGTTTAGCACCCTGGACTTTGAATCCAGCGATCCGAGTTCAAATCTCGGTGGGACCTGTGCGGTATGAATTCCTCAGCTGTTTGTGAATATTGTGATTTGATGACAAAACATTTTATATAAACTCATAATCATACCTCCCTGGTTCTGTCACACAGTAATACCGCAAACAGGAGTTGGTATTAAGTGCTTACAGTCATATACTTTCAAAAAAAAAGTATCTCGCGTGAGTCGTTTTTGTAAGACTGAAATATGATTTAATAGAGCACCAATAACACCCTACAAGCAGTTGTCAGGATGGCCGAGTGGTCTAAGGCGCCATACTCAAGATTCACCTCTTTCCTTAAGCTGGATTGTGAGAATTCTGGTCTCCGAATGGAGGCATGGGTTCGAATACCACTTCTGACAACGTCCTTTTATCATTACCATAAAACACTTAACAAACACATAGGAGTTGTCAAAAAACTTAAATCAGATACTTTTTCATTAAAATTGGGACTCTAGTAAACATTGTAGTATACAGATTGTAGGGCTTAACAGTCTGAGTTAATTAAAAGTTTAAGTGATCCGATTTCAAATGTCCGGTACACCTGATGACGTTATGAACAATAAAGCAGAACATAAAACAACTTGTATCATTGGCCCCATGGTGTAATGGTTAGCACTCTGGACTCTGAATCCAGCGATCCGAGTTCAAATCTGGGTGGGACCTTTGTTATATGGTTTTTAGAGAGTCAGTCGTTTATATACTTTGAGTGTACTCCGAATGCAAAACTGCTCTTTCAACTTTGAATTGTTCGTATTCAAACCTCAAGAAATTACATATATTGCAGATTAGTGAAAGAAATAAGAAACTAGTTAAATTCGCTATGTTCTTCGAATCCGTATTCGTCTCAAGGCCGCCCAGTAGCATAACATATTTGGCCTTAAATGGATTCGTGACTTTGAAATCAAGTATATGACTCACGCCTTTTCTGTTCACTCCATACGAACGAGTCGAAACCCATATTCCTGATTTAGGAGAAATAGATCTCGAATAATTCTAATTACTAAATACCTGTTAACCATCGTTTGTAGTTAGGCGTCAGTCGATTTTATGTTGAACATCACGGTGTAATTTTTTCCAATCTTGCCTCCGAAAGCACTGATCACGTATACACTTTAACGATTTCGATTCTTTGTATGTCGGTCGCGAAAAAGCTGAACTTTAATTATTGAATTCTTAGAATGTAGAAGAAAAGATTTAAGTCAAAATGGTCTGCGGGATCTTTATGACTAAGGCACCACTGGGATCCAAACCCAGGATCTCCTGTTTACTAGACAGGAGCTTTAACCAAGTAAGCCATGGCGCCAATCGCCAACGAGTTTTGATCGAAAGTTGTTAATTTCGACTTGATTATGTTTATTATTATTTTAATTATCACAAATCGCGTATATCGGCGGCCCCATGGTGTAATGGTTAGCACTCTGGGCTTTGAATCCAGCGATCCGAGTTCAAATCTCGGTGGGACCTGTGCGGTATGAATTCCTCAGCTATTTTTGAATATTGTGATTTGATGACAAAACTTTTCATATAAACTCATAATCATACCTCCCTGGTTCTGTCACACAGTAATACCGCATACAGGAGTTGGTATTAAGTGCTTACAGTCATATGCTTTTAAAACAAATAGTATCTCGCGTGAGTCGTTTTTGTAAGACTGAAATATGATTTATTAGAGCACCAATAACACCCTACAAGCAGTTGTCAGGATGGCCGAGTGGTCTAAGGCGCCAGACTCAAGTGTCACCTCTTTCCTTAAGCTGGATTGTTAGAATTCTGGTCTCCGAATGGAGGCGTGGGTTCGAATCCCACTTCTGACAACGTCCTTTTATCACTACCATAAAACACTTAACAAACACATAGGAGTTGTCAAATAACTTAAATCAGATCCATTTAATTAAAATTGGGACTCTAGTATACATTGTAGTATACAGATTGTAGGGCTTAACAGTCTGGATTAATTGAAAGTTTAAGTTATCCGATTTCAGATGTCCGGTACACCTGATGACGT